>NW_026606067.1:27955000-28555000 GCF_029834395.1 Sorex fumeus
ATAAGATAGTGGGAGAAAAACTAGCATAATCATGACGGGGAAATGCGCCCATCACAGAAGTAGGTTCGGGAGTGAAAGGAAAAGTGGGGACATTGAGGAAGAAAAGTGGACATGTATGCTTGAATCTCAATCACAGATCTCTGTAACATTGTAATTAATGGTGATTCAATAATAAAAATATCTTTTAAAAAAGATTATAATTCTGGCTTCTATTTTCTTCTAAATATATTTATATAGGATTACGGCTGCAGTAAATAGTGCAGTGGTTAAAGTCCTTGCTTTGCGTGCATTGGACACTAGTATCATCCCCCGTACTGCATATGGTTTCCTGAGCATCACTAAAAGCAACCCTTGAACACAGAGCGACGAGTAAGCCCTGAACTCCACCAATGTGGCACAAAAATAAACAGAAATTACAAAATAATAATTAGGACTGGAGCTATAGCACAGCAGGTAGTGTGTTTGCCTTGCACATGGCCAACCCGGGTTCGATTCTCAGCATTTCACATGGTCCCCTGAGCACTGCCAGGAGTAATTCCTGAGAGCCAGGAGTAACGCCTGTGCATTGCCAGGTGTGACCCAAAAATAAATAATTAAAAATTAGTTATTTAGCTTTCTGACTTCCAACTATGCTAAAAGGTTACAATAATTAATGAAATATAGTACTACGGTATCACTTTCATCCTGCACCATTGCCTGCAGGCTGCCGACTTCAAAAGCGTCCTTCCTATTGGGGAAACACCTCCTTCCAATAACTTATCTGAGGAACACTAAGCCATTTCTCATCCCGTCTGTGAAATTAGACTTGTGAATCTGCATAGTCCTTGTCTGAGAGGAAAGCCCCTACTGTCCTGCCATGGCTTTGGCTCCACACTAACAATCGCCACCTGGGAGGGTTCAGGGGTCACACCTCTCAGGCAGGGGCCGTGGAAACTCCATGTGGTAGAAACCGGATTTCCACTAAGAATCACCTCCAGGGAGGTGTCAAGTTTATCTACTCATGTCTAGGGCACATCCTGGGGCAGGACCATTAGAACTCCCTATTTTGAAGCCTGAGGTCTGCACACCCCAAATCTTAGAAGCTCTTTCTCTGTCAGGCTTCAGAACTACCCTGTGCCAGAAAGCGACCACAAATCCATGGAGTTCAAAGCAGACACTTTTCCTTGTAATTTTCCTTTAACTGGGTGGTGAACAAAATGCTGCCCATGGAGTGTAGGCGTACAGTCACCACCTTGCTTAGACCTGAAGATCTACACTTTCATGGATGCTCTCTGTGTGAGACCTGAATTCAGCAAAGTGCCAACTGAGTGCCGAACACTGAACTTGCCCCCTGTGCCTGAGCTCTCCTTTAGCAGCCATTCTCCTAAACACCTGAAAGTTGCCTGTATCCCCACCCTTGCCAACTACATTTGCTGGGGAGGGTGGGGGAGGTGTAGGGTTACCTTGATAGCATCTGAATTCCCTGGTAGTGAATGGCTAGAGACTGCTAGCCAGCAATTTGGGAAGCAATTCACCTTTTTTAAAAAAAATTTTTATTAGCGGGGCATCATGAAGTATAGTTGCAGACTTACAAATTTTTGTGCTTGGGTTTCAATTATACAATGATCAAATACCCATCCCTCCACCAGTGCCCATTTCCCACCACCATGGATCCCAGTATCCTTCCCATTCCCCATCTCCCCCCATCCCACCCTGCATCTGTGGCAGGGCATTCCCTTTTGTTCTCTCTCTCTTATTGGGTGTTGTGGTTTGCAAAAGAGGCAATGGTACATTTACACAATGGAGTACTATGTAGCTGTTAGAAAAGACGAAGTCATGAAATTTACATACAAGTGGTACTACATGGAAAGTATCATGTTAAGCGAAATGAGTCAGAAAGAGAGGGACAGACGTAGAAAGATTGCATTCATCTGGGGAACATAAAGTAAAAACAAAACAGTAGACTAACACCCAAGAATGCCTGAGATTAGTACCAGGAATTTTACTCCATGGCTTGGAGGCAATTCACCTTTAGAGTTAACTTTTACATCCTAACAGAGCATATATTAATACCTTTGTTTAAACATAAATTCCACATTTGTTGCCTTTCTCATGAAGAAAGAAACAAGCAACCACATTTTCTATAAAGGCAAAACTTGAATTAACCAGTCTTTTTTCTTTGAGCAAAACCCCAACAAAACATGTCCTTTGCACACCGAAAGCCACCATTTATTTTCTGGAAGCCACCATTTATTTTCTTTCCAACTGCATAACCTAAAGTTATTATCTTTGGTACCTGAAGAGATCCTACATTCCATTTTCCTTAGAAAACACAGAGGTAAATTTCAATACAATCTTCAAATTGGCAGTAACAACTTTAACCAACTTTTCTGTTAGACCTGAGACCCAAATGGCTATGTTCTTTGCAAGGAAGGCAAAAATTTGCCACTTCTTTTGAAAAGGCTAGAACCAAAGAAGCAGAATTTATCAGGAACAAAATGCAGCAAAACATTTTTCAAACTTCTTTTCCAGTTTCCTGCCTCTTCTAATAGGTATGTCCTGTCAAGGTATGCCTTGCATTTAAAGCACTTTCATAGGTATTGTCCCAGGCTAATGGTTTGGCTATTAAAGGCCCATCTCTTAGAACAAAAAAGCCTTTTTTACATTAGGAGTCAAATGCATTTCTTTCCAACTTCAGAAATTGAACAAAACAGCAAAATACAGCAGCAAATGTCCAAAGAGAAAATATTTTGCATGATTTGCTGAATCCATTTTTGACCACTTAAGAGGCTTTTTCAAGGGAGAATAATAAGTATGGACTAGGCAAACAAATTCCACTGCTGGATGAGATGGAACAGGCCTGAATACAATAATCAAGTGTGATATGCTTCTTCAATTGCCCATCTATCTAGAAATCTGAACTTTGTTATATATACCAGTTTTAACTTCAAGTTTCACATATGAGTAAAATATACTTCTATTACTTTTGGCTTCAAGTTTTCCATATGCCTACAGTATGTTCTTACTATTTGTTTCTGTTACATTTTTCAACTCTCTAGAGATCATAATCTTTTTAGTCTATTGGGTTCCTCACTCCCCACTGATTGGTTCCATAATTAAAGAAAAAAGACTTTATTAATCCTTGTCTTCCAGCCAGTCCTGGGTGATAGAGGTGAATCTGGGGCAGAATTCTCCATGACATTAAGCTAAAGTCATCTTTAGGATAAAATTCCACCAACCAAGCAATTGGACACAAAGATAAACAAATGAGATAACATTAAAATTAAGAAGCTTCTGCCCCTCAAATTAAACAATAATCAAGATACAAAGACAGTCCTGAATGGGAAAATTTTTTCCCCAACATTTATCTGATAAGGAGTTAATATCCAAGATATATTAGCCACTGGTAGAACTTCATGATTCAAAAATGCCAACCTTCATCAAAAAGTGGGGATAAGGGATAAATATTAAGTCCCTCAAAGAAGAACTATAAATGACCAAAAGGCATGTGAAAAAAATGCTCTACATTCAGAATTATCAGTGATATGCAAATCAAAGCAACAATGAAATATCATCTCACACCACAAAGACTAGCACACTTCAAAAAGAACAGAAACAATCAGTGCTGGAGCAGATGCTGGGAGAAAGGAACCCTCATTCACTGCTTTTGGGAATGCCTGAAGTTCCATCCAGCCTTTTTAGAAAGAAAACAATATTAGCATTCCTCAAACCTAAAAATTGATTTTCTATAAGATCCAGCTATTCCACTTCTAGAAATATACCCTAGAACCTTAAATACACAGTGCAGAAAGGCCATCTGCACTCCTTTATCTATTGCAGCACTTATTCACAATAGCTAGAGTCTGGAAACGACCTAAGTGCCTGAGAACAGATAAGTGTATAAAGAGTCTATGATACATCTACATAATGGAATACTACATAGCTGTTAGGAAAAATTAAGTCATGAAATTTGCTAATGCATGGAAGGACATGGAGAGGATCATGCTGAATAAAATGAGTTGAGGGGGAGGAATAAACATAAGATTGCACTCACTTGATCACTTGATATGCTGTTACTCATTGATTTGCTTGAGTGGGCGCCAGTAACGTCTCCATTCATCCCTGTTGCATGCTAGCATAGCCCGATGGCATCTGCCCGTTCTAGGAACACGAAGTGCCTCAAACCAAAGGTTCAGGGTCTTGAAAAAGAAGTCTGACCATATAATAGGTGGGCAGCCACACGATCCTTTGATGTCCCGTGGAATCCAGTCGGTAAGGCTCTAGTTCAGCCGTCATCTCCAAATCTCATTAGGTGTCCAGCCCATCTGATTTTCGACGCCTTGGCAAACGAGACAGCGTCCCTGATTCGAGAGCGTTGATGAAGGTCGGAACTTCAGATTCTTTCTCTTATTTGAGTGAAGAGTGATACTCCAAGTATAGTTCTTTTGATTCCTGTTTGAGAGACCCAAATAGCATTTTCATCCTGTTTTCATAGGGCACAGTTCTCTCAGGTGTATGTTAATGCAGGTAGAACAGTGGAATTGAAGAGATGTGCTTGGAGCTGGAGGTTATTCATCCTCTCAGTTATTTCTTCAATGCTCTTGAAGGCGTTCCAAGCCACTCTCTTCCTCCTATGCAACTCAGGTGCCAGGTCATTCATCATGTTGAATTTTCGACCTAGGTACACAGTACTGTTGCATTCAAAGATGGTCATTCCACTGAGAGTGAATGGAACGTCAGAAACAAGACTGTTTCTCATAAACATTGACTTTGTGAGATTCAGCTATAATCCCACCTTTTCAGCCTCACGGTCGAAGTCGGTCAGCATTCGTGCTGCTTGGCTGATGTTTGGTATTATTAGAACGTTGTCATCAGCAAAGTGGAGGTAGTGTAGTTGCCAACCATATATCTTCACTTCCATTCCTTCCCATTCTAGTCATCGCATGACGTTCTTGAGGGTGGTACTGAAGAGTTTTGGTGAAATAGTATCACCCTGCCAAACCCCTCTCTTGACATCGATGATCACTTCTTTATAGAATGATGAGATCCTGGTAGTGAATCCATAATACAGCTCACGGAGGATCCTGATGTATTGAGTTTGAACACCCTGATTGGCTAGGGCCTCAATGACTGCTTCCGTCTCAACAGAATCAAAGGTTTTCTTTAAATCAATGAACGTTAGACAGAGCAGCATCTTGAACTCCTGAGAAACCTCAATGAGCTTGGTTATCGTGTGGATATGTTGAATGGTGGTGCATCCTTTTTGGAAACTGGATTGCTCAAATGGTTGTCCTTCATCTAGTGTTCTGCCAATCCTATTCAGGATGACTCAAGTGAACAGCTTGTAGATGACAGACAATAGGAAGATTGGGCAATAGATGCCAATGTCATGGACTTCTCCCTTCTTATATAGTAGTACAGTCCTGCTGGTTTTCACTGGGATGGAACCTTGCATTCACACAGGTAGCATGTGAAGAGCCGAGCCAGTGTATTGGTGAGTACTAACAATAGGTTCTTCAGGTGTTCAGGTCTGATCTTGTCTGAGCCAGATGTTCTTTGTTTCTTTACCGATGAGATGGCGTGTCAGATTTTGGAAGGGAGAACATTGGGAACAACATATCCATCCTGCGGAATTTGGTATGTGGGCAAGTGGACGTGGCTATTAAAGAGATCTGAGTAGAAGTCATAAATTATCTTCTCCATTGCCCTTCTGGAAGATGTGATAGATCCATCAGGATGTTGGAGGGCAGTCATCTTGATCTTGTAGTTTGTGAAGAACAGTCGGGTGTTACAAATGCTTTTCCTGGCTTCTGCCGCATCTACCAGCACTGCTGCGCTTCTCTCCTTGAGGTCTTCCTTGATCACTTCTCTGCACTGCTTTGCGAGCTCAGATGTTTGCTTGTGGTTACCTGAGGCATGCACCAAGCCAAGTTGGCAAATAAGCTCACGAGTTTTTGAAGACAGGCGTTTTTTTGAGGTTATCTCTCTCTTGGTATTCCTCGCACAATCATGGAGGTGATGAAGCAGTCAATCATATTCCTTGTCAATGTTGTCAATGACGGCATCTTGCCATGTTGCCGCAATAGATCCAAAGAGCTCCCAGTTGGTGGTTGTTCTGGGAGTTGTCTTCTTAAACTTTGCAGCCCTTTCTCCCTGCTCTGTGAAGTAGAATTTTGCACTATGGGGACGGTGGTCCAATCCTGTTTGGAATTTTGGGATAACACCAACATCAGTCAGGCAAAACCATTGATTGGATATGATGTGGTCAATTTTGTTGTGGAACCATCCACCAGGAGACTCCCATGTCCAACGTTTAGATTCGGCCTTCTGGAACTGTGAGTTACCATGGATGGTATTGATTGACATGATGAACTCAGAAAGTCTGTAACCCTGTTCGTTCCATTCTAGGCCATGGGCCCCAATGTGGAGTTCTTCGACTGATCCTCTCGGTCCTATCTTGGCATTAAAATCACCCACAATAAGCTAGTAGAAGGTGTGGTCTTCTTTATAGAGCTTCTCCAGCTCCATGTAGAACTTCTCGATTTCTCCTTCACCATACTTGGATGTTGGTGTGTAGACAACGAAGATAGAAACTGTTGGCAGTGAGCCACATCTATTCAAGTGTAATCATCTGATTCGGGTTGTTAGGCATTCGAATGAATCAATGCTTATGGCTAAGTTCGTTTTGACAAGGATACCGACACCACCGACATCTCTTTTGTTGCATATTCCAAGGAAAAATTCTTTTTCAGTGTTGAAAACCACGTGATATGACTGATGCCTTCTTGTCTCAGTCAGACCAGTGATGTCATACTTGATATTTCGAGTTTGTACTATCAGGTCCTCAGTGGATGCAACCAATGCCAGCATACGTGCATTGAAAGTATAGACGGTCATTTTGTCTTTCTTCGTTTTGGCATGCTAGTTCGGCCTTGAGATTTTATCAGCCTCTCCTTCCACATCCTTCTCAATGCTGCCGTATTAAGGGTCAGGGGAATGAGACCCATTGCATTTACTGGACTTGGCATATCGAATACACCAGGGATAGCTTGCCAGGTCATGCTATGTGGGTGGGATATTCTCAGTAGCCTGAAACACAAATAAACTTTACAGGTGTTCCTAATCAGGAATATGTGCTAGTATGATACTCTCAGTAGCCTGCTGGGTTCTCTGAGAGTGAAAAATGGAGAATAAGAAGTCGTGAAAGAAGTCATGAGATAAGCTTCTGGGAGCTTGGTGTTATAGTCTTACTCACTTGCAATATATATTAGTTTATAAGAATCATATCCAAAGGCAGGGAAATCATGGGCAAGGAGGACTTGTCCATGTTAAATGCAGTTATGATAGAGAAGAGACCATTATGACCTATGACAATGGTTGTTAGAAATGATCATTCTGAATGCAAACTGAATGCCTAAAGGAGGATGATTGTTATGCATGATATCCTTTCAGTATCAGTATTGAAAACCTCAGTGCTGAGAGGGAGTGGACAGTAGGGAGAGAGAGAGGGAGAGAGGTGCTCGTGAGGGAAACTAGGTCTATCGGTGAAGGTACATGTACCCTGGTTAAAGGATGGGATTTGGAACATTGATTGATACTACAATCGTGATTTGTTTTGTCACTGTGTATCTCATGGTGATTCAAAGGGGAAAAAAGACATATGCTGACTAAAAATTGTAGATTACCATATAACAAACAAGATTTGATAGGGACTCCAATGGGTTTATAGTTCAGTTTGAAATCATTGAGTGTATTTTCAATGATTCTTTCATTTATTTTGCTAGTATTCCTGTAAATTCTACATTTTAATATGCAATTTTCTTTTTATACTATTTGGAACAGATGCTTTAACCTTGGCTTTAATAAAATATTCAAAAGCAAAATAGAAAAAAAAGAATAAGATATCATATTGAAAGCAGTGAGATTCAGGTATAAAATTATATACAATGGAACTTTACAGCAGAAATGGATGCATATTATTTATTTATTTCTTTCTTTTTGGGTCGCACCCGGCGTTGCACTGGGGTTACTCCTGGCTCTGCACTCAGGAGTTACTCCTGGCGGTGCTCAGGGGACCACATAGGATGCTCAGAATCGAACCCTGGTCAGCCGCGTGCAAGGCAAACGCCCTACCCGCTGTGCTAGCTCTCCAACCCCAGAAATGGATGCATTTTAAAAAAATTATTATAGCCAAAAAAAGAACAGAGCAACAATATACAAAATATGTCAGACACCAAGAAAGATTTCATCCAGAGGTACAAATACGGCTTAATGTATAAAGTCAATTAAACTAATGTGCCATGTCAATACAAGGTAAAATAAAAAATCGTATTATCGTGTCAATACATGGAGGGGATCATATGCTAGATAAAACACACACTCATAATAAAAATTCTCAGGTAAATGGGAGTTGAACAAGGAACTTTCTTAAACATAGTTTAAGCAACTTTGCTGCAAACCCACAGCAAATATTGCACACAATGACAATGAGTAAAAGTGTCCCCCTCTAAGATCAGGCACAAGAGAGGGTTTTCCACACTCATGACTACTATTCAATATAGTATTGGGAGCCCTTGAAATTGGACTTAGGTAAGAAAGAATTATGAAGGGCTTTGAAATCAGTAAGGAATAAGTCAATAGGTCACGGTTTGCAGATGACAGGATATCACAATTAGAAAGTTGTGAGGTATTCACAAAAACTCTACTAAAAAATAGACTTTTGAAGTAAAGTGTCAGGCTGCAAATAAATATGAAGAAATCCATGTGTTTTCTATACTCACGTAATAAAATTAAAGAAAATTTTTAATCCCATTATCAACAAGAAAATCAAATAACTAGGAATTAGCTAGGCAAAAGAGGGAAAAGACATATGAATAGAACTATAAAGCACTACTTAACGAAATAAAGAAAACACGTAGTGGAAAACCTATTTGTAAATTGGAAGGATTAATATTGTCAAAATGATCATTTCCCCAAAGAATTATACAAATTCAATGTAGTGCCTATAAAAATAAAATAACCAAGAGATATTTTAAAGACACAGTGTTATTTGAATTATTTTTGAACAATAAAGCCCTGAGATGAGGTAATGCAATGCTAGCTAAAAGAATGTGGAAGATTTCTCTTTTCCCAACTTCAAACTATACTATATTGATTTGCAGCAATCAAAATAAGGTGTGACTATAATAAGAATAATAAAAATAGATTCCCAGATCAATGAAATAGAATGGAGAGTCCAGAGAAAGATTTTTAGGTTAATATAACAAAGAGTAAAAGTATGAAATGGAGCAAGGAAAACCCCTTCAACAAATGGTTTTGAGAAAATTGGTCAGTCATAGGGAAAAGTGAATTTGATGTCTATATAATGTCAAGAATGATTGACCTCTATATAAGGTAAAAAATGACTGACATCAACATGAGACCTAAATCAATAAATTTTACTAAGGAAAAAATAGGTAGAACACTTGATGATATTGAATCTAGTGATATCTTCAATGACTTAATGTCATTTAAATACCAAGTGGAAAGAAAAATAAACAAATAAGACTATATGAAACTTAGAAGTTACTGCAGAGCCAAAAAATAATAAATAAAAACCAGAAGAAAAAGACACTTCACAGACTGAGGAAAAGTATTTGCCCATGACCTTTCTGACAAAGGATTAAATCCAATATCTACAAAGCAATAGTGAAGAATTATGAAAAGAAAAACATTAATCCTATCAAAATTTGGCTTAAAGAGATAAAGATACATTTCCTCAAAAAGGTCAAAAATTGCCAAAAAGTATATGAAAAAATTGTCTGCATTATTTAACATCAAAGAAATGCAGATCAACAAAATGAGATATCATCTCACATCAATGAGATGACATGGGTTGCAAAGAACTAAAACAACCAGTGTTGTTGTGGAAGAGGGGGAAAAGGGACCCTAATTTACTGCTTTTGAGAAGGTTGAATGATCAGTCCTTTTAGAAAAAATATGTTCACTTCTCAGAAAACTAGAAATTGGGTTTCCATACGACCAAGTTTTTCTACTTCTTGAACCTACCCCGTGAGCCCATGATTCCTAAGAAAAGACATGTACACTTCCATATTCATTGCAGGACTATTCACAGTAACCAAAATCTGGTAACAACTAAAGTGTCCAACAAAAAATAACTCTATAAAGAAACTGCTGCTGTACACAATACTACATGGGTCCAAGAAATTATGAAACCATGCACACGCATTCATACTTGAATGGATCTGAAGGTATCATGCTGAGTATAGTTATTCACAAGGAAAATAAAAGACACAAATTAATCTCTCTCACATGTGGGACATAAAGAAGTGGGGTAAGAGAATAAACCTGAAGGCATCAGAAATGCAGAACTTATCAACAGTAGGAAGCTTATCACAGTGGGGAGGGCACTGAAGATGGAGTGGGAAACAGGACACTGCTAGAGAGAAGCAGCACCTGGTGAACTGTAATTCATAATTAATTCTAATTCTAATTTTAATGAAAAGAATTAAAGCATTTAAGGTTCTAGTTTTAGTTTAAAAACTAGATTCTAGGAACTTAAATTCTTTAATTTTTTAATTGTAAATACTACACAACATTTCACACAACTAAAACTGAGCTTCTTTGTTTTTTTTTTTATTTTAAGCACCATGGTAAGGCATAAAACATTCTAGTACCATACTGTTCACCAGGTGCCGCTTCTCTCTAGCAGTGTTCTGTTTTCCCACTCCATCTTCAGTGGTAGGGCGTTTGCCTTGCACATGGCTGACCAGGGTTCGATTCCTCCGTCCCTCTTGGAAAGCCCAGCAAGCTACCAAGAGTATGCTGCCAGCACAGCAGAGCCTGGCAAGCTCCCCGTGGCATATTCAATATGCCAAAAACAGTGAAAACAAGTCTCACAATGGAGACGTTACTGGTGCCTGCTAGAGCAAATAGTTGAACAGTGGGAGGACAGTGTTACAGTGCAGAATCTAGTTTGGTTGTTTATCCACTAAATTGATTCAGCTTCTCTTAACAAATAATTACACTATGCAATGTATAACCAAAGTAGACAATTGAATGTTTTATAATTTTTTAAATTTTATTTTTATGAAGATACTTTTATAAAAGTGGTTTATAAGAGAGTTGTTTCAGGTATTCAAAGTTCCAACATATGCTCCCATTCTAGAGCAGGACCAGTGATGACAGCCAGAGACTAACCTTACCTGGAATATTGAGGCACCAACAAGAAATTCTATAATATTTAACAAATAAAATATTCATGTTGATTTATAGTATATATCACATAAAGGGCTGGAGCGATAGCACAGTGGTAGGGCGTTTGCCTTGCACGCAGCCAACATGACCGACCCGAGTTCGATTCCTATGCCCCTCTCGGAGAGCCCGGCAAGCTACCGAGAGTATCTCGCCCTCACAGCAGAGCCTGGCAAGCCACCCGAGATGTATTCGATATGCCAGACACAGTAACAACAAAGTCTCCAATGGAGACGTTACTGGGCCCGCTTGAGCAAATCGATGAACAACGGGAGGGCCTTTACCTTTACCTTTATCACATAAAAAGTTATGGATTTATATCTTACTCATGTACAAACTTTGATCATTTCGTGTGTCCAGGGTTTTCAAATGTTTTCTAACACATGTTCTTTATTTAAAAAGGTACAGTGGGGGCTGGAGCAACAGCACAGTGGATAGGGTGTTTGCTTTGCACACGGCCTACCCGGGTTGATTCCCAGTGTCCCATATGATCCCCTGAGCACAGCCAGGAGTAATTCCTGAGTGCAGAACCAGGAATAACTCCTGTGCATTGCTGGGTATGACCCAAGAAGCCAAAAAAATAATAATAATAAAAAAATAAAAAGGGACAGTGTATTCTGTTTACCCATAATATAAAATTATCATTCAAGTGTGATTATTTCCATTATTGAATAACACAAAATAATTTTATCCTTTTAAATATTTTGCTTGTCATATTTAGCAATCAGTTGGCAAAAAGTTGTCCATTGTCCTTTTTAATGAACAGTCTTATTGCGACATTAATATTAATTTTCTAAATATAAAGTAGAAATTTATGTTACTACTAGATGCCTACAAAAATTATCTATGAATTGGTTTTAAATAGATAGAGAGGAAAATCTTCATCAACCTTAAAAAATGAATATTTTTTTGCCTTAGGAAAGAATAGACCAGAGATATGGTGGTACTCAGTTAATGCCTAGAGAGTGAATAACATTCAAATCACAGGAAGAGAAAAATGTATTATGTTTTTCTTTATCTATTATGCATTTAGAGATGACTAAGGTTTTGCTACTCCTAAACGCACCATTGCCCCTAGTATTAGTGAATTCTAATCCCTATCCTATGACATTTCATATTTAGGCTTCTAAGTGGATATGAAATTTTACTATGTATGTCATTATTAAATTAGTTTGATCTTAAATACAAAGAATATTTTATTTTTGATTTTTAAAAGGTCATTTTTCTCCTTAACTGACTAAACCACATTCTGTCCAAGTAATTTTATTTCCAGCTTCTTCAACTGGATATTAAATTAACTGAAACACTGCTCTTTTATAAAGTACAATAGATTTAGAAGAAATGGCTGCAACTTTACTGTAGCTGGGAGGGATAAAGCTCTATAAATGAATCAGTGGCAGTTTCCTCAGCCAAATATAGCTATATGTCTTTTAAAATCTTAGTGAAGATTAAAGCTTTGCCTTTTTAGTAGATCACTCAATTAAACATGCAATGTTCTCTGGTGAATGATGCAGGATAATGGCATAATAACTGAAAAGATGTACTGACATACTGACACATACCTAATATAGAAACTATATTTTACAATATTAGTGCCTTTTCTTTCTTTTTAAAAGTTCAAAATGTCTTATAAATAGATGCTTTTGAATATTACTCTTTATTAACTACTGAAAGTACAGATTCTTTTGTAACCTAAAAATTATAATTCTCATGAATGTAAACAACAATAGGCAATTAAATTAATATTTGTAAATTTTCTTTTATATATTACATATTTGTTTTATATAGAGGATATACATTTCTGTAATATTTAGCTCAGAAATTTATATATTTACATATATAAAGTAAGTAAGTAAAGTAAAGGCCCTCCCGTTGATCGTCGATTTGCTCGAGCGGGCCCAGTAACGTCTCCATTGGAGACTTTGTTGTTACTGTGTCTGGCATATCGAATACTCTCGGTAGCTTGCCGGGCTCTCTGATATATACACACACACACACACACACATATATATATATATATATATATACATATATATATATATCAGAAGTGGCAGCCTGAAAATAATTGAATAGATATAGATATCTTCTTATGTTAGGAGATATTCAATTAATGTTGATAGAGTTTTCACATTGCAAAAAAAAATAACAATAGTAATCACTAAAGAGTATTATAGGCAAAGAAGAACAGAATTTTGATGATGCGATTCATGAAAGAAAAGTCATCTTCCATCTTCTAGTCATCTTTCCATAAGAAATTTTATGTTAGCATCACATTAAAGGTTTATTAGCTCCTCTTCAACACTCTTACATTCATTTCACTCCCAGTAGATTCTCTTGCAGTTTTGTGTGCACAGACATCCCGGAATTTTACTGAACACAATATTCTATATCAGCAGGTTTTTTTTAGGAGGAATGTAGTTTGAGCCAAATCTATTGGTTTTCAGGATCACCGAGTGCTCAGAAACTGCAATATGATAACATGGTCATTGCAACATGATAATTATAATTGTGCTATTTGTATTGGGTTTGGATATACATTTCTATTTGTTTATTTTGAACTTTTTAGACTTACACCTGGAAGTATTTACAAGCTTCCTTTCTTCGTGCCTACAGGTAGATTCTGGTGTTGATCAGGGTATCACATGCAGTGCAGGGGATGAAGAAAGTGTCACTGAATGCAAGCTAAGTACTATATTCCCTGGACTATCTCTCTGGCTTTTATTTATTTATTTTTCTTTCCTTTTTTAATTTTTATTAGTAAAACACCATGAGGTACAGTTGTAGACTTACAAATTTTTTGTGCCTGGGTTTCAATTATACAATGATCAAATACCCATCCCTCCACCAGTGCCCATTTTCCACCACCATGTATAATATCCCTCCCAACCCCATCCCCCCATCCCACTTTGCCTCTGTGGCAGGGCATTCCCTTTTGTTCTCTCTCTCCTTTTGGGTGTTGTGGTTTGCAAAAGAGGCATTGAGTGGCAATCATGTTTGGTCTATAGTCTACTTTCAGCATGCTTCTCCCACCCTGGGAGGATCTTCCCAACACCCTTTACTTGGTGTTGCCTTCTCTATCTGAGCTGCCTTTTCCCCTAACGTGTGTGACTGGCCACCAAGCCATGGAGTGAACCTCCTGCTATTTTTCTCGACTATTCTTGGGTGTTAGTCTCCTATTTTGTTACTTTATATTCCCCAGATGAATGCAATCTTTCTATGTCTGTCCCTCTCTTTCTGACTCATTTCACTTAGCAAGATACTTTCTATGTAGTAGCACTTGTATGTAAATTTCATGACTTCATCTTTTCTAACAGCTGCATAGTACTCCATTGTGTAGATGTACCAAAGTTTCTTTAACCAGTCATCTGTTCTCGTGCACTCAGGTTTTTTCCAGATTCTGGCTATTGTAAAGAATACTGCAATGAACAAACAAGTGCAGATGTCACTTAGACTGTACTTTTTTGCCTTTCTTGGATATATTCCCAGGAGTGGTATTGCTGGGTCAAATGGGAGTTCAATTTCTAATTTTTTGAGAATCGTCCATACTGTTTTCCAAAAGGACTGAACCAGTCGGCATTCCCACCAGCAGTGAAAGAGGGTCCCTTTCTTGCCACATCTGCGCCAACACAGGTTTCTTTTGTTCTTTTGGTTGTGGACCAGTCTCTGTGGTGTGAGATGATATCTCATTGTGGTTTTGATCTGCATCTCCCTGATGATTAATGATGTAGAGCATTTTCTCATGTGCCTTTTAGCCATTCGCATTTCTTCTTTGACAAAGTTTCTGTTCGTTTCGTCACCCGATTTTTTGATGGGGTTGGATGTTTTCTTCTCGTGGAATTCAACCAGGACTTTGTATATCCTTGATATCAACCCCTCGTCGAATGTATATTCGGCGAATATCCTTTCCCATTCTGTAGACTGTCTTTGTATTTTGGTCATTGATTCTTTGGAGGTGCAGAAACTCCTTAGTTTAAGATGGTCCCATTTGTCTACCTCTGTTTTCACTTATTTGGCCAGTGGTGTGACATCTTTGAAGATACCATTAGCTTCAATGTCATGGAGGGTTTTGCCAACTTTGTCTTCAATGTACCTTATGAATTCCGGACTGATGTTGAGGTCCTCAATCCATTTTGTTCTTACTTTTGTACATGGTGTTAGGCAGAAATCTGAGCCCATTTTTTTTTTTGCATGTAGCTGTACAGTTTTGGCAGCACAATTTGTTAAAGAGGCTTTCCTTACTCCACTTCACATGTCTTGCCTCTCTGACTTTTAGATAAATTTTTTTGAAAAGAAGCATTTTAGTCATATGGCTATAGTTTATGTTATTCTAAAATCAAAACAAGTAGGTAAAGAAAACATAAATTTCTGCATAAACTCTGATATATCTAAAATCTCAAAAGAGGGAAAAGTAAGTGTATGGGTAAAAAGATATGCAACATGCTATGACCACCTAAACTTAAGTATGTAAATATATAAAATGGTTTCCTTAATATATACTGTACTATTATTCTGTATGAAAGTATGGTAAAACAGCAATACCTATTTAGTAGTTTGCACTTTCAAATAATATTTTGTTGATTATAATAGTTACAGATGTTTCATTGGAGAAGGAAGGAAGACTACAAAAACGACACAACGGTAGGCCTCTCAAATTCTAAGTGAGAAAAAAATGAAGAACTCTGATAATTTACAGCGATTCATAGTAAAGGACATGCTATAAATAAGATCAAATGATAAGAAAATGGTTGGTGATGAAGAGATATCGAAAAACTTGAGAGCTTGTGAAGCCCAAAGATGCAGCTGGTAACTCTCTAGAACATTACTGAAAACCCTGATTACCAAAGCTTGATGACAATTGTTTCTGCTTTTAACAGCTGTTTGCATTTCCAGAGCAGCTGTTACCTGCAAAGGTTATAAAAGAGATTATTCTTTTATAGACCATTCAATGTCATTCTTAAAAATATTGAATATAGATGATGAATAATAGAATGTGAAGTATAAACATAATGCAAGTGACGTCTGTCTGAAATATGAATTGAATATGTATTATTGATAATTATGTGGGTGCATATTTAAGTAACTGATTACTTTCAAACTATTAAGATAATTTTCTATAAATAATTTTTCACTGTATTTTAAAGAATAACTTTAGTAAATTTATAATTAGCTAATATTTGGTAGTATTATGCTGAAAAGTATTTATCCTGACAATTCCTAAAATTAGACATATTTTAAAAGTTTTCTGAAAGAAATAATTTTATAAAATACCAATCATATCCAAACTTTTGAAGTATTTGTTTCTTTTGTCTGTTTTTAAAGCTTCAGAATTGAGAAAATGTTCACAATCTGCTGAAAATTCCCTGATAATTTTCCAACTGTCATGAGACTGTTTTGATAAGACTGCAAATAGCTAATTGTTAATAACAGTAATTTTTTTATTTATTATCTCTGGATATTGTATTTATTTAAAGTGTAATAATGAAGTTCAAAATACTGTGTCTAATATAGAAAATTCATGTGCTATGTGAGCTCTTTAGTATTATGTGAATTAAATATCAAAATTTTTTATGCAATTTAATTATTTTAGTAGTAATAAAATATTTTGTTTATTATATTTATATTTATGTTTATAAAACAATCACTTCTGTCTTCTTTTACAAGTGTGTATTTTTTGAAATCTCCTAACTTGCTTATTCATTTTCTAGTACCTCTTTTATTCAATTCATAAAGCATGACATTATAAACATTGAATTGATGATATATACTCAATATTTACATAGTAATATATATGCATATGTAGAGACATATTAATCCCAAACTGCTTATTAAAGTTCTTCAAAGTTCTTTAGTAGACAGTGATAGAATGTTAATCCTGTGATCAGACATCCCTTCTCAGTCTGAAACCTGCTCGCAATTCTTCACAGATCTTGCTGGAACCTGAACTGTGATCTAGTTGGATTACCGAGAAGTCATTCAATTGTTTTTCTCTTTTTTAAAGAGCAAAGTTAGATAAGTGGGAGTTTTAGCAAAGATCTATTCCTTATTTATCTGTACTGACTTAACTTTATTATAAAAACCTTTTATCTGTGGAAGTAATTACCACTGGTATTTTTGTTTTGCCCTTTCTAGCAGTTGTCACAATTTAGATCATTTGTGGAATATAAAATAACATAATATGTGATTGAAACCTAAGGACAGTAGACACAAGTGCTGGGAATATTACCTCATATTTGGAAGCCTGTCTCATGATCTGGGATAGAAGGCAGCTGGAATAGATAGGGAATCGCAAAGACAGTAATGGTTGGAGGAATCGTTCGAGATGGGAGATGTGTTCTGAAAGTAGATAAAGGTCCAAACGTGATAACTTCTCAGTACCTGTATTGTAAATCACACTGCCCCAAAGTAGAGAGAGAGTATGGGGGAAATTTTCTTCCAGGAGGCAGGGGAAGGATGGAAAAGGGCGGGGGGGGGCTGTCATACTGGGGACATTGGTGGTAGAGAATGTGTACTGGTGGAGGGATGAGTGTTTGATCATTATATGACTGAAATTCAAACATGAAAGTTTTGTAACTTTATCTCATGGTGATTCAATTAAAAAAAGGAAAAGGAAAAAATCAATATTGATATCATTTTTGAATGTATACATCCAAAAATTATATCTTAGAGTAGTAATTATAGATTGAAAAATGAAGAAAACAATGCAATATGCTAACAGATGTTTTGAGACTCTAATGATGTAATTTGAACATGTTCAGAAATTATGGATTATTTAATTAATATATTTAAATACTAAAATCAACTAAAATTATATTTTGTAGCTAATACAAAAATGCTGCTACTATAAACATAGTTGCATATGTTATGTAACTGTTGAAACACACTACATAGTAAGTCTGCAGAATCTCCTGGTCCTGCACCAGGCTGTCTTCTACGGGTCTCTCAGAGGGGGGTGGGTTGAATCTCCATCCCCACCCCAAGTCAAATCCCATAGCCGAAAACAACCAGAACCCAGTCACAGCCATGCTCAAGGCCTCTCCACACTCGGACGAGCCTCACGCCTGAAGGAACCAGCAGAGGAACCCAGGTGTGTGGGACCTGAGACTGAGATCTCCAATCCTACTCAGATTGGGGCTGGGTCTCCTCTACCCAGACCCCCATTTTTTTTCAGTAGCTTGGCAGTCACATCCACAATCTGCCCCCGGCGCCATGAAATTACATCAAGAGCCAAGATCCAAAGACTATAAAACAAAGCTCCCGGAAGAGAGCGACACAGTTTTTTCCTGGAGCCTCTGTCCCTCTCAGAGAGCCCAGGAAGCTGCCCAGAGTATCCTGCCTGCACAGCAGAGCCTGGCAAGCTACCCATGATGTACTCGATATGCCAAAAACAGTAACAATGATGGTCCTCATTCCCCTGACCCTGAAAGAGCCTCCAATACGCCACTGGGCTACACTAGCATGCAACAGGGACAGATGGAGACATTACTTGTGCCCGCTCAAGCAAATTGATAAACAACAGGATGACAGTGATACAGTGATTTGAATTGGGAGGTAGGTTAAACCACATAACTAGCATGTGTGAGATTAAAAGTCCGTTCTCTGACAACACATGCATGAACTCCCTAGGACTTCTAATTCTGGCTTCCATAAAAACAAAAATAAAACGAATGATTAATATTCATTATTAGATCTTTATGGCAAAATTTCCCCAATAGCATGCTATTATGCAATATTCTTATCTCATAATAATTTAGGTCAAGTATTCAAGCAGAGTTATTTTTAACATATATTTTATGGGTTATTCATGAGACTGTGTTCAATTTTAAGTGTACTGTAGCTGGATGTCCAAGAAGGTCTCGATTACACAACATATGGTTGATGATGACAAGGAGTCTTGATTTTTCTTTTCATGACCTTTACATATTTTTTATAATATCAGAGGTCTTCAGTAGACTCTACCTCACCTCATATCAATTACCCAAAGGATAAAGCATATCTCTTCTGTCAATTTTAAAGGTAAAATTAAATTGAATTGGATACAGAAGTACAAGAATAGAGTCCCATCTTTTCGTAGAAAATAAAGCAAGCAAATACACAAAAGAAGAAATTTTTGCAACTAACTTTGAAGAATACATATCACAATACATTGAAAATTATATGTTGTTATAGATCAACTATGTGTTTAAAAAATCTCAAAATCATGAAAATAAAATTTTTGTTTTAGAGTGTATCTGTAACTGCATAAACTAAAAATTGGCACAGTAAAAACTACATTTATAGTCTTGCCAAACGAAAAGTCAACTTCATCTGGCAGAGACAATAGCTACTGAACTATCTAAATTTAGTTTTTAAAGAATTTATATTTATTCTGCCATAGTTTTAGAAATAATTTTTCTTCTTTTATACTCTTTAGGACGGTCTTAAGCTTTGATTTTTTGTATCAGCCCAAAATCATATTGCTGGAGAATGTACCTTATAAACTTTCCACAAACTTCGGAATGACTCTAAAAGTAAAACCAAACAGTTACAACAATTTTGAGAGAACATAAGTGACAAGAAGTAAATTAAAATTTTTATAATATTTTTATTTAAACATCTAAATTTTTATTATTTATTTATTTTTTATTAGTGAGATACCATGAGGTACAGTTTTAGACTTACAAAATTTGTGCCTGGGTTTCAATTATATAATGATCAAATACCCATCCCTCCACCAGTGCCCATTTCCGACCACCACAGATCCCAGAATCCCTCCCACCCCGCTTCCCCCCCATCCCATCCTGCCTCTGTAGTAGGGCATTCGCCTCTGTTCTCTCTCTCCTCTTGGGTGTTATAGTTTGCAAAAGAGGCATTGAGTGACAATCATGTTTGGTCTATAGTCTACTTTCAGCATGCTTCTCCCATCCTGGGAGGATCCTCCCAACACCCTTTATTTGGTGCTCCCTTTTCTGACTGAGCTTCCTTTTCCCCTAGCATGTGTGGCTGGCCTCCAAGCGATGGAATAAACCTCCTGGTACTAATCTCGGCCACTCTTGGGTGTTAGTCTCCTAGTTTGTTACTTTATGTTCCCCAGATGAATGCAATCTTTCTATGTCTATCCCTCTCTTTCTGACTCATTTTGCTTAACATGATACTTTCCATGTAGTACCACTTGTATGTAAATTTCATGACTTCATATTTTCTAACAGCTTCATAGTACCATTGTGTAAATGTACCAAAGTT
Source organism: Sorex fumeus (assembly GCF_029834395.1). NCBI lineage: Eukaryota > Metazoa > Chordata > Mammalia > Eulipotyphla > Soricidae > Sorex > Sorex fumeus. Next base: position 27,975,452 of record NW_026606067.1, read on the forward strand.
TCTTTAACCAGTCATCTGTTCTTGGGCACTCAGGTTTTTTCCAGATTCTGGCTATTGTAAAGAGTGCTGCAATGAACAAACAAGTGAAGATGTCACTTTGACTATACTTTTTTGCTTCTCTGGGATATATTCTGAGGAGTGGTATTTTTGGGTCAAATGGGAGCTCAATTTCTAATTTTTTGAGAATCGCCCATAGTATTTTCCAAAAGGGCTGAACCAGTTGGCATTCCCACCAACAGTGAAGGATGGTCCCTTTCTTGCCACATCCACGCCAGCACCTGTTCTTTTCAATGTGGGCCAGTCTCTGTGGTGTGAAATGATATCTCATCATTGTTTTGATCTGCATCTCTCTGATGATTAATGATGTGGAGCATTTTCTTATGTGCCTTTTTGCCATTCAATTTCTTCTCTGAGAAAGTTTCTGTTGATTTCATCTCCCCATTTTTTGATGGCGTTGGGTGTTTTCTTCTTGTGGAGTTCAACCAATACTTTGTATATTCTTGATATCAACCCCTCATCAGATGTGTTATATTTTAAGTCCTCAGTATTTAAACGTGTATAAACTTCAAGAATTTTCTTCTCTACTTCCAAACATGTATTTGACATTTATTTATGTCGAATAATTTTACTTGTAAGAGATTAACCATGTGATGATAATACAAATGAACACTGAATTCTAAAAGAAATTAAAATGTGCATACTCAGTCTTGTCATTCAGTATGTACTAGGAATTTTACATTTTACATTTTGTAAAGCTTTCATAAGCAGCTACTCTTCACGAAACACCATGCCAAACGCAGGTTGCAGAAGTGAGTGGCGGAAACAGAGGGGAGGAAGGAAATCTGTCACTCCCAATTCAGAGCTCTCAGCTATAGCCCTGTGCCTTATACCTGATCATTGTGAAGAAATTACCTTTCACATGACCCAAGATGTTTCATAAGGAAATGGCGTCCTATCCAAAGTTAATCCTGAGTGTTCCTATTTTGGGTGGGAGCGATAGCACAGCAGGTAGGGCGTTTGCCTTGCACGGGGCCGACCTGGGTTTGATTCCTCTGCCCCTCTAGGAGAGCCCAGCAAGCTACCAGGAGTATCTCACCCACAGGGCAGAGCCTGGCAAGCTCCCCGTGGCAAATTCAATATGCCAAAAACAGTAACAAGTCTCACAATGGAGACTTTACTGGTGCCTACTTGAGCAAATAGATGAACAACGGGAGGACAGTGCTACAGTGCTACATTTTGTAAAATTCTTTTATTATAAAGATAAGTGAGTTGAATGAATAAGAAGTAATAGCCAACATAAAAAGTATAAACCTGAGGCCCAGGTGAGAGTAAAGTCAGCAGGGCACTTAACTTGAAAATGACCAACCTGGATTCAATTTTCTGAACTCCTAACCATCCAGAAAGAAGTAAGACCTGAAAACAACTGGGCGTAGCCTCCAAACAATCACCCCAAAATTTTCTTAAAAAATTTTCTTAAATCTCAGGAAAAAACAAAAAAGTAAACAAGAAGTAAATCCATTTCTAGAGAGAAATCAGTTACCAATTCAGAAACAGTTGCTCAATAAAATATTGAGTATTTTTGGCTATAAAAATATAACATGCTGTTCATAAAATGTATTGATAAATGACCCCAGTAAAATATTTATACTTTTAATCGAAACAAGATTATAATAATCTTAAATTAATCAGGACACAATTTGAAGGAAGAACATAGTTTGTTATATACCATATCTCCTGATGAAAAAATTTTAAACAGGGGGCTGGAGCACAGCAGTTAGGCTGTTTGCCTTGCACACGGCCGACCTGGATTCTATTCCAAGGATCCTGTATGATCCCCTGAGCACTGCCAGGAGTGATTCCTGAGTGCAGAGCCAGGTGTGACCCAAAAAGAAAAAAAGAAAAAATTCTAAACCACTGGGCAGGATCAATAGCACAGCGGTAGGGCGTTTGCCTTACAAGCGGCCAACATGGCCGACTCGTGTTCGATTCCTCCGCCCCTCTAGGAGAGCCCAGCAAGCTACCGAGAGTATCTCGCCAGCATGGCAGGGCCTAGCAAGCTCCCCGTGATGTATTCAATATGCCAAGCACAGTAACAAGTCTCATGATGGAGATGTTACCGGGCCCGCTCGAGCAAATAGATGAACAATGGGAGGACCATGATCTAAACCACTGTGAAGTCACTCTACAGGGAAATCAAGGTTAAGAAATATTCCAGAAAGTAAAAATAAGAATTTAATATGATTTCTTCTTTCTCTTTTGGACAGGAGTGAAGTTGCCCATTTATTATATTAAATGGTGTTTTTAAAGAGACAAAATTTGTCATCACTTTGTAATCAATAAAGTGCTAAAATAATGCTATCTCGGGTATTCTGATGAAATTTAACTTTATTTTAGTAGTACAGAGTCATTAAAGATTTTAAGAGATAAGCAACAAGTTTTTATAAGTAACTCTACTAATGAGGTGGAGACGATGACCAGATATTCTGAATTTTAAAAATATGTCACAAATATTAAAGATTATGCTTTAATATTATCAGGTGAAATTGGTAATGGGAATTAAACAAGGAATAAAACCAATAAAAATTAAAGTGGGATAATGAAAAGGATTAAACTAGTCATTTAATTAGAGAAGGAGTTCTGTTTTGTTAAATAAAGGGGAAGTTGTCCAGAGACTCATGAGTAGGGCGCCTGCCTTAAACGCGACTGACCCCAGTTCAATCCTTGGCATCCTATATGGTCACTTGGCCAGTAGGAGTGATTCTTGGCTGCAAAGAAAGAAGTAACCCCCTAACAGCACCTGGAGTGTCAAAAAAACAAAACAATAAGAGTAAAGTGATCATTAATCAATATTCATAATATATAATGAAAGCTTGTTTGAAAAAAATGAGTGCCTTGAACAAAATAATTATATTGTAAGAAATTAACTCATATTAATATCCTTATGACAACATAAAAATGTTACTGCCATTTTAATAAATAATCAGAAATATATGTTATAATACAACACTGTTTCTGCAATATTTGCAGTGGGAAATGTAATTAATTCATGCAACAACAATATCACTATGTTTTCATCAACTCACATTCTTTCATTTATTTGGCTAAAGTCTAAAAATTAATAATTTGACTATCCTAAGAGATATCTTTCTGAACATAGTATAAATATTAGTTTTGTTATTCTACAAACTAAAACTTTATTGAAATAAAATGCATCTATATACAAATTTCATTCTATATAAGTAGTTGAAAATGAACTCATTGATTAGGTTTTTAATCTCTCTCTGTCTCTCTGTCTCTGTCTCTGTCTCTGTCTCTGTTTCTCTCTCTCTCCTTTAACACCTAAATGTGCTCAGGATTTACTTCTGTCTTTCCACTCAGAGTTCATTCCTGCATTTAGGGAACTAACTCTTTGTGGTGCTTGGGGATCAAATTTGGGTTGACTGCATGCACTGCAAGCACCTTATCTCTGTCTTATCTCTCCAGACCCAAAGTTTTGAATATTTTTCTGGGGCTGAAGAAACATTTAATAGGACTGAGCACACACATTGCATACAGGAGGGTCCCAGGTACATTACCCAGCACCATACATTATCCAAGCACCAACTGTTGGGAGTTTCTCATGAAAAATAAACTGGAGTAATCCCCAAATACTGCTAAGTACTGCCACCAAAACCAAAACAAATTTTAAAACACAATTTTTTTACTCTATGTTTTATTTGTCTACCTAGTCATGGTCTGGAATAAAACAGGTTTTTATGTGAAATATATTATGAAAATTGGGAAATTATTAAAATAAGTAGTAGAGCAGTCCCACCCATCTCCCTCATCTGACTCTGTATCAAATTACTGACCAGCTCTGCTCCACCAAATCCTGACTAACTCGCAGCAGATGTGTGCCAAGCAGCTAAACCTTACCATTACCATTCCAGGAATTACCGTTCCCTACAGCGGCAGCAGACTCCACAGTCCCTGTGTGACACAGGCTGGCAAATAACCTCCAAACCAAGGCCCTGGCAGAAGCACCAACAATAAGCACTGGAGCTACACCAAGCTTTCAACTCCACTGCATCACAAAACTTCTCTGCAGGGACACCAAAGTGAGAAAAATTTCAGGTACTTCCTGGAGACTCCAGAAGCCCAGCCCACCTCCCAAGTTAACCTAATGGACTCCTTGACACAGACCCTAGATAAGAAGGTGTCTGGACGGGCCCCATGCCACAGATTGACACATCCTGAAGCAACTAAAAGCATAATAAACTCTTAGAGAAGGACTTACCAACCCTATGATCAGATATAATAATGTATACATAAATGTATTTTCTAGAACTATTGATTTTAATACTGCCACTTTGCTATCTAAGACTGGAGCTATAGCACAGCAGGTAGGGTGTTTGTCTTGCACGCAGTCCACCTGGGTTTGATTCCTTGGTCCCTCTCCGAGAGCCAGGCAAGCTACTGAGAGTATCCCACCTGGACGGCAGAGCCTGGCAGGCTCCCTGTGGTATGTTCGATACGCAAAAAAGAGTAACAACAAGTCTCACAATGGAGACGTTACTGGTGCCCACTTGAGTAAATCGATGAACAATGGGAGGACAGTGCTATAGGACAGTGCTATCTAATCAATTTTAGTCCCATAATTTTTCAACAGTTGACTCTTTATTCCACATTAAAAATTAAAAACTTTAAAAATAAATATATCACGAATCACGGGTATCATGTTATTCGTTGATTGCCTCGAGCAGGCTCCAGTAACGTCTCCTTCATCCTAGCCCTGAGATTTTTAAGAAAGTGCTATATTGAAGGCTCTTTAGGAGAATGAGATCTATCATTGTTTCTGGTATTTGGCATATTGGGTACGCCACGGGGAGTTTGCCAGACTCTGCCCTGTGGGCAGATTACATTCGGTAGCCTGCTAGTTTGTCCAAAGTAGGAAAAAGATAATAAGATGTCATAATAAGATGTTGCGCGGCCGCATTAGGAGGATGCTCAGCCCGGATCCAAGTAGGCTTGGAGATCTTAGCCCCAGCACTATAAAAACCAGCTCCCGGAAGAGAACAGTGCAGTCTCCTGCCCCCGCGCCTGGCTGTCCTCGCCGGGGCCCCTTGGAGGGGAGCGGGTTGAGCTTTCCTCCCCGCCCCGACCAGGGCTCCAGCAGCCGAAGACCTCCAGGACCAACCACCACCATGCTGAGACCATTCTCCGCACACCTGAAGGTACTGGCAGAGAAACAAAGGCAAGCGCGTCCCGGGGCTAAGATCTCCAAAAATAAATGCATAAACAGTATAAATAGCACTGTGGCACTGTCCTCTGTTGTTCATCGATTTGCTCAAGTGGGCACCAGTAACGTCTCCACTGTGAGACTTGTTACTGTTTTTGGCATATCGAATACATCACAGGAAGTTTGCCAGGCTCTGCCTTGGGGGGATACTCTCAGTAGTTTGCTGGGCTCTCTGAGAGGGACGGAGGAATCGAACCAAGGTTGGCTGCATGCAAGGCAAATGCCCTACCCACTGTGGTATAGCTTCAGCCCGAACAGTATAAATAAAGACAAAAATAAGAGTTTCTCTCTAGAGAGTCTGAAGAATTTTACATTTGAAATAAGTCTTTTAATAATTCCTCAAAGACAAACTTTAAATGTCTTTTGTGTTTATAAATAAAATTTTTACTGCTATAGTAGTATTTTGTTTTAGTGAAAAATACAAATTTCAATTTCTATTTTCAATTATTCACATTTTGTAAGTTTTAAATATGGCTGTACCCGGGTTCGATTACCAGCATCCCATATGGTCCCTTGAGCACCGCCAGGAGTAACTCCTGAGTACAGAACCAGGAGTAACCCCTGTGCATCGATGGGTGTGACCCAAAAAGAAAAAGAAAAAAAAGCATAAATATGGCTATAATATTACTTTTCCTTTTACAGTTTCAAGAAACCCTCTAGGAGATTGGCGGAAGCTCTTAGACTCTCCCATTTGTTTTGTTCGTCTAACACTAACCAGTAAATAATAATAATATTTTGAGTCCTTAGAAAATGGAGAATAGTGTCAGTTCAGAAGAATATCTGAGCATTTCCCTTTCCAGAGTAGTCACATTGATCAATGGCAAGTAAACTCTTTAGGTGAATTTTATACTAAAAGGAGAAATGAGTGAATTCATAGTAATTACTTGAAGTGTTTATTCTCAAAGGAAAGTGCCTGGTTTGGAAGCAGTGGTTTGTGTATTAACTATTTTGGTATTATTACCAATTTTTGCTAACAGGAAAATTCTCATGGCAAATAGGCTCTTGTCTTTTGACAAGAACAAGTTGCACACTGGAGCTGGAGATTTAAAAATTCTGGTTTTTATTTTTTTACTTTTATTTTATTATTATTATTATTTTTGTTTGTGAAACTGTACCATGAGGTACAGTTGTAGACTTACAAGTTGTTGTGCTTGGGTTTCAGTTATACAATGATCGAGTACCCATCCCACCACCAGTGCCCATTCTCCACCCCCACCAATCCCAGTATCCCTCCCACCCCCCCATCACACATCCCACCCTGCCTCTGTGGCAGGGCACTTCCTTTTGTTCTATATCTCCTTTTGGGTGCTGTGGTCTGCAGAAGAGATATTGGGTGGCAATCATGTTTGGTCTATAGACTACTTTCAGCATGCATCTCCCATCCTGGGCGGATCTTCCCAGCACCCTTTATTTGGTGCTCCCTTCTCTATCTGATCTGCCTTTGTCCCTACAGTGTGCGGCTGACTTCTAAGCCATGGAGTGAACAACCTGGTATTTATCACAGCTGCTCTTGGGTGTTAGTCTCTTATTTTGTTACTTTATGCTACCCAGATGAATGCAATCTTTCTATGTCTGTCCCTCTCTTTCTGACTCATTTCGCTTAGCATATTTTCCATGTAGGTAAATTTCATGACTTCATTTTTTTCTAATTGCTACATAGTACTCCTTTGTGTAGATGTACCAAAGTTTCTTTAATCAGTCTTCTGTTCTCAGGCACTCAGGTTTTTTCCAGATTCTAGGTATTGTAAATAGTGCTGCAATGAACAAACAAGTGCAGATATCACTTCGACTATACATTTTTGCCTCTCCGGGGTATATTCCCAGGAGTGGTACTGCTGAGTCAAATGGGAGCTCAATTTCTAATTAAAAATTCTGGATTTTAGAAATTAGAAGGAACCACTCTAAAAGAGAAAAAGAGACCTATCAGAAAGGCAAAAACAAAAAAAAAATCAGAAATATAAACCTGGTGATTCTTCAGACAGGGATTCTTATAGATTCATTCCAGGGCTTAGACTAGGGTACTAACTAAATTTGACTGTCGACTTAGTTTGAATCCTTGAACTTATAAGGTAAATTGGGGGAAAACGCTATAAGGCTTTAGACTTCTTTCTTTGAAAAGATATGCATGCACTTTCGTTTACTATAGCACTTAGTACAACAGGTTATATATGGAAACAATCCAAACATCCCATAGCAGGTGATTATATAAAGAAGTTATGGCATTGTATGCATACATAGTGAAATACTGCTCAAATGAATGGGACGATTAGATCTTCCAGTTTGTTGCTATTAGTGTAGAACTGCAGGATATCATTTCAAGCAAAATAAGTCAGAAAAATAAAGCCAAGTACCATTTGGCTTTACTCGTCTGTGACATTAAGAGAAATGACACATGTGAATTGGCAGTAATAGAAGATAAACATTATTTGGATAATAAAAATTGAGATCGTCAATTTATGGACATGAACTAAATCAATAAGTAAATGTTCAAGATTTTTTGTTGGTTACTTGCCTAATGAGAAAGGGAGAAATAGTCAGGGTTTGGAAAACCTTAGTTTGGCTTCCTGTCTTATGCTGACATAGCTGCTTATCCTGGAGCAATAGAAGCAGAAGCCAGTTCCATCCAGAAAAGACTCCTTGTACTTATCATCCAAAAATGATGGTAGAGGGAGGTGTAAAAATCATTAAATGATCAATCACGTGCAAAACCATAATTATATGACACTTTTAGTGGGGTCATTGAAAACAATTTTATACAGAAATGATAAAATATGAGAGAAAGAGTGAAGCAATTAAGGATTGGTATTAACAAAAAGTTATTTCTCTATGTCCAGACTATCAAAGCTAAAGACATTTCATCAGGAATTATTATAAGCTATAATCATGAATGAAGATTCTGTCAACAAGACGGTATGGACAAATGTGTGATCGCTCAAATTCCCGAAAGGTTTTGCATGAAACAGGCAGAACTAGGGAATAGTAGCCTGAGCTCCCTCTTTATCCCCCTTATACTCTTGCACAAGATAAGTCTCTCTGATTAATTGCATATGAAATATGAATGACAAGTGGACACATAGGAGATAGGCCTGATAAAATACTAAAAACATAAGAGAAAGACAGGGACCAAGAAGATAATTGATCTGAAGAACAAATTAAGGAGCAGACAAGAAACACAATGAATGCAACCAAATCTTGACCAAGGTATTCAATGTAGAATGCACTCCAGTTGAAAAAATGATTTTGGTACACCTTAATACACAAGTCCCACAAGTTAAAACCCCTAACATTTGATAAAAAAACAAGAAAAATCTAGATAATCCTAATATTAAGAAATATGCAATTTTTAATTAAGAGGTTTTTAAATTGATGTCATGCAATAATACTTAAAGTGCATTAACAGTCCTACTTGCAATCAAGAATAAAATTTATGTAATGTTAAATGAATTGATAACTTTTTCACATAACTTTGTTTATAATAGATTATACAAAACTGTTACTGAATAAATTATGTTTCACAAGTCATATTTGCATTATGTTCTGAGAACTATTATTTCAGTATAAAAAATGTACAGTCCTGTCATTATCCTTTTCATTTTTAAATCAAATCTATTGGTGTAACAACTATATCAAGACTAATTCACTGTCCTGATTTAGAAAATATCATGGTCATCCATTTTGCTTTATATATTTTACTAAACATAATCAGCATACTTAAACCTTTTAAATAATTCTTTTAATGTAATTTTATTTATAAAATAGGATGGATCTGATTTCACTTAGGTAAGATGAAGTACAAAATATTATTAAATGTTTAACTAGCTTAATGTGGAAATATGGATTAACACCTACTAGAATTGCTATTTCAGTGGATACTGAATAGTCACGAAGTGAAACAATTGCTATGGTGTACATAATGATTCATGATATGACTCAAAAGTAGAAAATACTTAAAAATCACTACCTCTCCTTCCAAAAATAAAAAAAAAGAATTTTTACTGATATCATCCAACATTTTCCATGTAACAACATTGCTATTTAACTTAAAAGCAATAGCCCAAAAGTTGAAACAGGGAAAGCTGCCAATGAACTTTGATTGGATTTTATTGCACAATAGCAGTGAGTTATTTTGAAAGTTTTGACATTTTTAAGGCATTGATATTTTATTTTTATTATAGAGACTGGAAAGAAATAAAACCTAGTGGAAACATTGCTAAGATCCTGAACTGAGATATCATTTAAAGCAATATTTCTGAAGCACTTCTAATTTTCTCAATTTGAGGGAAAGTAGTAGTATTCCCATAAATCCATCCCACACTCAAATAAATATTTGAGAAGTACATGTAAGAATTTATTTTACATTTTGCTTAAGCATATTGTTGAATCACAAAATCCTTAGTTCTAACTCTAAAACTCCAGTAAAAAATTTGCAAAGGAAAAATTTATTAAAGACTAAGTCTATGGAATTTCCAAATAAACAAATATATTTCATCATTTTAAAAGTTACAGAAATAGTATTGCTTTGTATTGTCTATAGACAGCTTTATAATTCAGTATCTGTTCATAGTTCATCAAACTCACAACCAGAAATTAGTTTCATCTTTTTTCTTTAATTCTTCATCTTTTCTCATTCTCTAAAGGTGGTTTAGATGAAATGATAATAAACATGCTTTGTTCGTGAGGAAAACTTGACAATTGTATGATTTTTCTGTAACTATTCTAATCCCTTGTTTCTTTATGTTTTTACATGCTTATTAGCATAATTGAAAAATACATATTTTAATTAATGTTTTAAAACTTCAATTTAACTTTTAGAGAACAAATAGAGTTTGATTCATTCAGAGCACTCTCCAGGGAACAAGATAGTTGAACACAAATAACCTGTGTTTGCCGTTTTCTGAAATCTTATAATATCTACACCAAAATTTGGGATAATTTGGGCAATTCTCCACTGAAACTCAATGAATGAATTTCGAAAGCAAGAAATAAAAGTATCCAATTTACTGAAGCCCGAGACACATGCTTTGCAAGAAATAAGCCTGACAACGGGGGAACACGGTACAGATGGGAAAATGTTTCTAACTTAAACTTTTCCCTGGAGCCACTGACCATACAGGGGACCAAGAAACAACAGGTTTAAAACAGGGGCCTGAGAAAGTAGCAGGGATCAAAAGTCTGATAATAGCTTCAAACTTTTCTGAGGGCTGCTTTGGGCAGAATTAGTAGGTTTTTACTCTCTATAGTAATGGGCTGGAGCGGTAGCACAGCGGTTTGCCTTACAAGCGGCCAACATGGTCGACCCGAGTTCGATTCCTCCACTCCTCTCGGAGAGCCCGGCAAGCTACCGAGAGTATCTCACCTGCATGGCAGAGCCTGGCAAGCTACCTGTGATGTATTAGATATGCCAAACACAGTAACAACAAGTCTCATGATGGAGATGTTACTGGGCCCGCTAGAGCAAATCGATGGAAAACGGGAGGACTGTGTCAATAGTAATGGACATGGAGGGAACATCAGACAGGCAAACTCTTTCTTACCACTAGCAAGAAGCTGATCAAGACCGAGTTTGAGAGACAGTTACTGAAAGTACTTACCGAATAGCCCTGGAGTGCACACTGAATGCTATGAAATAATCTGTTCTCCTACAGACAGAAAGCCCTCCTAGAGTGTTCCTAAAGTTAGTCAGCATGGGGACCAACTACTGCTTTGTTTCCATTCCAGGTTATGAACAACTAAACTCTGCACAGGTCTTTTAATTCCTTAGTTAAGCTGATTCCTAGGTACTTGATTTTCTGGGGCACAATTGTGAACGGGATTTTTTTTCATGTCACTTTCTTCTCTCTCACTATTTGCATATAGGAAAGCCATGGACTTGTTCTACTGTTTCTAGGAGATTCTTGGTAGAGGTTTTAGGGTCTAAGTATCCTATCATCTGAGAATAGTGAGAGCTTGATTCCTTCCTTTCCTACCTGAATGCCCTTAACATCTTTTTTCTTGCCTAACCGCTATTTCAAGTACTTCCAGTACTATATTGAACAGCAGTGGAGAGAATGGCCATCCTTGTCTCGTCCCTGATCTTAGAGGGAAGACTCTCAGTTTTTCCCCACTGAGGATGATGTTTGCTGTAGGCTTGTGTTATATGGCTTTAACTATATTGAGGAAAGTCCGCTCTATCACCAATTTGGCAGGGGTTTTCATCAAAATGGGTGCTGAATCTTGTCAAATGCTTTTTTTCTCATTGATTGATATGATCATATGGTTTTTATCTTTTCTTTTACTGATATGATGGATTATATTGATTGATTTCTGAATGTTAAACCATCCTTGAATTCCCTGGATGAATCTCACTTTGTCATGCTGTATGATCTTTTTGATGAGTGGTTGAATTCTATTTGCTAGTATTGTGTTGAGAATCTTCGCATCTGTGTCCATCAGGGATATCAGCATGAGTTTTCTTTTCTTTTGGTGTCTTTGTTTCTTTTTGGTATTAGAGAGATATGGGTTTCATAGAAACTGTTTGGGAGAGTTTCTGTTTCTTCAATTTCCTGGAAAAGCTTGAGAAAAACTGGCAATAGTTCCTCTTTAAAAGTTTGGAAAAATTCGCTTGTGAATCCATCTGGACCTGGACTTTTGTTTTTGGGAACACTTTTGATTACAGTTTCAATTTCCTTGATCTTAATAGGAATATTCGGATACTTTAGATCTTCTTGATTCAGCCTTGGGAGATAATAGCAATACAGGAATTTATCCATTTTTCTAGGTTCTCTTGTTTCGTGGCATACAAACTTTCACAGTCTCTGATGTGCTTTTCAATTTCTTTGGTTTCTGTTGTGTTATACACCCTCTCATTTCTGATTCAGTTTATTATACGTCTCTCTCTCTCTCTCTCTCTCTCTCTCTCTCTTGTGATTCTTGCTAGTGGTTTATCTATTTTGTTTATTTTGATTTATCTATTTTGTTTATTTTGATTTATTTTGAGGTATCTTTTGATTTCATCCTTGACTTCCTTCCTGATCCACTCATTGTTCAACATTGAGTTGTTTAATTTCCAGGTATTTGATTTGGTTCTCCGTGTCTGTGTGTGATGCACTTCTATCTTCAGCGCAACATGGTCTGAAAAGACTGTTGATACTGTTTCTATCTTCCTTATTATATTGAGGTTTGCTTTTTGGCCTAGCATGTGGTCTATTTTGGAAAATGTTTTGTGTGCACTGGAGAAGAATGTGTAGTCTTTCTTTGGTGGGCTTAAATCCCTGTATAGGTCTATAAGCCCTGTCTCTTCTATTTCTTCCTTCAAAGCCAATGCTTCTTTGCTGAGGTTTTTCTCTTGTTGATCTATCCAGAGGTGATAGGGCATGTGAAGTCTCCGGCTACTATTGGGTTGCTAGCAATGTCCTCCTTAAAATCTATTAGCAGTTGTTTTAAATATTTAGCTGTTTTCTCGTTAAGTGCATATACATTTTAGAGCGTTATTTCTTCCTGTTTTATGTATCCCTTCATGAATAGAAAATGGCCTTCACTGTCTCTTCTTATTTTTTTCAACCTGACTTTTATGTTGTCGGATACTTGTATGGCCACCGCAGCTTTTTTGAGGGAGCTGTTTGCTTGCAGGATTGTTTTCCATCCTATAACTTTGAGTCTTTGCTCTGACTGTTCAGATGAGTTTCTTGTAGGCAGCAGAAAGTTGGGTTCTGTCTCTGAAACCGTTTTGTCACTCTGTGTCTCTTAATTGATGAATTTAGACCATTTGACATTGAGAGATGATTGTTACAGGGTTTTGTGTCATCTTTCTGGGTTTTTTTGTGCTTGTACGGTTTGTCTTGTCTTTAAGTAGCCCCTTTAGCCCTTCTTTTAGGTTTGGTTTTGAGTCTGTGAAGTTTCTGAGCTGCTGTTTATCCAGAAAATAGTGTACCGTTTCTTCAAGTTTGAGTGAGAGTTTAGCCGGATAGAGTATTCTTGGTGAAGCAGTCATTTCAGTGAGTTTTTTTACTATATCCCGCTATTACCTTCGGGCTTGGAGGTTTTCCTCTGATAGGTCTGCTGTGAATCTGAGGGGTGCTCCTTTGTATGTGATTTCCTTCTTTGACCTTGCTGCTTGCAGTATTGTGTATCTATCAATGGCATTCATCATTCTAACTATGATATGTCTTGGAGTGTTTTTGTTAGGGTCTCTTTTAGCTGGCACTCTTCGGGCTCCTTGAATCTGTATTACTGCATTGTCAAGCTCTGGGAATTTTGCAGCAATAATTTGTTTAACTGTGGCCTTTTCATTGGGATTGTTTCCCTGACCTTCTGGTACTACAGTGATTTTAATGTTGTTTCTCTTGGAATCATCTTCTAGGACCCTGATTTGCTCTGGAACTATTTTGAGGTCTCTTGCCATTGTTTGTTGTTGCCTGTAGGCTTGGTGCAGCTGATCTTCCAGCGACCGATTCTGTCTTCAGCTGTGGCCATAATACTGTTCGGGGCACAGACTGAATTTTTTATTTCATCTACGGAATCTTTTATTCATGACATTTCTGTGCATGGCTTTCCAATTTCTCTCTCATTTCTTCATTTTCTCAATTGTTTCTTTCATGTCCTCCTTTAATTTACTGGATATCTGTCTCACTGTTTCATTGAGTTCATTGAACATCTTCATTAATTCATATCTGAATTCTTTTTCAGAGAAGTCCCTTAGGTAAGTAGCACTTACTGAGGCTTCTGGTCTCTTTTTGTCGTCTTCCCCTCGTGGTGGGGATTTGCGTTGTTTCTTCATGTTGGTGTGGAGGCAGGGAGACTGAGATGTTACACAAGATTGTTGGGTAGGTGTAAACTACCTCTGGCCCAAAATTAGGCCATGCCCACTTCTACAGAGGCCACGTCCCCTATGGGTGCCTGGTGTGTGTAGGGGGTACAACCTGGGTGTGGAAGAAGACCAGGCACAGTGTTGGGGATGTACAGGAAGAGGCTCACGGATGGTGAGCGTCCCAGGGTCTTAGAAGACATCTGGGGCATGTACGTGGAGAAAGTGTGACCTTTACTATCTTGAAGTAATTCTTTCTAATGTTATACTTTAAGCATTAAAAATTAACATTTTTAGGTAAGTAACAGGTTTTATAATATTGTTATTCAGACTTTCCATCCATATGTCATTCTAACACCACCCGAGATCCACTTATTTTTCACATTTGTAGATAAACCCTACAGGTGTAGAAGTTAGCCAAAATGAAAGAAAATATAAAAATATTAAGGTAAAATATTAATATAACCCATAAATGTGCTTTTTTCCTAAGAGAGGAAAGTTGGCTTTATGTTAGAAAACATTATAAACAGATTCTGCTTAAGATATTCTGATAAAAATCTCTATAGTTATAAACAAAACACCTGATTAGACATAGAACACTCACTATCAGTGAAATGTTAATTATTGAGAATGTACAAAGTACATTACCAAGGTAGGAGTGAAACCTTTCTTAATCTATTAGAGTGCAGGCACAAGCATGAGTGAATGAAATTCTCACTGACAAATGCTGAGAAGTGTGTCTTGTCTTTTGAAGAATCTCCTTTAATGCTTCTTGCAAGACTGGTTTCAAGGCTAAGAATTACCTAAGCATTTCTTGCCCCTGAAGCTGTGTATCATTTCTTCAAATCTGAAAGATAATTTAGTTGGATAGAGTATTGGTGATGCATTAATTTGATTTTTTTTTGTTCTATTCCTTTCCTTTCTCTTCTGGTTCATACAGTCTAATTTGATAGATATGTTACAAATCATATGGGCTTTCCTCTGTACATAAGCTATTGCTGCTTTCAGTATTTGTTTTTGTCATTCTGAGGACGTTTTGTCTTGGAATTTTACTATTGGATTCTTTTTCTGTATACCTTTCAGGTTTTAGAGATTTGGTTACTTGTGGGAAATTTTTATCCATGATTTAACAATTGGTTCTTAATCAAATTTAGCCCCTGTTCTTCAGTTACTCAATAATTCTTAACTTGTTCCTCTCGAGCTCATCCCATAGTTCTTTGTTATGCTGTCCGTTCCTTTCAGACTCTTTCCTGTCTTCTGTAATTCTCTAGAGATTTCCTTTGTCTCATCTTGGAGCTTTCTGTTCTTTTCTTCAGCATCATTATTATCATGCTTCCATTGACGTATATTTTAATACACCTACCATACTCTACATTTTTGCCATTTATGCTTGTGTTTTTCCATTTCACTTTTTATTATTTCTTGTGCTTGCTGACTGCCTGTGCCATCATTTCTTTGAGGTCATTAAGCGTCTTCCCCATGGTGTCACTGAAGTCACACACTGAGGTTTTAGATTGCTAGTCGGAGATAATGGAGCCTTCTGTGTTATTATTTTGCTTGCTAAATTTTGTGATTTCCACCTATATTTCACATTGGTTTGTTGTGCGTTTGATGTTCTATGGGGAATCTTTGATAGATATGTTACAAATCATATGGGCTTTCCTCTGTACATAAGTTATTGCTGCTTTCAGTATTTGTTTTTGTCATTCTGAGGGCGTTTTGTTTTGGAGTTTTACTATCGGATTCTTTTTCTGCATACCTTTCAGGTTTTAGAGATTTGGTTACCTGTGGGGAATTTTTATCCATGATTTAACTATTGGGTACATAGTCCTGTGTGGGTCTCTGAGAAATTAGGCTGGCCATTGCTCTTTTCCTTCCCCATCCATTATCAGTAATGGATGATGGATCTAAGCAGTGTCAAATTTGAAGAGGGGCTATTATGCAGAAGCATATGCCATCATGGGTGTCAACTGAGTGATAAATATCATCTGGGGTGGTGATAAAGGAGCAAAGGGTTAGGACATGGCAGAGGTCAACCATGGTGTCCTGAGTTTCTTAAATAAATGGATACAGAAATTTGTCATTCTCTCTCTGCATTAATTTATTTCATCGACATATTTTCCTATTATTGATGTAGTACACTAATTTATTTCTATATGTTAATAATCCTTGCATTTCAGAAAAATACCATTTGTCATAATGTAAAATAGTGTAGTCTAATATTGAATTCTGAGCACTGAAATTTTGTTTAAGATCTTCATACCTATGTAAATTAAGGATATTTGTCTTTCATTTTCTTTGTTAGTGATGCCTGTCAGGTTTTCTTTTTTATTAAATGTGTAATGCTAGGCTCATTTAATGTACTATGTAGAAGATCTGTTATTTCAATTTTCTGGAAGAGTTTGATAGAAACCACTAATAAATTCATCTGACCCCACACTTCATTTTTGAGAAGAATTTCATTAGTATTTTAAATTCCTTATTAGTAATTGATTAGATTGGGTATTATATATAATCATTATTGAGCCTTAAAAATCATTAATTTTCTTAAACTTAGAGGCATAAAATTTTTCTTATTAGTATCTTTGAAAACTTTTTGCACCGTGGTATTATATTTATTTATATCCAGATTATTAAGGTTTCCTTTGCGTTTTGTAAATTATTAATGTTACTACTTAAATGTCCGTTGTATTAATTTTCTCTAAATTTTCTAATTTTTTCATACTATTAATCTCATAATAGCACAGCGGTAGGGCGTTTGCCTTGCACGCAGCCAACATGGCCAACCCGAGTTCGATTCCTCTGCCCCTCTCAGAGAGCCCGGCAAGCTACCAAGAGTATCTCGCCCGCACGGCAGAGCCTGGCAAGCTCCCCGTGACGTATTCGATATGCCAAACACAGTAACAACAAAGTCTCCAATGGAGATGTTACTGGGCCCACTCGAGCAAATCGATGATCAACGGGAGGGCCTTTACCTTTACCTTTATATGAGTTTGTTTGTGTTTCCCTGTCACTGTCACTGTCCTTCCATTGTTCATCAATTTGCTCGAGCGGGCCCAGTAACATTGTTAGACTTGTTACTGTGTTTGGCATATCGAATACGTCACGGGTAGTGTGCCAGGCTTTGCTGTGTGAGCGATATACTCTCAGTTGCTAGCCGGGCTCTCTGAGAGAGGTGGAGGAATCGAACTCGGTTTGTCCATGTTGAATGCATGCAAGGCAAACACCCTACCCGCTGTGTTATCGCGCCAGCCCTTGTGTTTCCCTAATATGTTAAATTAATTTGTTTATTCAAGCTTTTTCTTATTCTCTGATATAAATTTGCATTGTTTTGAACTTCTACTATTTTTGATTTTCCACAAATTATGCTAGCTCACACACTTATTTAATGCTTTCGGGAATTCTTTCTTGCTAATTTTATCTATTATTTTCCATGATAGTTATTGAAGAGTGTGTTGTTTATTTTCTGGATGTTTGAGTTTTTCTCAACGTTCTTTCTGTGCTTAATTTCTATTTATGAAAATATCATTGTGATCTGAAAAGTTATTTATTTTTTACTTTATTATTTTTAATTGAATTAGTGATATACACATTTTAATGTTTCCCATGATTGGATTTCAGTCATATAATGATTCAACACCATTCCCTAACCAGTGTACTTTTCCCACCACCTATGTTCCCAGTTTCCCTCCTGTCCACACCCCATCTCACCATCTGCCACTATGGCAGGAGCTTTTCTTCTCTTTCTTCTCTCTCTCTCTCTCTCTCTCTCCCTCTTCCTCCCTCTCTCTCTTCCTCCCTCTATTTCTCTCTCTCTCTGTCTCTCTTTTCTTTTGGGTCTTGTGGTTTGCAATACAGATAATAAAAGTTTATCAGGTATATCTCTTAACCTGTGCACTTGACCCCACACACACCTCTATGATAAGCTTCCAACCCTTTTTGCTGTGTGTTTTTGGGACCCCAGGGTATATTACCAGAAGTAGTATTGCTGAGTCAAATGAAAGCTCAATTTCTATTTTTTTTGAGGAATGTCCATATATTTTTCTAACATGCTGGACCAATCGGCATTCCCACCAACAATGACAGAGAGCCCCTCATCCTTCTCTCAGGTCATCCACGCCCAAATTGGTAGTTCTTGTTCTTTGGGATGTGTGCCAGTCTCTGTGGTGTGAGATGATATCTCAGTATGTTTTAATTTGCATCACCCTGATGGTTAACTCTGTAGAAACTTTTGGCCATTCACATTTCTTTGAGGAAGTTTCTGTTCAATTCCTGTCCCCAATTTTTAATAGGGTTTGACATTTTCTTCTTGTAGAGTTCTACAAGTGTCCTATATAACTTTGATATTAATCCTTTATCAGTTGTGTATTTGAGAAATAGTTTTTCCCATATAGTGGGCTGTCTTTGTACCTGTGACAAATTTCTTTTGAGGTGCAGAAGATTCTTAGTTTCATGTCGTCCCATTTGTTAATCTTTGATTTCACTTGCTTTTTCAGTTGTGTTTCATCTTTGAAGATGCCTTGAGCGTCATTGTCTTGGAGGGTGTTGCCTATGTTTTCTTTCATGTACTATATGGATTCAGGTCTAATATTGAGGTCTTTAATTCACTTTAATCTGATTGTTGTGCATGGTGTTGGACAGAGGTCTGAGTTCATTTTTTACATGTAGCTGCCCAGTTGAAATGTTATTTAATATTATTTCAATCTTCTATATTATTGATACTTTTTTTGTCCTAGGATATGGCATATTTTAACTGTTCCATGTACATTGGAGAATTTGTGCGCTCAGTTTTCTTTGCAATAGAATGAACTGTTAAGATGTGCATTCAATTTTCTTTGAGATGAATTTGCTTATTAATCCTAGCTCTTTTAACATCTCATTTAAGCTTTTGTTTCCTTACTAAACTTCTGTCTGATACATGTGCAATGGTGAGAATGAGGTGTTAATCCTTGGGTTTTTATGCAGTTTAAATATTATATTTCATTTTTTATTTAAAGGAAGCTACAAGACTTCATCAAACTCCTTCTTTCTCCATGTCCTATAAATTGTTTCATAACTTACTCAGAGTGGAGGTTTCTTTCCCATTTAGTCTTTTCATAAAGCCATATTAATAACCATGTATTTTTAGGTGTTGTTTACAAAAAAATCTTATTATTTTTAGAATTTAAGTGATGATCCAATTACAGTACTCTGTAGGATAGCATTGGTTTTTCCATTCTCCCTGGCCATAGGGAGCTTAGGTTTACCAGGTTACACCCATCACAGCTGCTTTGGAGACACTCCCATTCCTTCTTTTTTTTTTTTTTTTCATCTGTAACCTCTTCTCTGTGCTGTCCTCCCCAACCAGTTAATCACCTTTTCCCCCTAATCAGATTCTGTTACTTGTAAGGTCATATCCTTTTAAAGACACTGAACTTGTATTGTAAGTTAAATATTGCTTTTCTCCTCTTACGTCTTTTGCATAGTTTACTTTAAAGCAAAGTCCTTTTTCTATGGACACAGGAAGACAGTTAATATGCTTTTGTAACTTGTGAGTTAATTGACTCTGAATAATATTCACTCTCGGACATCTGCTTCCTTGATTTAAGCCTCAGTTGCCCGTATTTCCTAGCACCCTGAAAGAAAGCTCCTGACGAAACACTGAATGGACCCAGGGCAAGCTGTGAGCTACCCTGGCATCAAAATGGGCCAGGCCGAGTGTCATAATAGTTAACTACAAGTTAAGAGCACGGTCATGGACAAACTCTATCATGACCCAAAAGAGGTAACTGGATAAGGACTCTGCCAGAGTTAGGGAGACTAACTGGCCTGAGGACTGTGGTCTGGAATATATAGTGAGATGTCCTCAGGAAGAACCAAAACTTTAAGCTTGATATATCTCTTACTGTGCTCATACAAAATGACTTTGATAGAAATATTGGAAATAAATTTACTACAACTATTTAAGTGGATTACTAGGTGAGGAAAGGAGAAAGCAACACACCCTGGATGGAATCCCACCCTTGAGCAGATCTCCTAGTTAATCTAGAGTAATCTCCTTAGATGAGATTTTGTCCTTGAGTTAATCTCCTGGAAAAGTGGCTTTACATCTCTTTGTTGTTTTGTTAATTGTTTAACCCCACCTTTTTTATGCCCACCTTACATGATTTATATATAAACAAGGTTGGAAGAGTGGACTTGGAGAAATCCATACAGAAAGAGAGAGAGATAGAGAGAGAGAGAGAGAGAGAGAGAGAGAGAGAGAGAGAGAGAGAGAGAGAGAGAAGCAGGAGAATCAGAAGGAGAATGGAGACAAGATCGGAATAAATTACAGTTGATACCAACAAGTCTGACCCTTGCTTCCCTTCCTTCGCCTGCCCGTTGCCACTGGGGTGGGGGAACTGGTGTGAGGCCACTGATTGCCGGTGAAAAGAGGGAGGGAGGGAGAGAGAGAGAGAGAGAGAGAGAGAGAGAGAGAGAGAGAGAGAGAGAGAGAGAGAAAGTAGAGGAGAGACCAAGAGACCAAGAGAGAGTGAGTGAGAGAGACAAGGTGTGAGAGCACCAGATGCCACGTGGCCTTTTCATAACTTATTTTTTGAATACATGGTACCCTTTGTTAGAAGGATTTTGAACTGAATACAGAATACACCATAAGAGTCACTTCTGAATATAGTTTCAATTGCTACTCTACTGTGAGTTTTAGGAAGATTTCTTTGTGTATATTCACTTTTTCTGAATGCTTTAAAGATTTAATCTCTGTCTTTGGCTTTTGACATTTTATTTTATTTTTTTTTTTTTTTGAGAATTGCTTTTATTTATTTATTTATTTTTTTATAGGCCCACAAATTTTGTGCTTGGGTTTCAGTCATACAACGATCAAGTGCCCATCCCTCCACCAGTGCCCATCATCCATCCCCACGGGTCCCAGCACCCCCCCCATCTCCCCCCCCACACCCGTCCCATCCTGCCTCTGTGGCAGGGTATTCCCCCTTGTTCTCTCTCTCTTCTTTTGGGTACTGTGTTTCGCAAGAGAGGCATTGAGTGGCAATCATGTTTGGTCTATAGACTACTTTCAGCGTGATTCTCCCACCCTGGGAGGGTCCTCACAACACCCTTTATTTGGTGCTCTCTTCTCTATCTGAGCTTCCTTTTCACCTAGCACATGTGGCTGGCTTTCAAGTCATGGAGCAAAACTCCTGGTACTAATCTCAGCCATTCCTGGGTGTTAGTCTCCCGTTTTGTTGCTTTATGTTCCCCAGATGAATGCAATCTTTCTGTGTCTATCCCGCTCTTTCTGACTCATTTCGCTTAACATGATACTTTCCATGTAGTACCACTTGTACGTAAATTTCATAACTTCATATTTTCTAACAGCTACATAGTACTCCATTGTGTAAATGTACCAAAGTTTCTTTAACCAGTCATCTGTTCTTGGGCACTCAGGTTTTTTCCAGATTCTGGCTATTGTAAAGAGTGCTGCAATGAACAAACAATTGCAGATGTCACTTCGACTATACCTTTTTGCCTCTCTGGGATATATTCCCAGGAGTGCTATAGCTGGGTCAAATGGCAGATTAAATTTTAATTACAACATGTCTTGTCTTCTGGATTTGTTTTGTTCCAGATTTTGAGCTTTATGGATTTGGATGTGTCTCCTCCATTCATAGATTATGGGAGTTGCCTAATAATTACTTCCTCAGTCAATAGTTCCTCTTCTTCTATTTTTCCCTACTTGTAACACCTTTTAAAACATATTATTCCTCTTGATGTTATTCCATAAATCTCTTTTAAATAATTTTAATTTTTTGATCATTTTCCTTTTTTTAATGATTTCCTCAACTTCACTCACTTTATCTTAAGCTTTTCCATTCTGCTGTTGAGCCATTCTCTAGTGACTTTTCAACTCTTTAACACAATGATCTATATTGCTCAAAGCAATGAGTATATTTGCAAATGTAAAGTGATTTTTTGGCATGGTCTTACATTCAAATAACTATTCTCTTGTCAGCTCCACTTTGTTTGTGCAGCAACCAGACAGCTGTTAAAGACTCAATTTCTTTGTATCACATAGGCCAGGAGAATTAGGTTAAGCAAGATTTTCTTCATTAGATAGTCAGTGAGCATATATGACTATCTATGGCAATATATGTCTGTCTGTAGCACTGTAGCATTGTCCTCCCATTGTTCATCGATTTGCTCAAGCAGGCACTAGTAACATCTCCATTGTGAAACTTGTCACTGTTTTTACCATATTGAATATGCCACAGGGAGCTTGCCAGGCCCTGCTGTGCGGGCGAGATGCTCTCGGTAGCTTGACAGGCTCTCTGAGAGGGACAGAGAAATCAAACTTGGGTAAACCACGTGCAAGGAAAATGCCCTACCTACTGTGCTATCGCTAGTCAGTGAGACCCTGGTAATTCACTGACAACTAAGGCCTCTGTATTTTTCAGTCTTTCTTCCACATACACTTTGATGCTATTCAAAAAAGACTTGAAAACAAAAAAGGAAGCCAGCCTTGTTTTCTTTTAACCTGCATAAGCCTGAATATCAAAAGGCACTATTTTAATTATGATACTATTGAGCATAGCACAGCGGGTAGGGCGTTCTCCTTACAAGCGGCCAACATGGCTGACCTGAGTTCGATTCCTCCACCCCTCTCGGAGAGCCCGGCAAGCTACCGAGAGTATTCGATATGCCAGACACAGTAACAACAAAGTCTCCAATGGAGACGTTACTGGGCCCGCTCGAGCAAATCGACGATAAACGGGAGGGCCTTTACCTTACCTTTACTATTGAGCATTATATATGACTAATTTCCCCCCCGGTATTTTTCAAAGTAGATATAATAAAAGATTTTTTGAGTGTGTGGGGGATGCTGAGAACTTACAACTAAGCTAGGAGTGTTTAGAACTTATCCTGGTCCTGTGCTGAGGAATCACTCTGGTGTCTGGGCTTGAGGGGATCATATATGGTGCCAAGGATCCAGTCATAGTTGGCTTCATGCAAAGAAAGTATCATAACTGCTATATAATCTTGTTAGAAGTTGATAAGCTCCAAGTAGTTCCTAGACTTAAAATTTGCTCTATTATTTAGTATGTTAGATGCAAATTCACCGGATATCTGTTATGTTTTTCTCAACTAACAATCATATTATGTGGTACCAGGTTTCAAACCCAAGACTTCATGAATTCAAGGCAAGTGATCTACCACTGTGTCATATTTCTAACTATCCAGCTCATTTGATAAGAATGCCTTATTCACCAACTTTGAATTTTTGGAGAGGAATTCAAAATTCAAAACTCATATTCCATCCTTGTATCCTGTCAATGCATTTAAATGAAAACCAGAAACAATTACATTTAATCTTGATATTTCTGTGCTGATTTTTGAAGTCATTAGATGTAGCTTTCCCTTAGGAAAGGAGCAAGATCAAGAATTAGATAGCTCTCTTCAGCTGGAGAAAATCCGTGGAAATATTTAACAGCTAAGAGCAGTCAAATGAAACCAACTGAGGATATGATAAATAAAATTAATTATTAAGGCTGGATAAAAGCATAAATAGCAGTCCAAATTTTATTCTATGTGAACACATTATAACTTTTAGAAACAGTGACTGTAAGATTTGAATGGATTTTTCTCCCTCAGGAAAATTATAAATGGTAATTTATAAGTGAGACAAACCACATCTGGCAGTGAAACTGGTCTTAAGGTCACAATTCTTTCCCTTCGCATTTACAATCCATTTTAAATTTCCTCACTTCTTCAGCTTGCACCTTTGAGAACTATGATTGACATATCTGTTGCATTAACTTCAATTTCTCATTTCTGAATGTTTTTTATTGAACATGATGCCATTCTCAGGAAAGACTGTTGAACATTACTCATTATTAAAACCATCTATGAACTATTAAGAAATGCAATTGAGAACCTGAAGGGATATACAGTGGTTAAGAAACTTGCTTTGCATGTAGCTGACATCAGTCACATGTACCACATATGGTCCCATGAGCACTGCCAGGAGTGATCCCTGAGACAAGGCCAGGAGTAAGTCTTTATTCCAACTCTTACCATATTCCCATAAAAAGAAAGAGATACTAACTGATCAATTTAAAGGGAATTTCTCCCTGCATTACTAAAATCTTAGCAAAATTTCTTATTTTGATAAAGTCATCTTACCTTTGTGTCTTTAATGCTTCCAAATTCAGAAACATTTTGAATATTATGAGAAATTACTTTTAATTTTCGTTTTTTAATAATCAAGCTTAGCAAACAACCAGAGATAATAAAACCAGAAAGACAAATCAATGCTAATAAAGAACTGTGTGTACACAGGTGGAGTTATAAACAATCTTTAAAAGGCATCTATGCAAGTTTTGAAAGGATATTGTTGAACGGGTCAGTGAAGACATATGTTCAGACATCAGAAATTCCCCCTAACACTGAGTAGTTGATGAGATGGATACACAAGTATAATTGTGCTTTTCATATTTTTTAAAAATCTTTTAACAAAATATCCCAAGTAAAGTAAATTTTGAGTACCAAGGTAAGGTTAATTATCCCTTGTATTACAGCAACATTTGAAAATTGTGTAGCGATTTTGCCTCCTTCCTCAATCTAACATTAAAAATGAACTGAATCCTTGTAATGCAGTCTTTCTACAATAGTTTTGTTGTTATGACTAGCTATCTAACAAGATGAACACATTTTCTTGTAGGTAATTTCACAGTTGAATAGCAACTATGACTTTAAATTCTTGGAAGAGATAAAGAAATCTTGGCTTCTATAATAGGTAAAAGAAGACATCTATTCCATTGTAAAATAACTTTAGATGAGATGATTTCTTGAGTTCTCCCAAACAGGATTCAGGGTTCAATGGGACTATCTTACAAGCAACACCCTCCCAATAGATTCAACCCTTCAATATTAGGGATTGTCGAAATTAGATGATATTAAAGATCATAAATATTAGGGATCATAACCATTGATATGGTGATGTTTGGCTTTTGTGGCCCAGGATCTATCATTATCACCCGGGCTGTGTTTAAGGGCCTCGAGTACTAGATCCAGTGAAGCTCAGAGGCTTCCAGGTTCAGTGATGCTCAGGATGTTTTATGATGCCAAGAACTGAATCTGAGTCTGACACAGGTTACACATGAACCCTAACAATTATATTAGCTCCAAGCCTTATTTTTTGAGGGAAAGTGTAAAAGAAATTTACTATTGCAATGGAGGAGATTTTAGCCTGGGTATACAAATAAACCAACAATATTTGAAATAGAAATGTTCTAAAACAAAACACATGGTGCTAAAACTTGGTTAAAAAAGATTTTCAGTTTTTAACTGGCCTCACATGCTGGGGTAAAAGACAGCTCATACAGAGAAGGGAACACCAATAAAGGATGTTGCGAGGACCCATTCGGGTTGAAATATTTGTGCCAAAAGTAGACTATAGACCAAACACGATGGCTGCTTAATACCTCTATTGCAAAGCACAACACCCAAAAGGAGATAAAATAAAAGGCAATGCCTTGACGCTGAGATGGGGTGGGGTGGTGGGGGATTGGGGAGTAGGGTAGAGGGTTGCTGGGAACATTGGTGGGGGAAAATGGACACTGGTGGAGGGATAGGTAAATGATCATTGTATGACTATAATGCAAACACAAAAGTTCATAAGCTTGTAACTGTACCCCACCGTGATTCACTGTAGCACTGTAGCACTGTTGTCCCGTTGTTCATCGATTTGCTCAAGCAGGCGCCTTTAACATTTCCATTCTGAGACTTGTTGTTACTGTTTTTGCCATATAGAATACACCATGGGTGCTTGCCAGGCTCTGCTGTGAGGGTGGGAGACTCATGGTAGCTTGCCGGGCTCTCCAAGAGGGATGGAGAAATCAAACTCAGGTCGGCCACGTGCAAGGAAAACACCCTATGAACTGTGCTACTGCTCCAGCCCAGTGATTCACTAATAAAAAAAGAGAAGATTTTCAGGTTTTGATTATGAGTGCCTTTTAAATGCGGTACTAATT
The DNA here is from genome assembly GCF_029834395.1 of Sorex fumeus. Lineage (NCBI taxonomy): Eukaryota > Metazoa > Chordata > Mammalia > Eulipotyphla > Soricidae > Sorex > Sorex fumeus. Next base: position 28,001,517 of record NW_026606067.1, read on the forward strand.
TATACATATGCCATTTATTTAAAATGAGATATTATGAAAACATGTATCATGTACCACAGATGAAGCAAAGTTCATTGACCAGCTGAGTGTCTAGCAATATTATTTTAAATCAACCAACTAGGGACTATTGTAAGTTAATTCCATTTTTGTTTTATGTGTATAATTTGCATAATAATAAATGTATTATCATAAAACAGCATTCAAATTAGAAATAATGATGGGGAAAAAAGCACATTGGTTGTGGTAGGGATAAAAGATGTTCTGTAAGTAGAAACTTGATTCTATCCAGAGCTGATAAAACTGCCATTTACCATGGGACTAAAGTTTATAATGAAATATTAATATTATAGCATTTTTGTTATTTCTACAAGGGTCAGCAATCTCAGTGTCACTATATATACATATGAATATATATTATATATACATATATATGTATATGTATCATCATGCATGGTGCATGAAGCTACCTACAACTTTGCCCACATTTTATTCTGTGAAAACTACTTTTTAAAATATAGCTTTCTATATTCAATCTTACTTTTGTTTAATCTACTTGTGCTTTGATCTACTTGTACTTTGATTTTTTTTGTTGGTTTACCTATCATTAAAACTGTTTTTTTTTTAATTTTATGCTTTGTGCACTGAAAACATTCTCTTCTTCAAAATAATCACATCCTCATTCAGAATAGCAATCTGAGACATTTTCTGAAAAGTCATCAGACATATTCTGGTATTTATATCTTTTAAATAACATCTCTATCATCATGCATGGCCTACTAAAATGCAGAATTTCTAATGTTAAATAGTAAACATCAATGTGGGTGTCTAAGTAGAGCCTCTTGCTCCCGGAAGTGATGTCTCTCCTTTTGTGCTTTACCTGCTGTGACTGTCAGTGGGAATAAATCTGGAGGAAGCCCGGGCTAGAGCTTCTACCACCACCATTAGTGGTGCTGACATCAAGCATACGATTGAGGTCATCACTTGCCTCTTTGCTCCAAGAATGCAAGATCAGTGGTGGAAGATTCCTATTTTCTAAGTCTTAATTGGTTTTGCAGTCTGATTATAGTGAACAAATTGATTATCTTGGAACAAGCAGTGGTCCTAAAATCCTGTTTGACCTGAATGTTCAGAGAATGAAAAGCAAGCAAGGCTCTCATGGAGGTGCAAAACTTCTTTATCCCTTGTCCACATCTAGTCATTATAAATATTCTTTATATGATTTTGAATGTAAAGACTAAACACAAGTTTGAGAAGAGAATTAGTTACATATGGGATACTGGGAATTGAACCTGGGTCAGCTGTGTACAAATAAAATTCCCTACCTACTGTGTTGGGCTGGAGCAATAGCGCGGTGGATAGGGTGTTTGCCTTGCAGGCAGACAACATGGCCGACGAGAGTTCAATTCTTCTGCCCCTCCGAGAGCATGGCATGGCAAAGCCTGGCAAGCTCCCCATGACCTAGTCGGTATGCCAAACACAGTAACAATTGTCAAAATGGAGATGTTACTGGGTCCGCTTGCAAATCGATGAACAACGGTAGGACAGTGACAGTGACCTACTGTGTTGCTCTTGACTCTTTCCTTCTGAATATAGTTTTTAAATAATTATTTTGACCAATTTATTGTTTCATAACTCACATTAAATTTATAAGCCCATTCACTTTATTCATTGTTAATATACTTATTTCTCTTTATTTTATTATAACATAATGAAATAATTAATTTTTACCTAGACATCCAGGCTTATTTTTTAAAACACATATTGCACTTTTATAAACCATTTATTTTAAATAAGGCCTGTATATTCTTAGTCATTATTTCTAAAATTATATTTTTCAAGACATAGATATGCATTCATTTTAGTTTTTCAATGATAATTTTTTTTCTAAGAAGCTTTTCTTAGAAATGAAGTAATTCTTTTCTTTCATTTTCTACAAACACTAAAAATGGTAACTGTCCCTAGTGCCAGTAAAAGTTTCCCTTGTGTAAACTGCCAAATCAGGTCCCGTGGGTGGAATTTGACAGCTGTATAATGCCATGCTGCAAGTTTCTCAACAGCTGAGCACAGAAAGAAGTTCCATATGACGGTTTAAAAGTTCATGAGAAATTTCATTGAGTAGAAGGAAATTTCACAAATTGGAATATATACAAGTTCTGAATTTTTTTGTGAAAAGCATGAAAACCTAAGGGTCAACAGATCTTTTTACTTTGTTATATGCATACTATTATTATTCTGCTTTTTTGTCTGTTTAGTGTCCCAGTTTCTTAGTCAGTTGATTAATTCTGACCTTCATGATCAAAAATAGATTACCTATGAGAATGCTTTTTTTAATATAACCTTGTAGAATTGTATACTGTTGGATATTAACCTTAAAAGTGTTTTAAGCATCATCAGTAAATTGCTCCTTCTCCTCCTCACAGAGAAGCTTACAGTGCTCTTGAGAGCACTCCTAATTTATCTTTAACTTTTCCTTTGTGTTTTACCTCTCATTGTTATATTCCTCAAATCAGTCTTGATTACTTACAAGACAATACTTCTGGTGACTCTGGACTTTTAATTTGAAGTGGATTACTTCCCCTGATCATTGCTGGGTGTGGCTTCCCCCAAAAACAAATAAAACAAACAAGCAATGAGCTCCAATCTTATTGTCTGTGGATGAGCATGAATTAGCTTTGTTGGGTAATGCATAAAGCCAGCGATAGCAGTATTTTCTCTCTGTTGTTTAAATATGCTTACATTAAGAGATATGTTTTCTTCAATAAAAAACATATCTTTAGTTATTTATCTAATACTGATCTTGAACTAGTGCTGGAGCTATAGCACAGCGGGGAGAGCATTTGCCTTGCACATTGCTTGACCCAGGTTTGATTCCTCCATCCCTCTCGGAGTGCCCGGCAAGCTACAGAGAGTATCCCGCCCGCACAGAAGAGCCTGGCAAGCTCCCCGTGGTATATTCTACATGCCAAAAACAGTAACAACAAGTCTCACAATGTAGATGTTACTGGTGGCCGCTCAAGCAAATCGATGAGCAACGGGAGGACAGTGCTACAGTACTACAGTGCTACTTGCTTTAGTATTTTCCTTATAGCTTTTCCATATTTAACTATAGAGTAATCTTCTTCGCTTAAAAACAGAAAGACCAATAATGTGTACTCCTAATATTTGGGAGTTGATTGACTCAAATCTACCTACTCCTGGGCATCCATCATAGTCAACTGACTCAGGCTTCAGCTGTAGTTTCTAACACTCCCAACAGGATGGTCATGCTGTGGGACTGGTATGGACCTGGGCCAAGTTGCAAAGCCACCTTGGGATCAAAATTGGAAAGCCTAAAAGGCATTAAAGCATGGTCTTGATGCAAACCTTTGTGACTTAAGAGATAAGACTCCATGGGGAATAAAGAGCTGAACCAGCCTGAGGACTTATTTGCCCTCACAGCCCAGATAACTAAATTTTGGATCCTATATCACATACTGTGTTTATACAAACAACTGCAAGCATTAATAAGAAGTAAAAATAATTATTTAATATGTACAACTAAATAGAAAGAGAAAAGCAACATAGATGTCCCTGGGAAAGAGTTTCCCAATGAGTTAATCCCCCCTCAAGAGAATCACCTCCATCAAAATGCTTTACCTCTGTACAAGATCAGTCACAGATACCTACAGTCCCATACCTCAAACCCCTTCAAATATTCTATGCTAACAACTCTGCATTAAACTAGCCATTTTAACCAATTTTCTGTGAGTCCCTGTCTCTATGCCTTTCTGCTGGAAAGATGCTCAGAAGGTGGTTGTCAGTCAACAAATGAGTCACACACCCATACATTTTTAACTCACAGTATATGGCCTTGAAATATTAGAATAACCTGTACATTTTGTCGCTAAAATTTAATACTCCCTTTGTAATAAACTTTTACACATAAAATACTCAGTTATTTCTTTGGCAGTACAGGAATTATATTGTTCTTTGAATAATTAATAATTAGTGCAAACTGTCACCAATAATTTCAAAACATTTTTAGTAGCCACTAAAGCAGGTTTCCTGCTGTAGTATTTAGTTTATTTCAATATATCAGGGGAAACTCACATTAAATATTTACAACAGTAAACTAACATTAAGTATACAATAGTAAAGTCTAAGAGGTATTATTCCATAGGGTGGAAAGCAGGAGCTGTATTAAAAATGTGTTAGCACAGATAAAATGATAGTATAATTATTCAAAAATAAAATAACTTTACCTATCAATACTATTTTCATCAAAATAACAAATATATACATTTTGTGTTTAACATGCTGTTTGTGTAATTTAATTATTTTAGTATTGGCTTCAAATAAAACTCTCTGGATTTATGAATAATGTTCTATTGTTTCATAAAAGGTGATATATTTGGAGATTATTGAAAGGTTACTTTATTAATAAATAAATAGGAGTTGAGCAATAGTACTGCAGATAGGAATCTTGCCTTGCATGTGGTCAACCTGTATCCAATATCCAGTGCCAGATATGGTCCACCAAACTTTCCAGGAGTAATCCCTCAGTGTGAAACCAGGAATAAGCCTTGAGCATAACCAAAACCAAAATAATAGTAATATAATAATGACGGACTGGAGCCATAGCACAATGGTAGGGCGTTTGCCTTACATGTGGCTGGCCCGGCCAACTCGGGTTCTCCCTCTTAGAGAGCCCTGCAAACTACTGAGAGTATCTCGCCCTCACGGCAAAGCCTGGCAAGCTACCCGTGACGTATTTGATCTGCCAAACACAGTAAAATCAAGTCTCACAATGGAGACATTATTGGGCCCGCTTGAGCAAATCGATGAAAAACGGAAGGACAGTGACAGTGACAGTGATAATGATGATAATGCAAGGGATGTAGTTCAGTTGTAAATTCTTACATGCATGATACATAGGTTTCCCTATAACCACAATAATCAAGTTAATAAAGAGAACATCTTTAAATTGCTTTATTACTTTAAATTATAAATTAAAACCACTATTTTTAAGTAAACAAGATATTTTACTAAAAAATGAAACAACCCCCAAAACGTCTTAATAGCTTACGAAAAACTAAAAAATTATATGTTTTATGAATCTGAAAATACCTTAAAATAAAATTGAAAATGTATTTATGGATTCAGATCCATATCCATGTATGTCTTTATGACAACTAGTACAGAATAATTTAGATCTAATCAATGAAGGAATGTTATGAACATTTTTTTAACCTCATTGGTCTAAATAATATGTATATATTTTGGGGGTAAAACTCAGAAGTGATCAATGCTGACTCTTGGCTTTGTACTCCCGGGGACTACCCATGATGGGCTAGTAGGTAAAAAGGAATGTGGGGTTTAAAGGAACAAAAAAATTAAGATGAATATTTATCATGAATGCAATAAAATTTTCTTCTTAAATTTAAGAGAGATAAAATCCATTCTTACAACTCTGTCTAATAAATAATGAAAAGAGAGGAAGTTACAAAAACAAAAATATGCAGTAAATAGAATGTCATAAATTTCTAATAAAAGATCAAAATATTGAATCTTAACTATTGCAGAAGCCTTCAACATGGTGGAATATGTCTTTACTGAGACAACAGGATATAAATCAATGTCAACAGATCTATCAGTTTGTGCACACTTTGAATGCAGATTTGTTTAATAAATCTGTTTTCTCTGAAAAAGAAATAGTGTTAGACAATCTTAAGTCAATCAGGCTTGAAAGAAAGAAATAATTTGGTTGCAATTTAGTGGGAACAAAACCATTCTTTTATTGTTATATCAGTTACGTCTGAAGAGCAATTCTAAGCCTTGAGGGACGGTGGTGCATATTTTGCTTCAGCCTCTGATTATAACCTAAGAGAGCTGTTAATGATATATTTTGTCCAAACATGCAAGAAAACATTTGTTATGTCTTAAATCACAATGAAATCTTGCAGAAAAAATAAATATTCTACTCTAATAATTTTATGTTTTCTGAAAATGATGGGGGTCTGGGTTAACTCTCAAACTAACCTTGTTTACTTTACAGGGAAATCAGACAATGAGATCTATGGGTACAGGCATTTAATATTGCAATAATCATATGAAACTGGTTTTTATTACATAGTTTCAGCTTTAAGGCATAGTTATTCACACACTCTAAAGGTAGTAGATTTTTGACTTAATTGGAACAGATTATTTGAGTTACATATTTTATTGTCTGAGAGATGCTAAGACCTTTTATACCCTTCCAATTCACCAAGCACTCAGAAATGATTGTGACAAAATTTGCAATGTCCTGGAAATACAGGTAGACACTGTCAAAAAAAAAAAAAGGTATGGCAAAAGACTTTAGAATTTTTAAATGATTGAATAACTACTACACTGAAAAATAAAATTTCTTTCAATTATATTTTACCGTCAAGGAAATACTTTTTAAATGAAAATGTATCTTTGTATAGAGGACCCAAGTGGCAGATTTTACTGCCATATGTTTAATGTGAAATTTATAATGCTCATCATTTTATTCTTCAAACTTCTATTGTCTTTTGTCACTGTGAAATGAAAAACTGACTTGAGGGTATGGTGCCACCAGCAGGTCAATCTGTACCTCTGAGGTGAGTGCATCAGCAGCCTGATGGCACCTTCAGACTCCCAGATACCCCAAAATTGCTGCTGTGACTCTGGGCAGACCCCAAAAACTTGGAGCAAAGTTTACCAAGAAAGTAAACGACCAAAATTTAGGTATGCGGGAGTCACAAATCACCTCCGGCTCAGCTATGTACTTGGAGGCATGGCCTCTCTGGTTCCTGATCAAACTGCTTAATGGCCATGATCCCAGAGACTTAGAAACAAATCTCGAAACCCAACGGCTTTTGGCAGAAATGCGTCCAGTCACAGCAGTAGGTTACTGGCGCCAGGCCACCACAGGTGGAAATAGGTTTCGTGCCGTGGCCTGTTCCCTCTGGTGGCCTGGTGGCCTCCATCCTCCAGAGGCCATTGGACAGTTGGGTGTGGGCCCTCAGTGACGAGACACACAGGACCTCCCTGGATGGGGGTGGAGCCAGCCCTTTCCTCCCATTCCCAAGGATACCCCAAGTTGCCGCCCACGAATGGTCTCTCTCTGGCTCCTGATCAAGCTGCTTAACAGCCAAAACCCAAGAGAATCAGAAAAAAATCTTGAAGCCCAGTGGCTTTTGGCAGAAATCCCTCCAGATTTAATTGTTAAAATTTCAGAATTTCAAAATCTCACAGCCACTACTGCAGCCTCGCAATATCATATGTTATTCATAACCAGCAATAGAAAACAAATTGTCTTCTGTTGCCTTTTCAGCAGATCTGAGTGTTGGGGTAACATCCCAACTAATAATGGTGGGTCTGGTGTCAAATATTGAATGTAATCAAAGTAGAGAGAGAGTAATGTGGAAATCATCTGCCCCACAGATAGGGGGAGGGTGTGGGATGGGGATATACTGGGTTTTTGGCGGTGGAGAATGGACACTGGTGAAGTTATGGGTGTTTCATTGTATGTCCGAGACTTAAACCCGAAAGCTTTGTAACTACTCTCACAGTGATTCAATAAATAAAATTATAAGAAATGAAAGAAAAAGTAAGGTGGAGTTCATGCCCAATTCAATCAGCTAATCAGTGGCTGAATAAATAGCAGTACTCCTACTTTAAAAAAAATGTAAAACTGACTTAAGTACCTGGTGAAATTTAGATGTAAATATTGAAGTCTACTATAAATAACTAGAGTTTCATTCACATCTTTGCAAGACAGAGTTGTTCCTTTAGAATATTACTGTGTTATTCAAACAAAGATAATTTCTAATTAGAATTAGACTATGACAAAGTAATACCTAATTTGAGCCATATAAAATTATGTTACGGTTATTATTTTTTTAAAAAACAAAGTAGATGAATTTGCTAAAATTTTAATAACCATTGATGTAATTTTCAATAAAATTATAAACATTAAGATTTGATAGTACTGCTATATACACAATAATGATATTAATCCCATTTTAAGCTATTTTGTAATTTTAATCTTTATGAATCTCCAAACTCTTTCTTTAACTCTAATGATATGGAAGTCAAGTGTTATAAATGCTTAGATTCTCTATAAGATAAAAGCTGTTTTTTAATGTGTCTTTTTCTTAGATGTTTCTGAGGAATTCATCACTAAAAACATTAGACTTCTAAGCTTTAGTACAGTTCAGAAAAGAAGTTCTCTATTAAGATGAAAAAAACTAAGACATGTAGTTTATTACCCTGCAAACTTTACTCAAGCACAAGGAGCAATTAATACAGAGATTATTGAAAAAAAGTCATAAGAGTCTACAGAGTATACTCATGTTCAGTTTTAGTAAAACAATGCAGAACAGCAAGATAATTAATGCACACTTACTAGAGCAGTTCATGACTTTGAGTGCAAAGATGGGTTTGTTCTCAACTTACTTAGTAATTCCTTGTGCTAACTCTCTAGTCACAACAGCAGATATATTTAAGCTGCCTATAAACAAGATAATAAGAACAACAATCCTCTTGATATTTGATGATCTGAAAGAAAAGAAAGACACAATTGAACATAAAACAAAAAATAAAACCTTAAAGACAGTCTTATGGAAAAGTGAAACAACTCATTCAAATAGAAATCTGGGAGTTATAGTGCCAAGTCTCAGCAGTGCAATAGATGAAGCTGAAATCAAGTCAGTTACTTCAAAGATAAGGTAAGCAACTAAATAACAATAGAAAGGAGATTACGAAAAATAAAAATGATTCAAGAGATGTTGGTGACACTATCAGGAGGCCCAATCTCAGAATCAGGAAGGTCAGGAAAAGAAAAAGGGAAAGTCAATAAATATTTGAATAAAGCAATGACTGTGAAGATTCCTAAGAAAAAGAGATTGATTGGCTGATTCCGGATGTCCAAAGAGTGAAAATAAAAGTAAACCCAAACAGAACATGATCAAGACAAAATGTAATAAAAAAGACAAGAATCCAAAACATGTAGACTCCTTAAGTGGCTAGAGAGAGGCAAGACCTCATACTTGCTTGGGTAGAGAAAACATATGTTCACAGCAGATTTAGTGAATGAAACTACAGAACAATATGCATCCAAGTATTAAACAATTTACATCCAAGTATTAAATGAAATGAACTTCCAACCAAGGATTCTCTTCCAAGTGAGGTTAGTACTCAGCTTCCAGGGAATGATAATAGCACTGTATAGCACTGTCCTCCCATTGTTCATCAATTTTCTCAAGTGGGCCCAGTAATGTCTCCATCCTGAAACTTGTTGTTACTGTGTTTGGCATATTGAATACGTCACAGGGAGCTTGACAGGCTTTTGCCATGTGGGCGGGATACTCTTGGTAGCTTGCCAGGCTCTCTGAGAAGGATGTAACCCAGTTGGCCGGGCTGGCTGCATGCAAGGCAAAGGCCCTACCACTGTGCTGTTGCTCCAGCCCATTAATAGCAGTTCCATACAAATAACAGCTGAAACATTTGTTTTGTTTAATCGAATTAGAAATGCTAAATTACATCAGGGTGAGCGGGGTAGGAAAAAAAAGGCCAATTGTGAAAAACATCCAAAATATTTATAGATGAAAGGCAACAAATTCCTTCATATCAATAATATCTCAAATTTCTTTTGGCTGACCTCTCCATCAAATGAACAGAACGGCTGTAAAGATCAGGACGCAGAGATCAGGGCTGGAGAGGTTGTAAAGCAGTCAAGACTTGCCAAGCAAGTAAACAACTGTGGGTTCAGTTCCTAGAACTCCAACCCAAGAACACCTATTCCCCACCAGGAGTGATCCCTGAATGCAAAGCCAGAGTAAACCCTGAGAGTAGTTTAGGGCATCCAAAAATGGGAAACAAAGATCAACTTTCTGCTTCTTACAGGGAACACACTTGAAGCCTCCTAATTAATACATGTCCAGAGTAAGAAAAAAAAAAACATAGACTAACTGTACACTGTGCTGAGGGGTCAGGGACTGTGGTGGTGGTGAGGGTTCAGTCGCTCTTCACAGCAGAACCATAATGGGCCACAGGACAGTTCAATGGGTGGAGCACTGGCATCCGGGTTAGCTCTCTGGCAGCCCATGGCCGGGTATGGCCCAAATGCCCCTTCCCTCAAAAGGAAAAGAATGTGTAACAACCACTAGAAAAAAAAAAGCAAACAGAGGATTGCAGCCATTATACAGCGGTTAGGGCTCTTACCTTGCATATGGCAGACCCAGACTCAATTCCCAGTACCCCATTTGGTCCCCAAAGCCCACAAGGCTGGTCCACTCAGGTCCCTGAGTGCAGAGCCAGGATTAAGTCCTGAGTACAGCTGAGTGGGGCCCCAAAATAAAACAAACAAACAAAAATTCAAACAACAACAAAAAGCAAACATAAGGCTAACTTGAACTGAACACAGCACAGTCCTGAAGTTCTTCCAGTTCCCCTCTCCGTTCACTCTCTCCCCTCATTGTTTGATAATCTCAGTTGTATACTTTGAGGGTTTGTGGTGATTCACTACTTCTGTTCTTGTGTGTCGTCTTCCTGTATACCACAGATGACTGAGCTCACCCAGTATTTGTCTTCCCTATAACTTATTTCACTGAACAGGATGCACTCCAGTTCCTTCCAAGTTGCCTCAGACTGCAAGGGTTCATCCTTGCTTAAAACTCTGTAGTGGGGCTGGAGCTGTAGTACAGTGGGTAGGGCATTTGCCTTGCACATGGCCAACCTGGGTTCGATTCCCAGCATCCCATATGGTCCCCTTAGCTCGACCAGAAGTAATTTCTGAGTGCATGAGCCAGGAGTACCCTGTGAATCGCTGGGTGAGACTCAAAAAGGGGGGGAGAGGGGAAAGAGCCCTGTAGGGCTGGAGCGATAGCACAGCAGGCAGCACGTTTGCCTTATACACTGCCAACTGGCTCGACCTGTGTTTGATTCCTCCTCCCCTCTTGGAGAGCCCAGCAAGCTACTGAGAGTATCTCACCCGCACGGCAAAGCCTGGCAAGCTACCCGCAATGTATTCGATATGCCAAACACAGTAACAATAAGTCTCACAGTTGGAGACGTTACTGGGCCCGCTCGAGCAAACCGATGAATAACGGGAGGACAGTGCAACTGTATACAAAAGAGGGTGAGCCATAATGGTATTATAACAAATAGAATTCAGGCTAAACAAAAGAAGGGTAGGGACAGTCACTACCTACTCGTTAAGGGATTAATTGAATCAATAATTAATGCTTACATATATATCACTGTCACTGTCACTGTTCTCCCTTTGTTCATTGATTTGCTCGGGCAGGCCCTGTAACATTGTGAGACTTGTTACTGTGTTTGGCATGTCGAATACGTCACATTCCAGGCTGTGCTGTGCGGCTGAGATACCCTCAGTAGTTTGACGGGCTCTCTGAGAGTTGCAGAGGAATCGAACTCGGGTCCACCATGTTGGATGCTTGCATATATATATATATATATATATGTATGCATATATATATATTCATATATATATTCAATATGTGGCTTCAAAAATTTATAAAATAACCTGAGTACATGCACTTATGGAAACTTAATATTAGTTGCAGAATATAGCAACATACCTTTATCATTGGACTGATAAGCCATACATAATATCAATAAGGAAACATAGTATTAATGAGGACTTGAAATAAAAGCAATTAATACAAGTGTATAGGACCTTCTACTACCTCCTTACCTCAAATTGAACATATATTCTTCTTCAGTGTATAATGAGTATCCTCCATTGTATACCACAAGTCATGATTCAAACCACACAATGTAAAACATACTATTTTATTTATTTATTTATTTTTATTGATTCATTGTGAGGTATAAAGTAACAAAGCTTTCATGTTTGAGCTTCAATCATATAGTCATCTAATACCCATCCCTTCATCAGTGAACATTTTCCACCACCAAAATCTCCAGTATCTGCCACCCACCACCCATTCCACACCTCTCCCTGCCTGTGTGGCAGACAATTTGCACAGTACTCTCTTTCTCTACTTTAGTTACCTTTGATATTTTGAGACCAGTCCCACCACCACTCACACTTGCTGAAAAGGCAATGGTAGACAATGTGTTCTGTATTGTTTGTTATGGATACAATATAATGTCACACAGCCGCCTGCTCTAGGAATTCTAATATTTTGATAATTAGGGTATGATTAGTTTCCTACAGCAAGTTGCTCAGGTCCAAGTTTCGTTTGTGTGTCTCTGGATCCTGGCCATGTGGGAGAAACCAGAACATTAATAAATATTCCAATTTCATGGATTAAAAGAAACTTGTCAAAATGAGGACTTGGAATAAATGAAATTAAATCTTTATGTAGATTGAATTCCCACCCTCATCTGAATTCTGATGTTAATCTTTAAGAACTCAGAAAAATGCTACTACACAGATGTTATTTTTAAAGCATCTGGGCACAATGTGTAACTGATAGTTTCCCTTTGGTTTAAAGCCAGAGGCAATAAATCTATTTAATGTCTTTGAAAAAAAATTAAGTAAAAGGGATATTTGTTAAAGTATATCAATAGGGTATATGAGGATGGGGTTTAAAAAGCAAATAGAAACTATTATTTCTTATAGAATAATTGATAGTAATAGGAATATATTAACATTTTCTTTGATTTATCTATGATTTGAAACACATGATTAACTTTCTGGTATAAAGAAGGGGTTATAAAATTTTAATTATGCAATATGAGGTATAAATGATTAGATTCAAATAGAAAAAGATCTTTGGAAAATAATTCACTTTTCAGCATTTCTACCATATTAAGACCTCTGAAATTAAATTCTCTACACTTTTCAATATTTTATCTTTTAGAATATGGCATCAAGTTTTATCTAAAATAAGAATAATGCGTATCTGTACTACATACAGTGTATGGATTTTTGTTTGTTGTTTGGGGGTCACAATTGGCAGTGCTCAGAGCTTATTCCTGAATCTGTACTCAGGGATTAATCCTATCAATGTTCAAGAGAACATACGGGGTGCCAGGACCCTTGGATACCATTTTTTTAAGGCAAGTGACTTACTGTTGTACTATCTCTTTGGGCCCTGAACACAAGTTTTAAGAAGCTATAATTATGTTTGAAATGTTGTGCTGCACATTTTTTCCCATTTTAAGATATTGGATATGTTGATAGTATCATCTAACATAGTTTTTTATAACCAGAGTATAGCACTGCACTTCATGTCCTCCCATTGTTCATCAAGTTTCTTGAGCGGGCCCAGTAACATCTCCACTGTGAGACTTCTTCTTACTGTGTTTGGCTTATCGAGTACATCACTGGGAGCTTACCAGGCTTTGCCATGCGGGTGAGATACTCTCAGTAGCTTGCCGGGCTCTCAGAGAGGGGCGGAGGAATCGAACTCCAGTTGGCCATGTCAGCCGCATGTAAGGTTATAAGGCAAATGCCCTACCACTGTGCAATCACTCCAGCCCTACCAGAGTTTATTTATTTAAAATTTATTTAATTCTATGAATCTGGCTTACTGCATATGTGAGGTCTTTGGATATGACCAACATACACACACACACAAACACATTCTCACACACACATGCAAACAACATTATAATTTCATGTAACATTATTTTATTTTAAAGTATTCAGTTCAGTGCTTTGTGTTTATTGTAGAATTTTTAATCATGTACTATAATGGACTGCTGGAATTCTCATAATACCATAGACTAGGTGACTAAAACAGAAGAAGCTGATTTTTGTTATAATTATGTAGAAGTCTGATATTAAGATTGATTTCATCAATACAGGGGTGTTTAATTTAATATTGGTAATACTGAAAATACAAGACTATCGGAAATCTGTTTATGAATAAAGTGACCTATTTTTTTATTTATTTTAATGCAGACCAAAGTCACGACTGTAGATATAATTCAAGAGATACAAATAGATACAATTCTAATTAGATAGATTTTAATTCATTAGATAACTAAGCTCCAATATGAAAATTTTCACTGTCACTGTCCTCCCATCGTTCATCGATTTTCTCAGGCAGGCCCAGTAACATCTCCATTGTGAGACTTGGTTGTTACTGTGTTTGGCATATCAAATACGTCACAGGGAGCTTGCCAGGCTTTGCTGTGCAGGCAAGGTACTCTCAGTGGCTTGCCAGGCTCTCCGGGAGGGCCGGAGGAATCAAACTCAGGCTGGCCATGTTGGCTGTATACAAGGCAAAAACCCTACCTGCTGTGCTATTGCCCCAGCCTAATATGAAAATAAATAAGAAAAAATAAATTTTACGTGAAAATTATTATAATAGCTGGGATTGTTAGGTCCTTGTCCACATATTTATTAAGCTGCTTGTTGCTAGCTGAATCTTCTTTATTATTGCTCTTATTTTTTGAGTTTAGTTGAATTCCATGTTACTTTCCTATCTAATTTGGTGTAATCCTACTGGAATTTCAATATTGAGGAATCTGGAGTTTTCCAAAGGGCTTAGGACTAGTGAGGTCTGGGCAATGAGCTGATATGGTGGTGTCTGTTGCAGGTGGGCATGGCTATCAGGGCTAAAGAGTGTGGGGGAAAATTGCATATGCCCAATTCTAGAAGACCCCAGGTTATCAGTCCGGGCACTGGAGTACCTGGCACTCCTGCAGTTTGATATCTCTTCAGAGCATATTATTGAAGCAGTAGTCCGGAGAAGTTGGTGGGGAGTGGATTGGACTGTCAAGACTTTTGCAGGATGGGCATTCAGTCTACTGGCCTCCTAATGGTATCTGAGAGTTTCCGGCAAGGAGGACCAGCATATCCATAAATTTTAATTGTTTGACTTGCATCTTCTTGGAGACATAGTCATGATACAGTAGAGCAGAACAGCAGGTGAGTCAGCACTTAATTATAAAGACTGTGAAGAATTAGGTACTGAACAATGTCAAGGAAAACAGAAGCCAAAGTAGACATGGAACTATATCAAAGTGAAAAGGTTTTTCATTATAAAAGAAAGTATCATTGAAAGAAAAAATAACAAAATACTGAATTGTTGGAAATATCTACATAGCTTATATCTTTCAAAGTGCTAATATCTAAGATTTATACAGGGAGGAATTCACAAAAGTGAACAATAGAAAAGCAAATAGCCTATTTAAAATGAGTAGAAAGTTAAAAAGACACTTAAGCAAAGAATACATACTAATAGCAACAGACACACAGAAAATGCTTATCACTTATTTCTGTCACTGTCACTGTCCTCCCATTGTTCATTGATTTGCTCGAGCGGGCCCAGTAATGTTTCCATTGTGAGACTTGTTGTTACTGTGTTTGGCATATTGAATATGTCATGGGTAGCTTGCCAGGCTTTGCCGGGCTGGCAAGATATTCTCGGTAGTTGGCCAGGCTCTCCAAGAGGGGTGGAGGAATCAAACTCAGCTCCTATAGAAGTAAAAATCATAATAGTAGTGAAATATGAAATATCACTTATGAGAACTCTATGCATCAAAAAGACTAGAAAAAATGCTAGTTTTATAAAAGAAAAGAAACTCGTCACTGTTGATAAAAACAAAAATTGGCCTAGTAACTATGAAAATTATATGGACATTTTGTAAAGAATAAAAAATATCTCTTCATCTCCAATGCTCTGCTCATCTTCTTCCCCACCCAGGTCAGTTTGCTCGCCAGTATTCGAATCTGGGACTTGGCTTTCATCGTGCAAAGCCCCAGGCATCCTCTAGGAGAAAAGCAGACCTCAGCCTCTTCCTCTTCGTCCTCAACACTCAGCCTTTAACCCCCCACACACATCAGGTTTCCGTGGGGGCGTGGCCTCTTCAGAAGCGGGCGTGGCTTCCTCCGAAGTGGGCGTGGCCTATTTTAGGTGGCGGCAGGTAGTTTACTCATACCAAGAAATCTAGTGTGACATCACACTTCCCATACCTACACACCAACATGAAGAAACGACGCAAATTCCCACCATGTGGGGACAAAAATGAAGAGTGCAGAAGCCTCAGTAGGTGCTACTCACCTAAAGGACCTCTCTGACAAAGAATACAGATATGAAGTCATGAAGATTTTCAGTGATCTCAATGAAACAGTGAGACAGATATCCAGTAACATAACAGAAAAAATCGACAAATTACGGGAAGAAATGAGAGCAGAAATGTCAATAATAAAAGATTCTGTAGAAGAAATAAAAAACTCAGTCTGTGCTCTCAACAGTAGAATGACCACAGCTGAAGACAGGATCAGTGAGCTGGAAGATCAGGTGAACCAACCCAACAGGCAACAACAAACAATGGCAAGAGACCTCAAAAGAGCTCGAGAGTGAATCAAACTCCTAGGAGATGATTCCAAGAGGAATAACATTAGAATCATTGGACTAGCAGAAGCTCAGGAAAACAATCCGAATGATAAAACCACGGTTAAACAAATCATTGCTGAACAATTCCCGAAGCTCAACAATGCAGCCATTCAGATTCAAGGAGCCCAAAGGGTGCCAGCTAAAAGAGACCCTAACAAAAACACTTCAAGCATATCATAGTCAGAACGATGGATGCTATGGACAGAGACAGAATTTTACAAGCAGCAAAGTCAAAGAAGGAAATCACATACAAAGGAGCACCCCTTAGATTCACAGCAGACCTATCAGAAGAAACCCTCCAAGCCTGAAGGCAATGGCTCGATATAGTGAAAAAACTCACTGAAATGAATGCTTCACCAAGAATACCCTATCCGGCTAAACTCTCACTCAAACTTGAAGGAACGGTACAGTATTTTCTGGATAAACAACAGCTCAGGAACTTCATAGACTCAAAACCAAACCTAAACGAAGAGCTAAAGGGGCTACTATAAGATAAGACAAACCCTATCAGCACAACAGACCCTTACAGAAAGATGATACAAAACCCCATAACAATCATCTCTCTCAATGTCAATGGTCTAAATTCACCAATTAAGAGACACAGAGTGGCAAACTGGATTCAGAGACAGAACCCAACATTCTGCTGCCTATAAGAAACTCATCTCAACAGTCAGAGCAAACACAGACTCAAAGTCAACGGATGGAAAACAATCCTGCAAGCAAACAGCTCCCAAAAAAACCTGGGATGGCCATATTAGTATCTGACAACATCAATTTCAGGTTGAAAAAGATTATAATGGACAGCAAAGGCTATTTTCTATTCAAGAGATATGTAAAACAGGCAGAAATCACACACTTAAATATATAGGCACCTAATGACGGAACAGCTAAATATTTAAAACAACTGCTAACCGATTTTAAAAAGGACATTGCTAGCAATACAATAGTAGCCAGAGACTTCAACATTGCCTTATCACCTCTAGATAGATTAACAAGAATAAAACTCAGCAAGGAAACATTGGCTTTGACAGAAGAAAATGAAGAGAGAGGGCTTATAGACCTATACAGGGCTTTACACCCCAAAAAGAAAGAGTACACATTCTTCTCCAGTGCACACAAAATATTTTCCAAAATAGACCATGTGCTAGGATACAAAACATACCTCAATAGAATCAGGAAGATAGAAATAGTATCAACAATCTTTTCAGACCAAGATGCACTGAGAATAGAAGTGAATCACACACAGACACGGAGAACCAAATCAAACATCTTGAAATTAATCAACTCAATGTTAAACAATGAATGGGTCAGAAAGGAAGTCAAGGACAAATCAAAAGATATCTGGAAACAAATTAGAATGAAGACTCGAGCTACCAGAACCTATGGGATGCAGCTAAGGACATGTTAAGGGGAAAATTTATAGCTCTGCAAGCATTTCTCAGGAAGGAAGAAAGGGTCCATATAAACAACTTGACTTCAAAGCTCAAGATCTGAAGAAAGGATCAACAAAAGAAGCTCAAATCAGGCAGAAGGAAAGAGATCACAAAACGTAGAGCAGAAATCAATGACATAGAAAACAAAAATACATTCCAAAAGATCAACGAAACCAAGAGCTTGTTCTTCAAGAAAATAAATAAGATAGATAAACCACTAGCAACACTAACAAAGAAACAGAGAGAGAGAGAGAGAGAGAGAGAGAGAGAGAATGCTAATAAACTGAATCTGAAATTAGAAGGGGGATATCAAGACAGAAACCAAAAAATTCAAAGATTATCAGAAACTACTTTGAAAGTCTATATGCCACAAAAGAAGAGAACCTAGAAGAAATAGATAAATTTATGGATTTCTATAATCTCCCAAGTCTGAATCAAGAAGATCTAGAGTACCCAAATAGACCTATTCACATCAAGGAAATTGAAACTGTAATCAAAAGTCTTCCCAAAAACAAAAGCCCAGGTCCAGGTGGATTCACTAGCGAATTTGTCCAAACATTTAAATAAGACCTAGTGCCAGTTCTTCTCAAGATTTTCCAGGAAATTAAAGAAAAAGAAACTCTCCCAAACAATTTCTATGAAGCCCATATCTCTCTAATACCAAAAGGAAACAAAGAAACCACAAGAAATAAGAAAACTCATGCTGATATCCCTGATGAACACAGAAGCGAAGATTTTCAACACAATACCAGAAAATAGAATTCAACAACTCATCAAAAAGATCATACACCATGAGGAAGTGGGATTCTTCCCAGGGATGCAAGGCTGGTTTAACACTCGGAAATCAATCAACATAATCCATCATATCAGTAAAAGAAAAGTTAAAAACCATATGATCATATCAATCGATGCAGAGAAAGCATTTGACAAGACCCAGGACCCATTTATGATGAAAACCCTTGACAAAATGTGGATAGAGTGGACTTCCCTCAATATAGTTAAAGCCATCTACCACAAGCCTACAGGAAGCATCATATTCAATGGGGAAAAACAGAGACCATTCCCCCTAAGATCAGGGATGAGACAAAGATGTCCCCTGTCTCCACTGCTGTTCTATGTAGTACTGTAACTACTTGCTATAGCGATTAGGCAAGAAAAAGATATCAAGGGCATTCAGGGAGGAAAGGAAGAAATCAAGCTCTCACTATTCGCAGATGATATGGTACTATACTTAGAGAACCCTAAAACCTCTACCATGAAACTCCTAGAAACAGTAGACTTGTGTAGTAAAGTTTCAGGCTATAAAATCAATACCAAAAAGTCTATGGCTTTCCTATACGCAAATAGTGGAGAGAAGAAAGTGACTTGAAAAAAAACAATCCCGTTCCCAATTGTGTCCTTTTGAAAAACAGTATGGATGACTCTTCAAAAATTATAAATTGAGCTCCCATTTGACCCAGCAATACCACTCCTGGGAATATATCCCAGAGAGTCAAAAATGTATAGTCAAAGTGACATCTGCACTTGTTTGTTCATTGCAGCACTATTTACAATAGCTAGAATCTGGAAAAAACCTCAGTGCCTGAGAACAGATATTGGTTAAAGAAACTTTGGTACATCTATACAATGGAGTACTATCTAGCTTTTAGAAAAGATGTAGTCATAAAATATATATACAAGTGGTACTAAATGGAAAGTATCATGCTAAGCAAAATGAGTCAGAAAGAGAGGAACAGACAGAGAAAGATTGCATTCATCTGGGAAGCATAAAGTAACGAAATAGGAGACTAACACCCAAGAATAGCCGAGATAAGTACCAGGAGGTTTAGTCCATGGCTTGGAGGCCAGCCTCACACACTAAGGGAAAAGACAGCTCAGATAGAGAAGGGAGCACCAAATAGAGTGTTCGGAGGATCCTCCCAGGATGGGAGATGCATGCTGAGAATAGACTATAACCGAACATGATTGCCACTCAATGCCTCTTTTGCAAACCACAGCACCCAAAAGGAGAGAGAGATCAAAAGGGAATGCCCTGCCTCAGAGGCGGGGGGGTGGGAGGAATGAGGGGGATGGGTGGTGGGAGGGAGACTGGGTTTAAGTGGTGGTGGAGAATGGGCACTGGTGGAGGATGGGTGTTCAATCGTTGTATAACTGAAACCCAAGCACAAAAATGTGTAAGTCTACAACTATATCTCATGGTGTTTCACTAATAAAAATTTAAAAAAAAAAGAATCAAAAATGCATCTACTACGTGACCTGCAAAGCCATTGCTTGATACAATGAACATAAAAACACCAGTTTAAAAACATGATGTGCATCTATATTAATTACTCTGCTACTTATAGTAGTTAATATGTGGAAACAATTCAAGCACCCAATGACAAAAGAGTTAATAAAGAAACAATGATATTTATATACAATTAAGTACTACTCTACTCAGTCAAAATGAAAAACGAAGCTCTACATTTTTCAACAACATGGATAAAGTGGAAGGGTTATTTCAGGTTAACTAAACCATGAAGATAAAGACTATCTGTTAATCTTATTCATGTGTGGGATAGAACTAAGAAAAGCAAAGAACAAACAAAACAATTTTGAGCTTAGGTCATAGAACTGAGGCTCCTAAAGTGGGAGAATGAGCTGAAGAGAGACTGGTCAGCTTGACAGTGGCTGTGATGGGATGGCACACCTGTCATGAGATGTGAAATTGTACCACTAAAACATGTACACATGTGAAATGCACAATGATTAATAAAGCAAAATTTTGTGCTGTGAACATAGAACAAAACCATGATAAACTGAGAATACCTAAAACTGCATTAGTGTTTATATAAAAGAAAAAAATGGAGTAAAATGGAGAAAACAATTGTTGAGACATTTTCAATTTTAAGTTTACTCTTTTATTTTAATTTTTATGGTATACAAAAATCACATTATTTGTGCAGCTAAAGTTAACTAAAAGTGGGTCTGGAGAAATAGTACAGAGGGTAGGTAGCTTTCCTTGCACGTGGCCAACCTGGGATTGATGTCTGGTACCCTATATCGTACTCAAAGCCTACCAGGAGTAATACCTGAGCATAGAGCTAGGAATAAGTCCTGAGTACAAGTGAATGTGACCCTATCGCCCCCCTCAAACAAAATAAATAAACAATATTTTAAATTCTATAAAATCCCCAGCAATGACCAGCAATCATATAGATGATAAATAAATCAAGGTCAACTACGGAATGTTAATAGAACTATATCTGTTTATACAGTCCACTTGTATTATTTCTTATATGTTCACCATGAGTTTTTGTCTATTTATTTACACTCTAACATTGCAAGAGTTTTAAAGTATTTCTCTTGCTTATATATTCACCCTTGAAACTATCAAAAGTGTTAGGTTAGTTTAGGTATTATTCCTATTTTTAATATGTCTTTGCTTTCTGTATTTTCATTAAACCTTTGTGTGGTTGAGAGGAGAAAAATTCCTGGAATCCCTTTCTCCATTTGAAGTACATTTTATGTGCAATTTAGTGGAAAGTATCTGCAATAAAGTCAGATAAAGAGATATATCTTAGTCTTACAAGTTGTCTTCTTCCTCAGTATCAGGAAAATTATTTTTCTTTTAATAGTTGTCAGCATGGTTGACATCTTTCACAAAAGCTTAAGCTCTATTTTTATTTATCTTATTGAAGTAGTACTTGACACCTGCCCTTTTTATACATTTAGACTGATACAAAAATTTTTAATACCAAAAATTATCTTCTATATTGTCATAATATAATTAGCTAGACTTTAATAGAAGTAGATATTTGCAAGATTTTTTAAATGTTCATTTTTTTATTATTGAATTTAAATTATGTCTTTTAGGACACTATTTTGCTAATTGTTTAAACTTTGTCTATAATTTTTTTATGTCAGTTATTACAGAATAAAACTAAAGCTACAAATTGGAGCACAATTTCTAATTTTTTGAGAATTGTCCATACTGTTTTCCAAAAGGGCTGAACCAGTCGGCATGACTAGTTAAAGAAACTTTGGTATATTTACACAGTGGAGTACTATGTAGCTGTTAGAAAAGATGAAGTCATGAAATTTACATACAAGTGGTACTACATGAAAAGTATCATGTTAAGCGAATGAGTCAGAAAGAGAGGGATAAACATAGAAAGATTGCATTCACCTGGGGAACATAAAGTAACAAAATAGGAGACTAACATCCAAGAATGGCTGAGATTAGTACCAGGAATTTTGCTCCATGGCTTGGAGGCCAGCCACACATGCTAGGGGAAATGGCAGCTCAGATGGAGAAGGGAGCACCAAATAAAGGATGTTGGGAGGATCCTCCCAGGATGGGAGAAGCATGCTGAAAGTAGACTATAGATCAAATGTGATTGCCACTCAATGCCTTTTTTGCAAACCACAATACCCAAAAGGAGAGAGAGAACAGAGAGGAATGCCCTGCCACTTAGGCAGGGCGGGATGGGGGGGATGGGGAGTGGGAGGGATACTGGGATCCGTGGTGGTGGGAAATGGGCACTGGTGGAGGGATGGGTATTTGATCATTGTATAATTGAAACCCAAGCACAAAATTTGTAATTCTACAACTGTACCTCATGGTGTCTCACTAATAAAAATTAAAAAAAAAAAAAAAGCTACATACTGTGTGGGCATTTAAAAGGTAACCAAAGAGTGATGTAAAGTCCTGTTCTTTGTTCTAACAAATGCATGCAAGAAATGGTAGTTTTTGTTCAAAACTGCTCACATGCAAATTTAAAATTTATAGAGTTGAGCATACACTGTGTACTACACAAATAAAGTCTGGGAGAAAAATGTGGGGGAGATTTTTGTGGAAATTAGATATCAAGGAAATTAAATATCAAAAACTTCTAGGAATACAGTAAAAATTAAGTAATTTTTCTGCAGGGCATATGGCTGAACAGAACAGATTTGAGAGGACTATTAACAGTCTTTTACTTTGTGTTCATCACCAAGTTTAATGAGCCTAGATTACCTGATAAGCAGTGTGGCAGATTAGAGATTAACAGTAAAAAATGGAAAATAAGTTTGCTTCAGGTTGTTTAATTGTATTTCTATTAGTGTGTTAGTGGGTTGTTCTAACTCTTTCCCCATTCAGAAAGTATTTGTGAAAACCCTAGGTAAACTTTAAGAATCTACAGGACAAACTTTTTTGAACCAGCATATAAAAGATGTCTTAGTGAAATAATTTACAAATGTCATTAAAACAATTCCTCCAACATTAGAAGAAAGCCAGACCTTGATAAAGGGACTATGTAAAAAACTCAACTATGAATAACTTAGGAATTCATGATGCTTTTATAAAATAAAATTGGGGAAAATTGATGATGTTATATGCTAAAATTCGCCACCACTAATTATTGTATTTTCAATAATAACAAAAGTCACAAGATATTTATTTACAAGAACAAAAAATATAAATAAATAAACTTCCATAAAGTTCAAAGGACTCAGTAGAAATATAAACAATTGTCTTGATTATATTAAAGGGTCAGAATAAAAGTGGCATTAAATCAATCACAAATCATCCTGTTATTCGTCGATTGCCTCGAGCAGGCCCCAGTAACGTCTCCTTCATTCTAGCCCTGAGATTATATTCAAGGCTCTTTAGGAGAATGAGACCCAACATTGTTACTGGTATTTGGCATATTGGGTACGCCAAGGGGAGTTTGCCAGACTCTGCCCTGTGGGCAGGCTACATTCGGTAACCTGCCAGTTTGTCCAAAGTAGGAATGAGATAATAAGATGTCATAATAAGGTGTCATAATAAGATGCAGTTCCGGGAACTGGTTTTTATAGTCTCTGAGTCTTGGCCGCTGATGGGATTACACGGCCCCAGGGGGGCAGTTGGTGGGTGTGACCCCCGCCTACTGGAATTTGGAGGATCTGGGTGGAGGATGCTTGGCCCAAATCCGAGTAGGCTTGGAGATCTCGGCCCCGGAACCCGCGTGACTTTGTCCCTCTGCTAGTACCTTCATGTGTGCGGAGAGTGGTCTCAGCATGGTGGTGGCTGGTCCTGGAGGTCTTTGGCTGCCGGAGCTCTGGTCGTGGCGGGGAGGAAAGCTCAACCCGCTCCGCTCCAAGGGGACCTGGCGAGCGAGGACAGTCAGGCGTGGGGGCAGAAGACTGCACTCTTCTCTTCCGGGATCTGGTTTTTATAAAACCAAAATAAAAACCAAAATTAAAATTAAAAATTAAAAACCAAAATAAAAAAATCAAGATAATATATACAAAGGAAAATTCTTCAAAGAGGGTAGAAGAAAATCATATAAAACAATAAGATCACGGTCCTCCCTTTGTTCATCCATTTGTTCGAGCAGGCCCAGTAACGTCTCTATTGTGAGACTTGTTGTTATTGTGTTTGGCACATTGAATATGTCACTGGTAGCTTGCTAGGCTTTACCATGCGGATGAGATACTCATGGTAGCTTGCTGGGTTCTCCGAGAGGGGTGGAGGAATTGAACCCAGCTTGGCCCAGCTGCCGGCATGCAAGGCAAATGCCCTACCGCTGTGCTATCACTCCAGTCCTGCTATCGCTCCTGCCCCATTTTTTTTCTTTCTTTCCTTTTTCTCTTTTGTGGTCATATCTGCAGTGCTCAAGCCTTACTTCTGACTCTGTACTCAGGGATCGCTGTTGACAGGATGTAGGGCAACATGTAGTTCTAGGGATAGAATTCCCCAGTCATTCGTGTGTAGGACAAGAGCCATATCTGCTGTATTATCCCTCTGGCCTCAGTAGACAGTTTCTTATCAGAAATAGATTTTTTTTATTTTTCATAATGGGATGACATATTTAATGTGTTGAAGTAAAATCAATAATTCTTGTCAACACTATTTAAATTAGGGAACTATTATTTAAAATTGAGTTCAATAAAAAATGATTAATCATGATAGGAAAAGATGCGATCATTTATACAAATGGCATCTAAAAAATGTTTGATATGTCACTTGATCACTTGATTAATTGAAATCCTGTTACTCATCGATTTTCTCTAGTGGGCGCCAGTAATGTATCCATTCATCCCTGTCACGTGCAGTGTAGCACTATGGCGTCTGCTCACTCCAGTAACACAAAGAGCCTCAAACCGACTATTCAAGGTCTTGACAAAGAAGTCTGACCATCTGGGAGGTGGGCGGCCATGCAATCTTTTGACAAACTGTGGAATCCAGTCAGTTATGGCTCTAGTCCAGCAGTCATCTCCAAATTGCATTACATTTCTAGCACATCTGATTTTCAACACCTTGGCAAATGAGACAGTGTCCCTGATTCTTGACCGTCGACAGAGGTCAGAACTTCGGATTCCTTCTCTTACTTGAGTGAAGCATGATACTCCAAGCATAGCTCTTTCAATTCCTCTTTGGGAGACCCGAATAGTGTTCTCATCCTGTTTTTGTAGGGCCCAGGACTCTGAGGCGTATATTAATACAGAAAAGCGGTGGAGTCAAAGAGATGTGCCTAGAGCCAGAGGTTCTTTATCCTCTTAACTATTTCTTCAATGGTCTTGAAGGCATTCCACACTGCTCTCTTCCTCCTGCACAGCTCAGGTGCCAGGTTGTTAGTCATGTTGAGTTCTCCACTCACTGCATTTAACTGTTGCATTCGGAGATGTTCATTCCATTTTCAGCGAATGGAATGTCAGGAATGAGTCATTTCTCATGAACATTGTCTTCTTGAGATTCATCTGTAATCCGACCTTTCCACACTCACGATCAAAGATGGCCAGCAATTGTGCCACATGGATAATGTTTGGTGTTATTAGAACAATGTCATCAGCAAAGCGGTGGTGGTGTAGTTGCCGACTGTCTATCTTCACTCCCATTCCTTCCCATTCTAGCCGTTGCATGATCTTCTCAATGGTGGCACTGAAGAGTTTCAGTCAAATGTTATCACCCTAATTAACCCCTCTCTTGACGTCGATGATCATTTTCTTGTAGAATGGTGAGATCCTGATGTATTGAGTTTGAACGCCCTATTTGGCTAGGGCTTGATGACTGCTTTCGTCTCAACAGAATTAAAGGCCTTCTTTAAATCGATGAATGTTAGACAGAGCAGCATCTTGAACTCCTGAAAAACCTCAATAAGTTTGGTTGCCATGTGGTTATAGTCAATTGCTCTGAATCCTTTTCGGAACCTGGCTTGCTCACATGGTTGTCCTTCATCTGCAAATCCTATTCTGCCAATCCTATATAGGATGACTCAACTGAACAGCTTGTAGACAACAGACAACAGGAAGAATGGGTGATAGTTGCCAATGTCCTGGATAACTTGCTTCTTGTACAGTAGAACGGTCCTGCTGGTTTTCCTTTTAGAAACTGCATGAGAAAGGTAGCGTGTAAAGAGCTGGGCCATTGTATTGATGAGTACTGACAGCAGATTCTTCAGGTCTGACCTTGTCTGGGTCAGGTGCTGTTTGCTTCTTTACTGATGAAAAGGCATGTTGAATTTTGGAAGGGAGAACGTTGGGAACGACATATCCATCCTGCATAATTTGGTATGTGGGCAGGTGGATGTGGCTATAGACGAGATATGTGTAGAAGTCGTGGATAATCTTCTCCATTGCCCTTCTGGAAGATATGATAGATCCATCAGGATGTTAGAGTGCAGTCATCTTGGTCTTGCAGTTGGCGAACGACAGGCGGGTGCTTTTCCCAGCTTCTGCCACATGGGCCAGCACTGCTGCTCTTCTCTCTTTGAGGTCTTCCTTGATTGCTTCTCTGCACTGCTTTGCAAGCTCAGATATTCACTTGTGGTAGCCTGAGGCTTGCGCCAAGTCATATTGGTGAATGAGATCAAGAGTTTCTGAAGACAGGTGGCTTTTTCTGGCTTTCTCTCTCTCAGCATTCCTTGCACAAACATGGAAGTTCTGAACCAGTCGATCACATTCTTAGTCAATGTCATCGACGGAGGCATCTTACCATGTTGCAGCAATAGTGCCAAAGAGCTCCCAGTTGGTGGTCCTTTTGGGAATTCTCTTCTTCAACTTTGTAGCCCTTTCTCCCCACTTCATGAAGTAGAATTTTGCATGAAGGAGATAGTAGTCCAATCCCATTTGGAATTTTGGGACAACAGCGACATCAGTCAAGCAAGACCATTGATTGAATATGATGTGGTCAGTTTCGTTGTGGAACCATCCACCGGGAGACTCCCATGTCCAACATTTAGAGTCGGCCTTCTGGAACTGTGAGTTAGTATGGATGGTCTTGGTCGACATGATGAACTCAGATAGTCTCTCACCCTCTTTGTTCCATTCTAGGCCATGGGTCTTGATGTGGAGTTCTTCAGCTGATCTTCTCAGTCCTATCTTGGCAGTAATATCACTGACAATGAACTTGTAGAATATACTTCTCCAGAAACATGTAGAACTTCTCATTTTCTTCTTCATCATAATAGGATGTTGGTGCGTAGACAACGAAGATAGAAACTGCTGGCAGTGAGCAACATCTACTCTAGTGTAATCATCTGATTTGGGTTGTTAGACATTTGAATGAAAGAGTGCCAATGGCTAAGTTTGTGTTGACAAGGACAATGACACCACCAACACCTCTTTTTTTGTGGCATTTTCCGAGAACAGTTCTTCTCCAGTGTCGAAAAAGGCATGATGTGGTTGATGCCTTCTCATCTCGTTCAAACCAGTAATGATGTATTTGGTCTTCTACACTTGCACCAACAGCTCTTTGATGGATGCTTCAGATGCCGGCATACGTGCATTGAAAGTACAGACAGTCGTTTTAGTCCTTCTTCATTTTCGCAGCCTAGTTTGGCCCTGAGATTTTATCAGCCTATCTTTGCTCATCCTTCTTAATTCTGCCATATTGGAGGCTCTTTTCGGTTCTGGAGAATGAGACCCATTTTATTTACTGTCTTTGACATAGCCAGTATGCCACGGATAGCTTGCCAGGCTCTGTTGTTTGGGAGGGATACTCTCGGTAGCTCGCTGGGCTCTCTGAGAGGAATAGAGGCTTTTAGGGCAGCCTCTAATCACGCTTGAGGTGTTCCCATGGTTAAACCCATATTCAAAACTCATCAAATATGGTGTGGTAATAATGAAAAATGGGTATTAAGTGTCTTATGATGTGCCCAGTAGTTTGGACCATGGTGGCGGCTGGGTAGTGGAGGTAGTGGAGCTTGAATTATGAGGTATGGCTCCGGCAGGGTGGCTCTTCTGGGTGTGATCCCTGGGTCTCTGGAGATTGGTGGAAGCAGGGAGAGGATCTCACTTTCTGGGTCCTGTTGAACCTTGAGTCCAAGGTCACAAAGTTTCGCTTTACCCGGTTCTGTGGGGCTACACTCATGTGTGAGGCTCGACCAGGATGGTCTGGAAAGTGGCCTGGAACATGGCGGCCTCGGTGAGGTCTTGCTGGCCCTTGAAAATCTGGGAGAGAGGTGTAAATCTTGCACCAGGCCATATCCATATCCTCAGCAGGTCTCCAAGGTGAACAGCCTCTAGGCAAGCTGGATCCGTATCTTTTGGATAAGGATTGGCTCTAAGGGCTGGGGGGGTTGGGCTGGAGTTGGAAGCCGGGCTGGGCTCATGCCACCACTGGACGAGGCACTCCCCCATGCCTGGGGCACCCCTGGCTGGGCCCACCCCTGCCTCACCCTGCGCCCTGTGAGTCTACCTCCCTCAATCCCTTTCCACCACCACCTCTGGCCCCTAGGTCCCGCATGGGGCCCCAGGCTTTGGCAACCGGGAGTCCGGGCACCTAGGGAGCCAGTGCTGGTGGCAGCAACTCTGGACCCGAGCTGGGTCTTTCCTAGTGGATCACCCCAGCTGCGGTGGGCACTACGGTGTCCCCTGCCATCGACCCCTACCGGGACTGCCCCCAGGGCTGTGATTCCACACCATGCCTCACCTCCGATGGGGCCTAGCAGCCGACTTAGAACTGGTGTGGACCAGAGACATCCGACTGAAACAAAGCATTTCTGCCCTGTGCTCGGAATGTCAAAGTGAAGAAATTCAATGAAGTTCGGTAACAGTGGCAGTAACTATATTTGATATGTATAGATAATAATAGAGAAAATTGAAGTTAAGTCAAAATAATATAGGGAACTGTGCATTATGTTTTCTTTATCCAAAGCTCAAGTTTATAATAATCTGCTATTATAAGCTTGAGCTTTTTTTTTCTGATCTTGATTATCATAAAACTCCCTGTAATATCTTTTTGAATTTTTATCTTTCTTTTGTGTTTTTAGGATACTCGTTAATAACTCAAATTGAAGGCATACACAGTAGTTCTATTATTAATTTGTTTAATAGTCTCAATAGAGTTTCCAAAGCTGCTAAATCAATTTACATCCCCACCATTAATAAACGAGTATTTATATTTGTGCTTCAAATCACAGTAACAACTTGTTTATTGTCATTTTAACAGAGGTTATTCTCACTAGAGAAAGGTTATGTGTAACAGTCATTTTGCTATCTATTCTCTAATTCTGCTGATAAGCACTGTTTCATGTGTCTTCTCCATATATCCTTTGTGAAGGATGCAATTGTACAGAGGCTAAGTAACTTGCATTGCACACAGCTGATCCCTTTGGCATCTTTTATGATCCCCTGAGCATCACTAGGAATGATCTCTGAGAACAATCACCCACAAGTAAGCTCTAAGCACCACCATTCCCATTTTTTTGAGAACTGTTACAGTAAATGAATGTTTAGTCTTACCAAATGCTTTCTCTACATCTGTTGATGGAATTGTGTTAAGCTATTTTTGCCTTAAAGGAGATATTTCCTGTTCTTTCACTTTTCTGAAAAAAAAACTTAATAAGGATACATAATTGTTTTAAAGAATTGGTTGAGCATAATAACAGTAAACCCTGGACTTTTTGTTTTTGGGTAGACATTTGCTCACTGTTTCAATGTCTTGCTTGTTATTATTCTACTCCAGTTTTCCAGTTCTTCTTGATTCTATCTTAGGCATTTTGTGATTTAAAAGTTTGTCTGTTTCTTTTAGGGTCTCCTAATTAGTGGAACAAAAATTGTTCATAGGAGTTGCATGACTTTTTATATTTCTGGAATTTTGTTATTATTTTTGTTACTTTTTTTTTTTTTGTTTCATGTGGTTGGGGGTATTTGATATGTTCACAGCTTATTCAGGCTCTACGCTTAATTCTGGAAGTGCTCAGGGAACATATGTAGTGCCTGATATCAAACCAGAGTCAGTTTCTTTCAAGGCAACCACCTAAACTCATCTTGACACTCCTCTTTTTTAATTTCTGTTAAAAGTTATTATGAATTTTCCCTCTTTTCCTTCATTATCTAAGCTTTTGCAAATATTGTTATTTTTTTCATAAACCAGATCTTATTTATACTACTTTCTTTGCATTTTCTTAATGTTTACATTTAAATATTTTATATTATTACTAGAGCATCTGAATACTTTCCATAAAATACTAAATTTTATTCCCACACTATACCTGAATGAGAGATATCCATCCCTTTTATAATTGTGAACTTTGTCATATGCATTGCTTTGACCTATTAAATCGTGGATTATAGTTTCTCTCTTTTTAATTTTTTTTATTGGCCTTATTTGATTTGCTGAGGGCAGCTGTTACAAGCATACACCATGTTACTGGGCTTGAAATG
The DNA here is from genome assembly GCF_029834395.1 of Sorex fumeus. Classification (NCBI taxonomy): domain Eukaryota; kingdom Metazoa; phylum Chordata; class Mammalia; order Eulipotyphla; family Soricidae; genus Sorex; species Sorex fumeus. The sequence continues at coordinate 28,031,893 of NW_026606067.1, forward strand.
TGTTCACTATTTTGCTCTGTAAATTTTTGTGTTTCTTACATAGATCCAAAGGATGAATACATATCAGGTTGACTCTCATCCTGAGGGATTTAGAGTTTATTGAACATACTGAAATTAACTTTCTGATTGCGGACAAGTATGTTTTAAGTAAGCTAAAACCCGTAGTGGAAAAAAATTATTGATACAAAAATCAAGAAATTAAAGCATATGAACTTATGCTGTTGAGTTTTCAGTATTATTCGGGCAGGCAGGTATAAAGGGAAGGGCCCACATGAAAATGAAATCCTGGGAAATAATAACCAATAAACCCAAGTCTTCCAGGACCCACCTTGTGGACAATAGGAACTAAGTTCTGTGTGAATACAGGAACTAGAGCCTCAGAAGACCTTACCTGGCAGAGAAGTCTGAAGTCCACACTGAAAGAAGCTCCAACAGGAACAAAGACCAAGAAAGAAATTTCAAAAAACATCAACTAATCCAAATTCTAGCCACCCCTCCCCCTCAGGTAACCATCCTGTCAGTGGACTATTATCTAGGTAGAAAGCCACAAATGGAGCAGTTGGGAGGAAACCCCATAAAAGCTAACTGAAACAAAGGAAGCACATGCATATGCTGCTAGAACCCATGTGCTTCATGTGTCCATTTGTGTCCAAGTTCATGTGGTGCCTGAGTACATGTGTCTCCTGCAAGCGACACCCCTCTTGAGATGTGTACTTTAATATCTAATGCTGGGGTGTGCATTGGTGCACACTACACATATGGAGAAGCCCTTCTCTCTTGAGAGCATCGTGCTCTCGCTCTGTCTCTGTCTTTGTCTCTCTGTCTCTGTCTTTCCTCTCATCTCTCTCTGTCTCTGTCTTTCCTCTTCTCTCTCTCTCTCTCTCTCTCTCTCTCTCTCTCTCTCTCTCTCTCTCTCTCTCTCTCTCTCTCTCTCTTTCTTCAACACACACCACACTCACACTTCGGCCCTATCCTCAAAAACTCCAAATAAACTCTGTTTTTACTTCACTGATTATTTTTTATTATTTTTTCCTAAAATTCTTTTCTAAGAGTACAAGGAACCAACAGGCCTGTCAAGGCCTGTTTCCTGTCCTGCAATGAGCAACTTCTTAATCCAACCTGAGTCCATGGCTCCATGAGAAATCGGGTTGTAGGGATTAATTCTTGTGCAGAACAAGGGGACATCAGGTATGGCTTGATGGCTACTTGGAGTTGGCCTGACTCGAGGTCTGTGCTGTGTAGAAACTCATCACAGACTTTAGTTTAGCCTTCCCAGCTGGTCCTGAAGTGACAGAAGTGGATTGGGAGGAAGTGGCCATCTCTCCCTCTCTGCTTCACATTAGTCATCTGGGGTTCTACTGGCATCATTATTAAAGATACAAACTCACTATACCTCTGTACAAATCTAAAGATTCTTTAAAAATGCAATGGCTAAGTGGAACCTCTTTATAATGGAGCAATATCTATATAAATACATAAAAAGTTTATCATGAGTATAATAAGCAAGATACAGTTATAGATATTTGTATTGATTACCTATTTGAAAAAATTTCTTGTATGATTTTGAACATGAACAACAAAGAGTGGTGTCACAAAATCTCCTCTCAAAGGACCAATGCATTTGAAATTATGCAAAATATTTGTCTATTCATAATAAGAAATGCCTGATATGATGGGTTAGATACAGGTCATTGTCTTGATGCTCTTGAAAGGACTTTGAAAGCCTGGAAATAGTGTTTACTTATACAAAATATTCTTAATGAATACTAAAAAATGTAAAATCAAAATTCCCCAGAACATAAAATAAACAAATAAAGCAAACCTGAAAAAATTTATTTATTTGAAATGAATCACATCTTATACATTACATGTATTTCTATGTAAAACTGAGTATTTTCCTAATAGAGTGACAATTTGAAAATATTTTTAAATTGCAATACAGAGATGATCAAATAAACAAAACAGAAAACTTAAAGCACCACGTATGTGTATGACTATTGTAAATGTAAAGGATTAATGTCAAATTGATTACTACAATTTCAGTCTAAATACTGACTTCAGATACAGATGAGGAATAAGTAAATAATTTCAGAAAATGAAAATGAAAAAAGACAACTATAACAGTTCTTAATTTAAGTTAAAACTCTTCATTAATGTTTGAAGAAACAGTGATGTGTATCAGTCATTATTGCAAGTAATCAGAGGTTCCATTTTTATTTGAAATAATCTAAACAAGAGAGATGAAAATACCCTGCTGTATAATATAGATAAGAGATAACATGATATATAATTTAGGTATTTTATCAATCCTAAAGTGTGTTTTGCATTTGGTTGAGTTTTAAAATTATCATCTATAAATCATATAGTGATTCATAATGTATATTTTATTTTTTAGGTATAATAGAATAGTGTATCAGTCCTCACAAACAGTCTATTTTAGGTGCACTCTTGGGTAAAATTATGTTTCTCTAATATTATAATATTTTTTTAAAAAAAGGCATTTGGCCAACTAGGAGCTTCTATCAAGTTACAATGCAAGGAATTGGGGCAATCTGGCTTGCCTGGGGTCATCTTGGAACACTGAACACAATGGATCTTCTGCTTTTCTCTTTGACCACGGGCTTTCTTCTTTATTGCTTAGACCTTCTCACATTGATTGTTTCTTTTGCTAATCTCTCAGTATTAAACTTATTAGAAAGATACTTGATGTTTTAAGGGCTCGGTGTCTTTCTCTTGTACTTTTCTTCTTCAGAGTGCTGTAAAGTTTTGCCTTTCACCCATATTCTCAAACAAATATACGGGCACCTTAAGTCACTTAAAGTCACTTAACTTCCCGTTAGTCGTCGATTTGCTCGAGCGGGCGCCAGTAACGTCTCCATTTGTCCCTGTCGCGTGCTAGTGTAGCCCAATGGCATCTGTTCACTCTGGGAACATGAAGAGCCTCAAATCTATCATTCATGATCTTGACGAAGAAGTCTGATCATCTGGTAGGTGGGCGGCCACGCGGTCTTTTGACATCCCGTGGAATCCAGTCAGTAACAGCTCTAGTCCTGTGGTGGTCTTTAAATCTCACTAGGTGACCAGCCCATCTGATTTTTGACACCTTGGCAAATGAGACAGCATCCCTGATTCTTGATCGTCGACAGATGTAGGAACTCCGGATTCTTTCTCTCATTTGAGTGAAACGTGATATTCCAAGCATAGCTCTTTCTATTCTTCTTTGAGAGACCTGACTAGTGTTCTCATCTTGTTTGCGTAGGGCCCAGGTCTCTGAGGCACATGTTAATGCAGGAAGAACAGTGGAATCAAAGAGATGTGCCCGGAGCCGGAGGTTCTTCATCCTCTTAGCTATTTCTTCGACGTTCTTGAAGGCGTTCCAAGCTGCTCTCTTTCTCCTGCGCAGCTAGGGTGCCAGGTCATTTGTCATATTGACTTCTCAACCTAGGTACACATAGCTGTTGCATTCAGAGGTGGTCGTTCCGTTGAGAGTGAATGGGGCATCAGGAACGAGGCTGTTTCTCATAAACATTGTCTTTGTAAGATTCAGCTGTAGTCCTACCTTTCCACACTCACGGTCAAAGTCAGCCAGCATTTGTGCCGCTTGGCTGATGTTTGGTGTTATTAAAACAATGTCATCAGCAAGCAGAGTTTCTCTGCTTGCTCCCACCAACCACAGGTGACAAAGGGATTCTAATCAGGAGCCCCACCCTACCCTGCCCTGTCTGCTTCCATCAACCACCCAGGGATCGGATTGCGCACAGAAGACCCACCCTACCCAGATAAATACCCAACTGGCAGACTTCCACTATCGACACTACCTCCACTACCCAGCCACCGCCACACTCCAGGACGCTTTCCGGACACATCATAAGACACTAAATACCCATCTTCCAGAATTGTTGTACCATATTTGATAGGGTTCAAATATGGTAACACCTAAAAGGGTGATTAGGGGTCGCCCCAAAAGCCTCTAGCCCTCTCGGAAAGACTGGCAAGCTACCGAGAGTATTCCACCTGCACGGCAGAGCCTCACAAGCTATCCGTTGTGTATTCAATTATGCCAAAACCAGTAACTACAACTGGTCTCATTCACCTGACCCTGAAGACTTCACTGACATGGCAGCACTGAGAAGGATGAGAAAGGAGAGGCCGACAAAATCTCAAGGCCGAACTAGGCTGCCACAACGAAGGAAGACAAAAATGATCGTCTGTACTTCCAATGCATGTACGCTAGCATCAGATGCATCCATCGAGGACCTGATAGTACAAGCGCGAATGATCAAGTACGACATCATTGGTCTGACCGAGACAAGAAGGCACGAATCTCACCATGCCGTTTTCGACACTGGAGAAGAATTTTTCCTCAGAACATGTGATAAAAGAGGTGTCGGATGCATTGGTGTCCTTGTCAACACAAACTTGGCCAAGAGCATTGATTCATTCGAATGCCTAATACGGGCACCTAATCTGTCATAAATCCTCTGCAGTTGGGTATCACTTACTCTGCCAACAAGCTCTCTTCCTTGAGGCTGGATTTCAGGTTCACCAGCTTTTAGCATTGTGACTTTGGTAAAAGTTAGGAGAAGCCCAGAAATATTGATTTTACCTGATTTTAGAGATGGATACATTTTATGTGGGAGGATAAAGGCATATACAATTGAATTCAGTATTTAATTAGTCTAACCAGCTTCTCAACAACATACTTTTTCAACATTCCTTTTCCATAAAGTAAACTGCTCTGTTCGATTGTGACATAAAGAACTAAATATCCTACCCTTGTGTAGTGAAAAAAAAAAACCCTAATTTCTTAGGCACCGTATTTATAATGTATTTTAAAAACATGCAATATGAAAATGATTTTAATATTTCAGGACTACAAGTTTGGTTAGTATAGATAAGAATCATCTAGGTCTCTCTAAGACACTGGGAAGTAAAAATTTATGAGAAGACAGGATTCGAATCAAAATTAAGATTATTTCAGTTCGCAAGTCCTTCTCTCCCAGAAGAGAACATGACATGGCACTTGCCATCACCATGCTGCCAAACCCTGTGCCAGGCTGTCTAATTCGGGGCTCTCCAGAGGGGGCGGTGAGACCCACTCCTCATCCCATAGGACCCAGCCTTGGTAGCTGAAAGCCTCCAGAACTCAACTGCTGCCATGCTCAAGGCTGCTCTCCACGCACTTGGGCCAAGCCTCACCCACCAGTTACCTTTTTTCTGGACTCTTCATTGGCCACTCCCTACCCATACTCCCAGAGTACCACACTGCTTTTGATGGGATCCATCGTAGGAGTAAACCAACCTTAGAGGTAAGTATTGTATTATTACGGTTCTGCATTTGGGAAGGGAATAGAGGTAGGGTATGGGAACACCCGAAATATGGTGTTGGGAAGGTGAATGGTGGTGGGAATGGTGTTTTAATACTAAAGGTAATCAATTATCGTGAACTACTTTATAAAATTAAAAAAATGAAAATAAATAAATTTGATGTTAAAAAAATAAGATTATCTTGACACTCCTGGCAGTACTCAGCGATTACTCCAGTCTCTGTACTCAGGAATTTTCCCTGGCAGGTTCAGGAGGCTGTAAATTCATTGCTGGATCAATCCTGAGTGGGTTTCATGCAGTACAAGCTCACTATCCACTCTACTCTCTCTAGCCTTCCTTCACTGACACATATTTAAGGTAAGGTAAAGGTAAAGGCCCTCCCGTTGATCATCGATTGGCTCGAGCGGGCCCAGTAACGTCTCCATTGGAGACTTTGTTGTTACTGTGTTTGGCATATCGAATACTCTCGGTGGCTTGCTGGGCTCTCCGAGAGGGGCGGAGGAGTCGAACTCGGGTCGGCCATGTTGGCCGCTTGTAAGGCGAACGCACTACCCGCTGTGCTATTGCTCCAGACACATATTTAAAGTACTTAAAATAGTAACTGGCATGTTTTAGAAATCTTCTGTAAGTATTTTTCATTGGGATACATCTGTTCCCATTTTATAATTACTCTTCTTGATTTATAAAGGAGATGGACAAAATTACTTTTTCAGGTTCACATACGTGTGGGATCAGGATCCTGACCTTGTTTTGTATTCCTCATAATCATTGGTCAGAGTATTAATGTTAGTTAGCTTAAACTTATCTTCATTTCTAGAAAGAAGTTCACTGGAGGGGCATAGGGATAACACAGCAGCCTAGGCGCTTGCATTGAGTGCTGATGGGGAAATGAGCATAGGCAAAATACTTCTCTTCAAGTCACATGATATAAATGGTAGAATGCATGTTCAGACCTATATCTCCCGGACTCTGAAACCTGCACTTATTACAACGTGTTTTAATAACACTTAAAGATATATACAGTTATAATGAAAGAGTATATATATTATATATATAAAGCTTGTGTGCAAGTGTGTGTGTCTGTGTGTGTATGTGTGTGTGTGTGTGTGTGTGTGTGTGTGTGTGTTTGGGGCCACACGTGATTCTGGGCTATTTCCTAAGCTCTCCTGGTAGATGACACCATCGATTTGCTCGAGAGGGCCCAGTAACGTCTTCATTGGAGACTTTGTTGTTACTGTGTTTGGCATATCGAATACATCACGGGGAGCTTGCCAGGCTCTGCCGTGCGGGCGAGATACTCTCAGTAGCTTACCAGGAGCGATAGCACAGCGGTAGGGCGTTTACCTTGCACGCAGCCAACATGGCCAACCCGAGTTCGATTCCTCCGCCCCTCTCGGAGAGCCCGGCAAGCTACCGAGAGTATCTCGCCACATGGCAGAGCCTGGCAAGCTCCCCGTGACGTATTCGATATGCCAAACACAGTAACAACAAAGTCTCCAATGGAGACATTACTGGGCCCGCTCGAGCAAACATTACCTCAAGCCTCTAAATTAAAATAATTTCATACAAACCATATGAAGGAGCCTATGTTCATCTCCGGCACTACATGGTCCCTTGATGATTACCTGGAGCAAGTCCTGGGAGCACACCAGCAACTGTGGTCTAAAAAGATAAATAAAAATACATATTTGAGATTTACTAACAGATTTAAGTAAAAAATGAATATGCCAAGGATAGAAAACCATTAACTTATTCTATAGAAACAACTGTTAAACAAGGTATCCCAATTTGAACTCTTTTCCACAATGACTAATTAAAATGTCCATATTTTTGACCATTACATATATACACTATTTAACTCTTTAGTAGCATTGTCACTGAATCACTTGACTTCCCCTTAATTGTCAATTTGCTCGAGCGGGCACCAGTAACATCTCCATTTGTCCCTCTCACGTGCTAGTGTAGCCCAATGGCGTCTGTTTGCTCTAGGAACACAAAGAGCCTCAAACTGAACGTTCATGATCTTGATGAAGAAGTCTGACCATCTGGTAGGTGGGCGGCCACGCGGTCTTTTGACATCCTGTGGAATCCAGTCGGTAACAGCTCTAGTCCTGTGGTCGTCTTTAAATCTCATTACGTGACCAGCCCATCTGAGTTTTGACATCTTGGCACACGAGACAGCTTCCCTAATTCTTGATCATCTATGGAGGTTGGAACTCTGGATTCTTTCTCTCATTTGAGTGAAACGTGATATTCCAAGCGTATCTCTTTCAATTCCTCTTTGGGAGACGCGAATAGCGTTCTCATCCTGTTTGCATAGGGCCCAGGTCTCTGAGGCGTATGTATATTCGATATGCCAAAATCAGTAACTACAATGGGTCTCATTCCCCTGACCCTGAAGGCTTCATCAATATGAGAGCATTGAGAAGGATGAGAAAGGAGAGGCCGATAAAATCTCAAGGCCGAACTAGGCTGCCACAACGAAAGAAGACAAAAATGATCATCTGTACTTTTAATGCACGTACGCTAGCATCAGATGCATCCATCGAGGACCTGATGGTACAAGCGCGAAAGATCAAGTACGACATCATTGGTCTGACCGAGACAAGAAGACACCAATATCATTATGCCGTTTTCGACACTGGAGAAGAATTGTTCCTCGGAACATTTGATAAGAGAGGTGTCGGAGGCCTCGGTGTCCTTGTCAACACAAACTTGGCCATGAGCATTGATTCATTCAAATGCCTAACAACCCGAATCAGATGTTTACATTTGAATAGATGTGGCTCACTGCCTGCAGTTTCTATCTTTGTTGTCTAGGCACCAACATCTAATTATGATGAAGGAGAAAATGAGAAGTTCTACATGGAGCTGGAGAATTTCTATAAAGAAGACCATACCTTCTACTAGCTTATTGTGGGTGATTTTAATGCCAAGATAGGACCGAGAAGATCAGCCGAAGAACTTCATATCGGGACCCATGGCCTAGAATGGAACGAACAGGGTGAGAGACTGTCTGAGTTCATTATGCTGACCAAGACCATCCATGGTAACTCACAGTTCCAGAAGACTGAATCTAAACGTTGGACATGGGAATCTCCTGGTGGACGATTCCACAATGAAATAGACCACATCATATTCAATCGACGGTTTTGCCTGACCTATGTCGCTGTTGTCCCAAAATTCCAAACAGGATCGAACCCATCTCCGTCGTGCAAAATTCTACTTCACAGAGCGGGGAGAAAGGGCTGCAAAGTTTAAAAAGAGAACTCCCATAACGACCACCAACTGGGAGCTCTTTGGCACTCTTGCAGCAACATGGCAAGATGCCATTGTTGACAACATTGACGAGCAGCAAGTTCAACTGGTTCAGCACCTCCATGATTGTGCGAGGAACACCAAGAGAGCGATAGTAGTATTGTATGACTCATAAATAAACTATTCCTTTCACATTCTTAATAAGCAATGAGCAGTAAAGAATTTTAAAAGAAACTTTCTATAAAGTGACAAATTTAAAGCACCTTCATTCTGAATTTGCCATTTTAAACCAGTTTCTGAGGTGTAAAAAAATGCATTGTTGCAAGACTTTAAGTGTTTTGGCCTTTTTCAATTCTTAAAAATAGCATTTAGATTTGCATTTGACTTTTAAGAATTAAAAAAGTATCTTTTCCCTGAAAACATTATATAATAAAGGTCAAGAAAACTAGAGAGATTACCTTAAGATTGTACATATTAGGCAATTAATTTTAAGAGCTATTACTAAGAAAATATTTTAGGTAAACTGAAACATATTTCTTAATTAAAATAATTTATGATTCATTTAACATTATTTGAAAATTTTGTTTTTTCAAGAATAAAATTGTCCAAATAGATAAAATTTCAAAATAAATGACCTCTTTTTATATATTCAATTTTGTAATTCAGACTTTAATCTTTTAAATATTCATATTATATGTTTAGGGTAGCAGAGTGATAGTATATCAGGTAATATGATTGCCTTGTGTGCTGCTAACACTTGTTGGATCCCTGGCACACAAAAGTTCCCCTGAGCTCTGCCAGGAGAAATTTCTGATCATTCAGGCCAAGAGTAAACCTGCAGTTGCACTGGATCTGTGGGGGGTAAGGGATCATATAAAATATTAAAAATTTCAATAAAAAGTAATTATTATATTTTCATTTAATTCTTTACAGTCTTTATATGAGAGTTAATAATAATAACATTCTAGGCGTCTTATATTCCTACTCCACAACTACCATCATTGTCAGTGGCCCTCCACCAATGACTCAAATTCTCTTTCCCCTCACATGACCCTCTTAGAAACTTAAAATGCATAATATAGTTTGAGTTACATGCTTATGACAATGCTAATACTTACGAATTACTGAACACCGTTATCTCACCTTACCACAACATCATGTCAAAGACATTGCACCCATATTCTTGTCCTTCGTATAGTACAGGGCCCTTATTTTCCCTCCCCATAAAATTCCCCTCAACCATTCCTTGCATTATCTGCTCTGTAATCAAGGACCATGCCACAGATTGATACTTCCAAATCTATTGTTGCTGTTGTATATGCAATTTTTTCCTACCACATTTGAATGAGATCATCTGGTATTTTCCTTCTCCCTCTAATTTCACTAAATATGACTCTATAGCTCTAATTACATTTTGGTGATTATGGGATTGAACTTTTCTTTTGTCCTTATATTGTTCCATCCTCCACAACTTATTTACCCTTTCATCTTTTGAATTTGTGGGTTGTTTCCTTATACTGGCTATTGTATTAAACATCGAAATGAACGTATCTGTATGTATACACTTTTGTATTAATGAGTCTGTATTTTTTGAGTTTATACCCAGTAGAAGAATTGCTGCATCATATGCAAGCTCTATTCTTGTTTCCATAGTAACTGAGTCGTGCAATATTTCCACTAACTAAATGATAGTTCTGTTTTCACCCTATTCTCACCAGTCTTTTTAAAATAAGCCAATGTCACTGGCATGAGGTGTATTTCACTGTTGTTTTGATTAGCATTTCCCTAATAAAAAGTGACATAAATGCTTTGTATATTCCTATATGCTGCCCAAATGCCCTCTTTGTGGAAACGTCTGGCTAGAAAAGCTAGAAAATGAAACCTGAATCCCAAAGTAAGTAGAAGGAGAAAAATAACCATGTCAGAACAGAAATCATGATATAGAACTGAAATAAACAATCTCACAGGTCGACAAAACAATGAGCTTGTTTCTCAAAAGAGTAAACAAGATTGACAGTCCCTTAGCAAAATTCATGAGGATGAAAGAGAAAAGTCAAATAAATAAGATCAGAGATGAAAGGAGATAAATAGAAAGAGACACTTCATAAATACAAAAGCTTGCAAGAGGTTACTGTGAAAAAAATATCTATGATATTAAGCTGGAGAAAGTAGAAGAAAGTTATGAATTTAGAACCATATACTGAATAAGGAGGAAATAGAAATATAAGCAGACCAAAATGGAGTAAAGAAAATGAAATAATAATTAAAGACTTCCTCAAGTACAAGAGGAAAATTCCAGATAGGTCCATTCACTAGTGAATTTTACCAACCCTTCAAAGAAGATTTACCCAATTGTTGTGTGTGGGAGTGCAGGTGTAGGGGATAGGAGGCTGTTGGCAGGAGCAGTATGGAAAGGAAAGTGTGTTGCAGTGCTTGCAGAATGAGGTGGTTACATTGGTGATGGGTGTGTTGTTTGAATTATGTGTAACACTGTAGTACTGTCCTCCCATTGTTCATTGATTTACTTGAGCAGGCACCAGTAACGTCTCCATTGTGAGACTTGTTGTTACTGTTTTTGGCATATAGAATACGCCATGGGCAGCTTGTCAGGCTCTGCCGTGAAGGCAGAATACTCTCAGCAACTTGTCGGGCTCTCCAAGAGGGATGGAGGACTCGAACCCGGGTTGGCCACTTGCAAGGCAAATGCCTTATCTGCTGTACTATCACTCCGCCCTATGAATTATGTCTATGAGAAATAATTAGTAAACAGAACTTCTGAATAAAAAATAATAAATGTTCAATTTAAATTAAAAATTATCACTATAATCAAGGTCTTCCATAATATGAAAGAAATAGTAAACTTTTCTAACAGTTTTTTAAAATCAACATTACCTAGTAAAAGATATTTATCACTTTGTTATTCATATTATTCTTCTGTACCATGTATAATTTTTAATGTTTCCTGGAAATTTGTATCTTTCTAGTATCCCATCCACACAGCAGGGCCTGGCAAGCTACCCGTGGCGTATTTGATATGCCAAATACAGTAACAACAAGTCTCACATGGAGATGTTACTGGTGCCGGCTCGAGCAAATCGATGAACAATGGAAGGACAGTGCAGTGCTCTCTTTCTATATCATCTGCAACAAAGTAGATTTTGTTTTGTATACGTACAACTGGGATATTTGGAAATCTGTGATTATTTTCTACTTCTATTTTAAAATGCAGACAAGTGAAATATATAAATCTTTGATAAATCCCAAAAACTTTATGGGGTGTTTTCTACTGCATGTCATTATGTAAATTCTAGTTATTAGATTCCCTTTACTAATCAACTTTTCATTGTAATTTAAACAGTTTCTTGTTGAAAGGGCTTATCTAATCCTTAAATTATGCTTATATACTTTACAACCTAACATGTCTTTCATATTAGTCTATACCATTATTTATTAAATTGTGTGATGAATATTTTCAGTGATGTAATTTTTTTCTCCTGTTTTTGAGTCATAATCATGGTAATCAGGACTTACTGCTGGCTCCATGTTCAAGGGTCACTTCTTTCATGGTCAGAGCTCCATGTGTTATGAAGATCAAATTGAGATTGACTGCTTACAAGGAAGCACCTGTGTTATCTCTCTATCTCTTTATTTTAAATGTACTAAGGCTATGAACTATTTATAACTGCATTGCATCCATAGACATTAATTCAAAGCTAAATTATGTGCATGGTAAAATGGTGAATTAAATATCATTTTCTTTGTAGGACAGTTCCTGGTTTTCTGGATTTTTTCTTCTTGCAGCTCCCTATATGATAGTAGTTATAGATTTTTCCTCCAATTCTCTCTTTTTTTAAAATTGAATCACTGTGAGATGCACTTACAAAGCTTTCGTGTTTGAGTTTCATACAATGTTATACATGTCATACAATGATCAACTACCCATCCTTTCACCAGTGTCCATTTTCCACCATCTACCATTAATATACCCAGTATCCCTCCCACCACCCCCGCCCTAATAGCAGAAAATTTCCTTCTTTCTCTCTACTTTTTGGGCATTATAGTTTGCAATAAAGGTACTTAGAGGTTATCATGTTTGGTCCTTTATCTGCTTTCAGCACACATATCTTATCTGAGCTGTCACTCAACAATCATTGACTTAGTGATCCCTTATCTATTCCAGCTTCCTTCTTCCCCAGCTCATGAGGCAGGTTTCTAGCCATGCAGCAATATTTCTGGTCCTTGTGCCCACTGTTCTTGGGTGTCTGTCTCATATTATGTCATTTATATTCCACAAATGAATGCAGTCATTCTACATCTGTCCCTCTCTTTTTTTTACTCATTCCACTTAGCATGACAGTCTCCATAATCATCCACTTATAAGTACATTTTATGACAATCTTTCCTAAAAGCTGTATACTATTTCATTGTGTAGAGGTACCAAAGTTTCTTTAACTTATTGTATGTTCTCAGGCACTCTGGTTGTTTCCGGGTTCTGGCTATTGTGAACAACAGTGCCGCAATGAACATACAGGTACAGATGTCATTTCCACTGTGCTTTTTTGTATCCTCAGGATATATTTCAAGAAGTGGTGGGCCATATATAAGCTCAATTTTTAATTTTTAAATTCTATGTTTTTGAGGAATACTCATATTGTTTTCCAGAAAAGCTGGACCAGTCGGTATTCCCACCAACAGTAAAAGAGAGTCCCTTTCTCCCCACATTCGCACCAGTACTGGTTGTTCTTGTTCTTTTTAATGTGTGCCAGTCTCTATTGTATAAGATGATATCTCATTGTTGTTTTCTTAGGAATCTCCAGATGATTACTCATGTAGAGCATATTTTCATATACTTTCCTTTATTCCATTAATATTTCTTTTTTGGGGGAAGTTTCTCTTCATTTTCTTCTCCCTAATTTTTGATGAGATTTGGAGATGTTTCCTTGTACAGTTTGGCTAATGTCATGTTGGATAGTAATCCTTTATCAGATGGATATTGGGTAAATAATTTTTCCTGTTCTGAGGGGTCTCTCTGTATTTTAGTCACTGTCTCTTTATAGGTGCAGAAGATTCTTAGTTTAATGTAGACCCATTTGTTTGTGTTTATTTTCTCTTTTATCTTTAAGAACACCTTTAGTTTTAATGACATGGAGGGATCTGTCTACATTTTCCTCTATGTACTTTATGAATTCAGATCTGATATTGAGGTCTTTAATCCACTTTGATCTGACTTTTATGCATGGCATTAGAGAGGGATCTAATTTCATTTTTTAAAAGAGTTTTCCAGTTTTCCCAGCACCACATGTTGAAGAGGCTGTCCTTGTTTCACTTCACATTGTTTGCTCCTTTATCAAAGATTAAGTGAAGATATATTTGAGATTCTGTGGCAGAATATTAAACTCTGTTCCATTAGTCTGTGGGTCTGTTTCTATTCCAATACCATGATGTTTTAATTATTACAGCTTTGTAAATACAGTTTGAAGTGGGGAAGGTGATGCCACACGTTATTTTTCCCCCCCAAATTGCTTAGCTATTCATGAGGGTTTATGGTTCTGTTTGAATTTAAGGAGTGTTTTATCTATTTCTTTGAAGAATGTCATGGGTATTGTCATAGGGACCACATTAAATCTGTATAATGTTTTGGGGAGTATTGACATTTTGACAATTTTAATCTTCCTGATCCACGAGTGGGGGATGTGTCACCATTTCCTAGGATCCTCTTTTATTTCTTGAAATAGGGTTTTGTAATTTTCTTTGTATAGTTTTTTCACCACTTTAGTTAAGTTGATTCCAAGGTACTTGATTTTCTGAGGCACTATTGTGAACGGGATTGTTTTCTTTAATATCTCTTTCTTATTTTTCATTATTTTTATATAGGAGAGCTGTAAAATTTTGGGTGTCTATTTTGTAGCCTGCTCTGTTAAGTCAGTGGCAGCCAGCGAGATCCCCGGTGGCTCTTTCTCTGGCTGCCCACATTCAGTGGTCTCGGTATGCTTCCCATCCCAGGGCCATCCAAGCCATGGGTGGATGAAAGAGGAAACAAGGACTACTAGTCTTCTTGGGGATCGGTTGCCGTTTATTCCATTCTCCCCACACAGCTGTTCCACTCTCACTAAGCTCCCAATTCTAGTCTCACTCTGCCCCTCTTTCCCATCTCCTCCTGTTTCTCCCTCTAATCTCTCCATGCTCCATCTTGCTGTGGTAGCTCTTGACTCTCCACGTGCCTACTCCTGCATTCTTCCTCTGCATCCTTCTCACTTTATCCCCCTTGCTAGTCTCTCTGAGCTCCATCTTGATGCTCTGTTCTCTATCTCTCTCTCTCACTCTCCCTAACCCTCTCTCTCACATATCTCCCCTACTCCTTGCATTGGGGGTAGCAGAATCAACTAATCAAAAGCCGTTCCTGGTCACTGAGCAGGCCCAAGCAAAAATAGTGCCTAGGGGTTTTTCCTCCTCTCCTTAGTCCAATAATTGAATTAATATCTTAACAAATATCTTGATCACTCGATCACTTGACATCACATTACTCATTAATTTGCTCCAGCGGGCACCAGTAATGTCTATATTCATCCCTGTCACATACACCTTTAGTCCAAAGATGTCTGCTTGCTCCAGTAACATGAAGAACTTCAAATCGATCATTCTGGTTCTAGATGAAGAAATCTGACCATCTTGTAGTTGGGTGGCCATGCAATCTTTTGATGTCCTGTGGAATCCAGTAGGTAACGGCTCTAGTCCCATGGTCATCTCTAAATCGCATTACGTGTCCAGCCCACCTGATTTTCGACGTCATGGCAAACAATACAGCATCCTTGATTCTCAATCGTCGATGAAGGTTGTAACTCTGGAATATTTCTCTCATTTGAGTGAAACGTGATACTTCAAGCATACCTCTTTTGATTCCCCTTTGGTAGACCAAATAGCGTTCTCATCCTGTTTTTGAATGGCCCAGTTCTCTAAGGTGTATGTTAATGCAGGAAGAACAGTGGAATTGAAGAGATGTGTGCCCAGATATGGAGGTCCTTCATCCTCTTAGTTATTTCTCCAAGGCTCTTGAAGGCATTCCAAACTGCTATCTTCCGAATGTGTGACTCAGGTGCTAGGTCATTTGTCATGTTGAGTTCTCGAACTAGGTATGGATAACTGTTGCGTTCAGAGATGTTCATTCCTTTGAGAGTGAATGGAACATCAGGAACGAGACTGTTTCTCATAAACATTGTCTTTGTGAGATTCAGCTGTAGTCCAACGTTTCCATACTCATGGTCGAAGTTGTCCAGCATTTGTCCCCCTTGGCTAATGTTTGTTGTTATTAGAATGATGTCATCAGCAAAGCAGAGGTGGAGCAGTTGCCGATTGCCTATCTTCACTCCCATTCCTTCCTATTCCAGTCATCACATGACGTTCTCAAAGGTGGCACTGAAGAGTTTCGGTGAAATGATATCAACCCCTTTCTTGACATCGATGATCATTTTTTATAGAAAAATGCTTCAGTCTCAACAGAATCAAAGGCCTGCTTTAAATAAATGAATGTTACACAGAGTGGCATCTTGAACTCCCGAGAAACCTCAATGAGCTTGGATACCATGTGGATATGGTCGATCATGCTGAATCCTTTTCAAAACCTGACTTGCTTGCGTGGTTGTCCTTCATTTAGTGTTCTGCCAATCCTATTCAGCATGACTTGAGTAAACAGCTTGTAGACGACAGACAACAGGAAGATCGGGTGATAGTTGCCAGTGTTGTTGATGTCTCCCTTTTTCTACAGTATAACGATCCTGCTGGTTTTCCACTGGGAGAGAATTGTGCATTCAGACAGGTAGCATGTGAAGAGCCGAGCCAGTGTATTGATGAGTACTGAAGGCAGGTTCTTCAGGTGTTCTGGTCTGACCTTGTCTTGGCCGGGTGCTGTTCACTTCTTTACTGAAGAAATGGCATGTTGGATTTTGTAAAGGAAAACGTTTGGAACAACATATCAATCCTGCAGAATTTTGTATGTGGGCAGGTGTACATGGCTATCAAAGAGATCAGAGTAGAAGTCAAGGATAATCTTCTCCATTGCCCATCTGAAAGATGTGATAGATCCATCAGGATGTCAGATGGCAGTCATCTTGTCTTGTAGTTGGTGAAGGACAGGTGGGTGTTGAGAATACTTTTCCTTCTTCTGTCACATTGGCCAGCACTGCTGCTCTTCTCTCTTTGAAGTCTTCCTTTATTGCTTCTCTGTACTGCTTTGCGAGCTCAGACATTCACTTGCAGTTGCCTGAGGCTTGTGCTAAGCCACGTTGGTGAATGATCTTGAGAATTTTCGAAGACAGTTTTCTTTTTGTGGCTATCTCTCTCTCAGTGATCCTTGCACAATCATGGAGGTGCTGAAACAGTCAATCATATTCTTCGTCAATGTTGTCAATAATGGCATCTTCCCATGTTGCTGCAATAGTGCCAAAGAGCTCCCAGTTGGTGGTCGTTATGGGAGTTCTCTTCTTAAACTTTGCAGCCCTATCTCCCCACTCCATGAAGTAGAATTTTGCATGAAGGTGATGGTGGTGCGATCTCATTTGGAATTTTGGGGCAACAGCAACATCGGTCAGGTACAACTGTTGATTGAATATGATGTCGTCAATTTTGTTGTGTAACCATCCACCTGGAGACTCCCATGTTCAACATTTAGATTGGGCCTTCTGGAACTGTGAGTTACCATGGATGGTCTTGGTCGACATGATGAACTCAGACAGTCTGTCACCCTGTTCATTCCATTCTAGGCCATGGGTCCCGATGTGGAGTTCTCCAGGCGATCTTCTCGGTCTTATCTTGGCATTAAAATCACTGACAATCATCTTGTAGAAGGTGTGGTCTTCTTTATAGAACTTCTCCAGCAACCTGTAGAACTTCTCAATTTCTTCTTCATCGTAATTGGATGTTGGTGTGTAGACAATGAAGATAGAAACTGCTGGCAGTGAGCCACATCTACTCAAGTGTAACCATCCAAATTGGGATTTAGGCATTTGAATGAATCAATGTTCATGGCCAAGTTCCTGTTGACAAGGACACTGACACCACTGACACCTCTTTTGTTGCATGTTCCAAGGAATACTTCTTCTCTAGTGTTGAAAATTGTGTGATTTGGTTGATGCCTTCTCAACTCGGTCTGACCAATGATGTTGTACTTGATCTTTCACGCTTGCACCATCAGTTCCTCGATGGATGTATCAGATACCAGCACACGTGCATTGAGTGGACAGTTATTTTAATCCTTCTTCGTTTTGGCAGCCTAGTTCTGCTTTGAAATTGTATCAGCCTCTCGTTGTGACCGGGGACTCCAGGCTCAACTGCATCCAGAAACAGAGATCCTCTGCCTGCTCCCACCAATCTCTGGTGGCCACTCCCAGCTACTGCCACGATCCAGGCCGCTTTCCTGATGCTTGGGCCAAGACTCACCCATGAGAGAAGTCCCCCAGAACCAAGTAAGCAGAACATTGTGACTTTGGATTCCAAGCTCAAAAGGACCCGGAATTCCTGCCAATCTCCAGTGACCCAGGGATCAAACCCAGAAGCCACACCCTGTCATGCCCTCCCTGCTTCCACCAATCTCCGGCAAACCACACCCTGAAGCCCCACCCTACCTGTACCAGATAAATACCTCATCAGCAGACCTCCACTACCTCCACCATCCAGCCATAGTCACGCTCCAGGCCGCTTTCCCGACACACCATACAACACTTAATACTCATCTTCCAAGAATACCGCACCACATTTGATGGGGTTCAAATATCGTTTGGACCATGTGAACACCCTCAATGGTGATTACATGCCACTCTAAAAGCCTCTATCCCTCTCAGAGAGCCTGGCAAGCTACTAAAAGTATCCTGCCTGCACGGCAGAGCCTGGTAAGCTATCCATGGCGTATTTGATATGCCAAAAAAAGTAAATGCAATGGGTCTTATTCCCCTGACTATGAAATAGCCCCCGGAATCTTATTCTATGTAATATTAGTTATTTTGTACAGACACAGTAAGAGATACGTTAAGCATATACGGTGGCTGTCCTGGGGGCATCTCACTACTATATCTCACACTACAGTGTTCAGGCCAGATTAATCTTTCCTAATCCTAGCAGGGGCATATTCTAGTTGTTACTTTTTGGACCATGACAGAATTTGTCCATGACCATACTCTTAACTTATACTTAATTATTATGGCACTTTGGCCTCGCACATTTTGATACCAGGATAGCTCACATCTTGCCATGAGTCCATCCAGTCCTTCGTCAGGACCCTGCTTTTGGGGGTTCTGGGAAATACGGGCAACTGAGGATTAAGTCAAGAGAGCAGATGACCAGGAGATAATATTATTGAGTCAATTAACTCCCAAGTTACAAATGCATAGAATTAACTGTCTTCTTGTATTTATACAAAAAGGACATTGCATTGAATTAACTATGCAAAGGACTTAAGGAGAAGAGAAAAGAAATATTTACAAATAATCAGAGCAGAAAGAAAGAGGTTATAGATAAACACAGAGGAATGGAAGCACTGTTATGGAAGTAACCCAATAAACCTAAGCTCCCCATGACAAAGCAGAAAGGACAATCCAATGTTATCCTATAGCCTGCCACTTTACTGTACAAACCTATTGTTTCTAGAAGCTTTTTTGTTGTCTTTAGGATTTTCTAATTATAGTATCATGCCATCCAAAAATAGTGATAGCTAGACCTCTTCTTTACTTATCAGGATGCCCTTGATATCTTTTTATTTTCTAACTTGTATGGCAAGAACTTCCAGTTTAACTATGTTGAATAGGAGTGATGAGAGTGGGCAAGCTTGCCTTGTCCTTGATCTTAGAGGTAAGGCTTTCAGTTTCTCCCCATTGAGAATAATACTCGCTATGGGCTTGTAGTTGATAGCTTTGATTATACTGAGGAAAGCTCCTTCAATTCCCTTTTGTTGTGAATTTTTGTCATGAGCGGGTGCTAAATAATATCAAATGCTTCCTCAGCATCTATCGATATGATTATATGGTGTTTATCGTTTCTTTTACTGATACGTTGTGTTATGCTGATTGATTTGCTAGTGTTAAACCATCCTTGCATCTCTGGAATGAATCCTACATAGTGATTGTGTAGGAACTTTTTGATGAGTCGTTGGATTCTGTTTGCTAGGATTTTGTTGAGAGTCTTTGCTTTTGTGTTCATCTGGGATATCAGTCTGTATTTCTCTTTTTTTTGTGGTGTCTCTGTCTGCTTCTGGTAGCAGGGTGATATTTGCTTCATAGAAACTATTTGGAAATGTTTCTGATTCTTCATTTTCCTGGAGAAGCTTCAAAAAGATTTGGAGCAAGTTCTCTAGAAAGATTTGGAAGAATTCACCAGTGAATCCATCTGGCCAGGAATTTGTTTTGGGGGGACTTTTTATTACCATTTCAATTTCCTTGATATTGATAGGTTGGCTCAGGTAGTCTTCTTGGTTCAGCCCTGGGAAGATATAGGAATATAGGACTTTTTCTATTTCTTCTAGGTATTCTTGTTTCATGGCATAACATTTTCAAAATAATCTCTGATGATTCTTTGAATTTCTGTAGTTTTTGTTGTGATGCCCCCCTTTTCATTTCTGATTCTGTTTTCTAGGGTTGTCTCTCTTTCTTTCTTTCTTTCTTTCTTTCTTTCTTTCCTCTCTCTCTCTCCCTCTTCTCTTTTTCTTTCTCTTTCTTTGTGAGTCTCCGTAGAGGTAAATTGATCTTGTTTATTTTCTCAAAGAACCAGCTCTTGGTTTCATTGATTTAAATTCTGCTCTAAGTTTTTCTTCCTCCTTCCTGATTTGGGCTCCTTTTGTTGGTAATTTTCCAACATCTTAAGCTCTGAGGTAGATTATTTATGTGGGCTTGCTCTACTTTCCTGTGAAAAGCTTGCAGATATAGAAACATTCCTTTTAACACAGATTTTGCTGTGTCCCACAAGTTCTGGTATCTCATGTATCCATTCTCATTTATTTCCAGAAATCTTTTGATTTCTCCCTTGATTTACTTTCTAAGCTACTGGTTGTTTAGTAGTGAGTTGTTTAATTTCTAGGTGTTTGATTTGATTTTCTTTTATGTGTTTGATTCACTTCTATTTAAAGTGCATCGCAGTCTCAAAAGATCCTTGAAACAATCTCTATCTTTTTAATTTTATGGAAGTATGTTTTGTGACCCAGCATGTAATCTATTTTGGAGAATGTCCCATGAGCATATGGAGAAAAAATATATATTCAGCTCTTGGGGGATGAAGTGTCCTGTATAACAATACCAAACCCCTTTCTTCCATTTTTTTCCTCAATGTGTCTTTGCTAAGCTTGAATCTCATTGATCTATTGAAGGTGATAAAGTGGTGTTGAAATCTCCAACTAGTATTGTGTCGCTATCGATGTCTTTCTTCAAATATGCGAATAGTTGTTTCAAGTATTTTGCTGTTCCCTCACTAGGTACATATACATTTAGGGAAATGAGTTCTTCCTGATAAACAGATCCCTTGATTGTGTAAATTCAAAAAAGGCAGCAGCGGTCTATCTCTCCCACAACCCGTGTTCAGTAGTCTCATGCTGGTTCCCCCACCTCAGGGAGGTCGACAGCGATGGACAGGCGAAGGAAGGAATTAGGGCCAGGCTGGTTGGTCTTTCTTTCAGTTTATTCCAATCCTCTCTCCATTCACTCCTGTCTCTCCTCTTGGCCTCTCTCAGCCCACTCTTACAGTCTCATTATATCCCCCATCATGAGGGGTTGGGGTAACAATTACACACAGATATGGTCACAGTAAATAGGGTAAAGTTCTTTCCCTCAGGGGGTACTTCTTCTAGGACAGATACCCTCTCAGCAGGATGACCCACCCAAGAGCGGGATCTCATGGGTGTGTTTCTTCTCTCCTTGTCCAACAAATATATAGGCATTCATAATGTTAATCATTTTGTATGGACACAGTAAGAAATACATTAAGCTATTGCTCTCCTAGGGCCACCTCCTTTTCAAACTATGAAGCTCAGGTCAGATAGTCTTTCCTATCCTTAGCAGGGTCCTAGTTTCATCATTACTTTTGGATCATGACAACATTTGTCTATGATCAAGTTCTTAATTTATAGTTAAGAATTGTGGCACTTTGGTCTGGCCTACTTCAATGCCTGGTCACAGCTTGCCCTGGGTCCATTCAGTCCCTTGTTGGGACCCTGCTTTTGGGGTGCTAGGAACTAAGGACAACTGAGGCTTAAGTCGAGAAAGTAGATGCCCAGAAGTGAATAATATTTAAAATCAATTGAATCCTAAGTTACAAGAGCATACTATTAGCTGTCTTCCTGTATCTATACAAACAGGACATTGCTTTAAAGTAAACTATTCATAAGACATAAGAAGAGGAGAAAGACACTATTTCACTCATACATATAAAATCATAGATTTCTGAGAAATCTGACCTCTATAAGTTAACAGAGTCTGATTAGGGGAAAAAGCTGATTAACTGGTTGGAGAGGGGAGCATAGGGAAGAGTTTACAGATAAACACAATGGAATGGAATGCCTCAGGAGCACTGTAATAAATCTGAGTTCCTTGTGGCAAGGGAGGAAGAACAAACCAATGTCATCCTACATTTGATCATTAAGAAATGACCTTCACTATCTCTTGTGACATTCTTCAGTCTGAATTCAATATGGTCTGTGACCAGTATGGCCATCCAAGCCTTTATGAGGGAGTCTGAGAATGTCTTAGCAATAATGTCTTTCCAGTTTCTTCTTCATCAGGGTTTTCTTCCTTGTTGCTCTGGGACAACAATGATTCTTACATTATTCCTCTTGGCTTCATCCAGATTTCCTCTTGACATAATTGGTTTATTTTGAGGCTAGTTTTCATTTTCTGCTGTTGTCTGGAGATTCTCTGCACCTCATCTTGGAGCTCACTCATTCTGTCTTCAGCAGTTCTTACTCTACTGCTGAGGCCTTGCACTGAAGTTTTCATTTCAACTACCAGGTTTTTCAGATCTATGATTAAGTCTATTTGTGATTTTGTCTGCATTTTCCTTATTTCTGCTCTCAAATCTTCTTTATTGAGGTAGGGGCTAATTAATTATTCACCTAATATGTTTTTGGTGATAAGGCTGTGTTGGATAACACTTTGCTGCTCCAGCAAGGAGCTTAAGGTTTGAGCCACTCCTACAACAGAGCAACTGAGACACAATTAATAATCCCCTATTGTTTTTCTCGTTCCTTTATGTCATTTTTATGGTTTATTTAGCAATAAATAAACACAAGAAGACAAGTGATGTTACGCTATGTAACATGGGAGTTAATTGACTCCAAAATAATATTTACTCCTGGGCATCCATATTTACTTGACTTAAGCTTCAGTTGCCTTAGTTCCTAGTCCTCTAAGAGCAGGGTCCTGTTGAGGGACTGATGAACCCAGGACAAACTGTGAGCTACCCTGGCATCTAAATGGTTCAGGCCAAGTGCCATAATACTTAACTATAAGTTAAGAGCATGGTCATGGACAAACTCTGTCATGACCCAACAGTGGTAACTTAATAAGGACCCTGCTGGGGTTAGGAAGACTAACCTGGCCTGAGGATTGTGGTTTGGAATATATAGTGAGATGTCCTCAGGAATAACCAAACTTTAAGCTTGATATATCTCTTACTGTGCTCAAACAAAATGACATTGTTAGAAATTTTATTAGAAGTAAATTTACTACAACTATTTATGTGGATTATTACCTGAGGACAGTAGATAGCAACACACCCAGAATGGAATCCCTCTCTTGAGTGAATCACCTAGTAATCTGGAATAATCTCCTTAGATGAGATTTTGTCATTGAGGTAATCTCCTGGAGGACTGGCCTTACCACTCTTTGTTGATTTGTTAATGTTCAACCCCACCTTTTTATCCCCATCCTACATGATTTCGATAAAAACTATGCTGTAAGGGGCTGGGGAGCAGGCAGTCATCAGAATGTCAGAAGGTGAGAAGGATCAGATCAGATCAGAGGGTCAGGAGTTCATTGTCAGGGTTACACGGTCACAGGGTTAGCAAAGGTCAGAAAAAGAAGAGATCAGAGACTGAAGAAGAAGACAATGGCAGTTGACTAGAGAGCAGGAGACAGAGAAAGTGACAAAGTGACAGAGTTACGAAGTTATAAGGTGACAAGCTTACGGAGTTATGAGGTTAGAAGGTTGGAAGAAGTCAGATGATTACAAGGTCACCATGAACAGAAGACAGAGAAGCAAAGACAACAACAGCACACATAGAAGCAGAGCACAAAGGAAGAAGATAAAAAGAGAGAACAGCAAGGAAGAGAAGACAACAAGAAGACGAGGAGGAAAACTGAGACTTTGGATACTTTGAGGTCTGCGAGGAGACTAGGCTGATGGAACTCTGATGACCGAGATTATGGCCATAATGACAACTATGACTGCGCAGTAAAGGGAGAGATTGGACAACACCGGGTAGTCCGCCTGTTTCCCATCCTCTGCCCGTCATCCCAGAAGAGCTGCGGAGGCCGCTCCTGTCCCACTGAACACTGCCCGTGCATCCGGCCTGTGCCCGTTGCACTCGGCCCACCTTTGCCACAACCCACTGCTTCTCACTTCTTATGTATGTTGTGTGTTGAGTTGAGTTGTGAGATGAAAAACTCAACAAGGCTTCCCTAGTGAAAGTTATATATCAAAAGCTAAATTATGGTTCTTATGGAATATGAAACAGCCTTTTACATGAGATGGACGTGCCTAGAAGGAAGGAGCTGGCCAGATACAATAGCTGGTATATAACCGGTCTCCAGGCGCCTGCCAGATCACACCCGGCACTGGCCCTGCCACCTCCACTCTCCACTGGCTTCTCCCTGCTGACATCTCCCCACCTCTGACCCACACAGCTGAGATACTACCACAGGGCATGAGTTTATGTGAGTGTATGTGAATATGTGTAGGCATGAATCTGTGCATGTGTATGTAGGTGTGTATATTGTGTGTGTGTGTGGATGTGTGCATATGTATTGTATATGAATGATTATGGGGAGGAGTGTCCATGTAGGTGTTGGGAGAAAAGCCCCTTTTGGTCGGCTTTGAAGTGTAACACTAATCCCTGGGCACAGCGGGCGGATGTGTTAGGAGAGAAACACGTTTTGGTCTGCTTTGAAGGGAAGCCTGTTGCAATGTACATCACAGTTCAATGTTACCCAGGGACAGGATGTTTCTGGCAAATGCACAGGCCAAGTTGCAGTGCCGCCAAGCAAGTAGCGGTGGCAGCAGTGTACGCAGTGGCTTATCCACTGTAAAGTGCTGTCTGACAACCACCAGGTGACTTGGGTCTTGGCTCAGATGTTCGACCTGGCACAGACCCTCCGCGATGGGGCCCTGCTCTGCCAGCTGCTGCTCAACAACCTCCAGACGTACTCCATCCACCTCAAGAAGATCAACCTTGGGGCACAGATGCCCCAGGCACTGCCAGAGACACAGTCAGGTGTGTGTTTGTCACCGTGCAAACCATTACAAGGCCTTACAATGGCTCCGTCCCTCTCAGAGAGCCCAGCAAGCTACCCAGAGTATCCCTCCCGGACAGCAGAGCCTGGCAAGCTACCCATGGTGCATTGGATATGCCAGAAACAGTAATAGTAACAATAACGGGCCTCATTCTCCTGACCTTGAAAGAACCTCCAATACGGCAGCATTGGGAAAGATGAGTAAGGAGACACTGCTAAAATCTCAGGGCTGGGACGAATAGAGATGTTACTGTTGCCCACTCAAGTAAATCAATAAACAATGGGATGACAGTGATACAGTGATGGAATATGGATGGGGAGATTAACTCATGGCCACAGAATTGCCACAGCTCTGGTTGCCACACCGGCCGGTTCTCTGACCTGGATTAGGAGAAACTGGGTCTTTGTGGCTTGAGTCCTAATGATGGGAGCAACCTGCCTGGGTGCTGTCCCTCAAAGGTTCATCCTTGAAAACAGCACTTCCTCTATTTCTCTTGATTCTCCAACTTGCATATTTTATCCATATGGTCTATACTATACAGATTATTGCAAAATTCAATTTACCAGTAACCCCTACTTTATTTTTCTATATTCTATTGCTATTTTTATTCTAAATTTTATTTTATTACTATCAATGATTCTCAGTCTGCAAGTAGAATAGTTTGTGCTTGCATTGTCCTGAAATTATTATAAGGAATTAAATTTGCAAAAGATGAAAACTGATTTTAGAACTACTCTCTCAATTTTATGCTATAGTTTTAAAATTAAAGTGGAAATAAAACAGAAATTAAAGGAAGACAACATAAAAGACTAATGAAACAATGGAATGAATCTTTCAAAAGATAAACAAGATGAACTGACTCAAAGCTAGACTTTTGTAGGACAAAGAGAACACTGTGTTAAATAAGATCAGATAAAAAAAAGTTAAAATTAAAATATACACCACAAAAATTGTGTGAAAAGCCAAAGAAACATAACAGATTACTATAAACAGCTTTATGCCACTAGAATAAAAAAAGGTGGGAAAAATGCTTGGTCACTTCATCTTATGATTATGGTAGAGGTTTGGCATATAGGAAACACTGTAAAAGATCCCAGTAACTCAAGGTTTTTGAAAAAAGTTGTAGTAAACAAAATGAACACAAACTGTGAATTAGAGTCTCCAGCTATAATTATCCCATCACTCATAAAAATATGGTTTATTACTATATATTCTTTTTAATGTCTCAATTGAGAAATACAGTCTAGCTAAATTTAGTGAAATGTGATTGGTGCATGTGTGACTCATTTCACTGAATTTCTAAAGATAATCTTTATGTTGCACTATTTATTCAATTTCCAGAAAATTTAGTGGCACAGTTTGCAGCCAACATAAGAGCACATAAGAGCACAACATACACTCTCTTTTAAAAAACATTTTTTCATAAAGTTGTTCAGAATAATTTATTGCATTCAACATTTCAACTTCAATCCCAGCATCACCTTCCCACCACCATTGTTTCAAATTTTCCAATGACCATCCAAGTCGGCCCCAAGGCACATGCTAGATAATTTATTTTGTATTGCTTGCTATCAATAATAGACTTTTTAAAAAAATAATCCAAAAAGTTTTCTTTAGAGAAAAATGTGTGAAAATTGTTGCATCTCACCTTGGAGTCGTTAAGCGTGTGTAAAGATCATTAACATGTTGTTATGGGTTGAACCTTGTGTGCTAATCTATATATAAATATACGTATTTTTCAAGGTTGGTTATGTCAGGGTCCTGGCCAGTCGACCACGGCAAACTGGAGTATGAACCCCCAAAGTATCAGGACTTACTCCCTATAGGAGAGAGAGTGGATAGGAGAGAAATCTGCCTTGGCCGTCTGCGCACCATGGGATTCCTGCAGCTGTCACAGAGAGAGAAACCGGCAGAGAAAAGAACAGAGCAGAGAGGGGGAGTCTGGTGGTCAAGGAGTTTATTGCCCCTACCAAGGGGTTCCTGCATGTACACTGGGAGGGGGGAGGCAGTTCCACGTACAGCATGGTTCTTTCTCTTCTCTCGCACTGTGCTTCTTCGGCTGGGGCTCATACAGATGTCTGTTAATGATTTACATGACCTGCTCTTTGGGCCGGGTTATCAATATGGATTTGGTGGGCACAGTCATGTCCTTCATCCTCAACCAGAGTGCCCGCCTGTGAGGAGTGCTGGAGCGGGTTCCCGTCTTTGTAAACAGGGCCAGCTCCTCATATCTATATCTATCTATATCTATATCTATATCTATATCTATATCTATATCTATATCGATCGCCTTCTACCTTACACCCCATCAAATGTAGTGTGTTACTCTTTGTATATCAGTGGCATAAGGTATGAGAAGTCCTGCAGCCATTTTTGTGACTGCACACTCCAGGAATTCTGAAATTTTAAATAGGATGCTAGGGTTGTAGTTAAATTTTTAACTGGATGGTGATTCTGGTGTCCGGAAGCATCTCTGCAACATGTTGCTCTCCTGAGATTTATTTTTGAGTCTCTGGATCATGGCCATTGATGTGCCCATATGATGCCCAGAGGCAGTTTGTGGGTGTGACTCCATACAAGTATTTTTATGAACAATTTTTTCCTTTGAAAATGCATAAGAATTTTTAAAAAATATTTAGGGATCTGTCTCTCTCTTTATTCTTGAGGAACAGATTTAAATTCTTACATAATATATTAGAAAGCCTGTATTAAGATATAGGAAAAATGAAAGTTCTATCATTTTAGTATAAACGGATAGTGCATACTCACAGAAGAGTTGTGTGTAACCTACAAACACTCTTAATCTTGGAAAATTGGATGATAGCGGTAAAAAAGCATAATGTTTTTAGTTATAAAAGACATCCTTGACAGCCCGCCCCCAAGGGCCTGGGTTCCTCTCTGGGCACACGCAGCTAGAAACAGCCCCGAGACAGCCGGTTTTCAACCCCTGAGCCGCGTGGGACGGGCACAGAGGCCCAGCTCTGGGCAACAAAGCTGAACGGCTCCAATTCCAACAGGTACAGCCCGCCCCCAAGGGCCTGGGTTCCTCTCTGGGCACGCGCAGCTAGAAACAGCCCCGAGACAGCCGGTTTTCAACCCCTGAGCCGCGTGGGACGGGCACAGAGGCCCAGCTCTGGGCAACAAAGCTGAACGGCTCCAATTCCAACAGGTACAGCCCGCCCCCAAGGGCCTGGGTTCCTCTCTGGGCACGCGCAGCTAGAAACAGCCCCGAGACAGCCGGTTTTCAACCCCTGAGCCGCGTGGGACGGGCACAGAGGCCCAGCTCTGGGCAACAAAGCTGAACGGCTCCAATTCCAACAGGTACAGCCCGCCCCCAAGGGCCTGGGTTCCTCTCTGGGCACGCGCAGCTAGAAACAGCCCCGAGACAGCCGGTTTTCAACCCCTGAGCCGCGTGGGACGGGCACAGAGGCCCAGCTCTGGGCAACAAAGCTGAACGGCTCCAATTCCAACAGGTACAGCCCGCCCCCAAGGGCCTGGGTTCCTCTCTGGGCACGCGCAGCTAGAAACAGCCCCGAGACAGCCGGTTTTCAACCCCTGAGCCGCGTGGGACGGGCACAGAGGCCCAGCTCTGGGCAACAAAGCTGAACGGCTCCAATTCCAACAGGTACAGCCCGCCCCCAAGGGCCTGGGTTCCTCTCTGGGCACGCGCAGCTAGAAACAGCCCCGAGACAGCCGGTTTTCAACCCCTGAGCCGCGTGGGACGGGCACAGAGGCCCAGCTCTGGGCAACAAAGCTGAACGGCTCCAATTCCAACAGGTACAGCCCGCCCCCAAGGGCCTGGGTTCCTCTCTGGGCACGCGCAGCTAGAAACAGCCCCGAGACAGCCGGTTTTCAACCCCTGAGCCGCGTGGGACGGGCACAGAGGCCCAGCTCTGGGCAACAAAGCTGAACGGCTCCAATTCCAACAGGTACAGCCCGCCCCCAAGGGCCTGGGTTCCTCTCTGGGCACGCGCAGCTAGAAACAGCCCCGAGACAGCCGGTTTTCAACCCCTGAGCCGCGTGGGACGGGCACAGAGGCCCAGCTCTGGGCAACAAAGCTGAACGGCTCCAATTCCAAACAGGAGACATTCCCAACTCCTCGCCCAGTGCCAGGGACTCTTTCCGGAGCCGCAGCCGCTAACGCGGCCGCGAAATATTTTCCCACTGCATATGCCATAGGAACCATAAGCTAACTTCTTAGATGGAAACTTCTCTATTTTAGCTCAGCCACTAGAAATACAGTTGCCAATAACTCATAAGCCTATCTTAACTCACACTGCATATCAAGCAGAATAGTAACACTGAACGTGAAGGACTAAACCACACCTCTCACAATGGTAAAGCAACGCAAAAGCCCACCAAACATTCATATTGAAGAGTCTAGCCCAGATGACACCAACAGTACTGTAGTGTTAGACAACCTCTCTGACAAGGAATTCAGAAGGGAGCTACTTAGGATGCTTAGGGAATTAAAAGAAACAATGGAAAGCAATGCCAATAGAAGACAAGAGGATCTGAAGGCAGAAATGAGGAAAATGCAATCAGAAATGTCAGACCTGAAAAATCTCGTAGGCGAATTGAAAAGCTCAGTGGAAGGCCTCAGCAGCAGAGTAACAGCGGCTGAGAACAGAATCAGTGAGCTCGAAGATGAAGTTCAGAGACTCTCCCGAAAAGAGCAGAAAATGGAAAAGAGCAGAAAATGGAAAAGAGACTCACAATTCGGGAACAGATGGCAAGAGAAGATCGTGATGAAGCCAAGAGGGGTAACATAAGAATTATTGGAGTCCCAGAGGGACAGGAAGAAAACCTCGATGAAGAAGAAACTGTCAAAGACATCATTGCTACAACATTTCCAGAGCTGAAGAAAACTTGTGACCACATTCAGGAGGCCCGAAGGGTACCAGCTAGAAGAAATCCGAATAAAAATACCCCAAGACACATTCTGATCAAAATGACCAAAACCTTAGACAGAGACAAAATTCTGAAAGCAGCAAGATCGAAGAAAGAAATCTCTTACAAAGGAGCATCCTTAAAATTCACAGCTGATTTTTCTGATGAAACCCTCATGGCCCGAAAACAGTGGTGGGACATAGTAAAAAAACTCAATGAAATAAATGCCTCCCCCAAAATACTTTTCCCAGCAAGACTCTCATTCATAATAGAAGGAACAACACACAGTTTCACAGACAAACAACAGCTCAGGAACTTCATAGACTCAAAACCATGGTTACAAGAACAACTAAATGGGCTACTTTAAGGCAAGAAAGGCCCCTCAAATACACCCAATTTTAACAGAACAATGGGACAAAATCCCATAACAATAATCTCTCTCAATGTCAATGGGCTAAACGCACCAATTAAAAGACATAGAGTGGCAGGATGGATTAGAAAATTGAACCCAACATTCTGCTGCCTGCAAGAAACGCATCTCAATAGTCAAAGCAAACACAGACTCAGAGTCAAAGGCTGGAAAACAATCCTACAGGCAAACAGCTCCCATAAAAAAGCTGGGGTAGCCATCCTTATATCAGACCACATTGATTTCAGAGTGAGGAAGGTCATAAGAGACAGTGAAGGCCATTACTTATTGATCAGAGGATCTGTACAACAGGAAGAACTTACAATAATAAATGTATATGCACCTAATGAGAGAACAGCAAAGTACTTAAAACAACTACTCATAGATTTGGAAAAAGACATCAATAGCAACACAATACTAGTGGGAGACTTCAACACTGCTTTGTCACCTCTTGATAGATCAACCAGACTCAAGCTTAGCAAGGACATACTTCATTTGAGGGAAACAATGGAAGAAAGGGACTTAGTAGATATATACAGGACACTTCATCCACAAAAAGCTGAATACACATTCTTCTCAAGCGTACATGGAACATTCTCCAAGATAGACCACATGCTGAGCCACAAAACATGCCTCCATAAAATTAAGAAGGTAGAGATTGTATCAACAATCTTCTCAGACCATAATGCGCTGAAATTAGAAGTAAATCACACACAAAAACAGAAAACTAAATCAAACACCTGGAAATTAAACAGTGCACTATTGAACAACGAGTGGATTAGACAGGAAATCAAAGAGGAAATCAAAAGATTCCTAGAAACGAATGAAAATGAGAACACGAGTTACCAAAACTTATGGAACACAGCAAAGGCTGTGTTAAGAGGAAAGTTTA
This sequence comes from Sorex fumeus, assembly GCF_029834395.1. NCBI lineage: Eukaryota > Metazoa > Chordata > Mammalia > Eulipotyphla > Soricidae > Sorex > Sorex fumeus. The sequence continues at coordinate 28,063,149 of NW_026606067.1, forward strand.
TAGCTCTACAAGCATTCCTCAGGAAGGAGGAGCGAGCACACATAAGTAACCTAACCTCACAGCTTAAGAGCTTGGAGAAGGACCAAAAAAAGGAGCACAACCCGAACAGGAGAAAGGAAATAATAAAACTCAGAGCAGAGATTAACGAGATGGAAACCCAAAAAACAGTCCGAAAGATCAATGAAACCAAGAGCTGGTTCTTTGAGAAAATTAACAAGATCGATAAGCCTCTAGCAAAACTCACAAAGAAAGGGAGAGAGAAAACCCTAATAAACCGAATCAGAAATGAAAAGGGGGTCATTACAACAGAAACCACAGAAATTCAGAGGATCCTCAGGGAGTACTTTGAGAAGCTTTATGCCACGGAACATCAAAACCTCGAGGAAATGGATAAATTCCTAGACTCCTACAGACTCCCAAGGCTGAACCAAGAAGACCTGGAATACCTGAACAGACCTATCACCATCAAGGAAATTGAAATGGTAATAAAAAGTCTCCCCAAGCACAAAAGTCCTGGCCCGGATGGATTCACTAGTGAATTCTTCCAAATCTTTAAAGAGGACTTACTCCCAATACTCTTTAAGCTTTTCCACGAAATTGAAATATCAAAAACACTTCCAAACAGTTTCTACGAAGCAAATATCACACTGATACCAAAAGCAGACAGAGATACCACAAAGAAAGAGAATTACAGGCCGATATCCCTGATGAACACAGATGCAAAGATCCTCAACAAATTACTAGCAAATAGAATCCAACTACTCATCAAAAAGATCATACACCATGACCAAGTAGGATTCATCCCAGGGATGCAAGGATGGTTCAACATTCGGAAATCAATCAACATAATCCACCATATCAACAAAAGAAAAGATAAAAAGCATATGATCATATCAATAGATGCAGAGAAAGCATTTGATAAGATCCAGCACCCCTTTATGATGAAAACCCTAGCCAAAATGGGTATAGAGGGGACCTTCCTCAACATAATTAAAGCCATCTACCACAAGCCTACAGCAAGCATCATCCTCAATGGGGAAAAACTGAGAGCCTTCCCTCTAAGATCAGGGACGAGACAGGGATGCCCACTCTCTCCACTGCTGTTCAATATAGTACTGGAAGTACTTGCAATAGCGATTAGGCAGGAAAAAGATATTAAGGGCATTCAGGTAGGAAAGGAAGAAATCAAGCTCTCACTATTCGCAGATGATATGATACTCTACTTAGAGAACCCAATAACTTCCACCAAAAAACCCTTAGAAACAATAGACTCGTATAGTAAAGTTGCAGGTTATAAAATCAATACCCAAAAGTCCATGGCTTTCCTATACGCAAACAGTGAGAGAGAAGAAAGCAACATGAAAAAAACAATCCCATTCACAATTGTGCCCCAGAAAATCAAGTACCTAGGAATCAGCTTAACTAAGGAAGTAAAGGACCTGTACAAAGAAAACTACAAAACGCTACTTCAGGAAATAAAAGAGGACATGAGGAAATGGAAAGATATCCCCTGCTCATGGGTCGGGAGACTTAACATTGTCAAAATGGCAATACTACCGAAAGCATTGTATAAATTCAATGCAATCCCTATAAGGATACCCATGACATTCTTCAAAGAAATGGAGCAAACACTCTTGAAATTTATATGGAACAATAAGCCCCCACGTATAGCTAAAGCAATTCTTGGGAAAAAGAAAATGGGAGGAATCAACCTCCCGAACTTCAAACTGTACTACAAAGCAGTAATAATTAAAACAGCATGGTACTGGAACAAAGGCAGAACTGCAGACCAATGGAACAGGGTTGAATACACTGACATCTCTCCTCAATCATATGCTCATCTAATCTTTGATAAAGGTGCAAGTAATGTGAAGTGGAGTAAGGAAAGCCTCTTTAATAAATTGTGTTGGCATCACTGGACGGCTACATGCAAAAAAATAGGCTCAGAACTCTGCCTAACACCATGTACAAAAGTAAGATCAAAATGGATTAAAGACCTCAACATCAGACCAGAAACCATAAGGTACATTGAAGATAAAGTTGGCAAAACCCTCCATGACATTGAAGCTAATGGTATCTTCAAAGATGCCACGCCACTGGCCGAGCAAGTGAAAACAGAGATAGATAAATGGGACTATCTTAAACTAAGAAGCTTCTGCACCTCCAAAGAAACAGTGACCAAAATACAAAGACAGTCTACAGAATGGGAAAGGATATTCACCGAATACACATCTGACAAGGGGTTGATATCCAGGATATACAAAATACTGGTTAAACTCCACAAGAAGAAAACATCCAACCCCATCCAAAAATGGGGCAATGAAATGAACAGAAACTTTCTCAAAGAAGAAATCCGAATGGCAAAAAAGCACATGAGAAAATGCTCTACATCATTAATCATCAGGGAGATGCAGATCAAAACCACAATGAGATACCATCTCACACCTCAGAGACTGGCCCACATTCAAAAGAACAAAAGCAACCGATGCTGGCGTGGATGTGGCGAGAAAGGGACACTCCTTCACTGTTGGTGGGAATGTCCACTGGTTCAGCCCTTCTGGAAAACAGTATGGACGATTCTCAAAAAATTAGAAATTGAGCTCCCATTTGACCCAGCAATACCACTCCTGGGAATATATCCCAGAGAGGCAAAAATGTATAGTCGAAGTGACATCTGCACTTGTTTGTTCATTGCAGCCCTCTTTACAATAGCCAGAAACTGGAAGAAACCTGAATGCCCAAGAACAGATGACTGGTTAAAGAAACTTTGGTACATCTACACAATGGAGTACTATGTAGCTCTTAGAAAAGATGAAGTCATGAAATTTACATACAAGTGGTACAATATGGAAAGTATCATGCTAAGCGAAATGAGTCAGAAAGAGAGGGATAGACATAGAAAGATTGCATTCATCTGGGGGATATAAAGTAACAAAGTATGAGATTAATACCCAAGAATAGCTGAGATCAGCACCAGGAGGATTACTCCATAACTTAGAGGCCAGCCGGGTATCCTAGAGGAAAGGGCAGTTCAGATAGAGAAGGGAGCACCAAATAAAGGATGTTTGGAGGATCCTCCCAGGAGGGGAGATGCATGTCGAGAGTAGACTATGGACTGAACATGTTTGCCACTCAATGCCTCTTTTGCAGACCACAACACCCAAAACGAGAGAGAGAACACAGGGGATTGCCCTGCCACAGAGACGGGGGGATGGGGGGATGGGGGTGGGAGGGATATTATCCATGGTGGTGGAAAATGGGCACTGGTGGAGGGATGGGTATCTGATCATTGTATAATTGAAACCAAAGCACAAAAAATTGTAAATCTACAACTTTAAAAAAAATAAAATAAAATAAAGGGGAAAAAAAAAAAAAGACATCCTTGCGCAGGATGTCTTTTATAACTAAAAACATTATGCTTTGGAGCGATAGCACAGCGGTAGGGCGTTTGCCTTACAAGCAGCCAACATGGCCGACCCGAGTTCAATTCCTCCGCCCCTCTCAGAGAGCCCGGCAAGCTACCGAGAGTATCTCGCCCGCACGGCAGAGCCTGGCAAGCTCCCCATGATGTATTTGATATGCCAAACACAGTAACAACAAAGTCTCTAATGGAGACGTTACTGGGCACGCTCGAGCAAATCGACGATCAATGGGACGGCCTTTATAAAAGACATACTAGGGAAATAATGTATTGCACAATGATCACATGTGACCTTTTATCGTTTTCCAGTATAATATAAAGTTACTCGGGACAAAGAGATAGTATAGTGGCTCAGTTCCTGCTTCCACCTATAGTGCACAAACTCCAAGAGTGATCATGAATACAGCGACAGAAGCAATCCTTGTAAAGAACTGGGCATGTCCCAGAGGAAAACAAGTGTCACAAACGTTATTAAGAGAGTAAGCCATAAGCACTCTCATCACAAGAAAAGTTTTCTTTGCTTTTTTTTATCTATGTGATATGATGGACATTAAATCATCTTTCATGTTAGTCATTTCATGATATATTAAGACAAATCATTATGCTGTACATCAACCATGCACTGTAGCACTGTCCTCCCATTGTGTGCACTAGTAACGTCTCCATTGTGAGACTTGTTACTGTTTTTGATATATCAAATATGCCAAGGGGAGCTTGCCAGGCTCTGTGTGCGGGCAGGATACTCTCAGAAGCTTGCCAGGCTCTCCGACAGAGATGGAGGAATTGAACCTGGGTCGGCCGTATGCAAGGCAACCACCCTAACAAGTCTCACACAACCATATCTAATAAAATTGGGTTAAAATAATAATGGGAAAAAGACCCTCAGCCATGATAAATGGTAGTTATCAATCTGTCTGTACTAAAGGTAGAAAAAATTTTCAAAAAATAGTAACAAAAGTGTTAAATGTGGTTATTTTTCTGGGGAATGCATTCAAAGAATTGTGGCTCTTAAGATGTTGAAAGTTTAAATCTACAAAACTACTTGGGCTATTTTCTAGAAATTGTATTTATTTCAATTTTTTAGTTCAATACAGTGGTATTCTTAAATGACTTACGTGGCAATTGGTACTTAATACTGCTAGATAACTCTTATTGAATAACTTGCATAGCATAATCACATTTAACATTTGCTGGCATACACAAAATAGCATATACCACAGTTTAGAAGAAGCTGACTTTGATTTCATCATTTAATCACTGTCATAGTAGAAGACAAAATTTAGCTGAAGTTTATTTTTAGATTTTGTGATGGGAAGAGGAATAATTTCCATTTTGATGATTTCTGCTTCTTCATCAAATGTGAAGGAAGATGAACAGAAACTCAAAAGGACTATTAGTAGTGTGATAAAATCACAGATTAAGGGGTATTATAAAAACTTGAAATTTTCGGTGGATAATACAAGTCTTTCACTTAGCAATCTATTTTAATTAGTTCCCATCACTTTAACCCAAATATTCTGTTTTCCATCAACCTTAAAATGCTTAATATAATGTAAATATATCATATTCTTGCTCAGGTTCTATGATTTGATTCTTGATCTTCTGCTACCTAACTATTCTCCCAGAACTACCTTATCTTTCCTGAAAATTTTCAATCCTTTAGTTCTAGACTAAAATAGAAGCTATTTGATTTTTATTCTTCCCAATAGCATCAGTTCTTTCTCTGCCCTAAAGAAAAGTATGTCTTCACTCTTAAATCCTAAGTTTCCTAAAATCATAAAACATTTATTCTCAGAAACTAATGTAAAATAATACACAAATTACAGAGACACTCCTAAATGCTTATGGACCAGCTATGGGTCTTTAGTGGTTATAAAGTATATAAAAAGTTGTGAAGAAAGATGATCACTTTAAAAATCTGATAAAAATGTAAATTTTAATTAAAAATGTATTGTATCATTGAAAGAAGCAAGAAAAGAGAAAAACTAGCTAACTTTTACTAAGCAACAGGGTGTTTTATGCCCCAAAGGCAACTAATTCTAAATCAGAAATATTTTGAATAACAAATAAATATATCTTTATTTGTAATAAAAATTAAAAGTCTTCAGTAGTCTAATCCATTTTCCCATTCATTTAGCAACTCCCTTAAAGTGTAAACACCATTTACAAAAGAAATGCCAGCTTTGCAGAAAGTAATTTTGAATAGTTGAAATCTGGAACAGAAATCTGAAGGCATATCATAGGCATTGTTTTTCTTGGAGCTCTGTGACTTTTATCCTTCCCAAGATTCAAACCACCTCACCCTATATAGCAATTCATTAAAATTTCACTGCAGGGGCAAGGCGAACAGGAGAATCACAAACACAAGGTATTAAAAATAACTTCTGGGGGCTGGAGTACAGCAGGTAAGGCATTTGCCTTTCACGCAGCCGACCTGGGTTTGATTCCCAGCATCCAATATGGTCCCCTGAGTACCGCCAGAAGTAATTCCTGAGCACAGAGCCAGGAATAACTCTGTGTATTGCCAGGTGTGACCAAAAAAAGCGAAAAAAAAGTCTGGGGCTTGGATTTTTGCATTTAAGTATACTAGTTAATATAGAATATTTCTATCACTTATAATTATGCCTCTCAGCTCTACAGATTCTGTTGGTAGGGAAATGTAGAACTGGTTTCCAATTCAGCAACTCAATTTTTAAGCAATCTATATTCACATGGTTATATCTTCCAAACCATTACACAGACCCAATAAAATTATTACTCTTTGGGTAATAGCGTATCAACCTATTTCTTAAAATCAAATTGAATTTCAGGGTTTGCCATACATACCTGCATATTATTATAAAAAATACAATTAGTGGAGACAGTTATGTGGAGCTCTCAATATATTTGGCTAATGATACATTGCTATAATAATTATTTATCTTTAAAAGTGATGAAAATAAATACCATCTCAAAATTGGAGGAATTCCATTTCAAAGAAAAGACCTGAACCAAAATTTTAAAGTCATGGACAGAATATTAGTTACAAGTGCTTATTACCTAGTGGTGCAAATGTAGTATTTCTAAATTTCTCTTTTCTCATCTGTGAAATGAAGCCCTTGAATCTCTTGATTTCTACGATCACTGTCATCAAATACTATATAATATGTAATATAAATAATATGTAATATGTCATTCCTACTTTGGACAAATTGGCAGGCTAACGAATGTAGCCTGCCCACACGGCAGATTCTGGCAAACTCCCCGTGGCATAGCCAATATGCCAAATATCAGTAACAATGATGGGTCTCATTCTCCTAAAGAGCCTTGAATATAATCTCAGGGATGGGATGAAGGAGACGTTACTGGGGCCTGCTCGAGGCAATCGACAAATAACAGGATGATTTGTGATTGTGATTGTGATGTAATATAAATACATTACATCTTAAATGAAAGATTTCTATGTTAAAGTAACATTAATGACTACATTATGACTATTTTATAAGATATTTTGGTTTACAATTTGACAGTGGATCAAGAAAGATATATTAATCACCATTTATATGTTCAGTCTAGCAATATGATCACATTATAACACATTGATTCTTATAACTGCTCCAAAGTATCTTTCGCTCTGTCCTTGCAATAAATCATAATTCTATCAGTCCTCTATTTGTACTATGTGCTATAGTAAATATCAACTCAGTACATATAATAAAATACAGCAGTTAATTTTAATTTAGTACTACTAATAACTTTCTAAGTCAAAATGCAGTTTTTTATTTGACAAACTCAAAAATTTTAGGTTATAAGTTGATCAAAATATTAAAATCTTAGTAAGAACTAAATTATGGGTACTAATATACTGCTCACACGGTATTAGATATACCAAATCTTAAATAAATAATAACTGTTAAAGCAATATTAATGACTAAACAATAGATGTCATATAAGAAATTCTAGTTTATGAGAGATCCTACCCTTAATAAGCTTCACTATGACCAGAACATGCGTTACTCTTTGTTCATATTATGAGTCACTTTCTGTTCATTTGATTCACTATTTTTTTTACATTTTATTTTCTTTTTATTAGTGAAACACCATGAGGTACAGTTGTAGATTTACAATTTTTTAGTGCTTGGGTTTCGATTATACAATTTGATTCACTTTTTAGCCACTATAAATTACTGTGTAAATTCTGATTTAAAAGCTAAGAACATGACAGCTCTCCTTATCTGTTTTTAAACATCTCTAAATGTTTAAAAACAATATGGAGTGCTTAAAATTGTGTTAAAGCATCTGGTAGATCTTATTTCATGCAAACCTGCTGATTTGTAATCCTAAATTGAAGGACAGAAAAGTTCAACATCTTTTAAAAGATATCAGTTTTTCTCAGTTGCTTAGAGATGACAGACATAGTTTCAGCATTATGTGAATTCTCCTGAGTGTATTTGTTGAGATTACAAAGGCAACTCAGTTTAAAATTGATTAAAGATAAAACATGGTAAAAAATGAAAAAGTAAAGGATATTTGCATATGCAGGAAACTAAAGTACAGATTCATGCAAACCCCCAGGCATATAATGAAGATAGAATGCATATTTTTTTAATTACAATAAAATCAGGTGATTCTAACTGGGTTGTCAGATGCAAAATCCTGCCTTGAAAACCACCCTAATTCTTAAAATCCTGTGAGTCTATCTTAGTCGTTAAAAAGAAATTTAATAGAGGTTATCAATGCAAAGGAATATGTGTAGAACAGTTTGGGATATCTAGGAGAGAACAATGAAATTACACAAGCATTTATTTTAATTAATTAATCAAATTATTTATTTATTTTAGTTTTGGGGCGATCCCCAGGAGTTTATCCTGGCTTGGCACAGGGAACAATATGGGATGCTTAAATCGAGTCTGGGTGATCTGCATGAACAGAAACCCCTACCTGCTGTACTATCTCACCAGCCACTCACACACTACTTTTAAAGCCGAGAATCTTCTGTAGTTGCATTCAAAGCAAGAGGAATCTACAGAAAATGAGTCAGCAGAGAAATACTCTGTTGGGGTCTTTACAATTGTGGGGAAGTTCTGGAAATTAAAGAAATATGGTTAAACTCTAAAAGCTACAAAGTAAAGTAGTCTTTTTACTCTAGAATTTAAAAATATTAAAATTAGTCATGCTAGATGGCATGGAGTTTTCAGGCTAAGAAACTATGCTGAAAATTAAAGCACGGTAGTCCATTGTAACTGACAGTTCAGCATACACTGAAGGGATTTCTTCTTGGCACTAACTGTAGCACTGTAACACTGTCTTCCCGCTGTTCATCGATTTTCTCGAGCGGGCACCAGTAATGTCTCCATTGTGAGGCTTATTACTGTGTTTGGCATATCGAATATGCCACAGAGAGCTTGCCAGTCTTTGCCATGTGAGCGGAATACTCTTGGTAGCTTGCCAGGCTCTCTGAGAGGGGTGGAGGAATGGAACCAAGGTCAGCCGTCTGCAAGGCAAACACCCTACCTTAATTTATTTATCTTTAATGGAGGGGTCCCATTGAGCCCAGAGTCTAAGGTCACGAAGTTCTGCATTACCTGAGTTCCGTGGGACTTCATTCATGCGTGAGGCTCGGCCATGCCACCAGACTCTGCGCCAGGCTGTTTTTACTTGGGGAGCCCCGGGGGGGGGGGGGGGGCGCGGATGAGAGCCCTCCCCACTCCAAGGGACCCAGCCCTGGCAGCTGACCTTCACTACCCAACTGCCGCCTCGCTCCAGGCCACTTTTTGGACTGCGCTGCTGCGAAGCTGCCACATGACATATCATAAAACACTTTCTACCCATTTTCCATAATTATCACACCATATTCGATGGGGTTCAGACAGTAGGCAACAAGGCCCTAGGTAAAGGCCCTCCCGTTGATCGTTGATTTGCTCAAGCGGGCCCAGTAACGTCTCCATTGGAGACTTTGTTGTTACTGTGTCTGGCATATCGAATACTCTCCATAGCTTGCCGGGCTCTCCGAGAGGGGTGGAGGAATCGAACTCGGGTTGGCCATGTTGGCCGCTTGTAAGGTGAACGCCCTACCCGCTGTGCTATCGCTCCAGTAGGCAACAAATCATAGAGAAAAAAATATATACATACGTAAATATGTATATGTACATATATGTGTGTGTATATATATACACATACACTCACTCACACACAAATATATGTGTATATATGCATATATGTTGAAGTTTATTATATGTATATACATGTATACATATAATAAATGTATATATGTATATACATATGTACATATGTACATGTTTGCCTCTTGGAGAGCCTGGCAAGCTACTGAGAGTATCCCACCCGCACTGGCAGAGCCTGGCATGCTCCCTGTGTCATATTTGATATGCCAAATATAGTGACGATAACAGGTCTCATTCCCTTAACCCTGAAAGAGCTTGCAATTGTTGGGAAGGAATAAGATGTTACTGGCACTCGCTCAAGTAAATCGACGAAAAATGGGATGACAATGATACAGTGATATCTTTAATGGAATCCTCAGTTATTGGCTAAGGGCCTGCAAGAAAAAAGTCGCACCATGAAATGGAGAAACTTGCTTATCTTCCTCCAGGGAGCACAAGCACTTTGGTAAAAGAAAACCTTGTTTTCTCTTCCCTCTGGTCCTGTCTGAGTTCTACCAAACAAGATAATTGGACTATAAAAGGACCAAAGATTTATAAAAACAATACGATGAAATTTTTAGTTTTCAAATGCTGTTGGTTATTTTGTAGTGGTCTGTTCCTATCTTGAATATTCAAGATAAACGTTTTCAAATATAAGGGTCAGAGAGTAAAATTTAAGGCATTTATGACTGCTGATTCCAACTTGATCCCTAGAACCACATGTTTCCCCAAAGACTGTGAGGTGTGGTTCTGGAGGTCCCTACGCACTGCTTGGTGACCTGGATTATTATCAATATCACAGGGTCAAAAAATTCCATATGCTATAGCCCTTGGATTTAATCTCAGTTCCAGTTGGTCAAGCACTAAAAAGCTATCCCATGTCTCATAATAAACTTCAACATATATACATATATATATATACACACATATGTGTGTGAGTGAGTGTATGTGTATATATACATACACATATATGTACACGTGTGTATATGTATATATGTTGAAGTTGATTGCTGTCGCTATATATATATATGTATATTTATATTATAGTGACAGCAATAATGGTTTTCCAAGTGTCCACATCAGGGATTCTGTGATTAAGACCTTTTGTTTTGTTCTTTTTATTTTGTGAATGTATTACATATTTAATAACTGCAGGGGCCAGAGATATGTCTTACATTCACCAGATGTGTATTCAATCTCTTAACCTTCCTAGGGGTAATCCTGAGCACAGTGTGTGCCCATCAAAAAAAAATGAAGAGATTAAGGAATATGGCTCAGTGGCAGAGTTGATGCCTCTCACATATAAGATTGTGGATTCTAGTTCCTGGCACTGCAAAAAATAGTTATAAAATACCAAAGAGATAGAAGGGTAGCAGCCAATACGAGGCCTCAATTCTGTACCCTGCACTATACAGCATTGACTTTATTACTACTTGTAGTCCTATGGGCCCAGGAGCACAGGTGGGATGATTCTGGTGGTTCCTGGCACCAGAACATCTGAACCAGAACCTCATCTTTCAATCCTAGTAATTAATCCTTGGCAGAGATTGTCCACTATCATTGGTATGTGACCCAAGTTGGAGCACAACATGGAACCAAACACACACCCACCAGCCCAAAATAAAGATGCATTCAAGTCACCTAATGTATAAATACAGTGGATGGCCAAGAAGGAAGACTGAATATTCAAGACAGTTATTGTCCTAGAGGTGAGAAAGCGGAAATCAAGGTGTCACATAAGGAAATACACCTCTTGAAGACTAGGAGAGAACCCTTTTGGGCTGCCCCTAGTCCATGATAGAAAAACTCTAATCTCTTTTATTTATGCATTTCCTCTCTAGATTTCTAGAAATTCACCTGCCTTTCGAAGCTATAAAACATTCTGGAGGTTTTCCTGCATTTCACAAAGTAGGTAAATTCCTGCCCCATTGTGAACTCATGGTCATCAATTCTTGTATTATATTGATGCTTTCCATTAATTTGAAATACCCATTTTTGAAAGCTATAAATGAATGAATGAAAGACAATATAAAAGTGTGTTTAAGAACACAAGTGCTGGAACCAGATATCCAAACGTTGGAACTTCAAAAAATCTGTTTGACTTTCATTATGTTCATCTATAAAATGCATGATTATCTTACATTCCTGATATTGCACTGGGCCTAAGTTGAATATGAATGGGTATAAATGGAGACAAAATTGAATGAATTCATTTTAATACATTTTAATACATAGTTCAGCCATGGAGAATCTGTGAGCTGACATATTTGTGAATGTTACTAGTAACATAACTATAATAAGTATTATGTAAGATTGCACATTAATAATTGTTATCATATAAAAAAATTAAATTGTTATTATATACAAATATTAAATATTTGTAGAATTTAATATGAAATACTAAGTGTATTATTTATAGAGGTTACATTACTCATGTGGAAGTTATCTAATTCTATTTTTTGGTTCAAATACCAAAATTTCTTGTCCCACGTAAAAACAGGAGCTGAAGAGATAGGTAACCTTTTTTGTCTTGCAAAATGTTAATACTCTTAGCAGCAGGAAATAGCCATATTCTACTCAGTGAGTGTTTAGAAATTTGTTAGACCTTATCTCAGATCAAAAGATAAATCCTTACAAAAAGAAGTCTTAGTTCCCACGACACTTCGCATTACTCACTTACCTAGAATTCAGATGTAATATCTAAGATTGTAAAATAGCAGTTCATAACTGACAAGAGACTCAGTGTTACATTTTTTCCTTTCACTTCTGTTTTTTGGTTACGACAGGCTATGCTCAGGGCTTACTCAGCCTCTGTGGTTAGAGATCCCATGTTGCAGGACTCAAGATTACATGCCATACACAAGATTAAACCCAGGTTGGCTGTTTGCAAGGAAAATGCCCAACTCACTGATCTATGTTACTATTCCCCCAAATTGTGTTTTTATGAATGGGAGAATAAGAGAATAAATAATCCATTTACTGCATAACTTATCAAATGATAATTGATAATCGCACTACTAAAGTACTTATGCATGAATCATTAACTTTGACAAGATAACTTATAGACAGAAGTCAGCACTACAGATGATCATAGATAGAATTCTGACAACTATTCAAACATAGGCAAACAACTTACAGACTGTAGTAGTGGGTTCAGACAAGTCAACGCTTAATGCATGGTAGTTGACAGCCATTGGTATTTCCTCTTCTAACCAAGACCAAGCAGAGAAAGCCAGCATTACCTCATCTACACCAATTAATGATGGTGTCCTTCTTGCTACTCTACCTTCAGTTTTCTCATGCTGACGAAACCTGCACAAAGCAGACTTGAAATCTAGTGTTTTTCTTCTGAAGGCCTTTAGTGTTTGCCTTTGTTTTTTTTTTTTTGGTTTGTTTTTTATTTATTTTTTCTTTTTTTATTAGTGAAACACCATGAGGTACAGTTATAGGTTTACAAAAATTTTGTGCTTGGGTTTCAGTTATACAATGATCAAGTGCCCATCCCTCCAGTTTGCCTTTGAATCTCCTCCAAGTGCACAGAATGCCAGGCTCCTATGGCATAAAGATAATTCTATACTCAATAACCCCTCTTCCTGTATTTGTTTAGATGTCTGCTGGCTTTTAGTAGGAACTAAGTGAAATTCTTAGGCACGGTTGTTTTACAAGTATTAAAATCTATTATATTTAATAAGAAAAAGAACTCTCAAACTGCAGTTAAGTATTTTTCACAATTGGCTTTGCAGATAAATACCTAGGTTTCTGATTTAATTTAACAGGTGATGTCAATACTTCTACCCTGAGAGACACAGGGTAGCAAAGCAATAGTGATGCCTTCCAGAAATCAGTTAGATTTCATCCCCACCCAAAATTTAATATTTCTTTCCTATTTTATTGGGTGGATCAGGGTGCAATAACAATGAGTTCAACCAAAGAAGTAAACAAAATTTAGTCCCCTTGTTACAATCTCTGTTTGGTATCTGGGCTTCTCTATCTAGAACTTATGTGCAAAATGAAATTTTATCAAAATCCTTCATACTTGCCAGTCCTATAACTCTATACCTTTTTTCCCTCAAAAAATGAAGAAATGAGTTTCTATTCTGTGGGTGCCTTGAATCCTATCCTGTCATGGAAATAAGTTTACTTTTGAGAAGGTCACCTAGCAGATATAGCTGACCTAAGATTTCTTGAACCTCTCTTCAGTCCAGTGGAAAGCTGTGTTTTAGCAGTCTGTTTAGATGTTTCTTTGATCTTCATGGTAAAAAAATTTTTCATATGCCTCTTTTATATATTATTCTATTTTATAGCTAAAGATAAGTCAATCTTTATCTTTTAAAAATCATTTCTTTCATATTTTATATTGTCTTTTAAAATTTGTTTTATTTACAATGCAATTTTAATTATTCTCCTCCATTTATTTATTTTGTTCTTTTGTTTCATCATTTGTTCTTTTCTAGTTCCTTAATGTGCAAAATTAAATTGCTTTGAGTCTTGTCTTATTTCCGGATATAAGCCTATACTGTTAAGAATTTCCATCTTAGTATTATTGTCCAGATAATCTTATTCCTCTTGTATTCATTCTCCTTCAAAGTGTGTGCCTTAACATGGTGTAATGATAATCGTAATGTTACATATGAAGTTATACCATAACTTACACAATATCTTATGTCACTTTTTATATTCACATCTAATAAAAAAATTGTTTAAAATATACAGAATTTACAAATTTTTTGACTACACCCTGTTGTGCGAAATGTTTACTCCTGGCTTTGTGCTCAGGCTCTGCTCCTGGCAGCCGAGGCTGGGGGATTCATATAGAGTGACAGGGTGGAATTCAAATTGGTTGTGCAAAGCAAGTGTCCTACCAGTTGTATTATCTCTAGAGCATGTAAAATTACTTGATCACTTGATATCCTGTTACTCATCAATTTGCTTGAGCGGGAGCCAGTAATGTCTCCATTCATCCCTGTAGTGTGCTAGCATAGCCCAATGGTATCTGCTCATTCTAGGAACACGAAGAGCCTCAAACCGATCATTCAGGGTCTTGACAAAGAAGTCTGACTATCTCATAGGTGGGTGGCCACGCAATCATTTGACATCCCATGGAATCCAGTCAATAATGGCTCTACTCCAGTGGTCGTCTATAAATAAAGGAGAACAAAAAACATTAGCATTTACAAGGAGGGCGGAAGCGATAGCACAGCAGTAGGGTGTTTGTCTTGCAAGCGGCCAACATGGTCAATCCGAGTTCGATTCCTCCGCCCCTCTCCAAGAGCCTGGCAAGCTACCGAGAGTATCTCGCCCACACGGCAAAGCTTGGCAAGCTACCTGTGACATATTGGATATGCCAAATACAGAACCAACAAGTCTCACAATGGAGACATTACTGGGCCCGCTCAAGCAAATCGATGAACAACAGGAGGACAGTGACAGTAACAGTGATTTACAAGGAAAAAGCCTACTTAGTGTCTATTAGATTGAAAGAAAATAGTTTAACTTGCATTATTATAAAATGTTCTTCCTGCATTAACATATGCCTCAGAGACCTGGGCCCTACGAAAACAGGATGAGAACGCTCTTCAGGTCTCTTAAAGAGGAATCGAAAGAGCTATGCTTGGAGTATCACGCTTAACTCAAATGAGAGATAGAATCCAGAGTTCCAATCTCCATCAACGCTCAAGAATCAGGGATGCTGTCTCATTTGCCAAGGCATCAAAAATCAGATGAGCTGGACACGTAATGAGGTTTACAGATGACCGCTGACTAGAACCATTACTGACTGGATTCTACGGGACATCAAAAAATTGTGTGGACGCCCACCTACAAGATGGTCAGACATCTTCGTCAAGACCCTGAATGATCAGTTTGAGGCTCTACATATTCCTAGAACAAGCAGATGCCATTAGGCTATGCTAGCACGCAACAGGGATGAATGGAGATGTTACTGGCACCTGCTCGAGTAAATCAATGAGTAACGGAGTATCAAGTGATCAAGTGATTATAAAATGCAAGTAACAGAAATTGAAAAAATATTAAATATCCCGAAAATTAAAAAAAATAAATGATACGAATTAAATTATTTACCATATATACTAATTAACAGAATACAGAGAGATACTTCAGTAATTTGAAGTAAACTGATTCCCAATTAATTATTATGGTTGGAGAGACAGAAGTGATAGCACAGCCGTAGGGAGTTTGCCTTGCATGCAGCCAACATGGCCGACCCGAGTTCGATTCCTTAGCCCCTCTTGGAGAGCCAGGCAAGCTACCAAGAGTATCTCGCCCTCACGGCAGAGCCTGGCAAGCTACCCATGACGTATTCGATGTGCCAAACACAGTAACAACAAGTCTCACGATGGAGATTTTACTGGGCCCCCTCGAGCAAATCGATGAACAACGGGAGGACCGTGACTGTGACCGTGGAGAGACAGAACAGGAGCTAAAGTGCTTTGCAAGTCAATCTGGGTTCAATCCTTGGCTCTCCATATGATTCCTTAATCTTCCTCAGCAGTGTTCCCTGAGCAGACCCTGGAGTAAGCCCTAGCACACTCTGGATTGGCATCAAACAAATAATTCAACTTCTAATTAGACAATAAAATCTAATTATACGAGTTTTTCAAGAAAGACGTAATATACGTCTTTCTTGAATAAATTTGAGCCAGTGATCTAGCTTTGTGAGCCCCTGTATTCAGGCAGCATGCCTGAGATTTATCCCTGCCACTGTATGCTCCCTCTCACCTTATCTAGGAGCACCTGCCAAGCACAAACCAGTCCTTAATCCTGTTGAATATGGCCCCCTCTAGGAAGACAATTGTCATATAAAGAAAATATTATATGCTTAGTTATTTGAATATATGTACATATTTGTTGTTACTGTGTCTGGCATATCGAATACTCTCGGTAGCTTGCCGGGCTCTCCGAGAGGGGCGGAGGAATCAAACTCGGGTCGGCCATGTTGGCCGCTTGTAAGGCGAACGCCCTACCTGCTGTGCTATCAAACTATAAAATGACCTTAGTTTAGTTAACATATCACTGTAGAAAAACTGAATCTGAATTGAAATAATATAGTCGCTTGTTTTATATAGTTAGTTGAGATGAAATAATTGACATTATTTGAAATGGAGTGTGGAGGCAGCTGGCCATGCTCCAGGTCGCTTTACGAATGCTTGGGCCAAGACTTGTGCATGAGTGAAGCCCCACAGAACCAGGAAAGTGGAACTCTGTGACCTTGAACTCCAGGCTCAATGGGACCCGGGAAAAGATCCTCTGCCTGCTCCCACCAAACTCCAGTGACCCAGGGATTAAACCCAGAAGCCACAACCTACCCTGACTTCCTGTTTCCACCAATCACCAGAGATCCAGGGATTACACCCAAAAGTCCACCCTACTGGTACCAGATAAATACCTCATCAACAGACCTCCACTACTTCCACTATCTCCACTACCCAGCCGCTGCCATGCTCCAGGCCACTTTCCGGATATATCATACAACGTTTAATACCAATCTTCCAAGATTACTGCACCATAATTGATGGGGTTCAAATATGGTTTGAACCATGAGAACACCTGCAAGGGTGATTAGAAGTCAAACTAAAAGTCTCTATCACTCTCAGAGAGCCTGACAAGCTACCAAGAGTATCCTGCCCACATGGCAGGGCCTGCCAAGCTATCCGTAGCATATTCAATTTGCCTAAATGAGTAAATACAATGAATCTCATTCCTCTGACCCTGAAAGAGCCACCAATATGGCAGAGTTAAGAAGTATGAAGGAGGGACTGATAAAATCTCAAAACCACATTAGCCTGTCAAAACTAAAAAAGGACAAAAATGACTATCTGTACTTTCAATCCACATATGCTGGCATCAGATGCAGCCATCAAATACCTGATAGTGCAAGTGCAAAAGATCAATTATGACATCATTGGTCAGACCGAGATAAGAAAGTATCAATCACATCACGATGTTTTCGACAATAGAGAAGAACTGTTCCTTGGAACATGAGACAAAAGAAGCATTGTGGTGTTGGTGTCCTTGTCTACATGAACTTGGTCATGAGTATTGATTCACTTGAATGCCTAACAACCCGACTCAGATGATTATCTTGAATAGATGTGGCTCGCTGCCGGCAGATTCTATCTTCGTGGTCTACGCAACAACATCCAATTGTGATGAAGAAATTGAGAAGTTCTATATGTAGCTGGAGAAGTCCTATAAAGAAGACCACACCTTCTACAAGACCATTGTCGGTGATTTTAATGCCAAGATAGGACCGAGAAGATCAGCCGAAGAACTCCACATCGGGAATGGAACGAAGAGGGTGAGAAACTATCTGAATTCATCATGTTGTCAGACAATTCATGGTAACTCCCAATTCCAGAAGGCCGAATCTAAATGTTGGACATGTGAGTCTTCTAGTGGATGTTTCCAAACAAAATTGACCACATCATATTCAATTGATGATTATGCCTGACCTATGTTGCTATTGTCCCAAATTTCCAAAAGGGATCAGATCACCATCTCCTTCATGGAAAATTCTACTGCATGGAGTGGGGAGAAAGGGCTACAAAGTTTAAGAAGAGAACTCCCAGAATGACCACCAACTGGTAACTCTTTGTCACTATTTCAGCAACATGGGAAAATGCTGTTGTTGACACCATTGAAGAAGAATATTATTAACTGATTCAGCACCTCCATGATTATGCGAGGAATGCTGAGAGAGAGATAGCTACAAAAAGATGCCTGTCTTCAAATACTCTCAAGCTCCTTAGTCAACATGGCTTGGTGCAAGCCTCAGGCAACTGCAAGCAAACATTCGAGTTTGCAAAGCAGTGCAGAGAAGCTATAAAGAAAGACCTCAGAAAAAAGAACAGCAGTGCTGGTCAATGAAGCAGAAGCCGGGGAAAGCATTCACAACACCTGTCTGACCTTTGCCAACTACAAGCCTAAGATGACTACCCTCCAACATCTTGATGGATATCACATCTTCAAGAAAGGCAATGGAGAAGATCATCCATGACTTCTATCCGTATCTCTTCGATAGCCACATCTGCCTGCCCATATACCAAATTCCACAGGATGGATATGTTGTCCCCAAAATTCTCCCTATTGAAATCTGACATGCCATTTCATCAATAAAGAAGTGAACAGCACCCAGACCAAACAAGGTCAGACCCGAACACCTGAAGAACCTGCCCTCAGTACTCATCAATACATTGGCCCAACTCTTCACACACACTTGTCTGAATGCAAGGTTCTGACCCAATGGAAAACCAGCAGGACTGTTCTACTGTACAAAAAGGGAGACATTCATGACATTGGCAACTATTGCCCAATCTGCCTGTTGTCTGTCATCTGTAAGCTGTTCACTTGAGTCATCTTGAATAGATTGGCAGAACACTAGATGAAAGACAACCATGCAAGCAAGCTGGGTTGTGAAAAGTATCCCACACGATCGACAATATCCACACAATAACCAAACTCATTAAGGTTTCTTGGGAGTTCAAGATGTTGCTCTTTCTAACGTTCATTGATTTAAAGAAGGCCTTTGATTCTGTTGAGACAGAAGTGGTCATCGAGGCCCTTTCTAAAAAGGGTGTTCAAACTCAATACATCAGGATCATCTATTGAGCTGTATTACGGGTTCACTACCAGACTCTCATTCTACAAGGAAGTGATTATTGATGTCAAGGGGTTCAGCAGGGTGATACCATTTCACTGAAACTCTTGAGTGCCACCCTCGAGAATGTAATGGGACAACTACAATAGGATAGAATGGGAGTGAAGATAGATGGTCAGCAACTATACCACCTCCGCTTTGCTGATGACATTGTTCCAATAACACCAAACATTATCCAAGAGGCACAAATGTTGACTGATTTTGAACGTGAGTGTGGAAAGCTCCGACTACAGCTAAATCTCATGAAGACAATGTTTATGAGAAACAGATTTGTTCCTGATGTTCTCAATGGAAGAAACATCTCTGCATGCAACAGTTATATTTACCTAGGTCGTGAACTCAACATGACAAATGACCTTGCAATTGAGTTGTGCAGAAGGAAGAGCATCAAAGTAATAGCTAAGAGGACGAAGAAAATCCGGATCCTGGCACATCATTTTGATTCCATTGTTCTTCCTGCATTAACATATGCCTCAGAGACCTGGGCCCTATGAAAACACGATGACAACGCTATTTTCATCTCCCAAAGAGAAATCGAAAAAGCAATGCTTGGAGTATCATGCTTCACTCAAGTGAGAGAAAGAAACCGGAGTTCCAACCTCTGTCCACAATCAAGAGTCAGGAATGCTGTCTCGTTTGCCAAGGCATCTAAAATCAGATGGTCTGGACACATAATGTGATTTGGAGACGACAACTGGACTAGAACCATTACCGATTGGATTCCAAGGGATGTCAAAAGATTGAGTGGCCACCCATCTATGAGATGGTCAGACTTCTTTGTCAATACCCTGCATGATCATTTTGAGGCTCTTCGTGTTCCTGGAGTGAGCAGACACCATTGGGCTACACTGACACATTAGAGGGATGAATGGAGACGTGACTGGCGCCCACTTGAGCAAATTGATGAGTCATGGGATGTCAAGTGATCAAGTGATTTTGAAATACAACACTCTATCTTACTTTGAATAATCTTATAAAATTTTGCAAAGCCTTTACACTAAGTTATAGTAAAGGAAATTGAGGTGTCATGGAGCATTTGTACATAGTGGTGCAAAAGCAATTAAGAAACTGCTCTAAACAAAATATTTTGTTTTAACAACAAAGTCTCCAATGGAGACGTTACTGGGCCCACTCGAGCTCGAGCAAGAAAAATTATACCTAAGTTAATCATTAGCCCCTGAGATGTTTTAAAAATTGTCAAATATGGGTTTAAGTATTTATATATTAAGTTTTCTGAATTTTTTTTCAAAACAGTTACCAGCACTGTATTGAATTGACTTTTTGTGAGAATTATACTTTTCTGCATTTTAATATTAAGATACTAAATTATGGAAAATAAGTTTTATTCTCAGGCTTCAGGAACAATTACTGTTCATGGGTTGACACAGTTTTTGATTGAGTCTGTCAGAGAAACTTGTATAGATATCTTGAAGCAATGAATGGAATATTCATGCACTAATTTCCATAAAATAGGCTTTAGAAATTCTGGGGTTTACTAAATTTTCTGACAAAGCATTGCAATTCTGGGGTTTACTAGACTTTCTGACAAAACGTTGCAATCATCTCATTTACTAAATATGATTAATGCTTATTCTAAGTGCTAGTTGTAATCATTTGCTAATTTGTTTCTGCTTAAAGAAAGTAGATTGAAGATTAATTTATAATTTACCTTAAAATGATGAGTCTAGAACCTTAAGTCTATACAAATATGTTATTAAATCTACAGATATAATGATTTTCTTTCACGATTTTTGTAATTATTTGTAAGCTTAATTGATTATTTTCTTTTGATTCTAGAAAGCCATTAGACTTTTAGCCCATGAGATGTGAAATACAGGATCAGTTCCTCTTTGGCTTATGTACTTTGATTTTTCGGACTGCAGATTGGACAGTTCTTCAAGTTAAGTGAACTTATATTTGTGAGTAATATATACTATGATAACATAGCGTGTCCATGGAGAAATATAAGATTACTTTTTTTCACAAAAAATAAGTGGAGTCAAATTATGAATAAAAGTGGTTTTAATGAAAAAATTCCATGTACCTTTTTCAACATTTATTAAGAAATAAAAAGCACCTAAATAAGATATGATATTCCACTGTGCTTAATCTATAAATTCAGGTGTGAAGTATTATATCAGAGGTAAAGTTTTACTACTGGAAAAGATAAAATTGCTGATGCTTCACCATAATTTCTAAAAATTTGTATTTTGATCCTGGTAATGGTAGTGATCTGGATCTCATCATTCTACAAAGAAGTGATCATCGATGTCAAGAGAGGGGTTCAGCAGGTTTCACCGAAACTCTTCAGTGCCACTCTCGAGAACATCATGCAACGACTTGAATGGGAAGGAATGGGAGTGAAAATAGATGGTCGGCAAATACACCACTTCTGCTTTGCTGATTACATCTTTCTAATAACACCAAACATTAGCCAAGCAGCACAAATGCTGGCCGACTTCAACCGTGAGTGTGGAGAGGTCAGACTACAGCTGAATCTCACAAAGACAATGTTTATGAGAAACAGCCTCATTCCTGATGCTCCATTCGCTCTCAATGGAATGACCATCTCCGAATGCAACAGATATGTATACCTAGGTTGAGAAGTCAACATGATGAATGACCCGGCACCTGAGTTATGCAGGAGGAAGAGGGAGGCTTGGAACGCCTTCAAGAGTGTCGAAGAAATAGCTAAGAGGACGAAGAACCTCAAGCTCCGGGCACATCTCTTCGGTTACACTGTTCTTCCTTCATTAACATACGTCTCAGAGACCTAAGCCCTACAAAAACAGCATGAGAACGCTATCCGGGTCTCCCAAAGAGGAATCGAAAGACCTATGCTTGGTGTATCATGTTTCACTCAAATGAGAGAAAGAATCTGGAGTTCCGACTTCTGTTGATGATCAAGAATCAGGGACACTGTCTTGTTTGCCAAGGCGTCAAAAATCAGATGGGCTGGACACGTAATGAGATTTAAGATGACTGCTGAACTAGAGCCATTACTGACTGGATTCCACAGGATGTCAAAAGACACATGGACGCCCACCTACCAAATGGTCAGACTTCTTCGTCAAGACCCTGAACTATTGATTTGAGGCTCTTCTTGTTCCTAGAATGAACAGACGCCATTGGGCTACACTAGCACAGGACAGGGACAAATGGAGATGTTACTGGCACTCGCTCGAGCAAATCCATGATTAATGGAAAGTCAAGTGATCAAGTGATCAAGTGTATTTTGATCTATGATTACTGCAGTGATTTGTGAATATGTTTTAATTTTAGTTATATTTTCAGTGAAATCATGTCATATGATTATGGGTTGATTGACTAAAATTAGGAGGTAAAACTAAAATATTAATATAAAAGAATACATTAATTAGGAATTGATATAAATTAGGGTGTGAAAGCCCTAGTTAGGTGATAACAGATCGAATCAATATTTATTATAGACCCAAGAACAAAAATCAATAAGGAAATATTCTAATCGATATATAGAATACTTAAGTCTGATACTCTGTGATTCAAAAATATTCACAAAAAAATATCTGATTAAATCATCAAAGACACCCTATAAATGAAAACTATTTACATCTTAGAGGCAATGATTCAAATTATAAAAATAAGGCATGCTTATATTGAGAATAATATTTTTTACCTATTTGAATGTATTTTTCATGTAACTGATCATAGCGAATAAGAAATGAATACAAGAGAGTGGGAAATTTACTGTCTTATGTCCTCTGTAATAAAATATCTATACCAATTTTAAGTGTATGTTTAACAGTTTAATATCAAGAAAAAAACTGAAACATGCAAACAATTCTTGAATGCCACATAATTGAACCAGATTTATTAACGTGACTAGGTAAATGAGTGATTAAGTACATTTTAAAATTTAGTCAACATCTGAACTCATCATTTATTAAATTTATTAAATTAGTATTTATTAAATTAGAAATGCAAATAGAAGGAGAAAGAAGATTGGGGAAGAGACAGATGAGAAGCTATGAGGGAAGGGCTTAAGGGGACTCAGATGTTTGGCAATGTCACGGCCTAATAGAGCTAATGGACCAGAGTCAACAACACTGAAATCATGAGAGTGAATTTTAATAACCAAATTTAAAAGGTGCCTGTCAAGTTGGCAGGCTGGGCTGTCAGGGTAGGGCTAGGAGAGGGAGACTGGGAGCAGGAGTAGAGGGAATTTGACAATGGTGGAGAGATATTTGTGATGGGACATTTTATCTCAAAAACTCAACTATTAATGATTGATAACTTATGGCGTGTTAATAAAACAAAACTTGGAAATTAAAAAAATAAAATAAGGCAAGTAAGTTTTATATATTCATCATCAATAGTTTTGATTCCTTCTGGGAGAAGACATGCAACTCTGGATGTTGGTCGATGATGAGATTATCTGGCACCAGCCAGAGGTAATTTATAGACAGGACTACTGAGTTGTTGGAAACGGGGATACGGGCGGTGGAACCCCATTCTCAGTTGTATTGAACCCAGAGTTCTCAGTCACAAAGTCTCCCATACACGAATTTTCTGGGAATTCACTCATGGGTGAGGCTCGGCTCAGGCATGTAGCGAGCGTCCTGAGTGTGGAGGCTGTTGAGTTCTGCTGGTTTTCAGCTGCCAGGGCTGGGTCCCTTGAGGCAAGGAAAATTCTCACCCACCCCACTCTGGGGAGCCCCCAGTGAAACAGCCTGGAGAATTTGATGGGGTTCAAAGTAAGAGGCAAGCACTATTAGAGAGAAATATTTTTTACAGACACACACATACACTCACATGCATATATATATGTGTATATATATATATATATATATATATATGCACACAAGGCTCAACTTTTAACAACATATTAGTGATCTAGGGCTCGAGGCTCCTGGATTAAATACAACAATCTTCCACACTCTTTCTTCTAAAGAAACGTTTTTGTAGCATTTTCAGTGTTTTTTTTCATAGCAAACAATACAAAATATATTATTTCGGTTCTGCTTTGGTGCAGGGGTTGGGACACGGTATGGAAACATCTGAAATATGGTGGTGGGAAGGTGCAACGGTGGTGTGATTGGTGTTTTAATACTAAATGTAATCAAATATTGTGAACCACTTTATAAAATAAAAATATTTACAAAAAGAAAAAATAGTTTTGATTCAGTGGCTGCTCAAGGTAAGCATTAATCTTACTTTTACAATTCAGTATTTTTGAGAATCCATAAACAGTACACAAGATGTTACCTTTGATACTCTTCAATCTAGGATCTTAATCATTAATCTGTCATTTTCATTTTCTCATCTTCTCTCTCCATGTCCATTAACTACAAGTCATTTAAAAGCAAAGTACATATTATACTACTGATGACAACTTGCATTCAATATTCAACATAAATATGAAATAGGCAGATATATATTGCAAGTCCCTATTTTATTTTTCAGTTTTCCTTGTTAGAGTAATGCTACATTATATCATAATTTTATCCTACTTGCGAACAAATTTGATTACACAATGAACAGCATTTTGGCATAGTTGTAACCTATGTATCTTTTTCAAAAAATCAAACGTTAAAAAATATGCAAGTTAAGAGGAAATACTTTTGTGATAAATATATACATTAATACAGTTTATGTCTGATTAGTTGCTTTTATAAGAGTAGCATCTTTAGTTTAAGAATAGATTTTCTGACAAAAATATGTTAGTAATATTAACATGTTTTAACTGCACTTGGGTGTAAAGATTGTGTATATATTTTAGAGTTAAATTTTGTCAAACCTTAATAGACTATCCTCAAAATGAAGTTTCTTAGGTTATTGAATAAAAGGACAAATACCCAAAATGTGAGATATATTTTTAAAAGTTTTTAAGAGAATTATATTCTTACCATAAAAGGTAAATTATTCTCAGATTCTCAGAAAGTTATTCAGGCAGCTTTTGGCATTTGATTGATTCCTTTCGAAACACATTTAAATGTCTTGAGCACAAGAAAAGTTAAAAGCTTAGGTCTAGACGTGTGGTCATCATTCTTTATTATCATATTCTATGAAAGAAAGTGATAGCCCAGTGATTAATGTGTAGCCACCTATTTAGAAATTTCACCAAAATGTTAATCTCACTGACTGTATTCACAGAGATTCCTGAATTTGAGAGTAAATATCTCTAATCCATCCTGGATTATGATATGTTACATTTCAACACTCTGTACTTCTGATTCCTGGCATCCTCCTTACAGTTTTAGAAGCTATTTTTTTTAAAAAAAATTATTTTTATAAAATAGACAATATTTGATTACATTTAATTTTTGAACACCAATCCCACTGATGGTTTTGATGATTTGTCTTTCAGAAACAACATGAATAAGTTGTTTTCTTCTCAGTGAAATCAGATCTGTTTTACCTTTGCCAGTTTAAAAAAAGGCTTTAGCCTGACAATTACATTAAAATGGCAGCAGTAGAAAACAGCAAGATCTTACTCAATAAGCATGGTCTTTTGGAATTCCCGGATGACCTGGAACTTTTGTTTGTAGGTAACAAGACAACTTCTAAATGGATATTGGGTGAGCAAAGCACTTGTTGTCTGGGCTACTTACAAGCTTTAGAATGTATCATCTCAACAACAAAGTAATCTTGTGATATGCTACAGTTTTTTTGTTTGTTTGTTTCTATTTTTCAGATGCAGTCTCTTCTTCATAATTGATCTCATCAAGTTCTCATTCTGTTTTAATTCAAAGCTGTGACAATGTAATAAACTGGTAAGCATACATAATCTATATCTTAAAATATATAGACAAAAGCAAAAAAGAAGTCAAAATAAAGAGAAAATAAATACATCACCCATTAACTAAATGTCAATTGTGAGGCCTATGCTCGATTCCTCAGCCCCTCTCGGAGAGCCCAGCATCACTGAGAATATCTTGCCCGCATGGCAAAGCTGGCAAGCTACCCGTGACATATCGATTTGCCAAACACAGTAACAATTGTCACAATGGAGACATTACTGGGCCCCCTTGAGCAAACGGATGAACAAAGGGAGCAACAGTGACAGTGACAGACAGTGAGGCTTATGCCAGCATGCTAAGGTTACAAAAGATGACCCTCAGGAGAAAAGAGAAAAGAGGGGATAAAAGGGGAGGGGGAGGAAAGGCCAGAGGAGGAGAGGGGAAGGACAATGCAAAGATGATCAGGTTGACTGCATTGCATTTGTTTAGATGAGCACTCTATACATATTCTCCTGTCAAGCACTTATAACCTAACCAGTTAGTCTATTGGGTAGTTTTGCTCTCTGTGTCAGGATTGGGTCAGATATATTAGTTATAACCACGAGCACCAACCTTCTAGAATATATCTACCAAACACTTGGAAATATGTAGATACTAAGAGATTCCAGTGAAAAATGGAATGGTGCTGGACACACAAAATATTTTTATATGTTCATGATTGGCTCAAATGATAGCCCAGCGGGTAGGGCATTTGCCTTGCACGCAGCCGAGTCAGCTGATAAGGGTTTGATTCCTCCAGCCCTCTAGGAGATCCTGACAAGCTACCGAGAGTAACTCACCCGCACAGAACATCCTGGCAAGCTACCCGTGGCATATTCGATATGCCAAACAGAGTAACAACAAGTCTCACAATGGAGACTTTACTGTGCCTACTCGAGCACATTGATGAACAACAAAGACAGTGCTATACAGTGCTATATGTTCATCATGGTATGATATGGTATGAGGTTGTAAGGTTGTAAGGCCCTCCCGTTGATCGTCGATTTGCTCGAGCGGGCCCAGTAACGGTAATGGTATGAGGTATTGACTACAAATCACATTTCACGAGTTCCAACTCAGTGTTGGACACTAAGAATATGTATGACATATATTAATGGAATTCAATATTTTCTAAATATGATGTTTATATGTTAAAATACTTATTCTAAATTTTTTTAATGTTTGTAAAATAATTGAATTTGTCTGTGCTGTGCTTCTCCTTGTTGGGAAAATCTCAGGGTGGTTGTGCTTTGTTCAAATGTGATTTATGTACCATAATCACCTCTTGATCATTGCTATGATTTCCATGATTTTTGTCCTTCTGTTAATGCCTTAGAAATATACTCAAAAAGAATGTCATAAACATTTGTTTACACAACTATGAAAATTTTATTTGTTGTAGCTAGCTGTAAAAAATCCTTACTGATAAATATTTTTAACATAAGTTATGTTTTTTTATAGAATTGTCACTCTTAAAATAATTAAAGGTTAAGTAAGAAACCTTACATGGATTAAATCAAGGAAAGATGTAATTATTTTTGAGGCATAGCAAATTAATACATATTAATTGTAGATCACATATTCTTTAAAAAATGCAAAAACAAAAACATTAAAATCACCTTCATTCTCCAGATTTAACTAACTACAAATACTATTGTGGAGATAGTTTTAAAGACAAATTGTCTCCTCTTTAAATAAAAAAAATCTCATTTGTGGATATTTTTTATTCTCCTAATTAATTCAGTACCGCTCACAGAATTGTTGTATGCCTATATTTGTAAAAAGGGTATGCATATATTTCTGTATACTTTTGCAAGACAATATCAATCATATTTTTCAAATTTTCAAATAAAAATATATTTTAACGTTTTAAAAAATTTTTATTACTGAAACCCCATGAGGTGTAGTTGTAGACTTACAAACTTTCGTGCTTGGGTTTCAGATATACAATGATGGAGTACCAATCCCTCCACCAGTGCCCATGTTCCAGTGATCCCAGTAGCCTTCCCACCTTCCCACCCCACCTATGTGGCAGGGCATTCTCTTTTGCTCTCTCTTTCCTTTAGGAAACTACAACAAAAGAGCAAAAGGGAATATGAGTGGCCACTGGTCTATAGTGAACTTTCAGCAACATGTCACATCCTGAGTGAGTCCTCCAAACATCCTTTACTTGATGTTCCCTTCTCTATCTGAGCTGCCTTTTCCCCGAGCATGTGCTTTCGATATAATGGTTTATATCCATGGATTTTTGAATGTTAAACCATCCTTGTATCCCCAGGATGAATCCCACTTGTTCATGGTATATGATCTTTTTGATGAGTTGCTGAATTCTATTTGCTAGTATTTTGTTGAGAATATTCGCAACTGTGTTCATCTGGGATATCGGCCTGTAGTTTTCTTTTCTTGTGGTATCTTTGTTTCCTTTTGGTATTAGAGAGATATGAGCTTCATAGAAACTGTTTGGGAGAGTTCTGTATCTTCAATTACCTGGAAAACCTGATAAGAACTGGCAATAGGTGCTCTTTAAATGTTTGAAAAAAATCGCTAATAAATTCATCTGGACCTGGGCTTTTGTTTTTGAGAAGACTTGTGATTACAGTTTCAATTTTGTTGATGTTAATAGGACTACTCAGGTACTCTATATTTTCTTGATTCAGTCTTGGGAGATGATAGGAATCCAGGAATTTATCCATTTCCTCTAAGTTCTCTTGTTTCATGGCATACAGACTTTCAAATTAGTTTCTGATGATCTTTTTCATTTCTTTGGTTTCTGTGGTGATATCCCTCTTCACATTTCTGATTAGGTTTATTACGGTTCTCTCTCTTTCTTTGTGTGTATTGCTAGTGTTTTATCTATCTTGTTTATTTTCTCAAAGAACTAGTTCTCAGTTTCATTGTTCTTTCATATTGTTTTTTGGGTTTCCATGTTGTTGATTTCTGCTCTAAGTTTTATTATCTCTTTCCTTCTCCCTAGTTTGGGCTCCTTTTGTTGGTCATTTTCCAAGATCTTGAGTTGTGAATTCAAGTTGTGTATGTGGGCCCTTCCTTCCTGAGAAATGCTTGCAGAGCTATAAATTTTCCCCTTATCATGGCTTTAGCTGTGTCCCATAGGTTCTGGTTGCTTGTGTCTTCATTCTCATTTGTTTCCAGGTATCTTTTGATTACTTCCTTGATTTCTTTCCTGACCCACTCGTTGTTCAATATTGAGTTGTTTTATTCCAGGTGTTTGATTTGGTTTTCTGCATCTGTACATGAGTAACTTCTATCTTCAGCACATCATTGTCTGTGAAGATAGTTAATACAAGGTATATCTTCCTGATTCTGTTGAGGTATGCTTCTTGGCCTAGCGCATGGTCTATTCTGGAAAATGTTCCATGTGCACTGGAAAAGAATGTGAATTCTTTTTTTTTTTGGGGGGGGGTATAAAGTCCTGTATATATCTCTTAGCCCTCTGTCTTCATTTACTTCCTTCAGAGCCATTATTTCCTCCTGAGTTTTAATCTTCTTGATCTATCCAGGGATGATAAGGAGGTGTTGAAGTTTCCAACTACTGTTGTGTTGCTTGCAATGTCCGTCTTACTATCAGTTAGCAATTGTTGTAGGTATTTGGCTGGTCCCTCATTGGGTGCATATATGTTTAGGAGTGTGATTTCTTCCTACTGTACATATCCCTTGATTAATACAAAATGGCCTTCACTGTCTCTTCTAATCTCTTTTAACCTGAAATCTATGTTGTCTGATACTAGTAAGGCCAGGCCAACTTTTGTAGGGGGTTTTTGTTTGCAGGTTTTTTTTTTTCATTCTTTGACTTTCAGTCTGTGTTTGTTCTGATTGTTCAGGTATATTTCTTTTAGGCAGCAGAATGTTCGGTTCTGTCTCTGAATCCATTTTGCCACTCTGTATCTCTTAATTGGTGAACTTAGACCATTGACGTTGAGAGAGATTATTGCTCTGGGGTTTTGTGTCATCTTTATGTAAGTGTTTGTTGTGCTTGTAGGGGTTTGTCTTGTTTTACAGTAGTCTCTTTAGTCCTTCTTTTAGGTTCGGTTTTGAGTCTATGAATTTCTTGAGCTGTTGGTTATCCACAAAGCAGAGTACCATTCCTTCGAGTTTGAGTGAGAGTTTAGCCAGATAAAATATTCTTGGTGAAGCATTCATTTCAGTGAGTTTTTTCACTATATGCCACCATTGCTGTCAGGCTTGGAGGGTTTCCTCTGTTAGATGTGCTGTGAATCTGAGGGGTGCTCCTTTGTATGGGATTTCCTTCTTTGACCTTGCTGCTTGCAGTATTGTATCTCTATCCATAACATCCATCATTCTAACTATGATATTTCTTGGAGTGCTTTTGTTAGGATCTCTTTCGGCTGGCACCCTTCGGGCTCCTTGAGTCCGGATGCCTGCATTGTCCAGTTCTGGGAAATTTTTAGCACGGTTTCTTTAAACATGGGTTTTCATTGGCATTGTTTCCCTGACCTTCTGGTACTCCAATGATTCTAATGTTGTTCCTCTTGGAATCATTCCCTAGGACTATGATTCACTCTAGAGCTATTTTGAGGTCTCTGGTCATTGTTTGTTGTTGTCCGTAGGCTTTTTGCAACTCATCTTCCACCTCACTGATTCTTTCTTCAGCTGTAGCCATTCTACTGTTGAGGGTACACACTGAGTTTTTTTTTTTTTATTTCGTCTACCGAATCCTTTATTCTTGACATTTCTGGGAACAGCTTTCCTATTTCTGCTCTGATTTCTTCCTGTATTTTCTCAATTGTTTCTTTCATGTCCTCCTTTTATTTACTAGATATCTGTCTCATTTGAACATCTTCAAATCGCTCATTTGAACATCTTCAAATCGCTGGAGCGATAGTACAGCAGGTAGGGCGTTCGCCTTACAAGCGGCCAACATGGCCGACCCGAGTTCGATTCCTCCCTCCCTCTCGGAGAGCCCGGCAAGCTACCGAGAGTATCCGATATGCCAGACACAGTAACAACAAAGTCTCTAATGGAGACGTTACTGGGCCCGCTCGAGCAAATCGATGATCAACGGGAGGGCCTTTACTTTACTACTATTTGAACATCTTCATTACTTCATGTCTGAATTCTTTATCAGAGAGCTCCCTTCTGTGTTTAACACCTATTGAGGCTTCTGGACTCTTTTCATCATCCTCTCCTTGTGTTGGGAATTTGTGTTGTTTCTTCATGTTTTTGTGGTGGTATGGAGACTGAGATGTTCTACGTGATTGCTGGGTGTGGGTAATTTTCCTATCGCCATGTGAGCATCCGCTGGCCCCAAATTACTCCAAGCCTACTTCTTCAGAGGCATGCCCACTTGGAGAGGACACGCCCCTTAATGTATCTGTTGTGGGGGGTGAGGGGCTACAGACCTGGGAGAAGGAGAAAATGCAACGCTGTGTTGGAGATGAACAGGAAGGGACTATGGAATGGTGGGTGGCCCAGGGTCCCAGAGGACGCCTGGGGTATGTGCCTTATATTAAATTTTAACAAAGTGAGAAATTGTGTCACATATTTGTATGAATAAGCTGAAAGTCATAATATTCATTGTCTTTGTACATTTTGATTTAATAATTTTACTACCATGTATGAAAGTTATATAGTTCATAACGTACATGTTTTATTACAATATAATATTATTATATTGTATTAGATAGGTTCCTTATTTAATTTTGATTGCTATTGAGATACTGTAGTTTATAATGCTGTTATAATAGTTCTCACGCAGTTATGTCCCTTTTATTTTTTTTGAGGTTGTAGAATCTATTAAATTTATATCTTTTTTTCATTTCATTTCATCATCCTGTTAATCGTCGATTGCCTCGAGCAGGCCCCAGTAACGTCTCTTTCATCCTAGACCTGAGATTATATTCACGGCTCTTTAGGAGAATGAGACCCATCATTGTTACTGGTATTTGGCATATTTGGTAGGCCACGGGGAGTTTGCCAGACTCTGCCCTGTGGGCAGGCTACATTCGGATAGCCTGCAAGTTTGTCCAAAGTAGGAATGAGGTAATAAGATGTCACGCGGCCGCAAATGCGGCCGCGCGGTTCCGGGATCTGGATTTTATAGTCTCTGAGTCTTGGCCGCTGATGGGATTACACGGCGCCAGGGGGCCAGGTGGTGGGTGTGACCCCCGCCTACTGGAATTTGGAGGATCTGGGTGGAAGATGCTCGACTCCAATTCGAGTAGGCTTGGAGGTCTCGGCCCCGGAACCCGCGTGGCTTTGTCCCTCTGCCAGTACCTTCATGTGTGCGGAGAGTGGTCTCAGCATGGTGGTGGCTGGTCCTGGAGGTCTTCGGCTGCCGTAGCCCTGGTCGGGGCGGGGAGGAAAGCTCAGCCCGCTCCCCTCCAAGGGACTCCGGGAAGGAACACCCAGGCGCGGGGCCAGAGACTGCACTGCTCTCGTCCGGGATCTGGATTTTATAGTCTCTGAGTCTTGGCCGCTGATGGGATTACACGGCGCCAGGGGGCCAGGTGGTGGGTGTGACCCCCGCCTACTGGAATTTGGAGGATCTGGGTGGAAGATGCTCGACTCCAATTCGAGTAGGCTTGGAGGTCTCGGCC
The DNA here is from genome assembly GCF_029834395.1 of Sorex fumeus. Classification (NCBI taxonomy): domain Eukaryota; kingdom Metazoa; phylum Chordata; class Mammalia; order Eulipotyphla; family Soricidae; genus Sorex; species Sorex fumeus. Next base: position 28,095,719 of record NW_026606067.1, read on the forward strand.
CCGGAACCCGCGTGGCTTTTTCCCTCTGCCAGTACCTTCATGTGTGCGGAGAGTGGTCTCTTATTATATCTTAATAAGGCTAAAAAAATTTAAATTTGTAGATTTCTAAGTCTACCTATTGGCAGAACTGTTTATATTGTAAATTAACTGTGACATCAAGTTTTTATAGCTTTATATAGTTGATGCTAATATGTTTATAAATGATATGAATGGCACCTCTTTATCTACATACACATCTGAATTCAAATATTGAAACAATTGTTATTTTTAAAAGTTGTTTTGTATCACACCTAGCAGGTTCTTTTATTGGGAGATATTCTTTTTTCTGTCCTATGGAATCACCCCTGGCAGTGTTCAGGGGATCCTAAGTGATGTCAGGAATTTACTCCACGATAGCAGCAATAGCAGCGGATATATGCAGGGCAAATGCTTTACCCCCTCTACTAACTCTAGAGTCCAAGATTCAAATATTTAAATATTGAATCAATTATAACAATCACTTGATCACTTGACATCCCCTTACTCATTGATTTGTTCAAGTGGGCACCAGTAACGTCTTCATTTGATCCTGTCACGTGCTAATGTAGCCCAATAGTTTCTGCTGGTTTGAGAAACACAAAAAGCCTCAAACCAATTGTTCAGGGTCTTGACAAAGAAGTCTGACCATCTCATAGGTGGGTGGCTACATGATCTTTTGACATCCTGTGGAAACCAGTTGGTAATGGCTCTAGTCCAGCGGTTGACTTCAAATCTCATTATGTGTCCAGCCCATCTGATTTTTGATGACTTGGCAAACGAGACAGTGTTCCTGATTTTTGACCATCTACAGAGGTAAGATCTTTGGATTCTTTCTCTAATTTGAGTGAAGCGTGATACTCAAAGCATAGCTCTTTCGAATTCTCTTTGGGAGACCCGAATAGCGTTCTCATCCTGTTTTCACGGGCCTCTGTTTTCACCGGTCTCTGAGGTGTATGTTAATGCAGGAAGAACAGTAGAATTGAAGACATGTGCCTGGAGCCAGAGGTTCTTTGTCCTATTAGCTATTTCTTCGACATTCTCGAAGGCTTTCCAAGCCATTCTCTTCCTCCTTTGCTACTCAGGTGCCAGGTCATTAGTCATGTGGACTTCTTGACATACGTACACATAACTGTTACATTTGGAGATGTTCATCCCGTTGAGAGTGAATGGAACATCAGCAATGATATCGTTTCTCATAAACATTGTCTTTGTGAGATTCAGCTGTAATCTGACCTTTCAACACTCACGGTCAAAGTCAGCCAGCATTTGTGCCACTTGGCTGATGTTTGGTGTTTTAAGAATGATGTCATCAGCAAAGTGGAGGTGGTATAGTTGCTGACCATCTATCTTCACTCCCATTCTATCCTATTCCAGTCATGCCATGATGTTCTCGAGTGTGGCACTGAAGAGTTTCGGTCAAAAGGTATCAACCTGTCAAACCCGTCTCTTGACGCTAATGATCACCTCCCTGTAGAATGATGAGATTCGGGTAGTGAATCCGCAATACAGCTCATGGAGGATACTGATGTATTAACATTGAATGCCCTTTTTGGCTAGGACCTCGATGACTGCTTCAGTCTCAACAGAATAAAAGGCCTTCTTTAAATCAATGAACGTTAGAACGAGCAGCTTCTTGAACTCCCAAAACACCTCAATGAGCTTTGTTATCATGTGGATATGGTCAATCATGTGGGATACTTTTAGGAACCCGGCTTGCTCGCATGGTTGTCCTTCATCTAGTGTTCGGCCAATCCTATTGAGGATGAACAGTGAACAAGTGATCATCCTATTGAGGATGATCAAGTGAACAGCTTGTAGACGACAAAACAACAGGCAGATTGGGCAATAGTTACCACTGTCGTGGATTTCTCCCTTTTTGTGCAGTAGAACAGTCCTGCTGGTTTTCCAAGGGGACTGAACCTTGCATTCAGACAGGTAGTCTGTGCAGAGTTGAGCCAGTGTATTGATGAGTACTGAAGGCAGGTTCTTCAGATGTTCAGGTCTGACCTTGTCTGGTCAAGGTGCTGTTCGCTTCTTTATCAATGAAATGGCATGTCAGATTTCAGAAGGGACAATGTTGGGAATGACATATCTATCCTGCAAAATTTGGCATATGGGCAGGCAGATGTAGCTATCGAAGAGATACGAGTAAAAGTCATGGATCATCTTCTCCATTACCCTTCTGGAAGAAGTTATAGATCCATCAAGATGTTGAAGGACAGTCATCTTAGTCTTGTAGTTGGCGAAGGACAGACAGGCATTGAGAATGCTTTTCCTGGCTTCTGTCACATTGACCAGCTCTGCTGCTCTTCTGTCTTTGAGGTCTTTCTTTATAGCTTCTCTGCACTGCTTTGGGAGCTCAGACGTTTGCTTGCAGTTGCCTGAGACTCGCACCAAACCACGTTGGCAAATAAGCTTGAGCATTTTTGAAGACATGCGTCTTTTTGTGGCTCTCTCTTTCTCTTGGAGTTCTTCATACAATCAGGGAGGTGCTGAACCAGTCGATCGTATTCCTCATTAATGTTGTCAACGATGGCTTCTTCCCATGTTGCCACAATAGTGCCAAAGAGCTCCCAATTAGTTGTTGTTCTGGGAGTTCTCTTCTTAAACTTTTCAGCCATTTCTTTCTGCTCTGTGAAGTAGAATTTTGCACGAAGGAGACGGTGGTCTGATTCTGTTTAGAATTTTGGGACAACAGCAACATCGGTCAAGCAAAACCGTAAATTGAATATGATGTGGTCAATTTCGTTGTGGAACCATCCACTGGGAGACTCCCATGTCCAATGTTTAGATTCGGCCTTCTGGAATTGTGAGTTACCATGGATGGTCTTGGTCGACATGATGAACTCAAACAGTCTCTCACCCTGTTCGAGGTCCAGAGTTCTACTTCCTTCACTTTGTGGGGCTTCACTGGTGTGTGAGTATAGCCTGAGTGTTCGGAAAGTGTCCTGGAGCATTTTGGTGGCCGGGTAGTGGAGATAGTGGAGGTAATGATAGTCTGCTGGGCTGCTTGGAGCAGGCAGAGGATCTCTGTTCCCGGGTCTGTTGAGCCTGGAGTCCGAGGTCCAGAGTTCCCCTTCCCTTCCTCTGTGGGGTAAAATTTGGTAAAATCTTTTATTTTTATAATCGTTTTAAAAATTCAAAATAAATGCAAGATATTTAGTTTTCCACCAATATTTCCTGAATGTTGGTATTAACATGTCAGTACTGCAAATAAATTGGCTATTTATTTTTATGAAATTATTAAGTATCTTGAAATAACTCTTATAATAACTGTCAGATAATGTGCAACTTTCTATAATTTTATATGGAAAATATAAATATTAGAGACATAAATTAACATTCAAACACTGTAGATGTTTATTTTCAATAGAATTTGAATATTAAGCATTAAAATTCTGGAAAGAGGATAGCTTTTTTGTTATGTTTGTGTTTCAACTACAATTCAGGACTGCATAAGCATATCAGGAAGAATTTATTTCTTTTTCATATAAAGTTCTATTTTATTTTTGCAGTAGGTTCACCTCTGTCGTTTTACCAAGAGACTAAATGATATAATAATTTCAGAATATATGAAGTATCATCAGTAAACCAAACAGGAAGGATCTACAAATACATACACCACAGCTATATATTTTCTTTTCTGAATTTTTTACAGGATTACATCTATAAAATTAATTTATGTTTTTCTCAAACAAAAATATGTGATCATATCTAACAGAAAATCAGGTAATATGCAAATTTACCACATTTGTAGAATGTTTAGAGCCGCTAGTGAATATTTCTAAAACCATACTATATTTCAGTGTTATGGACACTATGAAACAGATATGAAATACTACTCGAAATCAATTTTGAGTCAGATATTATTAGATAAAGCAGAAGTGAACAATATACTCAATATGTGGCCATAAATGACACTAATGTATTTATAAAAATAAGTAAACCCCTCATAAGTGAATATTTTTAAATGATTTTCACACTGTATAGGAATTTTTAAGCATTAAAGCACTTGTTTTCATAGCTCTAATTTGATACTAAAGGAGAGCATTGTTTATCGTAAATTTCAGATAAATACTTTAGTGACAACAGCTACTATATTTATATAGTTAATACACGTGGAGACCTAAGTCGCTTTCATCTATCTTCTTGGACTTACTAATAGAGGTTCATGTTTTTCCTTAAATCGTTTCTCATAAAATGTTCAAAAAAGTAAAAGTATTTGACAGAAATATGTAGTAAATAATGATGGGGTTTTAATTGAACTCTAGTCAATATTATTGTCAAAAAATTATGGCTAAAATGAGTTCCCTATACTTGCATTTCAGATAAGTGCCTTAATTCAAATCATTTCACCAAAATAAATATATTTTATAAATGTAATTGACAGAGTAAAAATTACATAGTACACTTGACCGACATGTAAAGTAGAAAGCAAAATAGTTTACTAGAAAATGTAAAAATAAGTTGTGTTTTTTTTCTCCTGTGCTTCTTCTCAGGAAAATCATGAAGATGAAACTCTGTGCCCTCTGCCAGGCATATTTATAAGTGTACTAGCCAGATAAGAACATAGAAGAAACATGAAGATATTTATTAAATTGGTTGTCTCCCTTTAAAAAGATGATATAATATTCTGAAGATGTCAGTTTTCTAAAAAACTTCATACAGATTAAATTCACTCTATTTTAAAGTCAAAAAATGCAGCTTTACAAAATTATTCTTACATCATGTAGACTAATATATGATCAAAGCCAACGAGAAAAAATTAAAAGAAAAATAATTGGATAGAATTGATCTGCTGGATACTTAAATGTCTCATATGCTATAGCAAATTCAGATGTGTTCACTGTCTCAAACACTTAATTTTTAAATTTATTTTTGAGCCACATCTGGCTGTGTCCCGGGATATTCTAGGGCTATTCTGTGCTCAGGAATGTCTCCTAGTTGGCTCAGGACACCACTATGTAGTGATGGGGATCAAACCCACATGGGCTGCATTCAAGGCAAGTGGCTTACCTGTTCCTACCTGCTGAACTATCTCTCCAGATCCCTAAACTTAATATTTTAAAACAAAAATGTAAGTAGCAAGACATTAATATTATAATTGCTTACTACATAGCTGTCTCCTAAGAAAATGGAAGCACTTGGTATAAACATGGAGATGATATGACTTCATGTTTCAAAGTTCTGTTAATATCTTTTTAAAATTATTTTCATCGTTTTATGACATGTTTGAAATTTTTATAAGCATGTTCAAGTTTTCTATGAAATTGACTCCTCCATTTTGACTTATGCTTTTGTTTTAAATAAGCTTGTTTACTAAAATTTAATTAAGAAAATCTTATTTTCTGTTCTTTGACCTACCTCAGAATGTAGTTCTTCCTCAATACCCTAACAATTATTTGGATTTGGTCATAGTTAGTGAAAGATTTTTTTTTAAAATAACAACTAAAAGAGATATCTATTTATTTGTTTTTCTGTCTATTTTGAAACATAATATGTAGGAGAGATTTTTGGTATCCCTTCAAGATAAAAGTCATACCATTTGTTATGAAGCTTTCACATACTTAACTGCTTTCAAATGAGAAAGCAAACATAATTTTTAAGCCAAGAGCATTCATTTATCTTTGTACATTATGCTATCTTCTGCTTGTTTTATATGTGCAGATTTAAATTTACACTATATATTAACCTTTTCACATTTATTCATTTGTAAAAGTGAAAAAAGAAAGCAGTATAAAAATTAAGAACATTGGAGAATGTGCACAGGTAGAGGATGAGTACTTGAACTTGTGTGACTGAAACATAATAACAAAAGCTTGTAAATCTGTAACTGTATGTCATGGTTATTCATAAAAATAAAATTTTCAAAAAGTGAATATACTGGGGGCTGGAGCAATAGCACAGCAATAGCACAGCAATAGCAATGGTAGGGCATTTGCCTTGCACACAGCTGGCCCAGCCGAGCAGGGTTCGATTCCTCCGCCCCTCTCGGAGAGCCCAGCAAGCTACCAAGAGTATCTTGCCCTCATAGCAAAGCCTGAAAAGCTACCCTAAGGTTTTCAATATGCCAAACACAGTAACAACAAGTATCACGATGGAGACATTGCTGGGCCCGCTCAAGCAAATCGATGAAAACGGGAGGACAGTGAGAGTGACAGTGAATATACTCATTCTGTTTACAAAACATTTCAGTATTTATACGAGTTTTTCTTTGTGCAAGAAAATTTTTATAGAATAGCAATATAATATAATATAATAATATAATATAATAATATAATATTATAATATAATAGTAATATCAACTTTTAAAGATATTTTAATTTTAACTCAGGATAATTAATTTAAGTGTTAAATGCTTACCAAACACTCATCAATATTAATATTTTCCTTATACTGTCAAAATATTACATTTTATTTTTTAGTTATAACCGTTCTTTTAATGTCAATATCTATGAGAATGAATAAAATATTTATAATTTTGGAGTGATAAAAGCATATTCCTTTTAAACATTGGATGCTGGGACCCGTGGTGATAGATGACAGGCACTGGTGGAGGGATGGGCACTTGATCATTGTATAACTGAAAGCCAAGCACAAAATTTGTAAGCCTATAACTGTACCTCATGGTGTTTCACTAATAAAAAAAGAAGAAAAAAGAAACAAATTAAAAAAAATTTATTTCGATTCATTTATTGAAAAATAATAACATTTATTTTCAAATATAAAATATATTATTCAGTATATAATTTTTTGCCCTCCCCACACCAAGGGACCCAGCCCCGGCAGGTGACCTCCACTACCCAACCACTGCACGCTCCAGGCTGCTTTCCAGACTGCGCGGCCACACTTCTTACCTATTTTACACTATTACTACACCATATCTGATGGGGTTCCAATCATTGGGAAAAGACGAGTAAGAAGAGGCTGCTAAAATTTCAGGACTCGGAGGAATAGAGATGTTACTAGTGCCCGCTTGAATAATTTGACGATCAACAGGATGACAGTGATACAGTGAAACAGTGAATATTTTGCCCTAAAATTCTGACAAAAGATTCAAAATTTGGTTCTAAATTAGTTTGGGTATCACAGATTTATATTTTAAAATATGTTGGAGAATATATAACCTGAATTCTTGCTTCTGCATTATATTTAAGTGATTTCTATGTTTTACGAAAACTAAATGTATTTATTTTTGTATGCATTTAATGTAAAAACAGAGAAAACATTCTTCCCTTTATAGAAACATAAATGTCTATTCCAAACAGGGAATTAATATCGTATTCGAAATCTAAAACTTCTACCATAGGATCTAATTTACTCTATTGTAGCAATATTAAGTATTTTGTATCACAAATAGCTTTATATACAACAAATTAATTAATCTCCACTTCTTGGGATTTACTTTTCTTACAATATGACTTTTAATCTTTTTATTTTTATGTTTTATTGACTCAGAATGATATACAGTTACAAAGTTGTTAATGAATGGGTTTCAGTCATATAATGTTCCAACATCCATTCCCTCACAGTGTACATTTCCCACCACAAATAGTCCCAATTTCCTCATTTTCCCTCACGCCCCCCCCCCTCGCATGACTCTAAGAAAATATTTTCTTCTCTCTCTGTCACTCTTTCTCTCTCTTTCTTTCTCTCTCTCTCCCTCTCTCTATGTGTGTCTGTCTCTCGTTATCAAGTATATCCCTTTACCTGCTTTCAACACTAAGTTTGTATAAAAAATAATTTCTAGCTATTATTCTTATGTTGATCCTATCTCTATCCTAACTGCTCTTTGCCTCCAGAGACTCTTTTGGCAAGCTTCTGATTATTGACCAATCCTCTAGGCTGCTGTTTACCTTGAATATCAGTCTCCTAACTATATATCTGTATCCACGTGTGTGTGTGTTTGTATCCCACAAATGAATGCAGTCATCCTATACCTGTTCCTCTCCCTCATTCATTCCACTCAGTATAATTGTCTCCATCTCCATCCATTTATAAGAAACTTTCATGAATTCATTCTTCCTAACAGCTGTGTAGTTTTCACTGGGTAGATGTACTATGGTTTCTTTATCCAGTTGTCTTTTTCCAGATTTTGGCTGTTGTGAAGAGTGCTGCAATGAACATAGAAGTACAAATGATGTTTAGACTGTGTTTTGGGCCACCAATAGTATATTCTAAGAAGTGGTATTGCTGAGCCAAATGAGAACTCAATTTCTAGGTTTTTGGGGAATGTCGATATTTTCTAAAAAGGCTGAACCAGTATGCACATCCACCAAATGTGAAGGTGAGTTTCTTTCTTCCTGCATCTGCTCCAGGACTGGTTGCTCTTGTTCTTTTGAATGTTTGTCAGTCTCTAGGTGTAAGCTGATATCTCATTGTTGTTTTGCTTTGCATCTCCTTGATGATTAGTGAAGTAGAGCATTTTTTCATGTGCCTTTTGGCCATTCGACTTTCTTCTTTGAGGAAGTTTCTGTTCATTACCTCTCCCCATTTTTGGTCGGGGTTTGATTGCTTTTCTTGTAGCGTTCGATCAGTGTCTTATATAGCTTTGATATCATAAGAAATTTAACAGATGTGTATTGGGTAAATGGGCTGGAGAGATAGCACAGCGGAGAGGGCATTTGCCTTGCACATGGTCGACCCATATTGGATTCCTCCATTCCTCTCAGAGAGCCCGGCAAGCTACCAAGAGTAGCCCCCTGCACAGCAGAGCATGGCAAGCTCCCTATGGTGTATTTGATTTGCCAAACACAGTAACAACAAGTCTCACAATGGAGATGTTATTGGTGCCCACTTGAGCAAATCGATGAACAATGGGAGGTATTGAGTAAATAATTTTTCCCATTTCGTTGGGCTGTCTTTGTAGCTTAGACATCATTTCTTTTGAGGTGCAGAAGCTTCTTAGTTTCATGTAGTCCTATTTATTTATGCTTGCTTCCACTTGCTTGGTCACTTGTGTTTTATCTTTGAAGATGTATTTAGCTTCAATGTCGTGGAGGATTTTGCCTGTTTTCTTCTATGTACCTTATGGATCCAGGTCTGATGTTTAGGCCTATAATCCATTTTTATCTAATTTTTGTATATGGAATTAGAAAGAGGTGTGAGTTAAAATTTTTGCATGAGGCTGTCATGTTTTCCCAGTACCACTTGCTCCACTTCATGCTTGCTCTTTATCAATGATTAAATGACCATATGTCTTAGGGTCTGTAAGGATATTGAACGGTATTCCATTGATCTCCTGGTCTATTTTTGTTTAAATACCATGCTGTTTTAATTACTACTGCTTTGTAGACAGTTTGAAGTTGTGATGGTGATTTATCCCATTTTCTTTTTACCAAAGAAAGCTTTGACAATTTGTGGGAAATAATTGTTAAAGATAATTTTCAAAAGTGTTTGACTTTTAAAACTGTCATGGGTATCCTTATAGGGACCACACTTTTTAATCTATATAATGCTTTGGGGATTATTGCCATTTTTGACAACGTTAGTTCTCCCAATTCATGTGCAGGGGCTCTGTCACCAATTCCTTGTGTCGTCCTTTATTTCTTGGTGTAGTGTTTTGTAGTTTTAGTTATGTAGGTCCTTCACATTCTTCTTTAAGCTAATTCCAAACTTCTTGATTTTCTGAGGAATTATTGTGAACAGGATTTTTTAATATCTCTTTTTCTCTTTCATTATTTGCATATAAGAAAGCCATGGACTGTTGGTATTGATTTTGTAACCTGCCACACTACTATATAAAACTATTGTTTATAGGATATATTTGGTAGAGTCTTTAGGAATAGTATAGTAACATATCATCTGAAAATACTGAGAGCTTGACTTCTTCCTTTACTATCTTAATGTCCTTGGTACCTTTTCCATGTTTAATTGTTATGGTGAGTACTTCCAGCACTGTATTGAATAGAAGTAGTGCGAGCAGGCAACCTGGTCTTGTGCCTGATCTTTGAGGGAAGGTTTAAGATTTTCCCTACTAAGGATAATGCTTGCTGTAAGCTTGTAGTAGATGGCTTTGACTATATTGAGGAAAGTTCCTTCAACTCCAATTTACTCAAGAATTTTTATATTGAATTAGTGCTAGATATTGTCAAAAGCCTTCTCTGAATCTATTGATATGATTATATGGTTTTGAATTTTTATTTTTTGATATGGTATGTTACTAATGTTAACCACCCTAGCATCCCGAGATGAATACTACATGTCATGGTGTATCATCTTTTTGATGAGCCATTGGATTCTGTTTTCTGGGATTTTGTTGAGGGTCTTTGCATCAGTATTCATCAGGGATATTTGCCTGTAATTCTCTTTTTTTTTGGTAGTATCTCTGCTTTCAGAATCAGGATGATATTTGCCTCATAGAAAATGGAAGTGTTTCTGTTTCTTTAATTTCCAGGAAAAGTATGAAGAGCATTGGCAATAGGTCATATTCAAAGATTTGAAGAACTCTCTAGTGAATCCATCTGGGCAGCTTTTGTTTTTAAAATAGTTTTGATTACCATTTCTATTTCCTCAACTGTGATTTATCTCTTCAGGTATTCCCCATCTTCTTGGTTCAGTTTGGGAGGTTATAGAAATTCAGGAATTTATTCATATTTTTAGGTTGTATTGTTTCATGGCATACAGATTCTCAAAATAAACATTTATGATCTTTTCAAATTCTGTTTTGGTGTTCCCCTTTTTAATTCTGATTCATTTTATTATGGTTTTTGCTCTCGCTCTGTCCCTCTCTCTCTCCCTCTCTCTCTATTTGTGTGTATGTCTCTATCTCTTAGTGAGGCATGCTGATGTTTTATCAATCCTATTAACTTCTTCTTTCAGGGTCAGGGGAATGAGATCCATTGTATTACTTTCTAAAAAAGACCACACCTTCTAAAAGATAATTGTCGGTAATTTTAATGCCAAGATAGGTCCGAGAAGATCAGTCGAAGAACTCCACATCGGGACCCATGGCCCAGAATGGAACGAACAGGATGAGAGACTGTCTGAGTTCGTCATGTCGACCAAGACCATCCATGGTAACAAGGTTCCAGAAGGCCAAATGTAAAGGTTGGACGTGGGAGTCTTCCGGTGGACAGTTCCACAACAAAATTGACCACATCATATTCAATCGATGGTTGTGCCTGACCGATGTCACAGTTATCCCAAAATTACAAAGGGGATCAGACCACCATCTCCTTTATGCAAAATTCTATTGCATAAAGTGGGGAGAAATAGCTGCAAAGTTTAAGAAAACTCCTAGAATGACCACCAACTGGTAACTCTTTGGCACTATTGTGCAACATGGGAAGATGCCGCTGTTGACAACACTGATGAATAATACGATCGACTGGTTCAGCACCTCAATGATTGTACATGGAACAAAGAAACATAGCAAGCCACAAAAAGAGGCCTGTCTTCAAAAACTCTTGAGCTCTTTTACCAACGTAGCTTGGCGTGAGCCTCAGGTAAGCACAAGAGAATATCTGAGCTCATAAACCACTGCAGATGAGTGATAAAGGAAGACTTCAAAGAGAGAAGAGCAGCAGTGCTGGACAATGCAGAAGAAGCCGGGAAAAGCATTCACAACACCTGCCTGTCCTTCGCCAACTACAAGACCAAACTGATTGCCCTCTGACTTCCTGATGGATCTATCACATCTACGAGAAGGACAGTGAAGAAGATTATCCATTACTTCTACCTGGATCTCTTCAATAGCCACATCAACCACATACCAAATTCTGCAGGATGGATATGTCGTTCCCAACGTTCTGGCTTCCGAAATCTGACATGCCATTTTGTCAGTAAAAAAGTGATCAGCAACTGGCCCAGACAAGGTCAGACCTGAACACATGAATAATCTGCCGTCGGTACTCATCAATACACTTGCTCAGCTCTTCATATGCTACCTATCTGAATGTAAGGTTCCATCCCAATGGAAAACCTGCAGGACCATTCTACTGTACAAGAAGGGAGACATCCATGACATTGGCAACTCTCACCAATCTGCCCGTTGTCCATTGTCTACAAGCTGTTCATTCAAGTCATCCTGAATAGGATTGACAGAACACTAGATGAAGGACAACCATTCGAGCAAGCCAGATTCTGCAAAGGAATAAGCACGATCAACCACATGGAAACCAAGCTCTCTGAGGTTTCTTGAGAGTCTAAGATGCCATTCTGTCTAACGTTCAATGATTTAAAGAAGGTCTTTGATCCTGTTAAGACTGATGTGGTCATCAAAGCCCTAGCCAAATAGGGCATTCAAACTCAATACATCAGGATCCTCTATGAGCTGTATTGCGAATTCACTACCAGGATCTCACCATTCTACAAGGAAGTGATGATCGATGTCAAGAAAGGGGGTTGGCAGGGTGATACCATTTCACTGAAACTCTTCAGTGCCACCTTCGAGAACCTCATGTGAAGACTGGAATGGGAAGGAATGGGAGTGAAGATAGATGGTTGGTAGTTATACTACCTTCACTTGACTGATGACATCGTTCTAATAACACCAAATATTGGCCAAGCAGCACAAATGCTGGCCAACTTCGACTGTGAGAGTGTAAATATCAGACTATAGCTGAATCTACGAAGACAATGTTAATGAGAAACGGACTCATTCCTGACATTCCATTCGCTCTCAATGGAATGAACATCTCCAAATGCAACAGTTATGTGTACCTAGATCGAGAAGTCAACATGAAAAAAGAGCTGGCAACTGAGCTGTGCAAGAGGAAGAAAGCAGCTTGAAACGCCTTCAAGATTGTTGAAGAAATAGCTAAGAGGATGAAGAAGCTTCGGCTCCGGGCACATCTCTTCGATCCCACTGTTCTTCCTGCATTAACATACACCTCAGAGACCTGGACCCTATGAAAACAGGATGAGAATTCTATTCTCATCTCCCAAAGAGGAATCGAAAGAGATATACTTGGAGTATCATGCTTCACTCAAATGAGAGAAAGAATCCAGAGTTTCGACTTCCATCGACAGTCAAGAATCAGAGTTGCTGTCTCTTTTGCCAAGGCGTCAAAAATCAGATGGGTTGGACACGTAATGAGATTTTGAGATGACCGCTGGACTAGAGTTGTTACAGACTGGATTCCACGGGAGGTCAAAAGATCCTTTGGCTGCCTACCTACAGATGGTCAGACTTCTTTGTCAAAGCCCTGAATGATCAGTTTGAGGCTCTTTGTGTTCCTAGAACGAGCAAACGCCATTGGGCTACACTAGCTTGTGACATGGATGAATGGAGACATTACTGGAGCCTGCTCAAGCAAATCAATGAGTAATGGGATGTCAAGTGATCAAGTGATTAAGTGAGTATAGATATCATAAATGTAATTCTCTATAAGTTTCAGCATTATCTCCACTGACATGTTCAGGAGTGGTCTCATTGCTCCTGAGAATATGCGAAGACTGCTCTCTATGTGAGTTCCTTCCTGGCACCATAAATGAAAAATTATTTCCAGATGAGAGCATGTCTCTGTTTTTACCATATTGTATTCATGAAAAATTAAAGTAAAAAAAATCTTGTTACCCACCACCAGGGATTAATTTTCTTTCCTGGCCCTGTTGCCCCATTCAGCGCAGGAAGCCGTGGCGAGCCCAAGGCCACTCTTTACACTTCCTGCCTTGTTCACTCACTCTCACCTCTTCCTCCTGCCACCACAGACCTGGTGTTCAGCAACAGTGAGGAAAATGACCATTTCAGTGCTCCAGGCGTTGCTGCTGGGGTCCCTTTAGGAACCGGGCACCTTCACTTCCACATAGACAGCTGCATGGATGTGAGGGTTGAGTCTTGGAAGAGAAGCAACTTTGAAGAACTAGGTAGAAAGGAGGCAGCAGTGCCTGGATGCCCAGAGTATGGATCAGGCCGGGAGGTGCCAGCCTAGTCCAGGAACAAACACCTCTGCTGGTGTTTCAGAGTGATTAGGAGGGGTGTGTGTTCAAGACACAGAGCTTTTCAGACCCTTGAGCGAGTGGGCCCGGCCCACCTACCTGTCTAGGTTGTGTGTTGCCACAGAACCATTCTTTGCTAGTGAAATGTCTTTCATTTATTGATGAAGCCAAACATTTTGTCAGCAGCTCTGTGGCTGTACAAACGTTTCTGCTTTTGCTGAGACATATGCCCCGGGGAGCTTCCCATCCAGGCACTGATGCTTACACTGCGAATATTTGCTGTGTGCCCAGTACCTGGGACCCAGCAGAGGTCTGAACTGACTGTTCTGAAATGAACGAAGCAGAGCCCCCTGCCTGCCACTCTGGTGAGGGGTACAGAAGCAGGGACAGGAGAGGCGAGGTCCCTGTGAGCACAGGTCCCTAACACTGCACCATCCCATTTCTCACTACTGCCTCTTGCTGGATAAGTTATTTGTGCCGTAATGTAATCTCTATTAAAGCTTCTTCATTATTTGTAGATTGTTGTGTTGGTGTACAGGGGACAGTTAGAGGGGGAGAGTTGTGGGGGTTATAGAGGTAGGATTGTTGGGGAGGGTTACAGAGGAGGTTTATGCGTAAGGTAAAGGGGAGGGTTACAGGGGAGGGGCTGTAGCAATAGCACAGCAGGCAGGGCTTTTGCCTTACGCACAGCTGACTCAGGTTCAACTCGATTCCTCTGTACCTCACAGAAAAACCGGTAAGCTACTGAGAGTATCCTGCCCACACGGCGGAGCCTGGCAAGCTCCCCGTGATGTGTTCAATATGTCAAAAAACAGTAACAAGTCTCACAATGGAGACGTTACTGGTGCCTACTCGAGCAAATCGATGAACAATGGGAGGACACTGCTACAGTGCTATATAATATTTATATATTTATAACTATGAAATTCTAAATATAATTTCTAACCTCAAAATATAGTCTAATAATATAGTTACTGATTATATTTTCTTTGAAATATAACCACAGTTTATGCTTAAACAGAAAGCTAGAATGATAGCACAGTGGTAGTGTTTGCCTTGCCCACATGGCTGAGCCGGGTTCAATTCCTCTACCCCTTTCAGGGAGCCCGGCAAGCTACCGAGAGTATCTCGCCTGCATGGCAAAGCCTGGCAAGCTACCCGTGACGTATTCAGTATGCCAAACACAGTAACAAGAAGTCTCACAAGGGAGATGTTACTGGGCCCGCTCGAGCAGGTCCATGAATAACGGGAGGACAGTGCAGTGCTATGCTTAGACAGGTATTAAAGTGGGTCAGGTTCTTGCCTTACATATAGTTGACTCAGCACTGTGTATGTTCATCTAAATTCTACCAGGAATGGTCCCTGAGCACAGATCCAGGAGAAACCACTAAGCACTGCCAGATGAAGTTCTAAAAGAACAAAAAATAAATAAAAAATATATTTAGAGGAAAATTAATAAAACCAGGAGAATTATGATAATGAAAAAAAATTACAAATTTTCCCATTGAAAAGTTTTTCAAAATTCTATAAACCAAATATATCTAATATTTATGTTTATATGTATTTATATTTGCATTTAATGGATTTAGTAAGTTTTGTAAAAATATAAGTAGTATAATGAGAACATGCATATTACACAGATACATTGTATATCATTTTATCATTATAACCCATTTGTGAATTAATAAATTTGAGTGCTTTACAAATAATAGGTTATCTTCAAAATAATACTATAAGACACATTTTTAGGACTACTATATTTTAGTTTTATTGGATTGAAGGCTACATCAGACAGTGTTGAAAGCTTAACTCTTGGCTGTGTTGAACTACCAACAATGCCCACAGACTGACATACATATCAATTGAAGTGAACTGAAATGCAGAACCAAAACAGAAATTCTATGTACATAATTATTAATATTTAGTATTAACTCCCATGGTTTCTATTATCACACATAAAAAACAAGTAATGCTAAAATTCAAAGCAAGAAATTGATTTGCTAAGTATTTAAACAATAGGAAAAGATCTCAGTCATTATTTGAGATTTATATTTTTGCTTTTGACTCTATGACTTTTCTCACCACCCTAAAGAAAAAAATGCCCATTCTGATCAATATTTGCTAATCTCTTTATTTCCATTACAATCTAATTGTAGTTGCTCTCATCATGCAATATTTTCTGAAAAACTCATTACTTTCCTAGTAGGCATTCTTCAAGTTTCTTCGATATTTTATCAGTTGTGAATATTTTGTCACATTATAGGTGAATTTGGCAGTTTTATTTTATAACTAAGCACATTTCAAAGGCAGGCACTGAATGAAGAAACCTAGGTGAAAAGCATGTGACAGAGTTTCAATTAACAATAGGTATGTGAGGTAATAACAAGAAGCTGGGCTCATTTGATTTGTTATTTTATAATTTTTCTTTTACTGAAGTAAGTGGAGAGACAAATTTTCTGCCATCTGTTATTTAAGTGGCTTAAGCTTTTCTGGACACAGAGTACACTATCATAATAATTCAATTTGAAAACACCACGTATACAAAAGTGGTTCTTATCCATTACTAATCAGTAGACACAATTAATTTCTATCTAACTTTAATCATAACTAATCTAGTCTACATAAGTAGTGTTCAAACAAACATAACAAATGTTTTTGTGTTTTAAGTCTGATAATTTTACATCTATAGACAAATTTAGTGAATACATATTAATGATTAAATAAGATTAAAAATCAAAAAAGTATACACGAAAACACAACCATCTTGTTATTCGTCGATTGCCTCGAGCAGGCTCCAGTAACGTCTCCTTCGTCCTAGCCCTGAGATATTTTAAAAAAGTGTCATATTCAAGGCCCTTTTAGAGTTCGGAGAATGAGACCCATCATTGTTACTGGTATTGGGCATATTTGGTACGCCACGGGGAGTTTGCCAGACTCTGCCGTGTGGGCAGGTTACATTCGGTAGCCTGCCAGTTTGTCCAAAGTAGGAATGAGATAATAAGATGTCGCCCGGTCGCAAATGTGGCTGTGCGCTTCCGGAGCTGGGTTTTATAGTCTCTGAGTCTTGGCTGTTGATGGGATTACATGGCGCCAGGGGGCCAGTCGATGGGTATGACCCTCGCCTACTGGAATTTGGAGGATCTGGGTGGAGGATGCTCAGCCCCGATCTGAGTAGGCTTGGAGATCTCAGCCCCGGGACCCACAAGCCTTTGTTCCTCTGCCAGTACCTTCATATGTGCAGAGAGTGATCTCAGCATGGTGGTGGCTGGTTCTGAAGGTCTTCGGCTGCCGGGAGCCCTGTTCGGGGTGGGGAGGGAAACTCAACCCGCTCCCCTCCAAGGGGCCCCGGCAAGGACAGCCAGGCACGGGGGCAGGAGATTCTGCAAAAAAAAAAATATCAAAAAAGATTTTCCAAATATTTCTTCAAAAGCAATGTTTATTTCAGTGATTAGAATTCATTAAAAATGTTTATATATATATATTAAATAAATTCTCCAAACCAAAAAATGTGCTTATGAATAAAAAAACATTATGTGTTCAGAAAAATTTTTGTTATATATTAGCCCTTCTATGCAGGCTTATATACAGACAAATTTTCATTGTTTTGTTTTAAATGATACAAGACTGAGTGATCTTGCTTTAAGTTACTCTTTCACTTAGTTTGCATTTGGTGCTATAACATTTCTGTAAGTCTCATTTATAATTCTTGAGTTATAGTTCTAAAAATTTTAGGTTTAACATTGGTTTGCCATTTCTCCTCTGACCTTTCTTCTCCATAGCAAAGAGCTTAGGGTTACTGAGTAATACCCATCACAATGCTCCCGAATCACTCCCATTTCCTTAGTACTCATCTTTAACTTCTCTGTGCTCTGCTATCTCTATCTGTTACATCACTCATTTCCCCTAACCAGAACCTGCGACTTGTAAGTCAAATTCTTCAGAGATCTCTGGACTTGGATTTATAAGTGAAATATTGCTCTCCTCTTTTTCTTATGTCCTTTGCATAGTTTACTTTTGAGCATTATCCTTTTTGTATACATACAGGAAGACAGTTAATGCTATGCTCATATATCTTGGGAATTGATTCCGAATAATATTTACCTCTGGGCAACTGTAATATTTACTGAATTTATGCCTCAGTTGCCCTTAATTCCTATCACCCCAGAAGCAGGGTCCCAACAATGGGACTGGACGGACCCATGACAAGTGGTAAGCTACCCTAGCATCAAAACAGGACAGGCTAAGTGCCATAAAACTTATAATAAACTTAAATAAAAGAAGCCCAGTTGTGGGTGAATTCTGGCATTACCCAAAGAAAAGGGATTGAACAAGAACCCTGCTAGGTTTAGGAAGGACTCATCTGGCCTGAGGACTTTAGTCCAGGATCTATAGCGAAATATTCCCCAAAAAGCCACCCCTTAAGCTTAATATATCTCTTACTGTTTCCATACAAAATGACTAGGAAGATTATTACAAAGTAAATTTAAAGTTACTGTTTTTAATGGTTATGGACTATGGGGAAGGAGAAAAGACAGCTTTGGATGAAATTCTGCCCTTGAGGGGATGTCCCAGCAGGATGAGATCTTTGTCTTAGAAAAGCTTCCCCAGAAGGAAGAGCTTTCATGTGATGAGTGTGCTATTGTACCTATGTGTAATTGCTACTCTCCAATCCTTGGATTTTGTTCTCTATAGCTGCCTGGGGGAGTGGACTAGAGGAGGAGGAATATGGACAGTGATTGGTGAGTGATAAGAAGGAGGCAGAGGAAGAACAAACAGGCAATTGATCACCAACCAGCCTGGCTCTCCTTTTCTCCTTTCATCCATTGCCATCGGCCATCTGGGGTGGGAAAATGGCCTGATCACCAAACGCACATGGAGAGAGACCGCCAGGCCTCTCATTTATTTTTTGATTACACATCTAGTCCTCTACAGAATGATTACCTTTCAGTTCTGTAAGTCAGAAGTTCAAGTCATAGAAAATCAAAATCAACGAATCCAGAGGACATTTTTGCATTTTTTTTAATTGGGAAGGTGCACACACAGTTGCACTTGGGGACTACTCCTACTTTTATCCTGGGTGTTCACTGCCAGGGGTGATGGAGGGACATCAATCCTGAGCTTCCACATGCAATATGTGCACACATTCTAAGCTATATCTCTAATCCAGAAATGATTCTTCTTAAGAATCTATGGAAGAGGAGCTGGAGCAATAGCATAGTAGGTAGGGTGTTTGCCTTGCACGTGCCGAACTCGGGTTTGATTCCCAGCATCCCATATGGTCCCCTGAGCACTGCCAGGAGTAATTCCTGAGTGCAGAGCCAGAACTAATCCCTCCCAGGTGTGACCCAAAAAGCCAAAAAAAAAAAAAGGAATCCAGAAAAAAATCTACCCTAGTTTCTAGAAGTCACTGTCTTTTCTTGCTTCCCTGTCACATCACTTTAATTTATGTATGTATTTATTTTACACCTTACTGATAGAGGTCTTGTTATTGATGCCACTTAGATAACCTTAATCACATCTATCTTGACAGAATTTTTTAAACATATAAGCACTATATTTTCAGGTTGCAAGGATTAGGATGTGAAGCTTTTTGGGGAAACATTATTCATTAAATGCTCAGCATCAAAAAAACTAAAATCACAGTTTTATATGTTTGTGATCATTAAAGTCATAAATATTTCAATATATTTCTCTGTTAGTCAAAGAATAATCTCCAGGAATTAAACGTTTCTAAGACTAAATCTAGGCCCATCCATTTTAATTATAGATTATAGATATGAGAGCTACCCAGATAAAGAGAAAGCTACTAGAATATAGAGAAAAATCAACAGAAGGTTTAAGGGTAATCAAGCAAATTAAATCAGCTGGTATAGTGAATAACATTGAGAGAGGCAGAGGGAATACATAAGGAAAAATTCTTTAAACCACATTTTGGTAAAAAGTACAATTGTGTTCTTGTGTTTAAAGGTTATTTGCTAGTACATTGTATAGAAGTGTTTTTAGACTCCATTTGGGTTATAAAAAAATTTTCAGTTTTCTTTAAAAGCAATTTGAATGGGGCTGAATGATAATGCAGTGGGTAAGTTATTTGACTTGCACACTGCCAGCCCAGGTTGGATTCTGGCAACACTTATTGTCCTCTGTTCCCTATCCCAAGGAGGAGTGATTCCTGAGCACAAAGGTAGGATAGATGCTGATCTAGATGTGACCCTAAAACAAAACAAAATAAGAAATGGTCACAAGCTTAATGTGCCCTCTTTCACAATAATAAAATAAAACAGAAGCAATTTGAAAATGAAAAATTAAACACCGCCTTGATTGTTTATGTGATCTTTATTCTGAGTCATTTATACATTTGCTGCAAGATGGCTGCTCATCCCCCAGGTACCATTCTGTACTCTCAAAGTCAAATGACAGGAAAGTAACTTGAACCTGAACACGTGTTGGTACGCTTACATTTTATCAGAAACTTAAAAAAATTGATGTCCATGCTCTTTGGTTGTTTATGACAGCATCAGGTAGGCACTTCAAGAGATCATTGAGTCTAGGATGTGCCTGGGTAAAAATTCCCTAAAGTAAATGATTAAAAATTGACCACAGCACTGGAAATGTCTGCCAGGTCTTTTAATAGTTGTCTTACATAACTGTTCTATTTTACAATTTGTAATCAAAATAGGTGATTCTCAAAAAAGTTTTTGGACATCATTTTAAATCATCTGGGTACTTTGATCAAAATGTGCTTGAACTACTGCTTCACCATTATAAATGTTATGTTATGCAATGTGTTGTGTGCAAACTTGCATAAGTAAAATTTTTCTCAATAGAAAATACGTACCTCTTTTGACCCAGGAGTAAAAAATGTGGAAAATATACATAATATGTACAGTATAAGCCGAATATGCACATTATACACATAATAAACAATACAAGTTTCATAAACAATCAAAGAGAGACTTTCTTTAGTAAAAGGTCAACTTTGAAAAAAGTTTAAAAATATTCCCTATTCTACTTTCAACATTCTATTTAATTGCAAACTAAAATTGAGGAACATATAAACAGTGACATCTTGGATATACAGACAATAACATTTAAGTGAAGAAAAATATAAGATAATCATTTCTTAGAAATAACAGCTTAAAATTATCTGCACACCTTCACTTTGATAAGAATGAGAGAGGGACCATTTTTACATTTTTTTCAAATGCAATGTTGGGGTGAAATATAGAACTCCATTTATTGCATACTGTATTTGTAAATGGAAAATAATGGTTATTTTTAAAGTGGAGATAATACTTTTTGTGGCCAAGTTTATAGTACAAAGGTTAAAATAATACATCTCTGTTCAATTCTTTGCATCACATAGTCCCTCAGTCATATACAGGCATACCCCGGATGCCACCATGTTGGCCGTCACCTCAACAGAATAGTTCTTTACTTTTGTCTTTTCAGTTCCAGGATAGACACACCATTGAATGCTCAAGCATTCTGGCAGAAAGAGTCTCTGAACCTTCTATAGACCACATGGGGGACCAAAACTAATAACAATAAAAACAACAATATAGCAATTATATTAGTAGTATCTCAAAAATGTAATAATTTTGATGATTAGATTTAAACTAATGTAAAATTATTTCTTTACATATTTTGGAAAATACATATGTTCTTTACATATTTTGGAAAATACATATGTAAAGAACTAGTCAAGGCTCAAATAGAATGAAAATAGTGCCCAATGTTCTGTCGATACAGTGATATGTAACACATTACACATATGGCTGTGAGAAATATGATAAATGATGAAATACATATGGTAATGAAAACATTTGACAAATAAAAAGATAGCACAGAGATTTAGCACTTGTATTTAACTTACCCAAGTTCATGTAGTCCCATGAGCTGTCTGAGCACCGAGAAAGAAGCATATCTGGGAGTTGCCCAGACTCCTCCCAACAAATACATATGATAGTGACAACTATAATGAAAATATCACATGAAAACTAAGAAATTTTTTGCATATTATATATTGTAATCTTCTTGAGAGAATAAATGCATGTAGAAGACTGATTTTGAAATACAAACTTGGGCTGTTGAGTCACCTGCCAGAATTCACACAGTTGGGGTCCTTAGTCTTTTTTGTTTCTTAACAATAACACTGGTATACATGACATTTTTATGTGTAATCAAGAAAATATTTGGGATCATAAAGTGAGAGTTATAAATCTATTGTATACCCAATGAATTGTGAACCAATGAATTATTTAATATTATTACAGCTGTTCATTCAAAATCCTGTTAATTTCTTTTTGGACTGTTAGTGAAATAGGGAAATTTTTTTTGTGCAGGATATCTCAAGTTCCATTTTGATAATTCTTTTTCGTTGCATATTACATGTTTTACTTGGTAAAATATGCAATTTACCTGAAACAAACTGTTAGTTTATTAGAAAGAATTCTAATATAAAGATGATCTTATGACACTACAGAAAACAGGAGATTATTATATTATCAAACCTCTCATTCTTCAAAAATATAATTAAATATCTGTGTCAATTATGTGACTATAATATGGAGAAAATTATAAAGTGCATTTTTATCCATTGAATAAGTATAGAATGGTTATGTTAAAATAAAATATCTAAATATCAGATACAATAAAATTTATATTTAGTGTAAGGAGAAAACTAGATCAGATCTGAATTGATTTCTATGTAACCTAAAAAAATTCCAGTCTATTCACTCTTTAATTGCTGTACTGTATTCCTGGATTACAAGCATATAGTTGTTTTCTCATTATCCTGACATGATTTTACATAATATTTTGATTATACTGAAATGATTACTTCAACTGTGACTCTACATAGTTGTTAAATGATGTATCAGACAGAGCATTAAGTTCTTTATAAGACGTGCATAATTTATTTTATACTTAATTAACTTTGTGACTTCATTTTTATTTCTCTACATATTAGATAACTAATTATTAAATGAAATCATATTAATATATGATATTAAGTCTATTGTAAAGATTTAATTTAACCTTTAACAATGATAAAAACTTCATATATCATTGTCTTTATTAGTAACTTCAGTTTATAGTTAAAAGAACTGAGAGTTAAAGGTGAAGAGCATTTGTCCATACATTTCAACTAGTGATTTGCTTATAAATAATTTGAATTCTATTCTGTTTGTTTATATCAGAACAATACATTCAAGTATGTAATCCCAGGGTGCAACAATCTAATTTAATTTTTGTAAATTATTTTAATGCTATAATCTATTATTATTATTCTAGAAACCTAAATGCTTAATTTTTATAAAAAACAAATTTTAATTTAAAGCGTTGAAAATAGTTAGCATATTTTATGTTGAGTATAATAAATGTAAATAAATGCATAGACTAAGAATATATGACCTTATTCTACTTTAATTTGAAATTCTTTCCATTTATTAAATTTTCATTATTTTGATCTATACTCTAATCATAATGATTTCTACTATAACTTTTTTGACATTTTGCGTCATATCTAGCAACACTCAGGAGTAATTTCTGGCTCTGCACTCAGAAATTACTCTTGTCAGTACTCAGGAGACCATAAAGGATGCAAGGGCTCAAACCCGGATTGGCCACATTCAAGGCAAATGCCTTACCCACTGTATAATAGCTCTAGCCAATAAATTTTATATTTAATAATTTTATTTATTGTTTAGTTTGTTATAAATGGTTGAAGTTTAATTGCATTTAGCAGATAAAGTGTCAACAGACATCTAAGACTACATTGGTCTACTGCATTGGTCCATTAATGGTCTACATTACGATTAGTCCAGTCTTTCTTTACTCTTCTGCTATTTGATAATTAGTTCTGGATTTCAATGTCAATAGTTTGTCATTGTTCAGTATTGCAAATTCTTTATATTCCACAGATGGTTTAAATAATCTGGTATTTAAAACAGATTATTTCTTTTCCATCTCACTTATTTCTCTTAATGTGATATCCTAGAGTTCATCCACATTGCAGCAAATTGCATTTCATCACACACACACGCATGCACGCACACACACACATACAACATACATATATACATATATATTTGTTATAGCTTCATACCTTTTCATTATGTATATACTATAACACCTTGATCTTCTATTATTGAGCATTATTTCTAGAACCTGGCCATCGTGCTAAGTTGTTGCAGTGTATATAGGTATGCATCAATTCTAATTGTTATTTTGTGTATGTGTGTATATGTTCATTTTTCTGGAAGAGGCAAAGAAATGGAATAACATGTAATGATATGTTACATCATGTCCTCTGTCTGTTCTTCCTTCTGCCCTTCCCCCCTCCTCTCCCCCTCATACACTATCACCACTTGGATGTTCAGTGCTTAATCTGGCTATGAGCTCAGGAATCACTTCTGGCCGTCTAGTGTGCCAATTATCTAAGCTAGGCTGGCCTTGTACAAGACAAACTCCTCACCCAATGTACTATGATTTTGGTCCTATATTTACCTTAACAACTATCCACACTGGAACTGACAAATAAATCTCAGAAGAGAGCAATACACTGCAGAGATGCCTCTTAACTCTGCGCCAGACTGACTTCACTGGGGGACCTTGTAGTGGGGTGTGTTGGTCCCTCTGCCCCAACAGAACCCTAGCAGCCATAAACTACAGAACCAATCACCACCATGCACATGGCAGATCATCACAGGCTTGGGGCAAGCCCCTCATGCATGAGAATGAGTCTGCTGCAAAACTCTGGTATAAGGGTTTTGTAATGGAAAACTCCAGGCTCACACAAAATTGGAAATGGACACCATCCCCCCATTGCCTTGGGCTTCTGTGTTCCTGGCAGTCATGCCCATGAACTGCATCTGGATGCTGTATAAACTCATTAATGGCCATAATCCAGAGACTCACAAATAAATCTTGGAAGAGAGCAACACACTGCAGAGATGTCTCCGGACTCCCAAATCACCATTCAGTTAAAAATTTAACTCCAATTCTAGCACTCCATTTAAAATATTAGAGTTCCTATAGTGTGCAGTCATGAAAGTGACTGCACAACATCTTATACTTTATGCCACGGATATACCACTGATATGCACACCAAATTTGATGAGATGTAAAGTAGGAGGCAAATGATCTTAATGGAATATACTTTTTCCTCTTTCCTCTAAGAAAACTTTTTTGTATAATTTTTAGTGAACTATTCATAACAAACAATAGAAAAATAAATTAATTAGCAGGCTTGTGTGGTGGTGGGAAAATTTGAAGTAATTGCAATGGGAAGATATAATGGTGGTGGAATTGGTTTTAAAATATTGAATGCAACAAATTATTGTGAACGACTTTTTAAAAATAATATTAAAAAACAATTATCCACACTGTTCCATAAATAAATCAAGTGACATCCCCATCAAGAGTGAATAAGGGATTCTTTCTCATCACATTCTCCTCCAACACTGGAAATTTCTAATCATTTTGATAAATTACATACTTAATGATATGAAATGATAGCATAAATATTGTTTTGATTTGCATTTTACTAATAATACGTGATAAGAATTTTTTCATGTGTACTAGCTATTTATATGTCTTCTCTGAAAAATTATTTATCAACTGCCCCTATTAGATGTTTTATGAGGTTATTGGATATTTTTGTATTTGTATTGTTGGGCTCCTTGAGTGATTGGGTATTAGCATATTGTAAAATTCACCACATACTGCTATTTTCTCCCATTCCCCCATATTTCTAATTTAACTATGGTTATTTTGCAATGAAAAATATAATATTTTTAAGTTAATGTAGTTACATTTGTTAATGTGGGGGTTTTGTCTTTGGAGGGGAAATCACAGATACATTAACTCCACTTAGCTTTTCTTCATTGATTATTATGGTATCTGTGGACTCTTCATAGATGTTATTACTGCTGTGAGGTATGTTCCCTCTATATTCATTTATTTATTTCATTCCATACAAGCCTCTTGATGGGGTTACAGAAAGTACAGTGAGTAGTGTGCTTGTGATGCATGCAGTCAGCGGACTTCAATTCTCAAAACTCTGTACCCCAGAAATCAGGAGTGATTCCTGAGCATAGAGTCAGGAGTAAACCCTGGGCACTGCTGGGTTTTGAGTGTGGACCCAAAACAAAACCAAAATAAAATAAATAGATGTTGAATCTTGTCAAACACCTCCTGACATCAATCAATTCAATCTTTATCTTTTCTTTAGTTGTGATTGTATATTATTATTGATTTGAGTGTATTGAGCTCCCCTTGCATGTCTATGGTGAAACCCAGTTGATCATGATGTATGAGCCTTCCAGTATAAGGATGAAATTGAGGTTAGTATCAGCTTCATTGAAGTCATTAGAAGGGCCCCTGTTTCTCCTGTAATTCAAACAGATTCAGAGCATGTGAATTAATATACCTTTGAAGTTTCAGTAGAATTCACCAGAAACTACTTAGAAAAGAGCTTTTGTCTTGAGGGAAATTTTTAAAGTACAGTTTCAATGTCCTTACCTGTAGTTTACCTGTTCATATTTTCTAATTCTTTTTGATTCAAGTTTTGAAAAGTTCCTGAATTGAAGAATTCATGTGTTTTCTTAAATCCTCTGGACTATTGGCATAGCTGTATATAGTAACCTCATACAATCCTCTTTATGTCTTAAGCATCTGTTTTATTTCTCTAAAATGGTTCATTTGGGTTATTTCTTTCTTTCATGTGACTCTAGCTAAAGATGCATGTTTTCATTCTCATGTTTTAAGGAACTATTTTATATTTTCCTCAAAGTTTTATTTTATTAAAGCACCATGAATTACAAAGATTTGTCATAGTTGGCTTTTAACAAACAACATTCCATCATTAATCCCACCACCAATGTCAACATTCCTATAGCAGTGTTAGCAGATTCCTTCTCCTGCCCCTGCACCTGAACACCAGCCTACTATCTTCATAGGCACCTTTTCAATTTGGCTATTAAAATTTGGGTCTTGAAATTTCAGTATTGTTGACTCTTTGGGTTGGCTATTTAGCTCTATCGTTCTTTAACACCACCAATGTATCTGGATGCTCTTGCCCCTACCCCTGCTGCTTCTCAATTGTCTCTTCTTCCCTCCCCTTCGCTTTATTTATTTCCTTTTCCATATACCTTGGGACCAAGGGTTATCTAGGCATCCTAGCTTAAAACATTGAATTTCCTCATGCAGTTGATCTAAATACCACAGATAACTGATACCGTCCTGTCTCTGATATTCTCCTCTGGCTTACAGTATTTAACATGTCCCCCAGTTCCATCCATGCTGCAGCAAATTGCATCACTTTCTCATTCCTTACAACTGTGCAGTAATTCATTCAACACACATACATGCATATATCTACTATGTATATATATATACTTAAATGTACTATATATACCTATTATATATTCATGAACATATACACCATCTTCATGATTCACTAGGATGTTTTCAAAACTTAACTATCATACTGAGTGCTGCAGTGAATAGTGGCATGCATATGTCATTTTCATTGGATGTTTTTCTCTCCTGGTCAGTAGATATACCAAATGGAATTGCTGGATTACTGGCTAGCTCATTTTTATGTATACTGAAAACTTTCCATACTTTCCATGGGGGGTGAACCACACTATCCTACCAACAGCAGTAGGTGACAGTTTCTTTTTCACCAAATTCCCACCAACACAGATTGCTCCCATTCTTGCTGATGTGAGATGGTGTGCAGTCTTAATTTTGATTTCCCTAGTCATAAATTATGATGAGCTTTATTCATGTGCCTCTTGGCCATCTGTCATCTTCAAAGAAGACCCTGTTCATATTCTCTCCTCATTTTTGATGGGGTTTTGAATTATTTTTGTTGATGTTTGTGAAAACTTTATGTATCCTGAATATCAAATCTTTATCTGATGTGTTGAATGCAAATATTTTTTCCCACTCAGTTAGCTGTCTTTTACTTTAAGCTCACAATTCTTTTGCCATGCAGGATATCTCTAATTTTATGTAGTCCTGTCTTTAGGTATTATGGTTACTCCAAATTTTCTTTTATGATTAATGCCTATGCAGTTTCTGAGATATTAATTCTGAGATGTTAATTTCAATCTAATTTTATCTAATATATTAATTTCTATCTGAGAGGAAGCAGGTAGGCACAAGCACATGCCTGGGTTTGGATAATTAGATGTCAGATGGGGCACCTCCCTGCTCTGAGGCCTGGAGTCCAAGAAAGAGAAGTCGGCAGGGTCCTGGCACCAGGATTTCTTTTGTAATATGCCCATGTGGTGAGAGGGTGTATGAGGGTCAGGTTATATTTCTTTTAAATTCTCCTTAATCATTTTTTTTTTGTTTAACAAAATATTCCTCAGTTTTCAAATGCTCATTTTTAACTGTTGGTGTCTCAGCAGCTAGACTGAGACTTTGACCAAACTCCCTGACCCATAGAAGCAAGAGCCAGCCCTGTTTACAAAGAAGACCCAGGGGGCTGCTCTAGCACTCCCCACAGGCAGGCCCTCTGGTTGAGGATGAAGGACATGACTGTGACCCATCTTGATAATCTGGCCCTAAGAGCAGGATATGTAAATCATTAACTGACATTTGTAGGAGCCCTACAAGAGTGCTGTAGGAGAGAAACGAGAGAAGCAGAGAAGCGTGCTGTATATGGGATTGCCCCCCTCCTTAGTGTATAAGAACCCCTGGGTAGGAGCCAATAAACAGAGAACTGCTTGACCACCAGATTACAGCCCTCTGTGGCTTTCTTTCTCAGCAGCAGCTGTGGCAGAAATTCCGGGGTGTGCAGAGGGCCATGGCAGAGGCTTCTCCCCTACCCACACCCTCCCCTTTAGGAAGCAAGTGCCTGACTTTGGGAAATTGGGATCATACTCCAGTTTGCCAGGGTCGACTAGCCAGGACCCCAACTTTTAATCAAATTTTTAAAATATATGCATTAATTTCTACACATATGGCTTTGAAGTCAGAAAAGAAATCTGATATTATTTCAATTTTTATGATTTTATATATTTTGAATCATGATACAGTATGTTATTTATTCTGGAAAATGTAATATATCTGCTAGAATAGAATGCGTATTCTTTTGTGGGGCTGAAGAACTTGAATACATATATATATATATACATATATATATACACATACACATACACATACACATTAGACCAAGTTTTTCTGATTAATCATTTAGGACTCTCATTTATGCATTGATATTGTATATGGTTGATCTGTCCAATGATGCAAGTGGGGTATTAAAATCTTACTATTTTGTTACCAGGAATATATCTTCAGGTCTGTTAGTTGTTTTATCAACTTTTCTTCCCGTCCATTCAGTACATTTGATGACTTGAGTCCTCATGATCTTTTGATCTCTTTACCAGTAGATTGTTTCCATTCCAATCTTATTTTCTTTAGCTTCAATAATGCAAATAATGTATTATTTGATACAAGTTTGGTTATTCTTGCATTTAGCTGCCTGTTTTGCTATTTTTACCTTTAATTCTGAGCCTGTGTTTATCGAAAAAGTTTTAGTATGTCTCTTCTCAGCACAGAACGTCATATTTCATCTAGATGCTCTATGCCATTTTATGGACCAATTAAGTCCAATTAACATCTTAAGAAAATGTTGATATGAAAAGTTTATTTCCATGTATCATTGATTGATAACTTGTTCAGATTTTAACTATGTCCTCAGATGCTGTTACTCTAAGAATTTCTTTATCCCTCCTTCAACTTTAAGTCATAAGCTTTTTGGAGAGGGCATCTTTGGCTTGAAGTCTTTTTGTTTGATACTTTGCATATGCTATTTCATTATTTCTTATTTATAGAGTCAGAAAAATATTCTCTGATATTTCTTTTTCTTCTTGTGTGTGAAGTTTTATTTCTTTCAGTTATTTATTATAGTCTATTCTTTTTATTTCTGAGACACTTTGTCTTGTTGCTTTGATAAAAACATGTCTCAGTATTGTTCTGTTTCCCTTAACTATGGTATTTTTAAGGAGACCTCTTAAAACAGTGCTTCCTCATCCTTCCCTTCCACATTGAGGATGTTCTTTCTGCATACCATACAAGCACCTTAACCCCTATACTAAATTTTGACTCCTGGGTATAAAAACTTTGTTGAACTTGAATATATCACAACAGAAGCATTGTTTTTAACTCAATGCAAAAGACATTCAGTAGAAATGGAGACGTCAGCAGACATCCCTTGGGAGAAACCTCAAAGCCAGATCAATTTTCTTTGGCTTAAAATAGGAAAAAACAGGCATCTGACTGCAGAAAAGAATGTATTTATGCGTTTAAATGCATTCTTTTAAATTTGGGGAATTTTACATTCCCATTATATGCTGAGAAGAGAACTATTACTAAAGACACACAGAGAGAAGGAGGTACAGATTCAGATTAGAGGGTAATTAAGACAAGAAACTTACCATTAACACATCTAAATTAGAAATAGCATGTTAATTATTTAATTGTCCACAATTAACTTCAATCACATATATATCAGAATTTTCAGCTAATACCTAATACAAACAACATCTATTTTTAACAAAATTTTTGTTTTGTTTTGTTTTGCTTAGTCATACTGCAGAATATCCTGGCTCTGCACTCAGAAATCACTGCTGGTGGGGGCACAGGAAACCACATGAAATACTGGCAATAGAAACTGGGTCAGCCATGTGCTCTGGCCCCCAACAACTTTTTTATTTTGTTTTCATCTCTTAGTTTCTCTTCATGCAAAAGAAAAGCCCCATGGTGGATTATTATCACAATCAAAACTCTCTCAAGAAATATTAGTAGCAAAGACACCAGGCTCCTAAATCACCCCAGGCTGGCTGGTCTCCAGGATGAGACTCTGGGGTCTTCTTGGACTGTAGCCCAGCAGCAGTCTCCTCTCACTGCTAGAAGGACCAGCACCCATGCCCACACACAACATCCTCCAACAGTTAAACAGCTCCACAACTGATCTCAAAGATACAGGGCAGCTGAATAATCTCAGGTAAACCTGTCTCCAGCCTGGCAGATTAGGGTCTTTTTGTTCCATCTCCACAGCTCTTAGAGCCACATGTACAGCAATGCATTGCCTCCAAATTCCACAGATAACCCAGTAGGAGCACAGCAAATTTGATGGGAAAGTGCACAGAAACTCATCAAACTCAGTGAGTGAAAGGAATGGCATAGAAGGTTCAATCAGCAGCAACTAGCTCAGTAAATTTGTAGACAATGACTTTATTAACACCATTGTGAGAGGTAACAATTATCACAAGAGGGTATTTATTCATCTAGTTTTTGAAATTCAATTTGCCATGGAGTTGGAGTGATAGTGCAGCTGGTAGAGCTTTTGCTTTGCACCTGGCCAACTGGGATTTGATTCCCAGCATCCCGTATGGCCCCCCAAGCACTGCCAGGAATAAATTCTGAGCACAAAGCCAGGAGTAACCCTTGTGCATCGCCTGGTGTCACCCAAAAAGAAAAAAAAGAAAAAAAGAAATTGAATTTGCCATATTCTACTTTAAATTTGATAATTTGTAAGCAATTGGAAGTAAGTTTGTTTATGCCTGCTAAATGGCCAGACTTGGGTTTGGGTGGGTGGATGAGTGGGAAACTAGGGACACTGGTGAAGGGAAGATCACATTGGTGATGTAATTGGTATTAAAATACTGAAGGCCTGTAACAACTATATCATGAATGGCTTTATAAATCACAGGGTTTAAATAAACATACAATTTCCCATTTAAAAAAAGAAATGAGTTTTTAAAAGTATTTGCATCGTGATCTGTTGCTTTTAGCAATATCTCCTTGTAGAGTCAGGAGTCTTTCTTTACATTTCCTGGATAGTCAGGATTATCTTTTTTTTAATTGAATCACTGTGAGCAACTCCTACAAAGATTTCGTGTTTGAGTTTCAGTCCTACAATGATCAAACATTCATCCTTCCACCAGTACATTTTCCACCACCAATGTACCCAGTACCCCTCCCCACCGCCTCTATGACAGACAATTTCCCTCTTGCTCTATCTCTACTTATGGGCATTATGGTTTGCAATACAGATAATGACAGGTCATCATGTTGGATCCTTTATCTACTTTCAGGACACATCTTCCATCCCAAGAGATCCTTAAAACCATCATTGACTTACTGATCCCTTCTAAATTCCAGCTGCACTCTTCCTTTAGTTCATAGGCAGGCTTCTAACTGTAGAGCAACCTTCTTGGCCCTTGTCTCCAATGTCCTTGGGTGGTAGTCTCATATTATGATATTTTATATTCCACAAATGAGTGAAGTCATTCTATGTCTCTTCCTCTCTGACTTACTTCACTTAGCATGATCCTCTCCATGATCATCCATTTATTAGCAAATTTCATGACTTCATCTTTCCTAACAGGTGAGTACTATTTCATTGTGGAGATTTGTGTAGATATATGTTTCTTTAGCCTGTCTTCTGTTCTCAGGCATCTGAGTTGCTTCCAGATTATGGCTATTGTGGACAGTGCTGCAATGAAAATACAGGTGCAGATGCCATTGTTATTGTGCCTTTTTTCCACCCTTGGGATATATTCCCAGAATAGTATTTCTGGGTCATATGGAAGCTCAATTTCTAGTTTTTAAGTAATGACAATATTGTTTTCAAAAAAAGCCTGGACTGGTCAGCATTCACACCAAAAATAAAAGAGAATACCTTTCTCCTAACATCCACGCCAGCACTGCTTGTTCTTGTTCTTTTTGATGTGTGCCAGACTCTGTGGTGTAAGATGATATCTCATTGTTGTTTTGATTTATATATCCCTGATCATTAGTGATGTGGAGCATTTTTTCTTGTGTCTTTTGGCCATTTGTATTTCTTTTTGAGGATGCGTCTCTTCATTTACTCACCCCATTTTTTTTGATGGGCATGGAGGTATTTTCCTTGTACAATTCCACTACTGTCTTCTATATCCTGGATATTAATCCCTTATAAGATAGGTAATGGGTAAATATTTTTTCTCATTCTGTGGCAGGGCATTCCCTTTGGTTCTCTCTCTCCTTCTGGGTGTTGTGGTTTGCAAAAGAGGCATTGAGTGGCAATAATGTTCAGTCTATAGTCTACTTTCAGTATGCATCTCCCATCCTGGGAGGATCATCCCAACACCCATTATTTGGTGCACCCCTTCTCTATGTGAGCTACCTTTTCCCCTAGCATGTGCAGCTGGCCACCAAGCCATGGAGTGAACCTCCTGGTACTTATCTCGGCTATTCTTGGGTGTTAGTCTCCTATTTTGTTACTTTATATTTCCCAGATGAATGCAATCTTTCTGTCTGTCCCTCTCTTTCTGACTGATCAAAACAACAATGAGATATAATTTTACACCACAGATACTGGGGCACATCCAAAAGAACAAAAGCAACTGATATTGGTGTGGATGTGCCGAGAAAGGCACCCTCCTTTATTGCTGGTGGGAAATAGTAAACGATTTTTAAAGTAAAACTGCGTTGCCTGTGTTAGAAATTATACACTATACTGATTAAAGCTGATCAGTATGTAACACTATTCTCAGAATAAATGACCCAATGTCCAGTAAGCGATATAAACTAGAAGAGTAAAATGTCAGATGGAAATAAGAAAATAAAATTTTGAGAATATATATTCTTAAAAGCTTTCAATCTTTTTATTATTATTATTATTATCATTATTATTATTATTATTATTATTGGGTCACACCTGGCTATGCCCAGGATTACTTCTGGCTCTGTGTTCAGGATTACTCCTGCCTGTGCAGGTGGGGTTCTGAGGGACCTTATGTGATTCTGGGTATTAAACCTGGGAGCTACATGCAAGGTAAGTGTCATCCCCACTGTAGTACTTCTGTGACCCAGAAATCATATCATGATGTTTGAACAGTCAAAAATAATTTATTTTACTTTTTTGCATTTTTTTTTGATGAAGGACATGGCTTGGGGTAATCACTGAGCACAGAGACAGGATATAGACCCTATATTTCACAGGGTTTATTTCCAATCTCTGTGCTCAGTGATAAACAGAGCGGCATCTTGAACTCCCGAGAAACCTCAATGAGCTTGGTTATCGTGTGGATATGGTCAATGGTGCTGAATCCTTTGCAGAACCCAGCTTGCTCGCGCGGTTGTCCTTCATCTAGTGTTCTGCCAATCCTATTTAGGATGACTCAAGTGAACAACTTGTAGATGACAGACAAAAGGCAGATCGGGCGATAGTTGCCAATGTCATGGATGTCTCCCTTCTTGAACAGTAGTACGGTCCTGCTGGTTTTCCATTGGGACGGTACCTTGCATTCAGACAGGTAGCGAGTGAAGAGCCGAGCCAGTGTATTGATGAGTACTGACGGCAGGTTCTTCAGGTATTCAGGTCTGACCTTGTCTGGGCCAGGTGCTGTTTATTTACTGACGAAATGGCGTGTTGGATTTCGGAAGGGAGAACGTTGGGAACGACATATCCATCCTGTGGAATTTGGTATGTCGGCAAGTGGACATGGCGGCTATCAAAGAGATTTGAGTAGAAGTCATGGATAATCTTCTCCATTGCCGTTCTAGAGGATGTGATGGATCCATCAGGACATCGGAGGGCAGTCATCTTGGTCTTGTAGTTGGTGAAGGACAGGCGGGCATTAAGAATACATCTCCCAGCTTCTGCCGCATCTACCAGCACTTCTGCTCTTCTCTCTTTGAGGTCTTCCTTGATCGCATCTCTGCACTGCTTTGCGAGCTCGGACGATAGCTTGTGGTTGCCTGAGGCATGCGCCAAACCACGTTGGTGAATTAGCTCAAGAGTTTTTGAAGACAGGTATTTTTTTGTGGCTATCTCTCTCTTGGCGTTCCTCGCACATTCATGGAGGTGCTGAACCAGTCAATCATATTCCTCGTCAATGTTGTCAAAAATGGCATCTTCCCATGTGATTGTTGAGATGGAAACGGTTATTGAATCCCTAGCCAATCAGGGCATTCAAGCCCAATACATCAAAGTCCTCCGTGAGCTGTATTGCGGATTCACTACCAGGATCTCACCATTCTACAAAGAAGTGATCGTTGATGTCAAGAGAGGGGTTCGGCAGGGTGATATCATTTCACCGAAACTCTTCAGTGCCACCCTCGAGAAAACCATGCGACAACTGGAATGGGAAGGAATGGGAGTGAAGATAGATGGTTGGTAACTACACCACCTCCGCTTTGCTGATGACATTGTTTTTTTTTTTTCCCCCTTTATTTTATTTTATTTTTTTTAAAGTTGTAGATTTACAATTTTTTGTGCTTTGGTTTCAATTATACAATGATCAGATACCCATCCCTCCACCAGTGCCCATTTTCCACCACCATGGATAATATCCCTCCCACCCCCATCCCCCCATCCCCCCGTCTCTGTGGCAGGGCAATCCCCTGTGTTCTCTCTCTCCTTTTGGGTGTTGTGGTCTGCAAAAGAGGCATTGAGTGGCAAACATGTTCAGTCCATAGTCTACTTTCGACATGCATCTCCCCTCCTGGGAGGATCCTCCAAACATCCTTTATTTGGTGCTCCCTTCTCTATCTGAATAGCCCTTTCCTCTAGGATACCCGGCTGGCCTCTAAGTTATGGAGTAATCCTCCTGGTGCTGATCTCAGCTATTCTTGGGTATTAATCTCATACTTTGTTACTTTATATCCCCCAGATGAATGCGATCTTTCTATGTCTATCCCTCTCTTTCTGACTCATTTCGCTTAGCATGATACTTTCCATATTGTACCACTTGTATGTAAATTTCATGACTTCATCTTTTCTAAGAGCTACATAGTACTCCATTGTGTAGATGTACCAAAGTTTCTTTAACCAGTCATCTGTTCTTGGGCATTCAGGTTTCTTCCAGTTTCTGGCTATTGTAAAGAGGGCTGCAATGAACAAACAAGTGCAGATGTCACTTCGACTATACATTTTTGCCTCTCTGGGATATATTCCCAGGAGTGGTATTGCTGGGTCAAATGGGAGCTCAATTTCTAATTTTTTGAGAATCGTCCATACTGTTTTCCAGAAGGGCTGAACCAGTGGACATTCCCACCAACAGGGAAGGAGTGTCCCTTTCTCGCCACATCCACGCCAGCATCGGTTGCTTTTGTTCTTTTGAATTTGGGCCAGTCTCTGAGGTGTGAGATGGTATCTCATTGTGGTTTTGATCTGCATCTCCCTGATGATTAATGATGTAGAGCATTTTCTCATGTGCTTTTTTGCCATTCGGATTTCTTCTTTGAGAAAGTTTCTGTTCATTTCATTGCCCCATTTTTGGATGGGGTTGGATGTTTTCTTCTTGTGGAGTTTAACCAGTATTTTGTATATCCTGGATATCAACCCCTTGTCAGATGTGTATTCGGTGAATATCCTTTCCCATTCTGTAGACTGTCTTTGTATTTTGGTCACTGTTTCTTTGGAGGTGCAGAAGCTTCTTAGTTTAAGATAGTCCCATTTATCTATCTCTGTTTTCACTTGCTCGGCCAGTGGCGTGGCATCTTTGAAGATACCATTAGCTTCAATGTCATGGAGGGTTTTGCCAACTTTATCTTCAATGTACCTTATGGTTTCTGGTGTGATGTTGAGGTCTTTAATCCATTTTGATCTTACTTTTGTACATGGTGTTAGGCAGAGTTCTGAGCCTATTTTTTTGCATGTAGCCGTCCAGTGATGCCAACACAATTTATTAAAGAGGCTTTCCTTACTCCACTTCACATTACTTGCACCTTTATCAAAGATTAGATGAGCATATGATTGAGGAGAGATGTCAGTGTATTCAACCCTGTTCCATTGGTCTGCAGTTCTGCCTTTGTTCCAGTACCATGCTGTTTTAATTATTACTGCTTTGTAGTACAATTTGAAGTTCGGGAGGTTGATTCCTCCCATTTTCTTTTTCGCAAGAATTGCTTTAGCTATTCGTGGGGGCTTATTGTTCCATATAAATTTCAAGAGTGTTTGCTCCATTTCTTTGAAGAATGTCATGGGTATCCTTATAGGGATTGCATTGAATTTATACAATGCTTTCGGTAGTATTGCCATTTTGACAATGTTAAGTCTCCCGACCCATGAGCAGGGGATATCTTTCCATTTCCTCATGTCCTCTTTTATTTCCTGAAGTAGCGTTTTGTAGTTTTCTTTGTACAGGTCCTTTACTTCCTTAGTTAAGCTGATTCCTAGGTACTTGATTTTCTGGGGCACAATTGTGAATGGGATTGTTTTTTTCATGTTGCTTTCTTCTCTCTCACTGTTTGCGTATAGGAAAGCCATGGACTTTTGGGTATTGATTTTATAACCTGCAACTTTACTATACAAGTCTATTGTTTCTAAGAGTTTTTTGGTGGAAGTTATTGGGTTCTCTAAGTAGAGTATCATATCATCTGCGAATAGTGAGAGCTTGATTTCTTCCTTTCCTACCTGAATGCCCTTAATATCTTTTTCCTGCCTAATCGCTATTGCAAGTACTTCCAGTACTATATTGAACAGCAGTGGAGAGAGTGGGCATCCCTGTCTCGTCCCTGATCTTAGAGGGAAGGCTCTCAGTTTTTCCCCATTGAGGATGATGCTTGCTGTAGGCTTGTGGTAGATGGCTTTAATTATGTTGAGGAAGGTCCCCTCTATACCCATTTTGGCTAGGGTTTTCATCATAAAGGGGTGCTGGATCTTATCAAATGCTTTCTCTGCATCTATTGATATGATCATATGCTTTTTATCTTTTCTTTTGTTGATATGGTGGATTATGTTGATTGATTTCCGAATGTTGAGCCATCCTTGCATCCCTGGGATGAATCCTACTTGGTCATGGTGTATGATCTTTTTGATGAGTAGTTGGATTCTATTTGCTAGTAGTTTGTTGAGGATCTTTGCATCTGTGTTCATCAGGGATATCGGCCTGTAATTCTCTTTCTTTGTGGTATCTCTGTCTGCTTTTGGTATCAGTGTGATATTTGCTTCGTAGAAACTGTTTGGAAGTGTTTTTGATATTTCAATTTCGTGGAAAAGCTTAAAGAGTATTGGGAGTAAGTCCTCTTTAAAGATTTGGAAGAATTCACTAGTGAATCCATCCGGGCCAGGACTTTTGTGCTTGGGGAGACTTTTTATTACCATTTCAATTTCCTTGATGGTGATAGGTCTGTTCAGGTATTCCAGGTCTTCTTGGTTCAGCCTTGGGAGTCTGTAGGAGTCTAGGAATTTATCCATTTCCTCGAGGTTTTGATGTTCCGTGGCATAAAGCTTCTCAAAGTACTCCCTGAGGATCCTCTGAATTTCTGTGGTTTCTGTTGTAATGACCCCCTTTTCATTTCTGATTCGGTTTATTAGGGTTTTCTCTCTCCCTTTCTTTGTGAGTTTTGCTAGAGGCTTATCGATCTTGTTAATTTTCTCAAAGAACCAGCTCTTGGTTTCATTGATCTTTCGTATTGTTTTTTGGGTTTCCATCTCGTTAATCTCTGCTCTGAGTTTTATTATTTCCTTTCTCCTGTTCGGGTTGTGCTCCTTTTTTTGGTCCTTCTCCAAGCTCTTAAGCTGTGAGGTTAGGTTACTTATGTGTGCTCGCTCCTCCTTCCTGAGGAATGCTTGTAGAGCTATAAACTTTCCTCTTAACACAGCCTTTGCTGTGTCCCATAAGTTTTGGTAACTCGTGTTCTCATTTTCATTCGTTTCTAGGGATGACATTGTTTTAATAACACCAAACATCAGCCTATCGGCACAAATGCTGGCCGACTTTGACCATGAGTATGGAAAGGTAGGACTACAGCTGAATCTTACGAAGACAATGTTTATGAGAAACAGCCTCATTCCAGATACCCCATTCACTCTCAATGGAACGACCATCTCTGAATGCACCAGCTATGTATACCTAGGTCGAGAAGTCAACATGACACATGACCTGGCACCCGAGCTGCGCAGGAGGAAGAGAGCGACTTGGAACGCTTTCAAGAACGTCGAAGAAATAGCTAAGAGGACAAAGAACCTCCAGCTCCGGGCACATCTCTTTGATTCCACTGATCTTCCTGCATTAACATATGCCTCAGAGACCTGGGCCCTACGCAAACAGGATGAGAATGCTATTCAGGTCTCCCAAAGAAGAATAGAAAGAGCTATGCTTGGAATATCACATTTCACTCAAATGAGAGAAAGAATCCGGAGTTCCTACATCCGACGACGATCAAGAATCAGGGACGCTGTCTCATTTGCCAAGGTGTCAAAAATCAGATGGGCTGGTCACGTAATGTGATTTAAAGACGACCGCTGGACTAGAGCTGTTACCGACTGGATTCCACAGGATGTCAAAAGACCACGTGGCCGCCCACCTACCAGATGGTCAGACTTCTTCATCAAGATCATGAATGATCGGTTTGAGGCTCTTCATGTTCCCAGAGCGAACAGATGCCATTGGGCTACACTAGCACATGACAGGGACAAATGGAGACGTTACTGGCACCCGCTCGATCAAATCGATGACTAATGGGAAGTTAAGTCATTAAGTGATTAAGTGCTCAGTGATTACTCCTGCTGGTACTTAGGGGAGTTTTCTCAGTGTTTGGTTGAAATCAGGATTAATCCATGTACTATCCACCTGGTTCATGATGGAAATGTAAACCTAGGCCCTTTCTAAATAATAAAAATACTTTAAAAACTATATATTGTATCCTTATCATTACCTATTGAAATGTTCATATCTAGTCACCATTTCAGATTTTTTAAGAAGTGGAAAAACTCAAGTGACAAATTCTGAGAAAAAAATGTTGAAGTGAAACTATCAGTTTTTTTTCCATCATAATTATAATTTTGGACCAAGATTAGATTTAGTCTAACTTTGATTTGTGCATTTTCAGCTTTTGGTGAGGAACATGCCATTCCTAATAATAGTGGGTTGACATAAATTCACATATGAATGAATTATCTCATCTTACAACTGAACTATCAATACTTTGAACTATTAAAAGTGAAATTTTGCATTTTTAAAAACAAAATAATTTTAGATAAAGCAATTACTCATGCATTGAGGTAAATTTCTAAGATAATTATCCACAAAATATATTATAAAATACATCTCATGATTTATATAATTTGCATATGGCATGATTTATTGCATGATAATTAGTGTGACTTAGTAGACAATTTTAGAGCTCAAACCAATATTTTTACTCTACATTTTTTTAAACATAGGGTCATATTTTCCAAATCCTTAAGCAAGCTAAAGATATGTGGCTTGCTTAAGGATTTGAAAAACAAAGAAATTTGAAAAAATGTGTCATATTGGAATGAAACGTTTGAGTGGATATAATATCCTCTATATCTTTTCTTCTACTATTACAGATAAAAAATCTTATCATTCTTCTGTAAAAAAAATTAGTTTTACTTAATTTGAATTTTCTAGTATTTGAAGTGAAAATTCACTTTAAGAGTACACTTTCCACATAAAGTAAGAATGATAAATTTCTAAAATAAGAAAGTTCTTTTGCAATTTTAAGTCAAAGAATTTTTAGGTGTGGTAGATTCTTTAATAACCTCATATTTACAAGGTTTTTTCTCTATCTTTTTCTTTCATCTACATATTCATTAAAGATACATTTTATTGCATACTAATAAGTTAATAGATTCATATTATAAAACAAAATATAATGTTGAACTTTCAAAAAAGTTCTAGTTGAATGAGCCAAGAGCCTCTCTTTATTTTACAAAGTAGTTCACAATACTGACTACATTTAATATTCAAACACCAATCCACCACTATTGTACCTTCACACCACCATATTTCGAATGCTTCCATCCCGAGTTCCAACCCCTGCCCAAAATCAGAAATGAAATAATATGTTTTGTATTGTTTGTTATGAAAAAACACTGAAAATGTTACAAAAAAGTTTCATTAGGGGAAAGAGTGTAAAGATTGTTGTATTTCACTTAGGGGCCATTAAGGCCTTCTATAAGAGATCACTAACAAGTTGTTAATCTTTGTGTTAACAACTTTGTGTTAACTTTGGTTATCTTTGGTTGATCTTTGTGTGTGTATACATATGTGTGTGTGTTTGTATTATATATATCTGTAAAAAGATATTTTCTCTAAGATTGGTTGCCTCCTACTTTGAACACCATCAAATGTAGGGTGATACTCTTGGAGTCTGGGTGTGTGATATGAAGTGTCGTGGAGACGCAAATGTGGCTGTGCAGTCCAGGAATAGGTTCACACATGGGCGAGGCAAAGCCTGAGCATGTGGAGATTGGCCATGAGCATGGTGGTGGTTGAGTTATGGAGGTTTTCGGCTGTGTCCTTTGGGACAGGGACACACCTAGTGTCCGTAGCACTCCGTAGCACTCCTAGTGAAACAGCCTCATGTGGGGTCCAGCAGCATGGTTATGGAGAGTGTCCTGTTATGTTCCCTTCCGGGACAGAAAGACATGAGTCTCTGGATCGGAGCCAGAGCCTTCCATACATAATATTGATAGATTGAAATACAATTTTGAGAAAAGTATAATTTTATTTCCATATAAAAACTGTAAATTCAATTCCACAAGTTTTTTCATGTCTGCTCTGTTCAGATAGACTGTAGTTGATGGGTTTTCAAGGAGCACAATATTTCAAGATTATGGTGATCTGCTGAATGTGGGTCTGAATCAAATTATGTCCACTAGAAAGATACATTAGAGTCTTACAACCTTGTAACATTATTTCATAATGTTATCTTATTTGAAAATTGACTTTTTCAGTAGATAATCAAGTTAAGGTAAGTTCACTGGGATGAACATGTTTGTCATGGTTATTGAACTTACTAAGAGGGGAATTTGGACGTAGGAACAGGCATCAAAGAGAAAATACACATTAAGGACCAGGTAATTCTATGTCAAAAAATATCTAAGACTACCAGAAGCTAGGGGCTGGAGCAATAGAACAGCGGTAAGGCGTTTGCCTTGCATGTGGTTGACTGTGCCAACCTGGGTTCGATTCCTCCACCCCTCTTGCAGAGCCCGGCAAGCAACCGAGAGTATCTCACCTGCACAGCAAAGTCTGGCAAGCTACTTGTGATGTATTTGATATGCCAAACACAGTAACAACAAGTCTAACAATAGAAACATTACTGGGCCCACTCAAGCAAATCTATGAACAATGGGAGGACGGTGCTACCAGAAGCTAGGAGAGAGGCTTGAAACAGATTGTTCTGTGAAATTATCAGAAGGATTAACTATACTAAAGCAAAATCCCAGATCTTTTATTTTCCAAGTAGAAGAAACAACTTACCCAATTCGTGACACTTTTTATGATAATCATGGGAAACCAATATGAAATCATGCTCGAAATTCTTATCTA
Organism: Sorex fumeus; assembly: GCF_029834395.1. Taxonomy (NCBI): domain Eukaryota; kingdom Metazoa; phylum Chordata; class Mammalia; order Eulipotyphla; family Soricidae; genus Sorex; species Sorex fumeus. The sequence continues at coordinate 28,137,931 of NW_026606067.1, forward strand.
TGTACTTTCCAATCCACTTTAAATATGCATTAGCTTCAGTTTTTTTCCCCCTTAATGCTTTTTCGGGAGTGACAGCACAGCAGATAGGGCATTTTCTTGCATGCAGCTGATCGGGGTTCGATTCCTCTGTCCCTCTCAGAAAGCCCGACAAGCTACCGAGAGTATCCCGCCCGCACGGCGGAGTCTGGAAAGCTCCCTGTAGCATATTTGATATGCCAAAAACAGTAACAAGTCTCACAATGGAGACATACTGGTGCCCCCTTGAGCAAATCGATGAACGATGGGGGGACAGTGATATAGTGCTACATATGCTGGGACCTCATAACTATAGATAATAGAAAAATTTCATATTAAGTATAAAAATAACAAACTTTAAACAACTTCTAACGATTCATTATTAGAAATGCTATGAATCGTATTGGTTCATTTTACATTCTATCAATTAATGATGAGTATAAATCTTAACAGAAACTGAAACTAATTTGTTATCTAAAAATAATGTTACTGTAGAAGACATAATGATCTGCTATGAAACTAATAAAAACTTTAAAAACAGTATGTGCAATGAGTCAGTACAGAACTTTTACAAGTTATTTTATTGAATTACTTTACATTTTCAAAACCTTAAACAGTACAAATAACAGATTTCCAATGGTGCTGTATATCTAATCTATGTTTGCTTAGCTGTGTGCGTTATTTATAGTTCTGACTTTGTGATGGAAATGTAGGTTAAGCGTCATGAATCTGTATTCCTCACTGGACAGGAAGACTAAGTCTTCCCAATCCTGTTAAACTTACCTGTAAACTAACAGTGTCAGTTAAGAAATTGTATTTATATTGAATCTATAGATAAACTGCAAATGTTAAAGTGTGATTTATAATGCGATTAAGAGCATGATATTCAAGGACCAAGTGATGGGTGCCAATTATTATTATAAATATCATTCAGATTCTGCTTTATAGCTGTGATATGAAGCTCTGTGTTCCCTTTATTTTTCCCTCAAGGAGATTTAAAATTTTTTTGATGAGAATACTGATAAAAATCAGTCTTTCAGATCTCTGCAACTTTGTGAACAAAGCACGCTTTTTACCCCTTTGTAGTTTCATTCATCTGGAATCTTAAGACTTTGAACAGATGATTTGAGCAACATGATATATGCTTTGTTACCTGTAGGCAAGTATTATGGATCAGAAAAACACTCCGTTTTATATTCTGGCAGTTCAGAGGAGCTAGGTATTTCTCCTAGTTAAGGGAATATGTGAGTCATTGAAAGTTTTACTTTGTCACATCTCCTGGTTCCACTTGTCAATTTTCTCCCGCTTATCTCATTTAAACGAACAGGTTTCTATAACAGCAACTTATAAAGCGACTTTCGGGCACAGATAAATTTAAGTGTGGAAAATAATAACAAACCTACTGGGATGAGTTGGCAGACTATCAAAGAAAGTAAGTTAGAATTTTCATTGATTGCCTCAAATATAAATTAGTTATTATCATCCATCAAGCCTAGAGAACACTGGCAGCACAATTACTAAAACACAATTACATTCTCCCAAATATTATATATGACAAAAACAACAAATATTATTGTATTAAAAGTTTAATAATTGCTTCTCACAAAGAGATAAAAGAAATTATTTTGTTTCAAATGTTCATTTTCTTTTTAAAATTATTGAGAAGAAAAGACAATGAAAAGAACTTTCTTTAGACTCAACTAAAATTTTTATGAGTTCACTTTGACCAATTTTATTAAGAAATCTCTGGATTTATTTGCATATTGTGTATATGAAAGTACTTGGGTAAATGTTAATTTTAATGATTACAATAAGATCAGATAATGTACTGATTTTCTTATTAGCTTATAGTACTGAAAAATATTTACATTACACAGTGGCAAATTACTATTATAAAATTATTAATTGACTGCCTTTGCTTCAATTATGACAGAAAAAAATTACAGAATATCAACAATCTTTTATACAGTGAAGAATCCTGTTAACCAATGCTTTAGAATTTGTCAACAATATTCAAATACAAGTGTGCTGACAAATTTAATTGTGTTCTATATTATATCATTTATATTATATAATATAAATTTTGTAGATAAGCACATGACAAACATGTTATCTCATCTTTCAATGATATATTTTGGAAAATAGACGTTATAGGCAAGTTCCATAGTGTTCCATATTAATCAAAACGGAGTGAAGTTTTTATTTAATTTTCTGTATAGTGATATTGCATTTGTTAGTGCCACTGATAACTTCAACATGAGAGCAAACCTGTCTGTGGGACTTCTAAAATTCTAAATATTCAATCTATTGTGAAAATGTTCTTTATTATAGAAACTGAAATGTACAGGTGAAAACCGATCTGATAATATTTTTGAAATTTTACATACTAGTGAATCTTAGACATTTGTGTTCAGCTTGGGTGACAAAGTCAAGCCCTAATAGCAGATCATTACAGATATACATCAACTATAGTAGGTCACATTCAAACCACTAAATTGAAGTAATAAGAATATTACCAGAAAAAAATTAACATTATTTCTAAGTCAGGCCTTGCATGCAGCCAGCTCGGCCAAGCTGGTTTCAATTCCCCACCCCTCTTGGAGAGCCCAGCAAGCTACCGAGAGTATCTCGCCCACATGGCAAAGCCTGGCAAGCTCCCCATGACGTATTTGATATGCCAAACACAGTAACAACAAGTCTCAAATGGAGAAGTTAATGGGCCCACTCTAGGAAATAGGAAGACAGTGCTAAAGTACTATTTCTAAGTGGAAGTGTGTAGTATTTTAGTATATATTAAAAACCACATACATATATATACATATATATGTTCCCGTGATTTTTAATCTTTTTATACCTGCAATATGTAGTAGTACAATTAATAAGGTAAAGGTAAAGGCCCTCCTGTTGATCATCGATTTGCTCGAGCAGGCCCAGTAACATCTCCATTGGAGACTTTGTTGTTACTGTGTCTGGCATATCAAATACGTCACGGTGAGCTTGCCAGGCTCTGCCGTGCGGGCGAGATACTCTCAGTAGCTTGCCGGGCTCTCCGAGAGGGGCAGAGGAATCGAACTCGGGTCGGCCATGTTGGCTGCGTGCGAGGCAAACGCCCTACCGCTGTGCTATCACTCCAGAACCACTGATAATATATACTTATGCAGTTTCCTCCATTAATAATTTATAACTTATTAAATATCACTCAGTTGCTTTATTATACAAATATAGATTGTACTTCTACTGTATGTCAGACACTTTTGTAGATCCTGGGGACAAAACAAAATTTATTCATTCATTGAATTTTTATTATGAATTCTTCAATTTTCTTTCCTTTGAAAGTATGTAAACGGAAAGAAATAATGAGACATTGTTTCTGTCCAGCTAAAAATGATTCTTGTTCAAAAATAAAATTACTATGTAAGCTAAAACAAACTTATTCTAACAAGTTTCTGTGCTTCTAAGTACTAGCAAGAAGCAGCAGCAAGTAATTCAAGCCCTGAAAATGAATACAAGGATTAGGGCAAAGATGCCCCCTGACTTCTGAGTAAGGAGAAACTCAGTTTCTCATGCATTATTTAGGAAAACAGCTTTCATGAGTAAACACTTTACTCAGAGAAAACGCTGAGTAAAATGAGCATAAGTTTCTGAAAAGCACTCTTGAACATATGCTTTAAGACCTACTGAAGCACCATCGTGTGTAAGGAAAAGTGTCAACTATGTTGACTAGAACAATGGTGTTGATTTAAGAGTATCACCTGGAGCACCAGGTGAGTTTAGTTGATCATTTTAAACCTCACCTATGGAACAGGTGGCCAATCAGAATAGATAATGGGATAGCTAGAGAGTGGGATACGGCAGTAGATAAAAGGATTCCCCCAACTCCATCACTCTCTTCTCTCCATGGACCAGCACCTCCCTCTCTTGACAGAATACTAACGTGAATTCCGATAGATTCCGGTCACTACTCCTTACGGCCAGGTAAGGCTGCTCTATCAGGAGGATGACGTGCAGATGGGTCTCCTAGGCCCAGGTATGGCAGCATACAAGCAGGGCCCATGCCCAGGAACTGACCAGCTGCTGAGCTCAGGAGTCTCGATCACTCACATGTGGCTGTGGTTGGAGACTAAGAATACTGGGACACGAGGGGCTTCTGGGGTTCGACTTGGAGGCCCCTCTCAGGTAGACAGCACAAGAATGTCACTAATGCACACGTGGCTGTGGCTTGAGTCTGAGAAAAGCATACAAAGGTTAGAGAGCAAGGCAGACAGGCCTCCTGGTCATCGTCCACAGGAGGCCACAGACTCCATGAGACAAGGGAGGGAGGGAGGGATGAGCCTGACCAGTGAAACTGTTTATGAAACACGAGGCCCGGACATGCTGGGAGAGACCCAGGCCTGTCTACTTTACCTGTACAATAAATTCTAAACTTTAATCTTCTGAGCATTTTATGCAAATCTTTCATACAATTTTTAAGAACCCACAAGTACAGAAAAATTCACAGTGTGAGCATAAGGTAAAATTATTAGGTAAATCTGAGATGCTTGAAACTTCTTTCTCACAAATTTATTTTACAAATGTACATTGTGCAAAGGTGTAAGGAAACTGGTCCACCTTTATATGTCTGTGCTGAGTTTCTGATGAAGAGCTTAGGAACATTGTTGGATCTAAACAATGGCAAAGGCAATAATGGAAAAAAAAATAAGAAAAACAGTGAGAGACATTTTTTTCTAGGCTACACTGTAACTGAAACTCATAATATCCAGTAGTCATTGCTGTTATTTCCTTTCATTGTCCAAATATTTCATAAGCATTTTGTTGAAAGGTAATTCTTGAGGTTTTAATGTTGATGCAAATAAAAAGATAGTGGGGAAATGAAGCACTTGTGGCCACTTCTAAATAACAATTAAAATCCAATTAATAATTAAATAAAACACAATAAATTAAAATGCCTCTATATAATACTCTCCATTTTATTTAGAAAATAAGTTTATTTTAAATTGATAATATTTCAAAATTGTATACACTATTTACATAAAACAGGTCAAAGTACATTTAAATTTTTAATCATGTAACTCAGGCTCCATTGCATAACTGATATTATCACGATCACAGTCCTCCCATTGTTCATCAATTTGCTTGAGCAGGCCCAGTAATATCTCCATCATGAAACTTGTTGTTACTGTATTTGGCATATCGAATATGTCATGAGTAGCTTGCCAGGCTCTGCCGTGCAGGCGAGATACTCTTGGTAGCTTGCCGGGTTCTCCCAGAGGGGTGGAGGAATCGAACTCAGGCTTGCCATGTTGGCCACTTGTAAGGCAAACGCCCTACCGCTGTGCTATTGCTCCAGCCCAACTAATACCATATTTGATGCATTTTTATGTTTATTGGTATAAAACTTTTAGAGTACTTGAGATTTTTCCTTCCCAATACCCTAACTGTTCATTCAGAAAATTATTTTAGAAATAACACTTCAAGATTTTAGACGTCAGAATTCCAGAGCATATTTTTAAAATGAGTAAAGTATCTGTTTTTATAATGTCAGTTTCAGAGAAAATCCTTCAGAAGCATAGATAAACATATTTAAGTATTCAGGATGCTGTTTTCTATTTTATTATTTCATTTCATTTACATTATCTTAATTTTTTGTCATTTTCTGTTCATAAGGTAGGATGAAGAAATTTGTCCAGATAGTTTAAGTTTTCAATCTAATGAAAATGATATGAAAGTGAAACCATTATTACACACAGAAGACCGACCCTACCTGTACCAGATAATACCAGCAGACCTCTTCTACCTCCACTACCCAGCCGCCACCAAGCTACAGGATGCTTTCCGGACCAGGCAGCTGCAAAGCGACATGTGACATATAATAATACACTTAATACCCATCTTCCAGGATTGCTGCACCATATTTGGTAGGGATCATATATGGTTTCAACCATGGGAACACTTACATGGGAGATTAAAGGCTGCCGTAAAAGCCTCTATCCCTCTCGGAGAGCCTGGAAAGCTACTGAGAGTATCCCACCTGCATGGCAGAGCCTGACATGCTATCTGTGGCGTATCCAATATGCCAAAACCAGTAAATACAATGGGTCTCATTCCCCTGACACTGAAAGAGCACCAATATGCAGCGTTAAGAAGGATGAGGAAGGGCAGGCTGATAAAATCTCAAGGCCGAACTAGGCTGCCAAAACAAAGAAAGACAAAAATGATTGTACATTCAATGCACATACGCTAGCATCAGATGGATCCATCGAGGACCTGATGGTACAAGTGAGAAAGATCAAGTAGGACACCATTTATCTGACTGAGACAAGAAGGCATCAAACACATCATGCCGTTTTCACACTGTAGAAGAGCTGTTCCTCAAAATATTCAACAAAAGAGGCGTTGGAGGTGTCGGTGTCCTTTTCAACACGAATTTGGCCATGAGCATTGGTTCATTTGAATACCTAGCAACCCATTTTGGACCATTACACTTGAATAGATGTGGCTCACTGTCAGCAGTTTCAATCTTTGTTGTCTACACACTAACATACAATTATGATGAAAGAGAAATCGAGTTCTACCTGGAGCTGCAGAAGTTCTAAAAAGAAGACCACACCTTCTACAAGATCATTGTTAGAGATTTTAATGCCAAGATAGGACCAAGAAGATGAGCTGAAGAACTCCACATCAGGATCCATAGCCTAGAATGGAACAAACGGGGTAAGAAACTATCTGAGTTCATCATGTCGACCAAGACCATACATGGTAAGTCACAGTTTCAGAAGTCTGATCTAAACGTTGGACATGGGAGTCTTCCAGTGGACAGTTCCACAACAAAATTCACTACATCATATTCAATCAACGGTTTTGCCTGACAAATGTCGCTGTTGTCCCAAAATTCCAAAGGGGATCGGACCACTGTTTCCATCATGCAAAATTCTACTTAACAAAGCAGGGTGAAAGGTCTAAAAAGTTTAAGAAGAGAACTCCCAGAACGATCACCAACTGGGAGCTCTTTGGCACTATTGTGGCAACATGGGAAGATGCTATCATTGACAACGTTGACAAGGAATACAATCGACTGGTTCAGCACCTCCATGATTGTGCAAAGAATGCCAAGAGAGAGAGAGAGAGAGAGACAAAAAAAAGAAAGAAAAAAAGAAAAAGCCTGTCTTTGAAAACTCTTGGTGCGAGCCTCAGGCAACTGCAAGTGAATGCTGGGGCACACAAAGCAGTGCAGAAAAGCGATCAAGGAAGACCTCAAAGAGAGAAGAGCAGCAGAGCTGGCCTATGTGGCTGAAGCCGGGAAAAACATTCACAACTCCTGCCTGTCCTTCAACAACTAGAAGAGCAAAATGACTGCCCTCTGATGTCCTTATGGATCTATCACATCTTCCAGAAGGGCAATGGAGAATATTTTCCATGAATTCAACTCAGATATCTTCTATAGCCATGTCAACCTGTCCACATTCCAAATTCCACAGGATGGATATGTCATTCTCAACGTTCTCCCTACTGAAATCTGACACACCATTTTGTCCGTAAAGTAGCGAACAGCACCTGGGCCCAACAAGGTCAGACCCAAACACCTGAAGAATCTGCCATTGATTCTCATAAATACACTGGCTCGGCTCTTCACACGCTACGTGTCTGAATGCAAGGTTTTGTCTCAGTGGAAAACCAGAAGGACTATACTACTGTACAAGAAGGGAGAATCCACAATATTGGCAACTATTGCCTGATCTACTATTGTCTGTTGACCACAAGCTGTTCACTCGAATCATCCTGAATAGGATTGACAGAACACTAGATGAAGGACAACCACGCGAGCAAGCTGGTTTCTGAAAAGGATTCAGCACAATCGACCATAATATCCACACGATAACAAAGCTCATTGAGGTTTCTCGGAAATTCAAGATGCCACTCAGCCTAACGTTCATTGACTTAAAGGAAACAAATCATCACTTTGCTGGTTCCAGTTTCTAGTGCTGACTCATGTCTTTGATCAAGGTTTTATTGATCGATCTCCTAAAAAACCCAAGCACCTGATATGATTATTCTTGCATAGTCACATATCCTTCTTAACATACAGGCTCAGTTATACACTGAAAATTGTGATTATAGTAGTTTCATTTGAATAATTCAGGAAAAGTCTCCACTTCCATTTAACAAAATAATTAAAGATTATTTTATTGACAATTCACTAGGGTCACTGTCACTGTCCTCCCGCTGTTCATTGATTTTCTCAAGCGGGCCCAGTAACGTCTCCATCGTGAGACTTTTTTGTTACTGTGTTTGGCATATCAAATATGTCATGGGTAGCTTGCCGGGCTTTGCCATGTGGGCGAGGTACTCTCGGTAGCTTGCCGGGCTCTCCGAGAGGGGCAGAGGAATCAAACTCGGGTCAGTCATGTTGGCTGCATGCAAGGCAAACACCTTACCAACTGTGCTATCGCTCCAGCCCATTGACAATTTATAATTTAAAATAATGACATTTGCTATAGTATACTTGTTGTGTAGTGCAATATGCCTCTGTAAATTTTTCAGGATGTGTGATCATTATCCCAGGGTCCTCTCTTGTTTTCCCAATTAAACTCCTCAATTACCAGTTCTACTGATCACATCTCAGGAATTGTTTTTATAGGGTTATATAATTCCTTCTTTGAAATGTAACATGTTTAATTCCATATGGAAAACTACTTCCTGCTTTATACTACAGATAAACATAATATAATAAAACACAATAAGAAAGAACAACTAATATTCCTCATAGATTATGAGATTGGATGCTGGACATCTTTGTTACTTATTTACATATGTTATATGAAATTAACAGTCAATTCTTAGGGTTTGTGTGCAAAGGAGAGATTAATGCCAGTGTATGATTTCAAATAAATTGACATAATATAAATTTTATATTTATATTAAATAGAAATCTCCAAGTCTGCTCAGATCAGAACTGGGCCTTCTCCACCCAGATCTCCCATCTTCCAGTAGGTAGGCATTACACCCACCAGCTGCTGCCGGCGCCAGGTGGTTCCAATCAATGGCCAAGACCCAGAGACTATAAAACCCAGCTCCCGGACATCTTATTATATCGTTTTTACTTTGGAGAACCCGGCAGGCTACCAAAAGTATCCTGCCCACACAGAAGAGTCTGGCAAACTTCCCGTGTCATGCTCAATATGCCAAATACCAGTGACAATGATGGGTCTCATTCTCCTAACCCTGAAAGGGCCTTGAATATCGCACTTTAAAATCTCAGGGCTAGGACAATGGAGACGTTACTGGTGCCTGCTCGAGGCAATTGACAAACAACAGGATTATCATGATCGTGAATATAAATTTTATTTTATTATATATATCTCATAATTTTTGTTTTCACCCTTTTGGACAAGAAGAAGGATGAGAAGAGGAAAGAGAAGGAGGAGGAAGAGGAGGAGGAGGAGGAGGAGGAGGAGGAAGAGGAGAAGAAGAAGAAGAAGAAGGAGAAGGAGAAGGAGAAGGAGAAGGAGAAGGAGAAGGAGAAGAAGAAGAAGAAGAAGAAGAAGAAGAAGAAGAAGAAGAAGAAGAAGAAGAGAAGGAGGAGGAGGAGGAGACTATTGACTAATTGCAATATTTGAAGACCATTTTATATATAATTTTGATTTATTCTTGTATAGCCTAAAGTGTAAAAATTATATCAATACACCATTTATTGGTGAATTATACTAAAATTCATTGTGATATTTAATAAATCAACTTCATTAAAATACTTGTTCTAGTACAAAAGAAAATTGTATAATCTAGAATTAGTAAAGCAAAAAGATCATAAAAAATATAGTTGCACAAATGGGAAAAAGGAGACAGGTAACAGGTTTTATTTTACTTTTTCTCTAGCACATTTAGTAGCTCAGAAATGCTGCAGCCATACCATACCTAAGACACAGGACTATGAATTTGTTATTTTCCCCCCTCAGAGATAAAGTTATAATGAGAAATAGCACTTTACGACTTTGCAGAATAAGGGTTACAAGAGTGGAAGGCTAAATGCTAAATTGTTTGGATAGAAATCTTTTGAAAAGACCCCGATTCTTGAAAGGGTCTTGTCAGATTTCTCTAAAATAAAGGAATTACTATTAAGTTCAAAACTAATAATATACTCTGTAATATTACAGGTGTTAAAATATGATCTAAATATATGAAGATAATCTTTCATACTTTAATATTTTGTTTGTGATTCCTCTTGATTAAGATATATGTAAACTATTTCTGCTGATATCTACCTATAAGAAATAGATCTTCTAATGTGTTAAAAATATTTGGGGTTAAGTTCTTATTTTGGATAGACATTTTTTGAATTACATAATCTGATTTCTGAGCCAAAAAGATCAATATATTCAGGTTCAAGGGAAAAAATTTTATCTCAACCTTTTACTTAGCCTCTGAACTAAAGCAACAGGAAATATAGTGTAAATTGTATTTTTGTGGTACTTTTTTACACCTCATGATATCAGACCTTCATAAATCAATGGAGTAGCTTGACTAGTGTTTATGGCTTCCTTATAATTAGGACAGCAGGAAAGATTACTTCACCTTTACAAGAGTTTCTGGGTCTTCTTAGGGTCATGTAGAAATATTGCATTTTCTCTGTGCTGCTTTTTTTATTATATTTTTCAGTGCAGAAGCTTAATAACTGCCAGGACAATAACAGTGATGTGGACAATTCTATTCTATGAATCTTGCTTCAAAGTATCTATATAAATTTAGAATATAAACTTTTAAGTGATGATAGGGAGAGAGGTAATGGAGAAGTGGGATTATGACTCAGGTAAGGCTCCAGTGAGTTCCACTGGAACTATGAAATTTTAACAAACATATTTAATCATCATAACTATATCTGTCTAGCTTCTACTGAATTGAAGTAGGCTGGTATATCTTTGACATGTTAATTTCTGACAACCTATACATATTTAAATTTCAATAGACCCTCTGATTTGTGCAGACAACTTAAAGCACCGATTTGGATATGCAGTCACTTTCTAAAATCTCAGGGCTCAGAGAAGGAGACATTACTGATACCTGCTCCAGGAAACAGATGAACAACAAGATGAAAGTGAAAGTGTAAAAGTGATTCTGATGCAATTTCAGAAACCTAGTCCTATATCATGTATTTAAGAAATATTCTGAGATCATTACTGTCATAGTCTAGTGCTTAATTATAAATGATTATTACTATACATAGCCATCATCTACTTTTAAATAATTTAAACGGACCTGTTTTAAAGGTCAAAAATTTTCACTTTCTTTTTATTCATCTACAGAAGTCAATTGGAGTTCAATATATTTCCAAAAATATATTCTCCAATGCCAAATACATATCCAAATTGGTGCTAAAATATTAGAGGATTTTATATACTTCCAATATGTATTGTACCAAAATCTTTAAGGCAGTATTTCAGAACAAGGAAATTCTAATGTTGTCCTCAGTTTGCCAACTACATAGAAGAGTTGACAGTGATCAAAGTGAAGGAAATAGTAATGAAGATAAAAATGTGAAAATTATATTCTAAAATTGGATATTATAAGTAATTTCTGTGTTAATATGTATGTAGAGTTTACTGTAGGTATAAATTCTTTTGTTGTGATTGTTGCTCATCTTCCATTTCCTCCAAAAAGTAATTCAAATACTAATTTAAATTCTGTCAGGAAAGGTTATTATGTCAATGGGTTCTGTGTTATTATGCATTTAAGCCAAAATATTTCAAGTTTCTGCATTGTTTTTTAATTTTATAAATTGACCTTTCATTGCACAATTTAAATCTGATTCTTATTAAAGAAAGGCAAACATCAAAGGGATAAGGAGAGGAGATATCTTCTCTGGGAACACTAAAATTATATATAAAAAATTACTCATTAAGACAACATCTAAGGTTAATCAAAATTTTACAATAGAGAAAACTTATTAAAATTGAGCACCAAAATTTCCAATACGTGTAATGAACAAATTATTTTACTTATACATAGTAAAGTAAGTGATAATAAAATAAATTTTATCATGATTTATCATGTTCTACTTGGTATATCTTCTATAAAAAAGATAGAGTATTCTAATAAATTTATACTAATAAAACTTTAATAAAACATGAGTTTTTTGGGTACTGAAGCTGTTTTTCTATTAGTTTTGAAAACCAAAAAGTAGAGACTTTAAAAGAAGAGCAAACACCTATATAGTCATTATTTCTAGCAACATTTGAGATTCTTAATCAAACACTATAATATTTAAAGATCTTTAGGTACTCTGGTAAAATAATTAACAAATCATTAGTAAAGCGAATCTCACATGACATTCTCTGACATTTAATTATATTTAAGCTCTGAAATAGTGTGATGTGTGACGCTGATAATTAAATGATAAATATGAAAAGGTAGTTTGCTCCAGTGGAATTTATTTTAATGTCTAAAACATTAATTTCATCAAAAATTAGTCTCTTCCTGGGGCTGGAGCAATAGCACAGCTGGTAGGGTGTTTGCCTTGGGTTCTATTCCCAGCATCCCATATGGTCCCCTGAGGTAAATGCCCTGGGTAATTCCTGAGTGCAGAGCCAGGAGTAACCCCTGTTCATTGGCAGGTGTGACTCAAAAAGCAAAAAAAAAAAATTAGTCTCTTCCTTAAAATGACCAGTGATAGCAATTCAAATGAAAATAAGTCTATTTGTTTAACTTGTGAGTGAAACATATTGAGTAAGGCATTTGAAACTGAAAGGCTTTGAAGTCTTCAGTAATTATACTGCACTCTTGATATAAATTTATGTATTGGCTCATTGGAAAACAGATCACAAAGTCTGGGGTTGTCATAAATTAATGCAGAGAGAAAGAGAAGAAGCAACTATTCTTGAACCATTATCTGGAATTCTCAGTTTCTGACTAATTTTATTTACAGAACTGCCATAACACAGAACTTTATTTACAATCTGAGGAACACCTTTTGGGAACCACACAAGATAATGTTAATCTAGGCTAATTATTATACATGAAGCAATTAGAGTGCACTTTGCTTAAAAAACAGGTATGACCAAGAAAGTCAAATATATGATGGTTCATAGAATTTAAATATGATGGAAATTCATTTATTACTATAAGACCAATTAGCGGTTCTGATAAAGTAAGTATCTCATCGTTGAAGTACCCTTCAATCAATTTATCTTTGATAAATTTGGGAAAAAACGGAAAAATTTTATGGTGAAGGATATGTATGTAGTACATGAACGTATTGGTTTTCAATGATTCATGCACAAAACATAATGTTTTACTGCAATAAAACAGTTATTCCAAAGCAAAATATACTTCTATTAGCAATTCCCTTTTGACAATTTAAACATCATTCAATGTTGTTCCCGTGGATTTGATGATAAGAAAGAGCCTTAAATACAGATGTTAGGTTAAAAGGTAACAATGATTATTTAACTTATAAGTCATTTGGCTTTTTAAGGTACCATCTTACAAATATTTCTGGAGAATGTAGATGCAATGATGGTAAATATTAATTGAAAAGAAATCAAAACAATTTATCACTGCATTAGATACTTTTTATATAAATAAAGGTAACTTTTAGGATATGAAAAAGCCAGAGAGCCTAAATCTGGGTCAGTGTGCGAAAGGCAAACACCTACTCGAGATGCTATCTCTGGCACACCATATGGCCCCTGACTCCCTTCGAGGAGTAATTCCTCATCACAGGCCATGACTGAGTCCTGAAAACTTCTGTCTATGACTCTCCAACACCCCCTCAAAAAAGAATATAAAGAAAATAAGACTACTGTTTGAAAACAGAGGAGTATTTCAAAGATAACTTCCAGCTGAGAATTCACTCCTTATCAGTGAACAAGCTATCTACTCAATAACATAACAAGCAAAATAAAAATATGCCATCATTGTACAAAGGACTCACAGATACATGCCATTAGTTAAGATATGCTGTTTACTTGTGAAAATACATATGCCCTGCCCAACCTTCATTATCCTAATATAAATAAAATCATCATGTAATACATACATTTTCCCATAAAGGGTATTTAGTAATTAATATTTCTACATATCTGTTAATAAATATCTGACAATATTGATGAAACCACATATGGTAACTCACTGGTCAGATACGTAGATATACTAAAACAGAAATGAAAGAACATACGGTATATTCTGATGTTAGTGTTTACTTTTGTTCATCTGATCAGATTTTATAAACCACCTTTCCTCTCAGCTATAAAGTTAGTAACACATAAATCTTGAAACTTTTCATGACTGCTTCTTTTTCCCTTACTAGGCTATTTGATCTCATGGTCTACTTGTGTCATTTGTGATCTCTTCATTGAATAAGTCTATGAAAGTGAAATGTGTGTTCCATTATGTGCAACACCCTTTGATAAACTCTGCCTTTTACTTTGGTTCTTTTCTTTTAATAAACATTCACTAAATATTTAAGAATTTCCTTTATTGCAGAGACTGGAGAAATGCTGCACTGTTTCTAATCTTATCTTGCATTCAAATGGTTGCAGGAGATCATTTGTTTTTATAGAACCATTCTGTTTTGTAAAGCATACTTGAAGGCTATACGAAATTTTAAATTCCAGTTTTCTGAATATGTCTAAGTAAGCTGAGTGACTTCATAAGTGTTATATATTTCTATGCATTTAAATTATCCTCCAAAAATATAATAGTAAAAGCATCAAGTGAGTTTTGGGGTGGGGTCGTGGGGGTTGGGCCATAACTTACTTGTCAAATCTTATTTTTTGCTCTGCGGTCAGGGTTCATTCCTGGGATTTCTTGGTGAATCATATGCAGTGTAGGAAATCATATCTGAGTTGGCTACATGCAAACCTGATCACTCAAGCCACTACATTTTGTTCTCTAATTTTTTTGTGTGTGTTTCAGTTTTTTTTAATTTTTATTTATTTATTTATTTATTTTACAGTTGTAGATTTACAATTTTTTTTGTGCTTGGGTTTCAATTATACAATGATCAGATACCCATCCCTCCACCAGTGCCCGTTTTTCACCACCATGGATAATATCCCTCCCACCCCCATCCCCCCATCCCCCCCCTGTCTCTGTGGCAGGGCAATCCCCTGTGTTCTCTCTCTCCGTTTGGGTGTTGTGGTCTGCAAAAGAGGCATTGAGTGGCAAACATGTTCAGTCCATAGTCTAATTTTTTAAATCAACCTCTCTTCTTTTTTTTTTTTTTTTTGCTTTTTGGGTCACACCCGGCGATGCACAGGGGTTACTCCTGGCTCTTCATCCAGGAATTACTCCTGGTGGTGCTTGGGGAACCATATGGGATGCTGGGAATCGAACCCAGGTCCGCAACATGCAAGGCAAACACCCTACCTGCTGTGCTATCGCTCCAGCCCCAAATCAACCTCTCTTTCAATAACATTTCCTAGGATCCCAATATTGTCTTGATATATCATTAATGCTGAATATCTCATCAGTGTGTTTCATAATGTATTTGTGTGAAAAATCAACTGAAATTTTTTTGAGTCATGCTGTGAACTTTGATAAACTTAATATATGTCATTGTCCATACTGGTGATTCTGTACAAGATTACAAGGTCAATCTGTACAAAATCACGGGACCGTAATTGTTGAATGGGGAATATATGGCTACCTGTGTATCCCTGGTATATTTTAATGATGCAACCCGCACAGCCAGTCAAACTCCGGCTGAAGAGTGTGGATGAGAGTTGGAAAGACGGGGTAGGGAAGACAGTATGAAGCATACAGAAAGCACATTGTAATCCAAGCTGGTTTACATAGTCTTAAACAAGTAACAGTCAGCAGGCTAAAAGGTTGTATAAGCAATCCTGTTTAGACTGTGTAAGCAATTCTGATTTTGCAAACTTTACTTATTTTCTCTTCCTTAGCTCTGAGAAGCAGGAATGAGGATGTGGTTCCGGACCCGGCCAAGCTGAATACGGGCCAGTCTTCCCTTGGCTTCCTCTCACCACTGCTGCCAGGGCATGGTGGCCCTTCGTCCTCCTCTCAAGGCTGGCCGCCAGAGCGTGACTCACACTCACGCCAAATTCCTCTACAGCCAGTCCCTGTTGCTAGGGAAAAGGCAGGGGGTGCCTGAGCCGTCTCCAACATTCCAAGGGGATCACAAGTCAAACTTGCATAAATTAGTGCCCATAGTATAAGACTATATATATAAGACTATAGGACCAAATGGCATGAAAGGTGCAGGGGAAGTCTGCACAGAAAATAAACTTTTATTTTAAAAGTAGTGTCGAGACACTGTCTTATACTATTCACCAGACACTCATTGTTCCAGTGCCATGACGGTAGACTTTCCAGTCTCCAGAACTGTGGGAGGATGCACTACAAGTCAGAAAGTGTCTTCTTCAGTATATTATTATACATGGTGATGGGTGTAGGCAGCCTTCTAGGGATCTGTTTTATAAATAAAATAATATCATTCACTAAGGATTTATTCTCCTGACTTTCAAAAGCCCCACTCCCAGAGGACCCAAATGTGGTTCAGTAGTGTGGAGCCTGTCTTCAGGCATGTGGCTAAGAGTTTTAGCCTCAGCTGAAATGGAGAAGGGATCACTAAGAAAATGATGGTGGGAATGATCGGTCAGAATGGGAGATGTGTGCTGAGAGTAGATAAAAGACCAAAAGTGATGGACTCTTGGTATCTGTGTTGCAAATCATAATGCCCAAAAGTAGAGAGAGAGAGAGAGTATGAAGGAAATTTTCTGCCATGAAGGCAGGGGGAGGGTGGTAAAGGGGGGGTGGGTATACTGTGGAGATTGGTGTTGGGGAATGTGCACTGGTGGAGGAATGGGCGTTTGAACATTGTATGATTGTAACTCAAACATGAAAGCTTGTAACTGTATCTCACGGTTATTCAATAAAATAAATTTTTTAAAAAAAAAGTGACACCTGGGTCTGGAGATCTGTAGAAGAAGTCGAATCAATAAGATTTTTACCACCATGATGACTCAATAAAAAAAAGAGTTTTAGCCTCAGGACCATTCATATTTCAGATATTATCCTGCATGATTGCCCTTATGATTCCATGCCATTCGAAGTGTGCTGTCTCCAGAGTACTGCAACCAGGTATGTGCAGCTTACAACAACCACTAAAACTAAGAGTACAGTCAATACAGCAAACAATCTGACCCATGGTAAATACTGCAACCAAGAGTGAATACTACAATGAAGTAAGAGTGCTGTAACCAAGTATGCCATTGCTATGAATCAAAAATAACAACAAAGAAAAAGGGAAAACAGAAAAAGTGAGATACTCGAACTCTGTGGTTTCCTACTGTGCATAAAAATTATATGTATACTCCAGTCTAGTTAGTGTTCAGTAATATTAGTCTAAATGTATGTGTCTTAAATTAATATGAGAGACAGAAAACAAGCACACACTGTTGGAAAAATGGTGCCAGTAGACTTGGTAGATTCAGAATTTCTAAAAACTTTCAATGTTTAAAAACATGTACAATATGTGAAGTGAAATAAAGTGGAACACAATGAAACAGGTATTCCCATGCATTTCAGTGTAGACATATTCAGAAGATGGGAAACTTACTATTGAGAGAGCGTAAGGTAAAATTTGAGAATAAATGATTAACAATAACTTTGTTTCAGCTTTCTTACCAAGCTACTTTCATATTTTATTATAATTTTAAGTAAATAATTATTTTAATAGAAAAATTAAGTACTTCAGAGAAGATATCGAGAGGTCCTGCCGTTAATTCTATGTATTTATCTCCAATTTGTAAATATCTACAAATCTTTCTTGACTCTGTGAAAGGCTTTATCTTGACTGATACAATATGAAATGCTTAGCTTGCACAAAAATCAACCTGGAGAAGAAATGGTTTGATGTGGTAACTAATTGAATTCTCCCTTATCTTGTGATGCTAATGTTAAATTGTGCTTTTGAATCTCTGTGATTACAACATGTACACTCTTATTTTCCACATTAGCAAACTACTTGTTAATAGACATTATATTTTTCTTCTCTTTCTTTCTCACTTCTTTACATCTCAGTTATAGCACATAGCTTTTCTACTCAATGTAATGTCTGCTTTGGTTAGAGAATAACGTGAAGCATACTTTATATAAACCGTACAAACTTTCACTTTGTCTAGATATTTTGAGTCACTTACCTTTTCAGACATTCTCGCCATCCCTTGACATTAGGAATATTGATCCCTATGTTACAGATCAGTATGTTCCCAAGTTTCTTGCTTACTAATTTCTCCTTGATAAAATTACAATTTTATATTACTTTGTTACAACCTTTTAATTAATTCATTTGATTTTATATTAAAAAACGTACATCAGAATAGATGTATTTTTCCATTGAACATTGACTATATATATATATATATATATATATATCTGTACTCCTATAGATATCTTGTGGCCATATCTGTACTCCTATAGATATCTTGTGTGTTGAAAACATTGTCTTAGACATGTGTCCTTTATAAAATATAAGTAAACATTTAGACTCCAATAAAATTTTGCACTAGATAATTTCACTTATGTAAGCAGCTGTAAGCACTCATTCAATGCATCTTAGGATGTTTAGCAGAATAATTGGCTTCTATGCCTGAGATACCCCTAGCAATATTTATAAAGCATGATAACAAAAATGATTCAGATATTATGAAATATGATTGACTGTTTAAATAATTTTTGAATATTGTGTTTCTTTTATCTATTATCAACACAGTTATAATCATCACATTGCAAATACTTCAAAATGTCAAAGTACAAAGATATTTACTACATACTAAGATAAAGTGAGCAAAATAAAAATAGGAGTAGGTAGGACAAAATAAAAGAGAAATAAAATGAGTAAAACAAAGAAAGACTAAAGCTCATTTATCTGCTATTTTGATTTTAGTTAAATGTTTGGATTATAAATGGCAAATAACCAGTAATATATAAAATGTCCCAAACACAAAAGAAATCTCAATGGACTCCCTATATGCATGTCCCCCCAAAATATTCTCTTCATAGAAATAATGCATGTGGTAGGGAATTCAGAGAATTTGTTAAACGCATTCCTACCATTTCTGCTACTGGTCACTTATTTTACCTGAAATCAGATTCAAGCCTCATTTCTCATCTAATAGTAAAGGTAAAGTAGGGACTCTATAAATTACCTTAACATATTATCATTCTATTACTGTGTTCACTCACATTAATTAGAAGTCAGACACAAAAGTAGGATCCCTGTTTATCTTATAATTTCTTTGTGAATATCTAATATGAATTTTCATTTATTAAACGTATAGAAAAGACTAATATCTCTTCTACAGGACTAGTGACTTTATCTTAGCATAGCATATAGAAAAATCTAATCACCCAAGAAAATTTAATTCTGGAAGTCTGTGACTCTTTTTAACACAAAGTTCTTACTTTGTCTTTTTGGGGGAGGACAGATTCAACACTCAGAATTGTTCAGGATTTACCTCAAGCTCTGTGCTCAGGAATCACTCCTGGTAGGGCTTGGTGGACCGTACATAGTTCTGGGGATGGAAACATAGTCAGTTACTTGCAAGTCAAGCTCCTGCCAACTGTATTGTCACTCTGACACCTATTTTATTTTTGTCTTATTTATCTATATAAAATGTACATATGTAATATATAATTATAATAACTTTGTAATGTTCACTTGGATATACTGTAAAACTCTAAAGTTTTTAATATGAAATATATTGGATAAAATATAAAACAAAGTTTTTTAATGTTGAAATATCAAATAAAATTTATACCAAGTAAATATAGTACTTAAATACATGTTGGAGACAAAAATAAAAGAGTATATAACCTCATAAAATGTCCTATTTTATTAAAAAAGCACATTTCTAAAATTGCTCAGAAAAATTCATAGAAATGTATGCATTATAGGAAAGTGAAAATTTCTGATAATAGTACACTACAGAATGTCAATGTTAAACTAGATTTAGAACATATATAGGAAATAAATTTTACACGACTTTGTATTTTGTATATATTTGTATTTATTTATACTTTCTTCTTCATTCTACCTAAAGTAAATATCAACTATTTTTAGATACTGTGAATAATAAATTTAAGTTATTTTCATCCTATTTCACTTTAAAATATACTGTTGTATCACATTGTTTCATAGTCATTATAATTGAACTTTATTTGTGGAATCATTTAGCATGAAGGTAGCAAATCATTAACTATCTGCTGTAGAAAATATTGGTAGGGGGAGACAGACAAGTTATGCAACCCCCAAAAGATGCTGCTAAAATGTTTTGACGCCCCTAAATTTTACAGCATATATGAATAATCAAACACACATATGATCATAGAGAACTAATCCATCCTATTATTTCAACTCTTCATGCACTACACTGTGCTTCTGTTTGCTCTACTTGACCAAATAGGAGGATATCTTGTTCAATGTCTTGGATCCATCCCAATAAATTACCAGAACTTGGAATTGTTGAAATAGCATTTTAAAATTACTACAATTTTAAGATTTAAAAACTGTCAATTGGTGTTAATCATGCATTAATATCAGGTTACAATTCTAATTTCTAATCACAGAATATTCTAACTAAAACATTTTGTAATCATTCTATTAACTTTTATTATTGTCTTTTAGACATCTCCACAGATTTTGACATTACCTGAAATGCACAATATTAAATAACACTGTTGCTATGGTAACAAAGCTGAAGAAAATCTGTTCATACTAGTCCTCAAAATGTCCAAAGATCAGATAATTCTTGGCAATTACTCTCTTAATTGGTAAATAGATTTCATCTCTTATAATTTTTATTGATGTGATATTGTATTTATATCTCTATTTTGTCAATTTCTCATTTTGTTAAAAGTGACCCTAGAGACTAAGAAATTTTACAGTGGTTCAGGCATTTGTCTTGCAGATGTCCTGTTTCTGATCTCAGGTGTCACATATAGTCTCCTGAGATCACTAAAATGTTTATGCTCTATCGTTTCATAACTTTGGAGTTTACTATTGTTCATATACATGATCAATACACTAGTTATCTGCTATGATTAATAATCTATCAGTAATTGCTAAGAAATTCCATAATTCACATTTTTAAGTCCTTCAAACATTTATCTTACCTCAGTTAACAGTGCTACATAACACTTGAAAACACTTTCAAAATGTGTGTCTGGAGCGGCTGTGGGGCCGTAGTTTCTTGGGTGGTAGGCCAGGCAAGCAGCTGCAGGGAACAGGAAACTTGCCTGGGTCAAGGTGTCTGCATGATCAACTAAGGGACTCTTGGAGTTTTAGAAGTAGAGCTCTAATACATGACCAGCACCAAATAGATTCCCATCCCCCAGGCATGGCAGCACCTGTGGGCATGGCCTCTGGGGTGGTGGCACTAGTGCATTCTTTTTCCCTTTCATGGTGCTTTGGACTCATATCTCAACCTCCATTACCTAGTTCTTACAAGAACAGCCTGGCTATCTCAAATGCATTATGGCAATCGCCCACTAGTCTATTCCAAGGGAAATTCTCCCAAAGCTCACTAAATGGTGACCATGAGAGAATCTGAACAAGCCTAATGTAAGAGAAAATATTCCCTGAGGCTGCACTAGAGGCCCCACATTAAGTCACATAGGAGCACCAAATTCTTGAAGGGGGAAAAGGAGACCGCCATCGACCAAGCTCATCCAGAATCCTCCCTCACAGTGAGAGGGCGCCACTGACAGTGAACTGGAGGGATCCACCTCAATACTACTAGAGCAATATGAAGAAACAGCACATCCCCACCATGAGAAAAGAGCCCAACAGGGAATACCCACAAATACAATTTCCCTGATTAAGAATTCAGAGATGTAATGTTGAGGATGTTCAATGAGGATGTTCAATGAGAATGTTCAAAGAAATACACATGTGGAATGCACATTCAATAAATTAAGAGTATATGAAAGAAATAGTAGAATGAGCAACCAATAAAATACAGGAAGAAATGAGAGCAGAACTAAGAAAGCTACAAACAGAAGTGTCACTAATAAAGAATTCAGTAGATGAAATTAAAAACTCAGTGGGTGCCCTCAATATTAGAATGACAACAGCCCAAGACAAAATCAGTGAGCTTGAGGATGAGCTACAGAAAACCTCCAGGCAACAACATAGAATGGAGAAAGACCTCAAAATATCTCAAAGGCAATAAGAGACCTAAGGGTTGAATTCAAAAGGAAAAACATAAGCAATATTGGAATATCAGAAGGAGAGGAAGGCAACCACAATAAAGATGGAATTAAAGATATCATTGCTGGAGAATGCAGGTCTTCAGATACAAGAAGCCCGAAGGGTACCAGATGAAAGAAACCCTAATAAAAAGGCTCCAAGACATATTTTAATCAGAATGATGAATACCATAGAGACACAATACTGCAAGCAGCAAGTTCAAAGAAGAAAATAGCAAACAAAAGAGCACCCTTAGATTTACAGCAGAGTTTTCAGAGGAAACCAGTAGAAACTTAAGACAGTGGTGGAATATAGTGAAAAAAATCGATTAAATGAATGCCTCGCCAAGAATACTTTATCCTGCTAGCTCTCACTGGGACTGGAAGGAAGGATACATTATTTCACGGATAAACAACAGCTCAGGAACTCCATAGACTCAAAACCAATCTGAAAACAGAACTGAAGGGATTACTGTAAGATAAGACAAACCCCAAAAGCACAACAAACCTCCACAGAAAGATGGCATCAACCCCATGATAATAATCTATCTCAATGTCAATGGTCTAAATGCACCACCTGAGAGACACAGAATAGCAAAATGAATTTAAAAACTGAACCCAACATTCTGCTTCCTTAAGAACACATCTGTGGGTTTGGAGCAATAGGACAGTGGGTAGGGCATTCGCCTTACATGTGGCCAACCCAAGTTCGATTCCCAGCATCCCATATGGTCCCCTGAGCATGGCCAGGAGTATTTCCTGGGTCAAGAGCCAGGAGTAACCCCTGTTCATCGCTGGGTGTGACCCAAAAAGCAAAAAAAGGAACACATCTGAATAGTCAGAGCAAACACAGACTCAAAGTTAAAGGATGGAAAGCAATTCTTGAAGCAAACAACTTTTCAGGGGAGCCGGGGTGGCCATAGTAGAATCTAACAACATAGATTTCAGGCTGAAAAAGATTAGAAGGGACAGTGAAGGGCATTTTTAATAATCAACAAATATGTACATCACGAAGAAATCACACTACTAAACATATATGCACCCAATAAGGGACCAGCAAACTACTTAAATCAAATGCTAAAAGACTTCAAGAAGGACATTGGTAGCAACACAATAGTAGTCAAATATTTGAACATCACCTTGTCACCTCTGGATAGATCAACAAGACTAAAACTCAGCAAGGAAGAACTGGCTCTGAAGGAAGAAATGGAAGAGAGAGGGTTAATAAATGTATACAAGATTTCATCCCCCAGAAACCTAATACACATTCTTTTCCAGTGCACATGGAACATTTTTCAAGATAGACCACATGCTGGGCCCTAAAACATACTTCAATCAGGAATATAGACATTGTATACACTGTCATTTCAGGCCGCGATGCACTGATCGAAATTATTCACACACAGAAAGGAGAATCAAATCAAATACCTGAAAAATAAACAGCTCATCGTTTAACAGCCAGTGTGTTAAAGAGGAAATAAATGAGAAATCTAAAGATTCCTGAAAGCAAATGAATGAAAATATGGACTATCAGAAATTGTAGGACACAACTAAAGCAGTGTTAACAGGACAATTTATAGCTCTGCAGGTATTTATCAGTAAGGAAGAGGGAGCCTATATTAATAACTAGACTGCACAGCTAAGATCTTAGAAAATGTCCAACAAAAGGAGCCCAAACCAGGAAGGAGGGGAAAACATAATAAAACTTAGAGCAGGAATCAAAGAGCTGGAATCCCAAAATGATTAAAAAATCATTGAAACCAAGACCTTGTTCTTTGAAAACACAAACAAGATAAATAAACCACTATCAAGACTTACAAAAAAAGTATGAGAACCCTAATAATCCGAATCGGAAGTGGAAAGGGATACGTCACAATATAAACCAAAGAAATTCAAAAGATTATCAGAGATTACTTTGAAAGTCTGGTTTGCCAAAGAACAAGAGAACAAAGAAGAAATGGATAAGTTCCTGGATTCCTATAATTTCTAAAGACTGAACCATGAAGATTTGAAATACCTGAATAGACCTATCACTATCAAGGAAAGTGAAAGAGTAATCAAAAGTCTTCCCATAACGAAAAGTCCAGGTCCAAATTCACTAGTGAATTATTCCAAAGATTTAAGGAGGATCTATTGCCAGTTCTTTTCAAGATTTTCAGGAAATTGAAGAAACAAAAACACTCCCAAACAGTTTCTATGAGGCACATATCACCCTAATATCCAAAGCATAGACACCAAAAAAAAGGAAATTACAAGACAATATCCCTGATGAACATGGATGCAAAAAACATATTAGTCAACAGAATCCAATGACTCATTAAAAAGATTATACACCATGACCAAGTGGGATTCATCCTGGGGATGAAAGGATGGTTTAACATTGACAAGTCAAATAACAGAATCCATCATATCAATAAAAGATAATATAAAAACCATGTTATCATAGCAATAAATCCAGAAAGAGCATTTTGTAAGATCTAGCATCTTATTATAATGAAAACTCACGAAATAGGAATTGAAGAAACTTTCCTCAATATTGTCAAAGTCATCTACAACAAGCCCATGGCAAGCATTATTCTCAAAGGGGAAAAATTAAAAATTTTCCTTCCAAGATCCAGGAAAAGACAAAGATACCCATTCTTCCCAATTCTATTCAATGTAATACTGGGATACATGCCATAACATGCAAGAAAAAGATATCAAGGGAATCCAGATAGGAAGGAAAGAAATCAAGCTCTCACTATTTGCAGATGACATGATACTATTTTCATAGTACCCTAAAGATTCTACTAAGAAGGTTCCAGAAACAGTAGACCTGTATAATAAAGTCACAGGATTTTATAGCTATAAAATCAATACCCCAAAATCCATGGTTTTCCTATACACAAATAATGAGAGAGAAGAAATTGATATGAAAAAAAAATCCCATTCACGTTTATGCCCCAGAAAATCAAGTACCTCAGAATCAGCTCATCTAAGCAGCTAAAAAGAAAGTTACTTGTACAAAAACAAAACAAAACAAAACCAGAAAATATTACTTCAAGAGATGAAAGAGGGCATGATGAAATGGAAACATAGCACATGCTCATTGATTGGGAGAATTAACATTGTGAAGATGGTAATATTACCCGAAGCATTATACAGATTCAATGCAATCCCAGTAAGGATACCCCTAACATTCTTCAAAGACATTGGTCAAACACTCCTGAAATTCATCACTAGTTCACTTGATCACTTGACATCCCGTTACTCATCGATTAGCTCGAGCAGGCGCCAGTGATAACTCCACTCATCCCTGTCGTGAGTTAGTGTAGCCCAATGGCATCTGCTCATTCTAAGAACAGGAACAGACTCAAACCAATTCTTTAGGGTTGTGATGAAGAAGTCTGACCATCTCATAAGTGGGTGGCCACACGATATTTTGATGTTCCATGAAATCCAGTCAGTAATGACTCTAGTCCAGTGGTCATCTCCAAATCTCATTGCGTATTCAGATCATCTGATTTTCAACGTCTTGGCAAATGAGACAGCATTCCTGATTCTTGATCATGGACAGAGGTCGGAACTCCAGATTCTTTCTCTCATTTGAGTGAAGCATGATACTCCAAGCATAGCTCTTTTGCTTCCTGTTTGGAAACCCGAATAGCATTCTCATTCTTTTTTTGTAGGGCCCAGGTCTATGAGGCATATGCAGGAAGAACAGTGGAATCAAAGAGATGTGGCTGGAGCCAGAGAGTAATCGTCCTCTTAGCTGTTTCGCCAATGCTCTTGAAGGCACTCCAAGTCACACTCTTCCTCCTGTGCAACTCAGGTGCCTGGTCATTTGTCATGTTGACCTCTCGACGTAGGTACAGATAACTGTTGCAGTCAGAGATGTTTGATCCATTGAGAGCTAATGGAGCATCAGGAATGAGACTGTTTCTCATAAACGTTGTCTTTGTGAGATTCAGCTGTAATCTAACCTTTACACACAAACGGTTGAAATCGTCTAGAATTTGTCCCGCTTGATTAATGTTTGGTGTTATTAGAATGATGTCATCAGCAAAGCAGAAGTGGTGTAGTTACCGACCGTCTAATTGACTCCCATTTCTTCCCATTCCAGCAATCGCATGACGTTCTTAAGGTTGTCACTGAAAAGTTTCGGTGAAATGTTATCACCGTGCTGAACCCCTCTGTTAACGTCAATGATCACCTCCCTATAGAACAGTGAGATTCTGGTAGTGAATACGCAGTGAAGCTCACAGAGGATCCTGATGTATTGAGTTTGAACACGCTGTTTGGCTAGGATGTAGATTACCGCTTCTCAAAAGAATCAAAGGCCTTCTTTAAATCATTGAATGTTAGGCAGAGTGGCATCTAGAACTCCCAAGAAACCTCAATGAGCTTGGTTATCATGTGAATATGGTCGATTGTGATGAATCCTTTTCAGAAACTGGCTTGCTTGATGGTTGTCCTTCATCTAGTATTCTGCCAATCCTATTCAGGATGAATCAAGTGAACAGCATGTAGACAACAGACAACAGACAGATCAGTCGATAGTTGCCCATATCGTGGATGTCTCCCTTCTTGTACAGTAGTACAGCCCTGATGGTTTCCCATTGGGTTGGAATCTTGCATTCAGACAGGTAGCTAGTGAAGAGCTGAGCCAATGTATTGATGAGTACTGACGGCAGGTTCATCAGGTGTTCGAGTCTGACCTTGATTGGGCCAGGTGCTGTTCTCTTCTTTACCGAGAAATGGCATGTCAGATTGCTGAAGGGAGAACGTTAGGGACGTCATATCCATCCTGCGGAATTTGGTATGTGGGCAGGTGGACAAGGTTAGTAAAGAGATCAGAGTAGAAGCATGAATAATCTTCTCCATTGCCCTTCTGGAAGATGTGATAGATCCATCAGGATGTCGGAGGGCAGTCATCTTGGTCTTGTAGTTGGCGAAGGACAGGCTGGCATTGTGAATGCTTTTCCCGGCTTCTGCCGCATCTGCCAGCTCTGTTGCTCTTCTCTCTTTGAGGTCTTCCTTTATCACTTCTCTGCACTGGGTGCTCGTATTTTCATGTGCGGTTGCCTGGGACTTGCCCCAAGTCATGTTGGTGAATGAGCTCGAGAGATTTCGAAGACAGGCTTTCTTTTCTGGCTATCTCTCTCTTGGCATTCTTTGCACAATCATGGAGGTGCTGAACTAGTCGATCGTATTCCTTGTCAATTTAGTCAATGATGGCATCTTTCCATGTTGCTGCAATAGTGCCAAAGAGCTCCCAGTTGGTGGTCATTCTGGGAGTTCTCTTCTTAAACTTTGCAACCCTTTCTCCCTGCTCTGTGATGTAGAAGTTTGCATGAAGGAGAGAGTGGTCCGATCCTGTTTGGAATTTTGGGACAAGAGTGACATTAGTCTGGCAAAACTGTTGATTGAATATAATGTGGTCAATTTTGTTGTGGAACCATCCACCGGGAGACTCCCATGTCCAACATTTAGATTCAACCTTCTGGAATTGTGAGTTACCATGTATGGTCTTGGTCGACGTGATGAATTCAGACAGTCTCTCATCCTGTTCGTTCAACTCTAGGCCATGGGTCCAGATGTGGAGTTCTTTAGCTGATCTTCTTGGTTCTATCTTGGCATTAAAATCACCGGCAATGATCTTGTAGAAGGTGTGATCTTCTTTATAGAATTTTTCCAGCCCTATGTAGAACTTCTCAATTTCCACTTCATCATAATTGGATGTTGGTGCATAGACAATGAAGATAGAAATGGCCAGCAGTGAGCCACATCTATTCAAGTGTAATAGTCCAATTCAGGTTGTTCTCATTTGAATGAATCAATGTTTATGGCCAAGTTCGTGTTGACAAGGACACCAACACCACCGATTCCTCTTTTGTTGCATGTTCCAAGCAACAGTTCTTCTCCAGTGTCGAAATGGCATGATGTAATTGATGCCTTCTTGTCTCGGTCAGACCAATGATGTCGTACTTAATCCTCGACCTTGCACCATTGGGTCCTTGACAGATGCATCCAATGCCAATGTACATGCGCTGAAAGTACAGACAGTCATTTTTGTCCTTCTTCGTTCTGGCAGCCTAGTTTGGCCCTAAGATTTTATCAGCCTCTCCTTCCTCATCCTTCTTAACGCTGCCTATTGATGGTTCTTTCATGGTCAGGGGAATGAGACCCATTGTATTTACTGGTTTTGGTATATCAAATACACCAC
This sequence comes from Sorex fumeus, assembly GCF_029834395.1. Lineage (NCBI taxonomy): Eukaryota > Metazoa > Chordata > Mammalia > Eulipotyphla > Soricidae > Sorex > Sorex fumeus. The sequence continues at coordinate 28,166,351 of NW_026606067.1, forward strand.
GGATAGCTTGCCAGGCTCTGCTGTGGGTGCGGGACACTTTTGGTAGTTTGCTGGGCTCTCCAAAAGGGATTAGAGGTTTTTAGGGTGACCTCTAATCGTCCTTGCACGTGTTCCCATGGATTCAAACCATATTTGAACTCTGTCTCATGTGGTGTGGTAATCTTGCATTAAGTGTTTTATGATATGTTGTGTGGCCACTTTGCTGCTGTGCAGTCTGGAAAGCATCCTGGAGAGTGGCAGCTGCTGGTTAGTAGAGGTAGTGGAGATCTGTCGGGCTGCTGGGAGCAGCAAAGGATCTTTGTTTTCAGATTCGTTGAGCCTGGAACCCATGGTCACATAGTTCCGCTTACCTGGTTCTGCGGGGCCTCACTCGTGCTTGAGTCTGGCCTGCGTGTCCGGAAAGCATCCTGGAGTGTGGGTGCAGCTGTGTAGTGGAGGTAGTGGGAGTAGTGGAGGTCTGCGGGCTGCTGGGAGCAGGCAGAGGATCTCTGTTCCCGGGTCCGTTGAACTCTGTGACGTTGGTGTTTATGATATAATAACTAATTGAATCAAACATATGTGTGCCATTTTTGAAAAATTATATTAAATAATATAACCTGAACATGTTTCTCTATCTGTAAAACAGAATGAATATTACAATTTCCTATTTATTATACAATTTAAATATTTTATCATGAAAAGAAAATATCAAGAAACTTTTACTCTCCATCACATCTTTAATTTAAAATATAGAATAACTTAAAGCATCATAAAGTAAAAGGCCCTCCCGTTGATCATCGATTTGCTCAAGCGGGCCCAGTAACATCTCCATTGGAGACTTTGTTGTTACTGTGTCTGGCATATCGAATACTCTCGGTAGCTTGCCGGGCTCTCTGAGAGGGGCGGAGGAATCGAACTCGGGTCCGTCATGTTGGCTGCGTGCAAGGCAGATGCCCTACCCGCTGTGCTATTTTATTTAAAAAATTTTATTACTAATAGAATATCTTATTTTTCAAAATAACGGCATTTTTAGAACTATGATTGTATAAAAATTAATCCATACACCCATTTTAAGCATATCAGTGAACAAAATATGCTTTTCAATTTATATTTAGTCTACTGTTGTAAAAAAAAAAATGTGAGTTACAGGTATAAAGACCCTATGTAATTTAAAATAAGTTTTGTTTATGTCACTGATATTTTATAAACAAAATCATCCCTCTTGAGCTGTGTATTAAATAAGTAATAAAAATGTCATATTTTTCTTGGTCCTGGAGCTTTCATATAAATTTTCAGGATAAGTACCACTTTGAATATGAAAAGTATAATAATGTGTACAATTGTCCTGTGTATATTTTTTAAAGTAATACCTTTTTCTTTACTTCATTTTGAAATATATCCCCCTTTGCTTATTTTTAAAAAAATGTATATCCTTTAAGCTTTAGTATAAGAATGTGAGATGCTATCAATTTTACTTAACACTTTTCATGTCTACTTTACATATACTTGGTCATACATGGGTAAAGTTTCTGAGAAATTTAAAGATGAGTTAGAACACAGGTGACTTATCTGAAATGGAGAGGAGATGAGTTTGTTCTCTGGAAGTGAAGAAAAAATCCGGCCACTTTACAATTATGTAAAAATAGGTGTATTCCCGCGGGTTCCGGGGTCGAGACCTCCAAGCCTACTCGAATTGGAGTCGAGCATCTTCCACCCAGATCCTCCAAATTCCAGTAGGCGGGGGTCACACCCACCACCTGGCCCCCTAGCGCCGTGTAATCCCATCAGCGGCCAAGACTCAGAGACTATAAAATCCAGATCCTGGACGAGAACAGTGCAGTCTTCTGCCCCCGCGCCTGGGTGTACCTTCCCGGAGCCCCTTGGAGGGGAGTGGGTTGAGCTTTCCTCCCCGCCCCGACCAGGGCTCTGGCAGCCGAAGACCTCCAGGACCAGCCACCACCATGCTGAGACCACTCTCCGCACACATGAAGGTACTGGCAGAGGGACAAAGCCACGCGGGTTCCGGGGCCGAGACCTCCAAGCCTACTCGAATTAGAGTCGAGCATCTTCCACCCAGATCCTCCAAATTCCAGTAGGCGGGGGTCACATCCACCACCTGGCCCCCTGGCGCCGTGTAATCCCATCAGCGGCCAAGACTCAGAGACTATAAAATCCAGATCCCGGAACATCTTATCAGAACTTTTTTTTTATGACATCTTATTGTCTCATTACTACTTTGGACAAACTTGCAGGCTATCGAATGTAGCCTGCCCACAGGGCAGAGTCTGGCAAACTCCCCGTGGCGTACCAAATATGCCAAATACCAGTAACAATGATGGGTCTCATTCTCCTAAATAAGGTAAAGGTAAAGGTAAAGGCCCTCCCGTTGATCGTCGATTTGCTCGAGCGGGCCCAGTAACGTCTCCATTGGAGACTTTGTTGTTACTGTGTCTGGCATATCGAATACTCTCGGTAGCTTGCCGGGCTCTCCGAGAGGGGCGGAGGAATCGAACTCGGGTCGGCCATCTTGGCCGCTTGTAAGGCGAACGCCCTACCCGCTGTGCTATCGCTCCAGCTCCTAAATAGCCTTGAATATAATCTCAGGGCTAGGATGAGAGACATTACTGGGGCCTGCTCGAGGCAATCGACGAAATAACAGGTGTATATACTAAATTAGAACATAGATATAAGTATAGAAATGTAGTTTTATTAATGTTTGATCATTTGACAAATAGATTTTGTATGCAATGTGCATACAAACTGAAAAATTCTATGAAGAAATTCAAAGCAATATGCCAGCTCAAGCAAATTGATGAACAGTGGGAAGACAGTGACAGTGACAGTTCTTACTCTAAAGGGCTCAATACAGTGATGTCATCAAAAAAAGTTACAGAAAGAACATTGAGGCAAGCAAAGCCTGTATTGTTTCTTGTATCTGCAGGCCAATGTACTTTGACCAAAGGAAAGGGATACAAAACTGAAACCCAAACCTTTCTTGGGCTAGTATTTGGATGCAAATCCAAAAAATATTTGGATTTGCATCCCAAAGACAAACTGGGCCCAACCTGAAATCTACATCCCAAAGACTAAATAGGCTGGGCCAGAGCCCAGAATGGACATGTCAAAGAACAGGCTGGGCTTCTGTGAGAAAAGGAAAAAGTGACTCTTTCAAAAGATTGAAATTTATGAAATTATTTACTGAAAGCTGCTACAAGAAAAAAGATTTTCAGCTTCATTCAAAGGAGTAAGGACATGTGAGATATCTCACCCATTTTCATGGGTTCCTATGTTCCTGCCTGTTGTATGGTACAGTCTACATGGGCTCATCTTGATAGCTCAGTCCAGCCCCAATATCACCTAAAGTAAAATTAGCACTGTAAGGCTAACAACTGTAAGGCTAATGTAAGTCTCCCATGAGAGGTTTCTAATAACGTTATTCTATAGTAATCCTATTAATTATTTAATCAATAAATAGGTTATGTTTTACAAGTTTGGTTTGTACTGAAAAGTACAAGATAATTTTCCAATGGTTCACTAAATATCACTGCCTCATATGTAACTATGTATGTCTGAAAGCATATTGATGAATGAGGATAAAAATAGAAATAAGTGATTCAATAATACATTTAAAAATATTTGGTATTACTAAAATTTCTTCCTCTTGCCAAATTATTCCTCTTTTTATTGTCCAATTTGTCTACTTTTTCACAATCTAACAAATATTTTGTCTTCCCAAAGAGCTTGGGTCTTTGCAATATGCACTGTAGCACTGTAGCACTGTCTTCCTGTTCATTGATTTGCTTAAGCAGCACCAGTAAAGTCTCCGTTGTGAGACTTGTTACTGTTTTTGGTATATAGAATATGCCTCAGGGAGCTTGCCAGTTTCTTCCTTGGATATTGTTTCTTTGTACATTGTTTACTATGGAAGAGGCTTATTTTACCAGAATCACCATAGCATTCATTGCCCTGTGTTTTGAGGAGTGTATTGAGGAGGAGGTGACTCAGCAAAAATATCACCTCCATCAAAACTACCAATGCACAAGCAAATAAAATTTGACATGATGTTTCATTTTGTTGATGGCTTAAGGGAATCTTTATTCTAATCCACGACTAGCTATAACAGCAGGATATTTATCTGATTAGATATTATTTGGACATTATGCTACAAAATTTAAAAATACATCATATTTAATGTGAAAATTGTATATTAATCTTATGAGCTACAAATAAATTTGACGTGTATTGTTTAGTTCTTTTCTTTATCTTTGGTATTTTTTTTCATTTTATCTTATAAACAGGGCTGGAGCGATAGCACAGCGGTAGGGCGTTTGCCTTGCATGAAGCCAACATGGACAACCCGAGTTCAATTCCTCCGCCCCTCTCAGAGAGCCCGGCAAGCTACAGAGAGTATCTCGCCACACAGAAGAGCCTGGCAAGCTACCCATGATGTATTCGATATGCCAAACACAGTAACAACAAAGTCTCCAATGGAGACGTTACTGGGCCTGCTCGAGCAAATTGATGAACAACGGGAGGACAGTGATGGACAGTGATCTTATAAACAAAGCAAGAAAAAACTTTACTACAAAAATGAAAAACTTTATAATCCATTAACATAAGATACTATAACCTATGCTTTATGTTGTTTACTTTTGCATGCATATTTATGTAAAAATGAGTTTCCTCTGAAATGCACTTCGGTCTGGAGGTAGATATCAGGTTCAACATATCTCCAAATGGTTTTTCATTTTCCTTCTGTTACAATCTCTCTTTAAGCACTACCTCTAATATGCACTGAAATAATTTGTGTTACGTATCTAAATGTATTAAATTGTTTAGTTATTCTCTGACATATGTATATGTATTTTTTTATTATTCTAAAATTTTATTGAAATGACATGATTTGAGGCTGGAGCTATAGTACAGAAGTATTGCATTTCCCTTGTATGCAATCAACCTCGGTTTGATTCCCAGCATCCCATATGGTCCCATGGTCCCCTCAGCACTGCCAGGAATAACCCCCCTGCATCTCTGGGTGTCACCCAAAAGGCAAAAAAAAAATGACATGATTTATTTAGAATAGTGTCAATATGCCAAAAACAGTAACAAGTCTCACAATGGAGACATTACTGGTGCCAGCTCAAGCAAATTCATGAACAATGGGAGAACAGTGCTACAGTGAAGTGTCAATATTGACTATATAGCAGCAAAATATTACTGTATCATACTGTCACCAAATTGCAAAATTCTTCCCCACTGTCCTAGGTCCCCTCTCTTTTTTCTCTGTTTTTTACATTGTTACTCTCTCACTGTTCTATAACCTTGTTTTCTTTGTCTTTTGTTCTATTCATGATGTGGAAAGTTCTATTCATGATGTGGAAAGGCACGAGTTTGTTTACTTTTTTTTTTCTTTTTGTGTATCACCAGGTGTTGCATTGGAGTTACTCCTGGATCTGCACTCAGGAATTACTCCTGGCAGTGCTCAGGGAACCATATGGGATGCCGGGAATTATACCTGGGTTGGCCACATGCAAGGTAAATACCCTACCTGCTGTGCTATTGCTCCAGCCCCCATTCTTTATACCCATGTTTGTTATTGAACACTTGGAATGTTCTATAGTATTATTATTAAGTGCAGTAAACTAAGTATATCTCACTTTTCTTTTTTTCCCAGAATGGGTTTACTGTTCTGGGAAAAATAAAAAATCTCTAAAACTTTACCGTTTTTTAGAGTATCTTTAACTTCAAATAAAATTTTATTTTGTTGCACTTTAAGACCAAAGCTCAGGAGGCCTAAGTTTTGGTTTCCCCTATCAGAAAGTCCCGACTTCTCAGAAAACAGTATCACCCTGGGCTGATAAACTGAGAGTTCTAGAGAGTGAAGTCACGGACAGGACAGGGATTGAGAATTGGAAACATAGTGCTGGTCCCTGGAGTCACAGGATGGACTGAGACCAGAATTGGAAACATATTGTCAGTTCCTAGAAAAATTTTGTTATGTAACCAATCCCTACATAAACTGCTCAGAATCTGGAATCTGAGTCTTTCTCCACTGCTTTGAATGAGATTCACGGACCCTTGGTCGACCTGCAATGAAGGGCCCTTGTGTTTGCATCCTCAAGTCCGACCTGGTCAATGTGTGAGCGAAGCTCACTTCCTGGGACATAAAATAACTTTCCCCAGACTTAACACAAAGGCAAGCACCATACCACTATACTATCTCTCTTGTCCCAAAATTAGAATGTATTTTTCAATTTCCAGCCACTTTAGCAATTGACCTAGCTAATATTTTCTACCTTTGCTCACCACTGACTTTCTGTCCTCTACCCATAATTATGTTTCATTTACATATCTTCTACTATCTAATGTCTCACTTGTTTATTTTCAATATCCATGATGTAAAATTCTCCTACTTTATCTGTTTTGCTTCCTGGCATATCCCAGAGTACACTAAAGGCTTTCTATAGTGAACACTTTATTATAAATATTCAACAATATTTAAAGAATAAAGAAAAATCATATATTGTTTAAAATTATTATATTAAATAATTATTTCAGCGAAACTGTTATATAATTAAAACAAATATGTTAAACAAAACAAGAAACAATGAAAAATTAAATAATGGTAAACCAAATAATAGGTAAAGACAGGTAAAGGAAAAAATAAATTTTATTATATCTAAAGTAAAGATTAAGAAATCCACATCTGGACCCATGGCCTAAAATGGAAAGAACAGGGTAGAGACTGAGTTCATCATGTCGACCAAGACCATCCCTGGTAACTCACAGTTCCAGAAGGCCGAATCTAAAGTTAGGTATGGGAGTCTCCCGGTGGACAGTTCCACAACAAAATTGACCACATCATATCCAATCGAAAGTTTTGCCTGAAAGATGTCACTGTTGTCCCAAAATTCCAAATGAGATTGGACCACTGTCTCCTTTTTGCAAAATTGTACTTCACAGAGCAGAAGAAAGGGCTGCAAAGTATAAGAGAAGTCCCAGAACGAACACCAGCTGGGAGCTCTTTGGCACAATTGCGACAACATGAGAAGATGCTGTTGTTGACAACACTGATGAAGAATACGATTGACTGCTTCAGCACCTCCACGATTGTGCAAGTAACACCGAGAGAGATAGTCAGAAAAAAGATGGCTGTCTTTGAAAACTCTGGAGTTCATTCGACAACATGGTTTGGCGAGATCTTCAGGCAACCACAGGCGAACGCCTGAGCTCACAAAGCAATGCAGAGAAAAGATAAAGGAAGACCTCAAAGGGAGAAGAGCAGCAGTGCTGGCAGATGCGGTAGACCGGGAAAAGGCATTCACAACGCCCGACTGTCCTTCACCAACTACAAGATCAATATGACTGCCCTCTGATGTCCTGATGGGTATATCACATCTTCCAGAAGGGCAATGGAGAAGATTATCCTGTCTTCTACTCAGATCTCTTTGATAGCCATGTCCACATGCCCACATACCTAATTCCACAGATTACATATGACATTCCCAATGCTCTCCCTTGCAAAATACGACACGCCATCTTGTCAGTAAAGAAACGAACAGCACCTGTCCCAGATGAGGTCAGACCCAAATACCTGAAGAATCTGCCATCAGTACTCATCAATACACTGGCTCGGCTCTTCACACATTACATGTCTGAATGGAAGGTTCCGTCCCAATGGAAAATCCGCAGGACTGTTCTACTGTACAAGATGGGAGACATCCGCAACATTGGCAACTATCACCCAATCTGCCTGATGTCTGTTGTCTACAAGCTGTTCACTTGAATCATCCTGAATAGGATTGGCAGAACACTAGATGAAGGACAACCATGTGAGCAAGCTGTGTTCCGAAAAGGATTCAGCACAATCAACCATATCCACACGATAACCAAGCTCATTAAGGTTTCTCGGGAGTTCAAGATGTCACTCTGTCTAATGTTCATTGATTTAAAGAAGACCTTTCATTCTGTTGAGACTGAAACGGCCATCTAAATCCTAGAAAAACAGGGTGTTCAAACTCAATATATCAGGAACTCCGTGAGCTGTATAATGAATTCACTACCAGAATCTCACCATTCTACAAGAAAGTGATCATAGATATCAAGAGAGTGGTTTGGCGGGGTGATACCATTTCACCGAAACTCTTCAGTGCCACCCTCGATAACATCATGCGACGACTGGAATGGAAAGGAATGGGAGTGAAGATAGATGGTTGGTAAATACACCACCTCCACTTCACTGATGACATTGTTCTAGTAAGAGCAAACATTAGCCGACTGGCACAAATGCTGGCCTACTTCAACGGTGAGTGTGGAAAGGTCAGATTACAGCTGAATCTCATGAAGACAATGTTTATGAGAAGCGGACTCATTCCTGACACTTCTTTCGCTCTCAACGGAATTGACATCTTCGAATGCAATAGCTATGTGTACTTAGGTCAAGAAGTCAACATGAGGAATGACCTAGCACTTGAGTTGTGCAGGAGGAAGAGAGCATCTTGGAACGCTTCAAAAGCATCAAAGAAATAGCTAAGAGGATGAAGAACCTCTGGCTCTGGGCATATCATTTGATTCTACTGTTCTTTCTGCACTAACATACACCTCAGAGATCTGGGCCTTAAAAAAATAGGATGCTAACGCCATTTGGGTCTCCCAAAGAGGAATCAAAAGAGCTATGCTTGGAGTATCATACTTCACTAAAATGAGAGAAAAAATCAGGAATTCTGACCTCCATTGACAATCGAGAATCGGGAAACCTTGTCTTGTTTGCCAAAGCGTCTAAAATCAGATGAGCTCGTCATGTAATGCGATTTAGAGTTGACTGTTAGACTAGAGCCGTTATGGACTGGATTCCATGGGACTTCAAAAGATCGCGTGGCCACCCAGCTACGAGATGGTCAGCCTTCTTTGTCAAGACCCTAACAATTGGTTTGAGGCTCTTCTTGTTCCTTGAGTGAGCAGACGCCATTGGGCTACACTGGCTTGTGATGGGACAAATCGAGACATTACTGGTGTCCGCTCTAGCAGATCTATGAGTAATGGGATGTTAAATGATCAAGTGAATTGACCATATCTTAAAACAGTTTAACCCTCTATTTTATTTATTATGATCATCATGTTTATGGAAAGTTTTTGTATAATGGCATTAATATTTATAATTTTAGCGTACAAATCTATTACATATTTACCACTGTTGTTCTAAATCATCCATATATTTTCTATAGTGTATAATAATATTGTTATGTTAATTTTATTGTTTCATCATTGATTTACAATTCTATGACACTTTAGAGTTTTAGCTTTATAACTCAGTATTTGTTTATTTGTTGTTACTACTACCAACAACAAAGCTCCCATACCATCCCACTAGAAAAATAATCCCTGCCCTATTTTTTTTTTTTTTTTGCTTTTTGGGTCACACCCGGCGATGCTCAGGAGTTACTCCTGGCTCATGCACTCAGGAATTGCTCCTGGCGGTTCTCGAGGGACCATATGGGATGCTGGGAATCGAACATTTGTTGGCCATGTTGGCTGCGTGCAAGGCAAACGCCCTACCCGCTGTGCTATCACTCCAGCCCCCCTGCCCTATTCTTATCCCCATTCCTTTTTTTTTCTCTGGTAGCAGCAAAGCTTTCACTCAATGTAGGAGTTAGCATTGTTATTTCTTGTTAGTTGATTCCAGAAGGGCACACTTTTTCTTTTAGAATACCAGAGTAGTATTTCATTAAGCATAATAATGTATAACTATTACATAGATTCTTTATTCCATCAACTATTAAGAGAATTTTGGTTTGCTCCCTGTTTGGACTAATGTGAATAATGATTTTATAAATGTATGTGAATAACATTTAAGAAATCATGATTATATGATTTAAAAATTTATATATTTTAAATTTATCATCATAATTTATTGATATTTTATTTGTATGTATTTATTTATATTAGTGAAACACCATGAGGTATAGTTGTAGACTTACAAACTTTCGTGTTTGAGTTTCAGTTATACAATGATCTAGTATCCATCCCTCTATATGATATTTTAAATTATAATATTCTTTAAAATCAGTGTTTTATGGGCTTCAGGTTAATATCTAGGACTGATATTAACATATCATATGGAATTTTTATTTTTAAGGGAATCTTACTTCCATTTTTCACAGAGGTTGAAACAATTTGCCTTTTAACCCCAGTGTGCAAGCATTCCTTTCCTCTCAGCATCAGTGACATTTGTTTCTAAACTTTTGTTCATATAAATCATTCTTCCAGGTGTGAGGTGACATTTTAATGTAGTTGTGATCTTAAGTTAAATATTAATAAGTGATATTGATCAATATTTTATGTATTTTCATGTATCTGAAAACCATCCATGTTCCTTGTTTTGTGAAATATATATTTAAGTATTTATCTTTATGTTTTAATTGAGTTATATTTTGCTGTGAGTTCTTCTGGACTTTCGGACTTTTCTGGCTTCATGTCAAGATTGAAGCACAGCTATAGTATTTCTTTCTCTCCTTTTTTTTAATTTAAAGCACTGTGATTTACAAAGTTATTCAAGGTAGAGTTTTAGATATATAATATTACAATATTACAGAACGGTACAGCAGTAGGGCGTTTGCCTTGTGCACAGCCAGCCCACCTGAGCCGGGTTAGATTCCTCCACCCCTCTCAGAGAGCCTGGCAAGCTACCGAAAGTGTCTGGCCCGCACAGCTAAGCCTGGCAATCTACCCGTGATGCCAAACACAGTAACAAGTCTCAAAATGGAGATGTTTCTGGGCCCGCTCGAGCAAATTGATGAACAACGAAGGATAGTGATACAGTGGTACAGAACGAATTCCACCACTACTGTCTACTTCCCTCCACAAATATTCGAGGTTCCCTCCTGTATCTTTCCCCTCACCCCAACCTTCCAGACTGTCCTCTTGCCAGGCACTTTCATAAGTTTGTGTTTCTTGTGTTTTTTTTTTTAATTTTTTTTTTTCAGTGTTATTGACTCTGGTTTGGGTATTTGACTCTATCATTCCTGAACACCGCCTTTGTATTGACTCTGGTCTGCTCCCAACCTTGCTTCTCAGATATCTATTTTCCCCTTGCCCTCCATTCTGTCTGTACCTAGCCTCCCTATATTCTGGATTAGATTGATCAGGGAATCCTTTCTTTAAAATATTGCATTCTCTTATCTAGATATTCTAAATACCACGTGTGAGTGATATCATCCTGTGTTTATCTTTCTTCTTCTGACTTACTTTATTTAACATGATGTCTTTCAGTTCCATTCACGTTGCTGTGAATTGCATGACTTGAGCATTCCTTATTCTATTGATAAACTTATCTGTCATTGGATATTGAGGTTGATTCCAAAGCTTAGTTAATAGTGAGTGCTGCGATGAATTATGGTGTGCATACATTCTTTTGAATGAATGTTTTTCTGTCCTGGGTATAGATACCCAAAGTGGAGTTTCTGCATCATATGGGAGCTCAACTATGACTTTATTGAGTACCCTCAATCCTGTTTTCTGTAGAAATTGGATCAGAAATCATTCCCAACAGTAGATGAGGGGTTCTTTTTCACCACATAATCTGTCAACAGAAATTATTCCTACTAGTTTTTCATTTGTGACATTCTTACTTATGTAAATGATATCTCATTGTTGTTGTCAAGTTAATTTTCTACTTTCCTAGTAAGTGGTAAGTCATGTTTTCATGTGCCTGTTGGCCATCCACTGGTCTTCTGAAAGAAGTGTCTGTTTATTTCCTCTCCACATTTTGTAATGTGACTTTTAGATTTTTGTTGTTGTTAATCTTTGAGAGCATTTTATAGATTCTAGATAGCAACCATTTATCTGATGTGTTTAGTTGTGAATATTTTCTCCCACTTAGCTGTCATTTTGTTTTAGCCTGTGTTTATTTTGCCATATAGAAACTTTTAAGTTTGACGTAGTTCCATTTGTTTAGTTTTGATTCTATAACTCTTGCCAATAGTGTTGTGTTGTTGAAAATGCATTTGAGGTCTAAGTCTTGTAGATTTCAGCCTATGTTTTCCTCAATATTCTTTATAGATTCAGGTCTGATATCAAGGTCTTTGATCCACTTAGAGTTGACTTTTGTGTAAAGTGTGATTTAGATCTAGCTTTAATTTCTTGCATGTAATTATCCATTTCTCACAACACCATTTATTAAAAAGACTGTCTTTATTCATACTCTCAGCTCCTTTGTCAAAAATTAGCTGATCATATATATATATATATATATATGTATGCATATATATGTATGGTGGTTTATCCCTGGATATTCTATTGTAACCTTTTGGTTGAAGAGTTGGCTTTTTTTAGTTTGCTTGTTCCAGTACCATGCTGTTTGATCACTATGGCTTTATAGCATAGATTCAAGTTAGGTAGTGAGAAGCTAAAATTACTTTTTTAAAATTTGTGGTAGTTTCTTTTGTTCCATCCAACATTTCTCATTTGTTATTATTTCTGTTCTTTCTTTTGCTTCATTTGCAATTATAAGTAAATGTCTGAATAGATCCTTGTCTGAGAATCTGGTGTGTATTATCTATTTTTTCTTTAATATATATTTGTAGTTTATTTTTCTGTATCTAAGGCTTAAATTTATTTCTATTTAATTTTGTTTATGGTGCTAATCATGGTTTTAAATTTTTAGATTGGGACAGCTATTTTTTCCTGAATCATTTGTTCAAGAGGCTTTCTTTTCTTCATTGTATGTCTTTTTATCCTTTGCTTTATACTAGATATTTAACATGTGTTTATTTCTGTGCTCCCTATTCCAATGCATTTTTGTGACAACATTGTTTCATTTTATGTAAATTCATAGAAAAAATTAGATTCACAGTAGAAACAGATCATAAGTTTTCTCTGCTAATGCATCATATTGAATAACATATACATAGTTAAGTGCTGCATAGATCTATATCCAGTAGTCTATATGTAAAGGTAATTGGTATTGTAACCTATTTTAAATATTTCTAGTGTTCCCTCTGAAAAAATATTTTTCATAATACCAAATAAATAAATATATGCAATGTATAATTTCTACATTAAGATTACATATGTCAAAACTGTGCCAAATAGAAGCTTATTAGCAAGGCTATAAAACCAAGACAAAGGAGATGGAACACATTTTCTAGAATGTCATGCAATATTTAAATAAATGTAGAGGAATAAAGTTGTGATAAAAGAATACATAATAAAGAAAGCAAAATGATGCCCCACAATGGTATAAAATTCCAGTGTTAATCTTATTTAAAGAAAGTAATAACTCTTGATTCATTTATATTACTAATTTGATGGCTGGGAAGTAGTTATCATCTGGCCAAAAGGCTAATTTAATCATTTGAATCTGACAGTCCCTACAGTGATGCTAGTTCAATATTGGCACATTTTTTAGTCTTTGCTTATAATTAATCTTATGAAGACCATTTTTACATAATGTAAATTTATTTCTTGCTTCTAGTAATTGCATATCTAATTAACTGTGAAAAGATGAAGCCAATACAGCATCTGCTACAGTAACTAAAAAGTACAGCTGAAAGCATCATCCATTGATGATTTTTATCACTTAGCTCTACTTTGTTAACTTTTGGAACTTGCAAAATATCATGTCTTTGACCAGAACTTTGAATTACAAATTTAATTTGAAAGTGAAATTCTCTAATTCTGTATTGGCTCAAAATTTTATATATAGATATATATATATGTATATATATATACATATATATAGATATATATATATCAAAGGCTTATTTAAAGAAGAATCAAAGGCCTTTAAAGAAGGCCTTTGTTTCTGTTGAGACTGAAGCGGTCATCAAAGCCCTAGCCAAACAGGGTGTTCAAACTCAGTACACCAGGATCCTCCATGGATTCACTACCAGGATCTCACAATTCTAGGAAGTGATAATCCATGTCAGGAGAGGGGTTCAACAGGGTGATACCATTTCACCAAAACTCTTCAGTGCCACCCTCGAGAACATCATGTGATGACTGGAATGGGAAGCACTGGGAATGAAGATAGATGGTCGGCAACTACACCACCTCCACTTAGCTGATGACATCGGTCTAATAACACCAAACATTAGCCCAGCAGCACAAATGCTGGCCGACTTTGACCTTGAATGTGGAAAGGTGGAATTACAGCTGAACCTCACAAAGACAATGTTGATGAGAAACAGACTCTTCCTGACGCTCCATTCACTCTCAACGGAATGAACATCTCTGAATGTAACAGTTATATGTACCTAGGTCTAGAAGTCAACATGATATATGATCTGGCACCTGAGTTGTGCAAGAGGAAGAGAGCAGCTTGGAATGCCTTCAAGAGTGTTGAAGAAATAGCTAAGAGGAGAAGATCCTCCCACTGCAGGCACATCTCTTTGATTCCACTGTTCTCCCTGCATTAACATACGACTCAGAGACCTGGGCCCTACGAAAACAGGATGAGAGTGCTATTCGGGTCACCCAAAGAGGAATCGAAAGAGCTATGCTTGGAATATCATGCTTCTCTCAAGTGAGGGAAAGAATCCGGAGTTCTGTCCTTCATTGACGATCAGGAATCAGGGATGCTGTCTCGTTTGGCAAGGCGTTGAAAATCAGAGGGAATAGAATTTTCTACATGTAATGACATATGTAGATTACCTTTGGACTAGAGCCATTACTGACTGGATTCCATGGGGAATCAAAAGATCATGTGGCTGCCCACCTACGAGATGGTCAGACTTCTTCGTCAAGACCCTGAACAATTGGTTTGAGGCTTTTCGTGTTCCTAGAAAGAGCAGTTGCCATTGGGATACACTAGCATGCAACAGGGACGAATGGATATTACTGGTGCCTGCTCGAGAAAATTGATGAGTAACAGGATGGGATATAAAGTGATCAAGTGATATATATATATATATATATATATATATATTATATAATACATATATTGGGCTGGAGTGATAGCACAGTGGTAGGGCGTTTGCCTTGCACGCAGCCAACATGGCCGACCCGAGTTCGATTCCTCCGCCCCTCTTGGAGAGCCCGGCAAGCTACCGAGAGTATCTCGCCCGCACGGCAGAGCCTGGCAAGCTACCTGTGACGTACTCGATATGCCAAACACAGTAACAACAAGTCTCATGATGGAGACGTTACTGGGCCTGCTCGAGCAAATCAATGAACAACGGGAGGACCGTGATCGTAATACATATATCAAACCCAAAGAAAGCAATAGCCAAGCATAATGGAAAAATTATACTTAAATAAAGCTGGTTTTCTATTTTCAGTGATGCTCAAGGGGCAAATGTGGAGCATTGAAAAATATTTTGAACAGTAGTGTGATTGGTTTTACACAAGCTTCACACATGCTTAAATAAGAACTTATGGTATTATAGTTTTTCTCTTCTTTAGTTGAAACCTATTATGCTCCATAGAAAATTATCTTTAGCATAATGCTGACTTCTGTTCATGTCAGACTAAGACTCAATGTGTTTGCTTAGTGAAATTAAGGAGTTGCTGGAAAGATCAAAGATCAAGTAATATACAACACCTGTTCTGCATTTCAACTCCTCTGAATATTTTTCGAATAAATACCTTTTTTGTCTTTATTTAAATGTTATATTATTAAGCAGCAAAAAATAACCCATCAAGAAAATAGCTAAGCTTCTGAATTCCCATCCACAAAAATCTCCAAAGTAATTTAACATTGTTAATTTCTGCTGGTAAATGAATTTGTTGGTGTTATTATCAGCAATGTCAAACTTGGAACAAAATTGGAAATTATTTATTTTACTGGTTTTATAAATAGCAATAGCACAGCGGTAGGGCATTTGCCTTGCATGCAGCCAACATGGCCAACCCGAGTTCTACTCCTCTGTCCCTCTTGGAGAGCCCAGCAAGCTACCGAGAGTATCTCGCCCGCACGGCAGAGCCTGGCAAGCCACCCATGATGTATTCGATATGCCAAACACAGTAACAACAAAGTCTCCAATGGAGACGTTACTGGGCCCACTCGAGCAAATCGACGAACAACGGGAGGGCCTTTACCTTTACCTTTACCTTTATATGGGCTGAAGTGATAGAACAACCAACCTGGGTTTGAGTCCTCCGTCCCTCTCAGAGAGCCCAGCAAGCTACCGAGAGTATCCCGCTAGCATGGCAGAGCCTGGCAAGTTCCTCATGACATATTCGATATGCCAAAAACAGTAACAATCAAGTCTCACAATGGACATGTTACTGCTGCCTGCTCGAGCAAATTGATGAACAATGGGAGGACAGTGCTACAGTACTACAGTTCTTTTTGTGTAGTCAATAATCTAAGTATTATTTATTTATTTATTTATTTTTCTTCATAATTTGTTAATCATAAGCTTCTTAAATTTTCTCTCATGATTGTTTTGATCTGAATACATGATTTTTAATTCTCTCATTCTCTGAGAGTTTCTCTACAGATTGTTGTTAGTACAGGTGCTATCTATCATAAAGAAGAATATTTTACCTTGTTCTATAAATAAGCCAAGGATCAACAATCATCAAGAATTACTGTTCTGCTTCCAAACCTAAAGGTAAGAGCAGTGTTTCTTCAGTTTACCCTTTCCTTCAAAGTCTGTGATCTTTCATTAATTTAAACTCCTTTTCAGTGAAAAGTCAATTTCATTTCTAGTCAGTACACCTTTTTATCACACCTTAATTGCTGGCTTCAAAAAGGCAACATTGTGTATTCTTCATTTCTTGAATTTATATTATAAGCTTTATGAAGAATTCCTCCCAGTTTTTTTTGTATGTCACTAATACAACTTGTGCTGATATATTTTGACAAATTAACTGTCACAGTTTGTTTGTTTGACTGGGGAACACAACTGGCCAGGCTCAGGCTCTGAACTCAGAAATCACTTCTGGCGGGCTTGGGAGACCACCTGAGTTAAGGGAATTGAACCCAGGTCAGCTGCATGCAAGGCAAACGACCAATCTGCTGTGTTACCTCTCCAAACCCTGTCACATTATTTTTTGTGACTAAAAACTATCAGGTAACCAAGCATTCATTTTGTTGAGCTACCTTTGCATTTATTTCTTATGATTACTGAATATAGTAGTAAATAACTTCAAAATACAATGATAACAAATGTAAAAGCTATTATGTTAGTTTGGTCACCTGATGTATTTGAGATTATGTGTTTTTAAATATAAGTGTGTAGAAGTGTTACTTTAACTTGAAGATTTTATTTAGAGAACTTGAAGAAAAATTACATAATTTAAAAGGCAGCATTTTCTTTCAAATTGCATACTAACCTTTTTTCTTTTGTGTGTGTGTGGGGGGGGGGGAGGCATACACAATGGTTCTTGGGGCTTACCCCTAGCTCTGTGCTAGACAGTGCTCAGGGAAACATATGCAATGCTGGAAATTCAATTGGTTTTGGCCACATGCTGGAGAAGAGCCATAGTCCCTCTACTATCTCTGAATCCTTGATCCTTACTCTCTTCACACAGATGTTTATATCATACTCTCTATAAATTTTGATCACACTATTGTTGGGGAACAAATTTTACTCAATGTGCCCAGACACATTGCACACCGGGTCCTGGCAGTCATTGGGAGAAGGATGACAGGTTCGTAAATAAACCACTCTGGGAGATAACTGATGGCAACTCACTTTATTGCCAAATACACACATATTTTATAAAGGACCTCAGATTAAGAGGATAGTCCTATCACACAAAGTCTAGCATTACTGACCTATCACCTTTCCAACTCTGCTTTGCCCCGGCCCAATCCCAATTAGGGATGAATGCTCAGTTAGGAATGCAGTTAGGAGACAATTCTTGGCGGATGAGACTCAACACCAGATACCTGGAGCTTGTGAAATGCGCTCAGACACTCCCTACGGGGTCACTAAGCAGGGACAGGTCTTACAAGCTATGCAGGTACAGATCTTATCTGCTCTGGTGCCTGTTACCATGATCCACCATTATATCAAGAGCATGTATGTATGATTTAACTTCCCAACTTAATTAACAACTTAATTCTTTTAAATACCATTCATTGCTTGAAATTAAACCTGAATTGTACCCAGACTTTTCTGTTTAAGTATATCGTTTTTTCTAAAAGTTGCATTTTTCCCAGTAAAACATGTAGATAAATTAATAAACAGAGAAAGAGGAGAGAGAGAGAGAGAGAGAGAGAGAGAGAGAGAGAGAGAGAGAGAGATTGCTATACCGGCAGAATGCAGAGGTGAGTTGTGGGAAGTGGGCAGAAGGAAAATTGAGGATACAGGTGGTGAGAAATATGTGCTGGTGAAGTGGTGAAGGAATGGGTGTAGGAACATTGTATGGCAAAGACTGAATTTGATCATGAACAACTTTGTAACTGTATATCTCATGGTGACTAAATTTTTTAAAAGTAAAACAAAACAGTTTCTAATAGTTTGATATCTGTCCAAGTTTTTTGAGCTTGTCAATCGAATTATTCATTTGTGAATTGTTGCAATTAAATTAGAAAAATGGTTGATATTTATTTCTAACAACTATATCTGGATGCACAGTTTTGATTTGGGGTTTTTGTTCTTGTTTTGGGGCCACAGTCAGTGGTGTTCAGGGCTTATTCCTGGTTCTGGTCAGGCTCAGGGATCACTTTTGTGGGGAATGAAGGGAATATATGGGGTTCCCATGCTTGAACATGGATTGGCAGCATGCAAGGCAAGTGTCCTACACACTGCAGTATATCTCCAGCCCCTACAGCCTAAAACACTTGCTTCAATATCATTAAATTATTTCACTGATGTAAAAATATTCTTAACCGTATCCCACAACCACTGCTGCTTAAGCTGATCAATTGTCACAGTGTTACAGAGTCAGGATGAAGTCTAAGAGAGATTAACTACCTGAAAAAAAGTCTCCAATACACCAGTCCCCACTTAGAAACTCTGGGTACCCTTGGAAAGGAGATGGGCCATGTTTCTGCCCTGACCAAGCTCTGGCAGTGGCACTCACACCCCAGCAGCTGCTGCCATGTTAACAGCCAGACCACTGCTTCATGACTGAGCTCTGCAGAGACACCAAACTGTTAAAAATTTCAGGTAAAAATTTATCTTTTCTGAGAACTCTGGGGTCTTTTCAAAGTGAGGGTAGGAAACCTCCCACACCCCATGGCTCTGGAAGCCATCCTAGTATCAGACCACATTGATTTCAGACCAAAGAAGTTCACAAGAAACAGTGAAGATAATTTCTTATTGATCAAGGGATCTCTACAATAGGAAGAACTTACAATACTAAATGTATATGCACCTAATGAGGGATCAGCAAGGTACTTAAAACAACTACTCAGAGACTTGAAGAAAGACATCAATAGCAACACAATACTAGTGGGAGACTTCAACACTGCTTTATCAACTCTGGATAGATCAACCAGGCTAAGCTTAGCAAGGACATACTTTATCTGAGGGAAGAAATGGAAGAAATGGGCTTGATATATATATATATATATATATATATATATATATATATATGACACTTCATCCTCAAAAAGGTGAATACATATTCTTCTCAAATGTGCATGGAAGATTCTCCAAGATAGACCACATAATGAGCCACAAAACACACCTCCATAAAATTAAGAAGATAGAGATTGTATCAACAATCTTCTTAGATCACAATATGCTGAAATTAGAAAAAAATCACACACATAAACAAAAAACTAAATCAAACACCTTTAAATCAAACAGTTCTCTCTTGAACAACGAGTGGCTTAGAAAGGAAATCAAAGGGAAACCAACAATTCCTGGAAAAGAAGAAAGGGGTATTAAAAAAAACGATTCCGTTCACAATAGTACTTCAGAAAATCAAGTACCCTGGAATCTGCTTAACCAAAGAGGTGAAGGATCTATACAAGAAAAATTACAAAACACTACTTCAAGAAATAAAAGAGGACACTTGGGAATGGAGACACATCTGCTCATGAATAGGGAGGATTAACATTATCAAGATGGCAATACTGCCAATAGCACTATACAAATTTAATGCGGTCCCTATCCGGATACATAAGACATTTTTCAAAGAAATAGATAAAACACTCCTGAAATTCATATGGAACAATAAACCCCCACAAATAGCTAAAACAAGTCTTGGGAAAAAATAAGATGGGTGGCATCACTCTACCCAACTTCAAACTCTACTACAAAGCAGTAGTAATTAAGACAGCATGGTACTGGGCTAGACACAGACCTGCAGACCAATGGAGCAGAGTTGAATATTCTGTCACAGACACCCAAATATATGACCACTTATTCTTGGAGAGCCCGGCAAGCTACCAAGAGTATTCAATATGCCAGACACAGTAACAACAAAGTCTCCAATGGAGACGTTACTGGGCCCGCTCGAACAAATCGATGATCAATGGGAGGGCCTTTACCTTTACCTTTTAATCTTTGACAAAAAAGCAAGAAATGTGAAGTGGAACAACGAAAGCCTCTTCAACAAGTGGTGCTGGGAAAACTGGATAGCTACCTACAAAAAAAAAAAATCAACTCTGACCTCTATCTAATGCCAGGCATAAAAATCAAATCAAAGTGGATTAAAGATCTCAATATCAGACATGAATCCATAAGGTACATAGAGGAAAATGTACGCAGAACTCTCCATGACATTGAAGCTAAAAGCATCTTTAAGGATGAAATACCAATGACCATGCAAGTGGAAGCAAACATAAATAAATTAAACTACATCAAACTAGGAAGGTTCTTCACTTCAAAAGTAGCACTATAGCACTGTCCTCCCATTGTTAATCTATTTGTTTGAGCAGGCCCAGTAACGACTCCATTGTGAGACTTGTTGTTACTGTGTTTGGCATATTGAATATGTCACGGGTAGCTTGCCAGGCTTTGCCGTGCGGGCAAGATACTCTCAGTAGCTTGCCGGGCTCTCTGAGAGGGGTGCAGGAATCTAACACAGCTCGGCCAGGTTGGCCGCACGCAAGGCAAAAGCCAGTATCAGTGACCAAAATACAGAAAGAACCCACAGAATGGAAACAAATATTTACCCAATACCCATGAAAAGAGATTAATATTCAGGATATAAAGATACTAGTAGAATTGCACAGGAAAAAAACCTCCAACTCTACCAAATAAAAATGGGGAGAAGAAATGAGCAGAAGATTCCTCAAGAAAGAAATAGAAACAGCCAAAAGGCACATGAAAAATATGCTATACTTCAATAGTCATCAGGAAGATGCAACTCAAAACAACAATGAGATATCATCTCACACCGCAGTGACTGGAACACATTCAAAAAAATAAAATCAACCAGTGCTGGCATGGATGTGGGGAAATAGGGGCACCCTTTACCTGTTGGTGGGAATGTGCACTAATCCAGCCTTCCTGGAAAACATGAACAGTCTTTCAAAACCTTGAAATCGAGCTTCCAAATAACCGTGCAATACCACTTCTGGGAATATATCCTGAGGATGCAAAAAAGCACAGTAGAAATGACATCTGTACCTATATATTCATTGCAGCACTGTTTGCAATAGCCAAAATCTGAAAACAACCCAAGTATCCTAGAACAGATGACTTGTTAAAGAAATTTGGTACATCTACACAATAGAATACTATGCAGATGTTAGGAGAGATGAAGTCATGAACTTTGTTTATAAATGGATAGACATGGAGAGTATCATATTAAGTGAAAATGAGTCAGAAAGAGAGAGACATAGAAGGACTGCACTTATCTTTGGAGTATAAAGTAACATAACATGGGACTTACACCTGAGGGTAGTAGATACATGGGACAGGAAGATTGCTCCATAGCTGAACACCTGTCTCTTGAGCAAAGGTGAGAAGGCAACAGGAATAGAGAAGGGATCACTAAGAAAATAATGGCCTGAGGAACTGATCGGAATGGGAGATGTTTGCTGAAAGTAGATAAAGGACCAAACGTGATAACCTCTCCGTGTCTGAGTAATTTTAAAAGACATGCATTTCTGTTTGTTATAGAACTTAGTAAAATGTCTATGATATAAAAATAAACCAGATATCCAATGGCATATGTTTGAATAAATAAGTTGTGCTGTAATGTATAAAATATGGTGTTCAATATAAACTATTGACTGTTATAAGAAAAAAGATGCAAGCTTTCAGTCCACTGAACTTGGTTCTAACAGAAGATCATAATTTAAGTGAAAGAAGTAGCACTGTCCTGTACTCCCGTTGTTCAGGCTTACTGCTAACTCTGCTCAGGCATCACTGGAGGTCAGAGGACCACACCAAGGGCTGGGATCAAACCACAGTCAACACCATGCAAAACAAACACCTTAAGCCTTGTATTGTTTCTATGGCTTAAGTTTGAAATATTTTATTCTTCATGAATTAAA
This sequence comes from Sorex fumeus, assembly GCF_029834395.1. Classification (NCBI taxonomy): domain Eukaryota; kingdom Metazoa; phylum Chordata; class Mammalia; order Eulipotyphla; family Soricidae; genus Sorex; species Sorex fumeus. Next base: position 28,188,678 of record NW_026606067.1, read on the forward strand.
GGATAACCATTATTTCATTAAAATGTTATCACTTTATAGAAAAAGAGAAAACAAAGTAAAAACAAAAGAACTCTAAAGCTCCTTATCAAAAATTGCATGAATAAGAACACAATTCCAGAAGCTTGTCATTGTGTTGTGAACTCTCTAATTTCTTTTGTTCCCTTTGCACTCAGTGATTACAAATAAATGTCTCCTCTGAGAGAAAACTACATATATTCATAGTCTCAGCTCCACATACAGCTGGTCTTGTCTATTTGCATAGTTTTGAATAACTATTCCTTAAGGCAAACCAAAACACTAAAGCATGCATTTACAAATATATACATAACCACACCAAAATAACAGGCAAGTTAATTAAAAAAAATAGCTTCACATAATACATATTATCATCTGAACTGGGAAAAGCAAGCCCGAGAGACTTGAAGAAAGCAAAATAATAACCTATACTAAATTTTAAAATGTAGTTACACATAGAAACTGCTAATGGATTTGGAAAGGCAATTCACAGAAATGTTAAATTAATATCACCTTTGAATTAGCATGAGAATATTCTTTGGAGCCGAAGACAACTTATATACCAGAAATCAAAGATTTAAAGTCATTTCCCCATCTATATCTCTTACTTGCTCTTTCTCTGTCTGTTTGTCTGTCTCCCTGTCTCTGTCTCTCTCTCTCTTTCTCTTTCTCTTTTTCTATAAATTGCATATATAGAAAAAATCTCTTGCATTTTTAAAATTGAATGAATATTTTCTTTGGTGTCTACATACAATATAAGGGCGAAAATATAAAAGTGAAATCAAATGATGAGCCCTACTAATGAATTCCTTCTAGTTGATGGTTTTATCAGATCTACCTTCATTTTTCTAGAACTGGAGGGTTTTGGGTTAAGACATAGAAGGTTCTAAATATGTGTTAGATAATACAATTGAACTGAGACCTAAATAACATGACCTTTGAAGTCAGATAGTTTGACTTCATTTCTTAGGCCATGATTTCTTCTAATTTGATTAAGAAAATATTTAATCTGACTTATTTTTGTTCTTTAAGCGTTGGCTGGAGCGATATCACAGCATTTTGGGCATTTGCCTTGCACGTGGACCACTCAGTTTCCATTCCTCAGTGCCTCTTGGAGACTCTGGCAAGCTACTGAGAGTATCTAGCCTGGCAAGATCCCCGTGGATATGCTAAAAACAGTAGCAACAAGTCTCACAATGGAAACATTACTGATACCGACTCGAGTATATCAATGAACAACGGGAGGACAGTGCTACAGTGCAGTGCTATTTTTGTTCTTTAGAATGGCTGTTTAAGAAAAAGAATAACTTCCAAATGTGTGAGTCACAGTTAAGATTACATGAAGTTATGCAAATATTTAATAAATGTGAGGCACATGAACTGGATTCTGAAAAAAAAAAAACAGTTCATGATAGTAACCCATACTGAGAGACAGAATGCTCAGTAACCTAGATTAATGGACAGTGAGTAATCAATCCTGACAGCAACCCATAGTAAGGGACAGAATTTTAACCCATATAAGCAATAAAGTACAGACAGTCATTATAGTCCTTCTTTGTTTTGGCAGTCTAGTTCGACCCTGAGATTTTATCAGCCTCTCCTTCTTAATCCTTCCTAACGCTACCATATTGGGGGCTCTTTCAGGGTCAGGGGAAGGAGACCCATTGCATTTATTGTTTTTGGCAGATCGAATACACCACAGATAGCTTTCCAGGCTCTGTAGTGCAGGCAGTATACTCTTGGTAGCTTGCTGGTCTCTCTCAGAGGGTTAGAGGTGTTTAGGGTGGCCTCTAATTGCCCTTGCAGGAGGTCCCATGGTTCAAACCATATTTGAAACCCATCAAATATGGTACGGTAATAATGAAAAAATAAGTATTAAATGTCTTATGATGTGTTCGGAAAGAGGCCTGGAGCGTGGTGTGGGTAGTGGAGATAGTGGAGGTCGGCCGAAGAGGTATTTATCTGGCTTCGGCAGGATAAGTCTTCTGGGTGTGATCACTGCGATGCTGGAAATTGGTGGAAGCAAGCAGATGATCTTTGTTTCGAAGTTCAGTTGAGTCTGGATTCCAAGGCTACAAATTTCTGTTTTACCAGGTTCTTTGGGGATTCATTCATGAATGAGGCTCTGCCCAAGCGTTCTGGAAAGTGTCCTGGAGTGTGGCGGCGGCTGGGTAGCATCCATTGAGGACCTGATGGTACAAGCGTGGAAGATCAAGTACAACATCATTGGTCTGACCGAGTTAGAAGGCATTGATCACATCACGCCGAAGAAGAAGAGTTCTTGGAATATGTAAAGGACAAAAAGATATTTTGGAGGTGTTGGTTTCCTTGTCAACATGAATTTGGCCATAAGCATTGATTCATTCAATGACTAACAACCTGAATCAGAAGATTACATTTGAAAAGATGTGGCTCACTGCCGGCAGATTCTATCTTCATTGTCTATGCACCAACAACCAATTAAGATGAAGAAGAAATTGAGCAGTTCTACATGGAGCTGGAAAAGTTCTATAAAGAAGACCACACCTTCTACAAGATCATTGTTGGTGATTTTAATGCCAAGAAAAGACCGAGAAGATCGGCCAAAGAACTCCACGTTGGGACACCTGGCCTAGAATGGAACAAACAGGGTGGGAGACTGTCTGAGTTCACATGGTAACTCACAGTTCCAGAAGGCGAATCTAAACACTGGACATGGGAGTCTCCCGGTGGATGGTTCCACAACAAAATTGACCACATCATATTTAATCAATGGTCTTACCTCACCACCATCACTGTTGCCCCAAAATTCCAAATGGGATTAGACCACCATCTCCTACGTGCAAAATTCTACTTCATGGAGAGGGGAGAAAGGGCTGCAAAGTTTAATAAGGGAACTCCCAGAACAACCAACAACTGGGAGCTCTTTGGCACTATTGCGTCAACATGGAAAGATGCCCTTATTCACGACATTGACGAAGAATACGATAGATTGAATCAGCACCTCCATGATTGTGAGAGGAACGCCCAAGGAGAAAAAAGCCAGAAAGATTCTCGAACTCAATCACTAACAAGGCTAAGTGCGAGCCTCAGACAACCACAAACTAATGTCTGAGCTTGCAAAGCAATGCAGAGAAGCAGTAAAGGAAGACCTCAAGAGAGAAGAGCAGCAGTGCTGGTAGATGCGGCAGTAGCCAGGAAAAGCATTCACAATGCCCACCTGTCTTTCTCCAACTACAAGAAAAACATGACTGCCCTCCGACATCCTGATGGACACATCTTCCAGAAGGCAATGAAAAAAAATTATCCATGACTTCTACTTGATCTCTTCGATAGCCACATCCATCTGCCCAAGTACCAAATTCCGCAGGATGGATATGTTGTTCCCAATGTTCTCCATTTAGAAATCCGACACGCTGTTTCCTCTGTGAAGAAGTGAATAGCAGCTGGCCAAGACAAGGTCAGACACAAACACCTGAAGAACCTGCTGTCATTATCATCAATACACAGGCTTTGCTAATTTTGGCAGAACACTAGATGAAGGACAACCATGCAAGCAGGCCGGGTTCCAAAAAGGATTCATCATAATTTACCATATGCACAGGGTAACAAAGCTCTTGAGGTTTCTCGGGAGTTCAAGATGCCTCTCTGTCTAATGTTCATTGATTTAAAAAAGGTCTTTGATTCTGTTGAGACGGAAGCGGTCATAGAAGCCCTAGCCAATCAGGGTGTACAAACTCAATACATCAGGATCCTCCATGAGCTGTATTAAGGATTCACTACCAGGATCTCACCATTCTACAAAGAAGTAATCATCCATGTCAAGAGAGGGGTTCGGCAGGGTGATACTTTTTCACCAAAACATTTCAGTGCCACCCTCGAGAACATCATGCGGCAACTGGAATGGGAAGGAATGGGCCACCTCCGCTTTGCTGATGACATCGTTCTAATAACACCAAACAGCAGCCAAGTGGCACAAATGCTAACCGACTTTGACCATGAGTATAGAAAGGTCAGATTACAACTGAATCTCACAAAGACAATGCTCATGAGAAACAGTCTTGTTCCATTCACTCTCAATGGAACCACCATCTCCGAATGCAACAGTTATATATACCTAGGTCGAGAAATCTACATGATGAATGACTTGAAACCTGAGTTGTGCAGGAGTAAGAGAGCGGTGTGGAACGGCTTCAAGAGCATTGAAGAAATAGCTAAGAGGACAAAGAACCTTTGATTTCAGGCACATCTCTTCGACTCCATCATTCTTCCTGAATTATCATATGCCTTAGAGACCTGGGTCCTACGAAAACAGGATGAGAAAGCTATTTGGGTCTCCCAAAGAGGAATCGAATGAGCTATCCTTGGATTGTCATGTTCACTCAAGTGAGAGAGGGAATCTGGACTTCCAACCTCCATCAATAATCTAGAATCAGGGATGCTGTCTCGCTTACCAAGGAATCAAAAATCAAATGGACTGTACACGTAATGTGATTTGGAGACGACTGCTGGGCCAGAGCTGTTACTGACTGGATTTCAAAGGATGTCAAAAGATTGTGTGGATGCCTACTTACGAGATGGTCAGACTTCTCCATAAAACCCTGAACGATCACTTTGAGGCTCTTCGTGTTCCTGGAATGAGCAGACACCATTGAGCTACAATAACAGGAGACAGGGACTAATGGCGACTTTACTGTCACCTATTGGAGCAAATTGATGAGTAACAGGATGTCAAGTGACCAAGTGATGAAGGATAAAATTCCTATTACTTCTTTAAGTCTCAACTAAAATGTCACACGTTCCACAAAATCTACTTCACATATCCTTAGACTAGACTGAGTCTCTTATTCTATCACCTTCATTGCATTCATTTACCTTCTGCTAATATTTTTTCATTACATATGGTGCAAAATATAATTATTTTTCCTAATTTTTTCAGCATTATTTGTTTCCTAAGAGTAGAAAATATGTCACATAATCCTTGTATTTTCAATATTGAATACATTTGCTCTGCATATTATGTGTGATTCTTTATTATGATATAGGAAACATCTCTTCCTTATATTTATTTTATGTTTATGGGTTAATAGTTTTAAGAAATTTTGTTTTGGGTCCATTGCACACTATTAAAAAAGTCATATATGAAATAGTTTAAAATGTTAACTCATTTGAATATAGAATAATGGATATATTCTTAAGATAAACATTATTAAACTAGGTAATGTTCAGGTCAAAGCTAAAATGACAGTGAAGATGCAGTGAAACATATTTCTTTATCACTATAATGGTCCCTTTACTGTGTTTACCTAGAAATAGATTAATGCAGTGCTCACTGACAATGAGATCCACGAGCAGAAGAGATTAACCTGTGCCCTGACTTTAAGAGTTCAGTCTATCACATGACATAAATGCAAGTTGTATATCTTTAGAGGTCAAAGTTTATTGCTATTTTGGAAATCATAAACATCAAAAATATATGAAATGCATTTAAAATTTAACTCAAAAAGAAAGTGTGAAAATATAAAAAAAGAAAATATATTTGTAAGACGAAATTATAGTATCTATTATTAGTAAATTTCATTCTGGAAGATAATATCTTATGTTGGTCCACAAATACATTTTAAGGTTACTGTCAAAATAAATGTTACTTGCAAGCTGAGGGGAAGAAAGTTGCACAAGTTTCTAGTTAATTTATTTTATCCTTTTAAATAAAATCTGTTTAGATGATAGTTAAAATAAAAATGAAATAGCAGGGATAGGAAATATTAAAATACAAGTGTGCACAGGTTAGGCAACATTCCCTCTTGCCCCTCAACTGGATCAAGGAAATACCACTAGAGCAGATTTTCTCACCCACATGGCTTGATAACGAAGAAACGCAAAGGGGTCTAGGAGCCACTGGGGACACCGGCCTTGAGAGGTAACCTGCAGAGTCCCAGTGACATACTGAATGCAGAAAGCCCTAGCAAGTAACATTGGTTACAGGAGATGGGATTTCAATTCCAGAGAGCAGATTTGGAAACCTTACATTGAATCTAGTATAGCAAGGGGCAGGATGAGATTTTCACACACTGCAGGTGAGTGTACAGAGGGGGACAAGGTCATACATCTAACCATGTGTGACATCACCCATGATTTCCCTTTCTCATCTTCAGTCCAGTTTACAAGGGCTGCAGACAGGGAAGGGAAACCATGAGTGATGCTGTACATAAAAAGAGTGACCTAGTGGGGCGTTGGAAAGTAGGTAAAGGTGGTTGAATAAGGTGATTATGCTCTTCATTCATCTGACTTCAGTTTGATCCCTAGAAGCCCCATACTGGCCTTTAATTCCTACAAGGAATTAGAGCATAGAGCATAGAGCCTGGAATAAGCCTCGAGCACCACTGTATGTAGCCCACAGACAGAAAAGAAAGAGAAAGAGATCTGGAAAGCTCTGACATGGACATGCCATTACCCCTCCACTCCATCTGTAGAATACTTCTCTTTCTCCATTCCTTTCCTGATCAGTTTGGTCCTCAGAATCTTAAGTTTTCTTTTCACAGGCATTGTATATTCCCTGGCTTTGTTTACTTACATATTGCATATGAAATACTTTGTATGAGTATTTAATGTTATCCATAGAATATATAAAACAATACATATTTAATGTACTACTTTGTATGAGTAATTTCTCCTGACTTAAACCATTTAACATTTTAACTTCAGTTACCTCTGTGTTGGGACAAAGCAAGATTTCTGCCTTTCTTATAATCGAGTTAGGTCCAACTGTGCATGTATATATCAATATTATATTGTGAGTTCAGGTGTGTGTGTGTGTGTGTGTGTGTGTGTGTGTGTGTGTGTGTGCAACACCTTCAATGGCCAAGACCTGCCTTCCCAGACCTCACTAACAGACAGGGGACTCCCGGATATATGGTTAAAAATGGCTCCTTTAATGCAGAGCTGTTAGCGTACTTGTAGAAAATCTGAAGGAGTTTGAGGTATAGGAATTCACTTAGGTGTGGTTGATCTTTTTTGGAGATAGTGTTTCAGTGGAGGCAATTCTCTTAGGAGGTTAATTCAAGGAGACGCTATAGGCTATTATTATTGTGAATCCCAGACCATGTCCTCAGTAATATTTAGCTTTTCCTTTCCCAGTAGGGTCTTTCTCTTAAGTCATAATGGCTTGCATAAAAACCCTGCTTTTATGCTTTTGAAACTATCTCATTTGGATGACGGGGCAGCATTGTCGCTTGCCCCAGGTCCATCCAAGTCCAATGGTGAGGACCCCCCTTTTTGGGTTATTATGGCAACTGAAGCCTGAGTGAAATAATTATAATGGATGCTCAGGAGTTTGAGAGTCAATTAACTCCCAAGTATTAGTAGGACAACATTAATGGTCTTTCTGTGTTTAAGCAAAGAATATTGCTTGATAAAAAAATATGAAAAGGCCATAAAGGAAATAGAAAAGCAAGCAATTCATTACAAAGTCCAGAGTCATCGGGTTTGACATATAGGTGACCAAGCTTGACTCGGGAAATCTAGAAACTAACAGAAATGAAAGGTTAAAGATAAATTCAGGGGATTAGGGGTTTTCGTAAGATCACTATAAACTCTTGAGGGTGGAAAAGGGGCAGTTCCCTACTGAAGCCTAAAACAGTTAGGGTTAATATCCAACATTCTATCTATCTCTTTATCTGTTTTGTCATTGGACAACTAACTTAATTCTGTCTAGGTCTTGGTTTTAGAAATGGGGTTACTTCCAGATCTTGGTTATAGAAAATAGCACTGAAAATAACACATACACATATAAATATATATGCAAATGTATACATATATACCTCTCCACCTTACATTTTCTATGGATCTTAGGTCAATTTTAATTCCCACCAAGAGAGAATGAATATTCCTCTAGATCCCCAAAAGAATTTGATGTTCACATTTTTTATATGGAGAAAACGTCATCCATAGAATATATAAAACAATACATATTTAATGTACTACAGTATGTTGCTTCAGCAGCTTTAATGATTCAACATATTTAAGAAAGAAATAAGATTAAAAATAAACAAATGAAATTGCTATATAGCTAGTGCACTGTGCAAATTTTCATGTTACCACTAAAACAGGAAGACGATCTATTATATTTGGTAAAATATTTGCATGCCTTACTTCTGAAAGGAGGCTATTATACAAAGAGCCCAATCCAAATATGAGGTAAAGAACTGACTTTTCATTATCAATCCAAATATGGGGGAAAGAACTGACTTTTCATTATCAAAAAAACCTACAGATACATGAAAACCAACATGCACTATATCACTGTCACTGTAGCACTGTCCTGTTGTTCATCGATTTGCTCGAGTGGGCAGAAGGAACGTCTTCATTGTGAGACTTGTTGTTACAGTTTTTGGCTGTCACTGTCACCGTCCTCCTGTTGATCATCGATTTGCTCGAGCAGGCCCAGTAATGTCTCCATCATGAGTCTTGTTGTTACTGTGTTTTGCATATGGAATACGACATGCGTAGCTTGCCAGGCTTTGCCATGTGGGTGAGATACTCTCGGCAGCTTGCCGGGCTCTCCGAGAGGAGTGGAGCAATCGAACCCGGCTCGGCTAGGCTGCCTGCACTCAAGGCAAATGCCTTACCACTGTGCTATCACTCCAGCCTAGAGTTTTTGGCATATCCAATATATCACAGGTAGCTTGCTAGGCTTTGCCATGTGGGTGGGATACTCTTGGGGGCTTGCTGGGCTCTCCGAGAGGGGCAGAAGAATCAAATCTGGATCAACTGCATGCAAGGCAAATGCCCTACCCATTGTGCTATCACTCCAGCTGAAAAGCAACATGTACATAAAAAATGCTGATTATTGCTGATTATGTGGAATATGCAAAGCAAAATAACAATGAGATATTACCTTAGAATAGAGATAACTTATACTAAAAAGTATCAGAGTAAATTTAGATTCATTGGTTTAATATGGTATTTTTTCTCTTTATTTAAAATTGAATCACCGTTATATTCAGTTAAAAACATTCATGATTACATTTCAGTCATACAGTGATCAAGCACCCATCCCTCCACCAGTGCATGTTTTCCCCACGGATGTTCACAGTATCCCTCCCGTCACCCCCCTCCCCCCCCACACACACACACAAACACCTCTGTGGCGGGTACATTTCTTCTTATTCTCTCTCTACTTTTGAGAGTTATGATTTTCAATACAGAAACTAAGAGACCATCATATTTGATCCTTAATCTTTCAACATGCATCTCCCAATCCAAGTGATCACTCCAGCCATCATTTACTTAATGGTTCCTTCTCCATCTCAACTTTTTTTCCCTAGCAGATGAGACAGGCTTCCGAACTGTGGCCTTAGGTGTTAGTCTCATATTTTTATTTTATATTCCACAAATGAGGGCAGTCATTCTATGTCTGTCTCTTTCTGACTAATTTCATTTAGCATGATAACCTCCGTTTCCATCCACTTGTATGCAAATTTCATGATTTCATCTTTTCTAACAGCTGCATAGTATTCATTTGTGTAGAACAAAATTCACTGTGTAGAAACCAGTCATCTGGTCTATGGCACTTGTTTTTTTTTTCCAGATTCTTGCTATTGTGAACAGTGCTGCAACAAACTTTGAAATGCAGATGTCATTTCTCTGTATTTATTTCTATCTCCTGGATATATTCCCAGAATTGGTATTGCTGGGTCATCTGGATCTCAGTTTCTAGTTTTTGGAGGAATGTCCATATTGTTTTCCAAAAAGGCTGGACCAGTTGGCATTACCACCAAAAGTGAATGTAATTTCCTTTCTCCCCACATCCGTGCCAGCACTGCTTATTCTTGTTCTTTTTGATGTGTGTCAATCTCTGTGGTGTAAAATGAGAAGTCATTGTTGTTTGGGTTTGCATCTCCCTGATGATTAGTGATGTAGAGCATTTTTCCCTGTGCCTTTTGGCCATTTGAATTTCTTTTTTCAGGAATCTTCTGTTCATTTCTAATTCCCATTTTTTGGTGGGGTTGGAGGTTTTTTTTTTTTATGATTTCACAACATAGTGGATATATTTATTTATTTATTTATTTATTTTGCTAAATAATCACCAGTTTATTTATTTATTTATTTATTTTTATCATTTTTTTTATTAGTGAAACACCATGAAGTACACTTATAGACTAACAAATTTTTGTGCTTGGGTTTCAGTCACACAATGATCAAGCACCCATCCCTCCACCAGTGCCCATCCTCCCCCACCACGGGTCCTAGCTTCCCTCCCACCCCCCATCCTCCCCCCCACCCCCCCGTCCCACCACGCCGCTGTGGCAGGGCATTCCTCCCTGTTCTCTCTCTCTTCTTTTGGGTACTGTGTTTTGCCAGAGAGGCGTTGAGTGGCAGTCATGTTTGGTCTATAGACCACTTTTAGCATGTCTCTCCCACCCTGGGAGGGTCTTCACAACACCCTTTATTTGGTGCTCTCTTCTCTATCTGAGCTTCCTTCTCACCTAGCACATGTGGCTGGCCTTCAAGTCATGGAGCTAAATTCCTGGTACTAATCTGAGCCCTTCCTGGGTGTTAGTCTCCCGTTTTGTTGCTTTATGTTCCCCAGATGAATGCAATCTTTCTGTGTCTATCCCGCTCTTTCTGACTCATTTCGCTTAACATGATACTTTCCATGTAGTACCACTTGTATGTAAATTTCATAACTTCATCTTTTCTAACAGCTACATAGTACTCCATTGTGTAAATGTACCAAAGCTTCTTTAACCAGTCATCTGTTCTCGGGCACTCAGGTTTTTTCCAGATTTTGGCTATTGTAAAGAGTGCTGCAATGAACAAACAATTGCAGATGTCACTTCGACTATACATTTTTGCCTCTCTGGGATATATTCCCAGGAGTGCTATAGCTGGGTCAAATGGGAGATCGAATTCTAATTTTTTGAGAATCGTCCATACTGTTTTCCAAAAGGGTTGGACCAGCCTGCATTCCCACCAGCAGTGAAGGAGGGTCCCTTTCTCGCCACATCTGCGCCAGCACCTGTTGCTTTTGTTCTTGTGGATGTGGGCCAGTCTCTGTGGTGTGAAATGATATCTCATTGTTGTTTTGATCTGCATCTCTCTGATGATTAGTGATGTAGAGCATTGGTACTGGAACAAAAGCAGAGCTGCAGACCAATGGAATAGAGTTGAATATACTGACATCTCCTCCCAAACATATAATCATCTAATCTTCGATAAGGGGGCAAGAAAAGTGAAATGGAGCAGGGAAAGCCTCTTTAATAAATTGTGCTGGCAAAACTGGACGGCTACATGCAAAAAAGTGGGCTCAGATCTCTGCCTAACGCCATGCACAAAAGTAAGATCGAAATGGATTTATGACCTCAACATCAGACCGGAATCCATAATGTTTATTGAAGACAAAGTTGGCAAAACTCTCCACAATATTGAAGTTAGTGGTGTCTTCAAAGACGTCACGCCACTGGCCGAGCAAGTGAAAACAGAGATAGACAAATGGGACTATCTTAAACTAAGAAGCTTCTGCACCTCAAAAGAAACAGTGACCAAAATACAAAGACAGCCTACAGAATGGGAAAGAATATTCACCAAATACACATCCGACAAGGGGTTGATTTCAAGGATATACAAGGATATATTTATTTTTTATATATATTATTTTCATAAAAGTAGTTCACAATAGTTCATTACAGATAATATTCAAACACCAACCTTCCCACCACAATAAAAGGCTGTCTTCATCGGGGCACCTCAGAGGGGGGTGGGTTGAGATTTCCTCCCCGCCCCAAGCAGAAAACTGGCAGCCGTAAACCTCCATAAACCAACTGCCGCCATGCTCAAGGTCACTCTCCACATGCTCGGACAAATCTCACCCAAGAGGGGATGAACCTCACCCAATAGGGACTGGCAGAAATCCTAGTTATGAAGGAACCCGTGACTGAGATCTCCAAGCACACTCATATCAGAGTTTTTTTTTTCTTTAAAGTTCTAACAATGTCTTGCATATCCTGAATATTAGGAACCTATCTGATAGATATTAGGTAAATAATTTTTCCCCTTCAGTTGGTTCTTTCTGCATTCTAGTCACTGTTTCATTTGAGGTGCAGAAGCTTTTTAGTTTAATGTAGTCCCATTTCTTTATACTTCTTAACAATTGCTTTGTCAGTGGTGTTCATCCTTGAAGATGGCTTTAGCTTCATGGAGGGTTCTGCCTAAATTTCCCTCAATGTACCTTAAGGATTCAGGTCTGATATTGAGGTCTTTAATCCATTTTGATCTGACTTTTGTGCTTGGCATTATGCAGAGGTCTGAGTTTACTTTTTTTGCAGTAGCTGTCCAGTTCTCCCAGCACAACTTGTTGAAGTGACTTTCCTTGCTTCAATTCACAATTCTTGCTCTTTTATCGAAGATTAAGTGATCATATATTTCAGAGGCTATGTAAGAATGTTCAACTCTGTTCCATTGGTCTGCGGGTTTGTGTCTAGTCCAATGCTATGCTGTTTTAATTACTACTACTTTGTAGTACAGTTTGAAATTGGGGAAGGTAATGCCACCCATCTTCTTTTTCCCAAGGGTTGCTTTGGCTATTTGTGGGGAGTTATTGCTCCATATAAATTTCAGGGGTTCTATTTCTTTTAAAAATGCCAGGGGTATCATTATTTGAATTGTATTGAATATGTATAATGCTTTGGGGAGTACTGCTGTTTTGACAATGCTAATCCCCCTAATTCATGAGCAGGGGATGTTTCCCCATTTCCTAGTGTCATGTTTTGTTTTTTGTAGTAGGGTTATTAGTTTTGTTTGTATAGATTCTTCACCTCTTTAGTTAAGCTGACTGCAAGGTACTTGATTTTCTGAGGCACTATTATGAACGGGATTTTTTTCTTAATATGTCTTTCTTCTCTTTCATTATTTGTATATAGGAAAGCCATGGAAGTTTGGGTATTTATTTTGTAACATGCTCTTTACTATGCAAACCTATCGTTTCTAGGAACTTTTCTGTAGAGCCATTAGGATTTTCTAAATATAGTATCATGTCATCTACAAATAGTGATTGCTTGACTTTGTCCTTTCATGTCTAGTTGCCTTTGATATCCGTTTCTTGCCTAAGTGCTATGGCAAGTACTTCCACTGCTGTATTGAATAGAAGTGGTGAGAGTGGACAACCTTATCTTGTTCCTGATCTTAGAGGGAAGACTCTTAGTTTTTCCCATTTAGTATGTTTGCTGTTGGCATATAGTAGATGGCTTTGACTATATTGAAGAAAGTTGCTTCAACTCCCATTTTGCTGAGAGTTTTTATCATGAATGGGTGCTGAATCTTCTCAAATACATTCTCTGCCTCTATTGATTTGATCATATGGGTTTCATTTTTCCTTTTATTTGTATTGTATATTATGTTGATTGGTTTGCGAATGTTAAACCATTTTTGCATCCCCAGAATGAATCCTACTTGGTCATGGTGTATGATTGTTTTGATGAGTCGTTGGATTCTATTTGCTAGTATTTTGTTGAGGATCTTTGCATCTGTATTCATGAGGGATATTGAGCTGTAATTCTGTGTGTGTGTGTGTGTGTGTGTGTGTGTGTGGTGTCTCTGATTTTGGTATGAGGGTGATAATTGCCTCATAGAAAATGTTTGAAAGTGTTACTGTTTCTTTAATTTTTTAAAAAAAATTTGTAAAGAATTTGAAGTAGGGCCCTCTTTGAAGGTTTTTGGTTTAGGGGAGATTTTTTGATTACTATTTCAGGTTAAATTATTTGGAAAATCTTGAAAAATATTGGGAGTAGGTCCTTTTTTGTGCTTTTTGGATCACACCCGGCGATGCTCAGGGGTTACTCTTGGCTCTGCACTCAGGAATTACTCCTGGCAGTGCATAGGGGACCATATGGGATGCTGGGACTCGAACTTGGGTCGGCCATGTGCAAAGCAAATGCCCTACCCTCTGTGCTATCACTCCAGCCCCATGGGAGTAGGTCCTTTTTGAAAGTTCTTGGTTTGCTCCATGGCACAAAGCTTTTCAAAGAAATCTCTGATAATCCTTTGTATTTCTGTAGTTTCTGTTGTGATGTCACTCATTTCTTCTATGATTCTGCTTATTAGGGTTTACACTCATTATTTGTGAGTTGTGTAGTGGTTTATCTATCTTGTTTATTTTCTCAGAGAAACATCTCTTGGTTTCATTGGTCTTGTTATTTTGGGTTTCCATACCATTAATTTCTCTCTAAGTTTTATTATTTCTTTCCTACTTCCTCGTTTGGGCTCATTTTGTTGCTCTTTCTCTAAGATCTTAAGAAATGAGATTGATACTTATGTGGGCTCACACTCTTTCTTCCTGAGGAATGTTTGTAGAGGTATAAACTTTCCTATTAACACCGTTTTTGCAGTGTCCCATAGGTTCTGGTAACTCGTGTCTTCATTCTCATTCATTTCCAGTAATCTTTTGATTTCCTCTTTGATTTTTTTCTAAGCCACTTGTTGTTTAGTAGTGAGTTGTTTAATTTAAAGGTGTTTGTTTGAAATTTCTATTTGATTTTCTATTTGATTTCTCTATTTGATTCACTTCTATTTTCAGTGCATCATGATCTGAAAAGATCATTGATACAATTTCCATTCTCCTAATTTTATGGAGGTATGTTTTGTGGCCTAGCATGTGGTCTAACTTGGAGAATGTCACATGTGCATGTGAGAAGAATGTATATTCAGCTTTTGGAGTATATGTCATATATATGTTAAGATCCTGTCTTTCATTTCTTACCTCAGATAAAGTATGCCCTTGCTGACCTTGAGTCTAGTTGATGTATTGAGAGGTGATAAAGCACTGGTGAAATTCCAACTATTATTGTGTTGCTATTAATTTTTTTCTTCAGGCCTATGAGTAGTCCTTTTATGTATTTTGCTGGTTCCTCATTAGGTTCCTCATTAGGTGTATATGCATTTAGGAGTGCAAGTTCTTCCTGATGTACAGATCCTTTTATCATTAAGAAATGACCTTCACTGTCTCTTGTACACTTCTTCACTCTAAATTGTATGTGATATGATATTAGAATGGTCATTCCCCCTCTTTTGAGGGAGTTGTTCACTTGTAGAATTGTTTTTCATCCTTTCACTTGATTCTGTGTTTGCTCTGACTGTTCAGATGTGTTTATTGTAGGCAGCAGAATGTCAGGTTCAATTTTCCGATTCAGCCTGTCACTCCATGTCCTTTAATTGGTGCATTTAGCCCATTGACATTGAGAAATATTATTGTTATGGGGTTTTATCCCATCTTTATTCCAAAGTTTGATGTATTTGAGGGGATTGTCTTGTCTTAAATTAGCCATTTAGTTGCTCGTGTAACCATGGTTTTGAGACTATGAAGTTACTGAGTTATTTGTGAATCTTTGTGCTGTTCCTTCCAATATGGTTGAGAGAGTTTAGCTGGGTAAAGTGTTCTTGGTGAGGTGTTTATTTCATTGAGTTTTTTCACTATACTCCCCAAATACACACACACACACACACACCTACACACACACACACACACACACACACACACACACACACACACTGTCTTCAGGCCCTTAGGGTTTCATCAGATAATTGTGCTGTGAATCTTAAGGATGCTTCTTTATAAGCAGTTTCTTTCTTTGATCTTACTGTTTTCAGAATTTTTTCTATGGTTTTTGTCATTCTGATAAGGATGCATCTCGAATTATTTTTATTTGGATTTCTTTTAGCTGGAACTCTTCGAGTCTTCTGAATCTGTTAACACATGCTCTTCAGCTCTGGGAATGTCTCAGCAATTATGTGTTTGACAGTTTATTCTTCATCGGGGTTTTCTTCCTCTCCCTCTGGGACTCCAATGATTCTTGTATTATTATTCTTGGCTTCATCCCAATTTTCTCTTGACATATATTGGGTTATTTTGAGTCTCCTTTCCACTTTCTACTGTTTTCATTAGATTATCTGCAACTCATCTTGGAGTTCACAGATTCTGTTCTCAGCAGCAGTTAATCTGTTGCTGAGATCACTGAGTTTTTCATTTCACCTACCAAGTTTTTTAAGTCTGTCACTTCTGCTTTCATTTCTGTTTGTATTTTCCTCATTTCTGCTCTCATATTCTTTTGTATTTTATCAGCAGTGTGTTCCATTGATTCTTTGAGCTCCTTATACATCCTTGAAAGTTCCATTTCAAATCCCTTACCTGAGAGATTGTATAGTTCATGATTACTGTTTGAGTTATCTGGGCTAGCAATTTCAATCACTAAATTTGGTGAGTTTCTGCAATGTTTTACCATTGCAACCTTTGCATTTTGGATTTTTCCCCTTGTTGTTGTGTGTTTTTGTCTCTGCAACAGGACTATCTTTTGTGTGTGACCGTAGATTATAGATAGGTTAAAAAATGTGAGGCATGGGTTACCTATTACCTCAAATATGTGGTGCAGATGAAGTAATTTCTTCAAATAGCATCCTTGAATTTTTGTGGTTATAGATTTTAAAGGTATGCAAAGATGAGGGAGTGGGGGCGACACTAAGATTCACATACCTGATGGAGAAGTTAGTTTGGCGCTCTGGGGGGTGTGGTTCCTGAGTGAGATACTGGGTGGAGGGGCTTCCCTTTAGTGGACAGCCTGGTTACAGGTATATGGGAGGTAAGCTACGGGCCAGGGTGATCCACACACACTCCTAGTGGGGAAGTAAGTTTGGTGCTCTGGTCTGATATTTCTTAAAACCTTAATATTAAAAAATGCTGAAAAGTTACACTTTAAAAATATTATTGAATCTCCTTGAAATTCAGGTTGGGTTTTAGACATACAGTGCTCCAACATCCAACTCTCCACCAGTGTAAATTTCCCACCACCAGTGTCACCAGTTTCCCTCCCACACAACACCAAACACTCCACCACCAGTGTACATCAATTCTCACAACTAATGTCCCCAGTTTCCTTCCCATGACTGTCCCCTCATCCTGTCTTTATGGAAGGTACTCTCCGCTTCTCTCTCTCTCTCTCTTTCTCTCTCTCTCTTTCTCTCTCTCTCTCTCTCTCTCTCTCTCTCTTTCTCTCCCTCTCCTTTTGGGCATTGTAGTTTGGAATATGGATACTGAGAAATCAAGTTTGTTCCTTTATCAATTTTCAGCATACATCTCCCATCCAGAGCAACCCTTCCAGCCATCATTGTCATAATGGTCCCTTCTCTATTCCAACTATTTTCTTCCACACGACTTAAAGTAGACTTCGAACAGTGAACCAATATTCCTGGCCCTTGTTTTTACTGTACTACTGTATTTGTTGGGCTAGAGTGATAGCACAGCGAGTAGGTCGTTTGCCTTGCATGTGGCCAACCCGAGTATAATTCCTCCGCCCCTCTTGGAAAGCCTGGCAAGCTCTTGAGAGTATTCCGTACACAGGGCAGAGCCTGGCAAACCACCTGTGACGTATTTGATATTCCCAAAACAGTAACAAGTCTAAAAATGGGGATGCTATTGTTGCCCGCTCGAGCAAATCAATGAACAATGGGAGGACAGTGCTAGAGTGCAGTGCTACTGTATTAGTATCTTGATTTTAATGAGACATGACTTGAGTCTCTTGAATACATTTCACATATATAAGAAATTTTCAGGGTCACATTTCATTGCAGAACTATAGGAATAATGTAATGAATAAAGAGAAAGGGATGAAAAAATTAAATAAAGTAGGATAAAAGGAAGATAGGAAGAAAGGCTGTGTCTTGAAACACAATTAAGAATGTTTCTATTTGGGCTTTCTCTGCCTGTGGAAAAGTCTCTTGTGCTCTCCTTATTATATTCTCCTTCTTTTTCTCTCTCTCTTTAACACTTTTTCAACACTTGCAAATAAAACATGTCTTACTTAAAAAAATTGTTATCTAAAACCTATGGAAGTTGATTGTATTTCAGAATTCCAATCTGTCAGGAAAACTTTAAAGTTATTTAAGTTAAATCAGTTATGAAAATATGAAAGGGATTTAAAATGCAGTGTATGTAGTCTTAGTGGAAATGAATTCCAGTGGCCTTCAGCGCACTGCTCTAATTTTATACTAGCCTACTGTGATTCAATCCTACTTCACAAGAGCTCTGCTAAAAACATTTTAAATTGTGACAATATAATTCTAACACACCTGGATATTTTGTGCCAAAATTTTATTTAATTACTTGGTTGATAATTTTGGAAAATTTACATACCAAGTCTGGGCAATTAACTTCTGGAATAAACGTAATATGGTTTACCTTTGTATACAAGCTAATTAACTTTTTCAGACTAATTGTGCTGCAACTATAACAATATAAACAGATGAACATTTGAGAGAATTATTATTAGAATCTTACATGATGTTATAAGGTTTCATAATTACCATATTTTTCAATTCTGAGTATGAAATGGATTTTTGTGTAAATCAGCTAGCCAATATAGAACATATTAACACAAAGATGAGTTATTGAGTTAAGCTCAAGAATGGAGAAGGAAAAATATGTAGAAAGAGAAAAATTACTATCAAAATATTTTTAAGAGATTAAATCCCACGATGATATTCACTGTATCACTATCCTCCCGTTGTTCACCGATTTTCTGAAGTGGGCCCAATAATGTTTTTGAGACTTGTTGTTACTGTGTTTGGCATATCGAATACATCACAGGTAGCTTGCCAGGCTTTGCCATGTGGGTGAGATACTCTCAGAAGCTTGCCGGGCTCTCCAAGAGGGGTGGAGGAATCGAATCCGGCTAGGCTGAGCTGGCTGTGGCACAAGGCAAACGCCCTACCACTGTGCTATCGCTCCAGCCCACAATGATATTAGTGAATGAGAAATTAAAGCTGTATGGGAGAAAGACAATATGAGAAGTCATATATGACATTATCTTTGCTCAAGAAAGTTTCAGTTTTCAGATAGAATGTAAAAGTGGTAACTTTTATTTTATTTCATTGATGGATCATGCCATGCTGGCAAGCTACCTGTGATGTATTTGATACGCCAAAAACAGTAACTACAAGTCTCATAATTTGTTGTGAGATGTTACTGGTGCCTGCTCGAGCAAATCAATGAACAATGGGAGGACAGTGCTACAGTGCTACAGTGCTACTGGATCATGGGAATTTCAGTTAACAATATCGGGAATGCCACTAAGGTCTCTTTTCACAAGAACATAGATCACCATCACGATCATCCTGCTGTTTGTCGATTTCCTCGAGCAGGCACCAGTAACGTCTCCTTCTTCCTAGCCCTGAGATTTTAAAAGAGCCATTTCAATGCTCTTTCAGTTACAAAACTCGCATACCCGAATTTTCAGCAGATTATATCTCGGTTAGGTCTGTCCTGAGTTGTTGGTGTCAGGCCGGGGGGTATGGCAGCGATTTTGGATTGTGGAAGTAAGTGGCTGCTGGGGGCTCTGCTTGTCAGGCACAGGCCAACCTGCCCCCCTCTGATTACCCCAGTCTGTTCAGCCATGTGTGGGTCCGAGATTAACTGTGGTATTTGATCTCCCATGATTTATCTATGGGTCTCTGAAATAAGGCCAATAAATGAGCTTGTATAGCTAAGCTGGAGGTGGTTTGTGGACATGGCTCCCACATACCTAACTTTTGGCCATTTAATTTCTGGGTGAACTCATTCTACGTTGTTGGGTTCCAGCCAAAGGCATAGCAGCAATTTTGGGGTGTTAGGAAGCCTGAAGGCACCATCTGGCTGCTGATGCACTCTCCCCACAGGTACAAATAAAGATAACTTTTGCCTATGTTGCTAAGGTAGCAAAATACAGAAAATTCTGAAATGGATTTTGATAACAGTAGAAACTCCAAAGCAAATTACATAGATGGTAGTATACTTTTTGAAATTTTGTTCTCTGCTAGAGTAAAGAAACAAAAACAATACCAAAATCCAACAATATGAGTACAGTATTTCACATTTCATTTCACATTTCATTTGCATTTTAATGACATACTTATTAAAATATATTATTATAATAGTTAATATTAAAATGAATGTTCATCATGTAAGATGCTATATTTAAAAAATGGAACTGTATAACTGTATAGGATTTATTGCAACAGAGAGATAGCTCTGAAGAAAGTTAAATATTCTGCTGTTCTATCAAACTAAGAGTACATGATTTTTATAACAAAAGTCAATTTATTGTGCTTTTTCTTAATCAGTTTAATGCATATTAATAGCATCATATGACAAATTATTTATGTATTATGCTTTAATTCTGAGTATTTTTGAAATCTGAGAACTTACAAGTTAACCACAATAGTGCTATATTTCAATATCATAGAGAAACTGCATTTACAAGAGTCAATTTTATGGATAAAGTTCATTTTAACAATCATTATGTGTGGTAGAAACTAATATTTTGTAATAAATACATAAAATATGTTAAAATATTATATTTAATTTGTTACAGGTAATGTACTCTCTCTACAGGAACAGAAAATTGCTGGTGAATTTTTAGGCACAAATTTACAGGTTCCAGGGTCTAAATAAAAGTTTCACTTGGAAAAGTGAACTGTGATTTCCTTACAATCACAGTTCTTTAAATACTTCTTGAGTATATATTTAATGAAGCAGAGGAGGACAGAGATATAGAATAATGGATAAGAAATAGGATATTTGCCTTGCATGTAGCCAACCTGGGATCAATCTCATAAAACCTGTGAGATGTAAGACAATTTAGATAATCTCACACCCTCAGTAACTTTGTGATTATGTGTTAAAACTTTCCCATAATATCATATGTAAATTAACTACTATAATAGATATAGATATAAAACATAGTAACATATCTGGCATAGATTCTTTGCTCAATATTTTAATTTGCAATGCATTGTTAGATGCATCAAAATTTAATAGAATAATGCAATAAATCATTAAAAACAAGAAAATTTATTTTGACAATCTTTAAAATCAAGGCTTAATTGTTGAAAAATTTAAAAAATACTACAGATCTAAAATTATATCAGTTGATGTATATGCAGAAATAATTTGAACATAAATATTTAATGAGAACTGAATGTCAAACAAACTTAAAATAAAAACAATCACTATAATTGCTAAAACATAGTTATATATAAGATACACAATGAGTTCTATAGTAAAATGTGTTATTGAGGATGTGTATAAAAGGAATACTTTAATGTTGTTGGAGTAAAGTGTGCAAACATTCTGGAAAATGGTATAGAAATTTCATTAAAAAGGATTAGGACTTTCCTATGTTCTGTCACTGTCCTCCCTCCTGTTTTTCATCGATTTGCTTGAGCAGGCCCAGTAATGTCTCCATTGTGAGACTTGTTACTGTGTTTGCCATATCGAATACGTCCTCTGTTATCACACTATTTATAGGCCATTGCTGCAATGATATGAATACACTAATTCTAAGGAATATTTACACCCTTACGTTTGAATTATTTTTCACAATTATTAAAATGTGGAAACAGTGTAAAAGACTATTAAAAGATGACAGGATACAGAAAAGAAGATAGAGCCGGCCAATGAAACACATTAAATGATTATGAAAGATGTGCTCTTTGGTATATAAAATAAAATTTCTAAGAAAGTTAAACAAATATTAGGTGATCTCATTCATGTGTTAAATATTAATTACAAAGCAAACATGTATTAACAACAACAAAAATTCTACCCTCAATGAAAACTATGATGAATTTGTGATTTCCATAGGGCAAAGCAATGGGGTATAGGTAAGAGAGAAATGTGGACAGGGATATTTTTATTGATTTATTTGTTTCATTTTTGACAACAACGAGCTGGTGTGCACCTATGGACGTGCTCAGGAGAACATCTGTGCTTCTGGACATCTTACTGGGCCTCCACATGTAAAATGAGAGCCATGCCTACCATACTGTCCTCCCTAGCACAAGAAGACCCTTTTGGATGCTGGATGTCACTGGGGTTTTGGTGTCAGTTACACATGTTTGAAGTATCCTGAAATTCTATATAACCATAAATCAATTACATGTAGGTAAAAATATAAAAAATAAAATAAGTAAAGAACTGCTTCAATAGGGAACACAAGAACTTTCTAAAAACCATTGTTAGCTGAAAGTCATGGATAGATTGTGGTGACTTTCTACTAAAGTCACTAAATTCACTGGATTAAGTAGTAAAAAATAGTAAATTGGTCTATTTGATATATATTCTTCCTAGTGTGTATAGATAGTTGGTTAAACCAAAATAAAATATGGCAGTGTTACTGTTTAATTTTTGTGAGATTAAACAAACCAACGCAACGCTCGCCTGTCCTTCACCAACTACAAGACCAAGATGACTGCCCTCCGACATCCTGATGGATCTATCACATCCTCCAGAACGACAATGGAGAAGATTATCCATGACTTCTACTCAAATCTCTTCAATAGCCATGTCCACTTGCCGACATACCAAATTCCACAGGATGGATATGTCGTTCCCAACGTTCTCCCTTCCGAAATCTGACACGCCATTTCGTCGGTAAAGAAACACACAGCACCCGGCCCAGACAAGGTCAGACCTGAACACCTGAAGAACCTGCCTTCAATACTCAACAATACACTGGCTCGGCTCTTCACACGCTACCTGTCTGAATGCAAGGTTCCGTCCCAGTGAAAAACCAGCAGGACTGTACTACTGTTCAAGAAGGGAGACATCCATGACATTGGCAACTATCACCCGATCTGCCTATTGTCTGTTATCTACAAGTAGTTCACTCGAGTCATCCTAAATAGGATTGGCAGAACACTAGATGAAGTACAACCATGCAAGCAAGCCGGGTTCTGCAAAGGATTCAGCACCATCGAACATATCCACACGATAACCAAGTTCATTGACGTTTCTCAGGAATTCAAGATGCCGCTCTGTCTAATGTTCATTGATTTAAAAAAGGCCTTTGATTCTGTTGAGACGGAAGCGGTCATTGAAGCCCTAGCCAGTCAGGGCATTCAAGCCCAATACATCAAGTTCCTCCATGAGCTGTATTGCAGATTCACTACCAGGATCTCACCATTCTACAAAGAAGTAATCATTGATGTCAAGAGAGGGGTTCATCAGGGTGATACCATTTCACCGAAATTCTTCAGTGCCACCCTCGAGAACATCATGAGATGACTGGAATGGGAAGGAATGGGAGAGAAGATAGATGGTCGGCAACTACACCACCTCTGCTTTGCTGATGACATTGTTTAAATAACACCAAACATCAGCCAAGCGGCACAAATGCTGGCCGACTTTGATCATGAGTGTGGAAAGATAGGACTACAGCTGAATCTTACAAAGACAATGTTGATGAGAAACAGCCTCGTTCCTGACACCCCATTTGCTCTCAACGGAACAACCATCTCCAAATGCAACAGCTATGTGTACCTAGGTCGAGAAGTCAACATGACAAATGACCTGGCACCCAAGCTGTGCAGGAGAAAGAGAGCGGCTTGGAATGCCTTCAAGAGCGTAGAAGAAATAGCTAAGAGGACGAAGACCCTCCGGCTCTGGGCACATCTCTTTGATTCTACTGTTCTTCCTGCATTAACATATGCCTCAGAGACCTGGGCCCTACGCAAACAGGATGAGGCCGCTATTCAGGTCTCCCAAAGAAGAATTGAAAGAGCTATGCTTGAAATATCACATATCACTCAAATGATAGAAAGAATCCGGAGTTCCAACATCCGTCAACGATCAAGAATCAGGGACACTGTCTCATTTGCTAAGGTGTCAAAAATCAGATGGGCTGGTCCCATAATGAGATTTAAAGATGACCGCTGGACTAGAGCTGTTACCGAGTGGATTCCACGGGATGTCAAAATACTGCATGGCTGCCCACCTACCAGATGGTCAGACTTCTTCATCAATATCATGAATGATCAGTTTGACGCTCTTCATGTTCCTAGAGCGAACACACGCCATTGGGCTACACTAGGACGTGACAGGGACAAATGGAGATGTTACTGGCGCCCGCTTGAGCAAATCGATGGTTAACGGGGAGTTAAGTGATTAAGTGATTAACTGAAACAAACCAAGTGTTCAAGAAGATACGACTGATTAAAGAAACACAATGCAATACTATGCATTTATTAGAAAAAATGAAGTCATGAAATTTGCTTCTAAATGGATGGATTTAGAGAATATCAATGCTGAGTGAAATAAATTAGAAGGAGAAGGACAGACTGAGATTGAATGCATTCATTTGTGGATATAAAAAAAGTGTAATGAAACCAACACTCAAGGACAGTAGAAACAAGGGCCAGGATGAATGGAAGCTGCCTCAGGGGCTGGGGGAGAGTGGATTAGTAATCTCTGGATTAGAGAAGGGACCATTATGACAATGATGGCTGAAAAAGATCGTTCTGGATTGGAGATGTGTGCTGAAATTGGATTAAAAAAAAAAAAACATGTTGGCCTCTCAGTATCTGTATTGCAAACCATAATGCCCAAAAGTAGAAAGAGAAAAAGAGACAAAAAAGAAAATTTCCTGCCATAGAGGCAGGCCTGTGAAGGAGGAGCAGGAAGGATACTGGGATATTTGTGGTTGGAAATGTACACTGGTGGAAGGATGGGTCTTGAAACATTGCATAACTGAAACCCCATCATGAAATCTTTCTAACTGTACCTCCTAAGATTCAATTAAAATAATAATTAAAAAAATAAAGAGCAAAAAGTTGGAAAATAAATAAATTGTAATCAGTGGTGAGAATTTAATAGCATATGCTTACTTATTTGTTGCTTTATATTGCCAGTTAATCTTTATTAGATTGGCATAGCAATAATTGAAGAGCATAATTTGAAGTATAATTACTTCATCCACCAACAGTTGTATATAATAGTGCATAAAAGTATCACTGTATCACTGTACCACTTTCATTCCATTATTCATCAGTTAACTCGAGTGGGCACCAGTAACTTCTCCATTCGTACCAGCCCTGAAATTTTAGCAGCCTTTCCTTACTTGTCTTTCCCAACGCTGCCATATTGGAGGTTCTTTCAGACTCAGGGGAATGAGACCCATTATTTTTTATTTTAACTGTTTTTGGCATAGCGAATACGCCACTGGTATCCCGCCAGGCTCTGCCATGCAGGCGGGATACTCTCGGTAGCTTGCTGGGCTCTCCAAGATATATATATATATATATATATATATATATATATATATATATTTCCCTCTATGAGTTATTGCCTACTGTCTGAACTCCATCAAATATGGTTCAGTAATTATGGAAAATGGGTAAATGGGTAGGGAGTGTCTTATGATTTGTGGCCGTGCGTGCAGTTCAGGAATATGTTAAATCAAATGTGAGACTCAGACCGAGTTTGTGGGGAGCGTCCTGGAGCATGGCGGCTATTGGGAAGTGGAGGTCAGCTGTTGGGGCTGAGTCCCTTGGGGTAGGGAGGGCTCTTACCCATCCCCCTCTAGGGTGCCCCATATATAAATGTAAATTTATTATTTAGTTTTATCCATTATTTATTACATAAATTTAACTAATTTAACTTGAACCAGGAAGAATTTGTCTTTGTAAAATTGAATTAATTAGAGTGAATATGACCTGTGGTGAAAGCTACGTGCATGTAAATCTAAAACTAAATCAAGTGTTACAGGAAATGTTTTTAATAGAAATGACAATTATGAACTTATTTGAAATATATCAGGATTCGAAACAATTTTTACACAAAGCTGAGTGATAGTTGAAATATAACTGATTGGAGAATACTGACAAAGCATATGATCTATGTAATGATACGTATACACCTACTCAAAAATATTCAATTCTTGCATGATTTTCAGGTGGTGGTCCTGAATAACAGTCCTTTGGAGGACCAGTTGCCGGTGGGTGAGTTTTGTCATAACCATGACATCAAGCTTGTGGTAGCAGACACAAGGGGTCTCTTTGCATTAGTGCTTACCTCTTCCTTTTTCTGTCTCTTGCAAAGCACAGATCATGATTCTCAATCTCCAATTCCTTACCTGTAATCAACAAAATTCCTGGTCAGAGGTGTTTAATCTTTCATGTATAGAGTGAGTACCATTTGATTTTTATGAGTGATAGTATGTAATAGTGTAGGTTTCACCTTTTATTAAGAGATCAACACATCAAATACCTGTGTGCATTGACCACAATTGCCAGTCCTCTCGTGTTCCTCTATAGGCAACTATTTTGTGACTTTGGAGATGAAATGATTCCCACAGATTCCAATGGAGAACAGCCTCTCATTGCTCTGGTTTCAGAGCATATGATTACAAAGTTGAGCATATTGATGGCATATGTTCTTCGAAGCATGTGAGTAATATAGACTCTCTGCTAATGATAACATGAGTCTGCACTTGTGACTTATTTTTCTTTCAAATAGGATAGCCCCCGTGTTGTCACCTGCCTGGATGAGACTCAGCATGAATTTGAGAGTGATGACTTTGTCTCCCTCACAGAAGTCCAGACTATGATTGAACTTAATGATACCTATCCCATAGAGATCAAAGTACTAAGTATGTTAAGAACAGGTTAAAAAACATGTAGTAAAGAAAGAATTTTATCTTTGATGTTTAGAGACCAATACATTGGGGCAGCAACACATTTTTTTAGTCCACACATACCAAAAACTAAAATAATTTTCTATTAAATATAAGCTAATACTTAGAAACAAATGTGACTGACTGAAAAGATCAAATGTAATAAATGGGAGTGTATGTCACAATTATTTGATTCCATTTTCTTTCTAATTTACTGACTATAACTGTGTTTTAAATCTGTGCATTAGAATTTATATAATTTTTTATTTCTTATCATAGTCTGTCCCAGGTTCGATTCCTCCACCCCTCTTGGAGAGCCCAGCAAGCTACCGAGAGTATCTCGCCCTCACAGCAAAGCCTGACAAGGTACCCTTGGTGTATTCAATATGCCAAACACAGTAACAACAATGGAGACATTACTGGGCCCGCTTGAGCAACTCAATGAACAACGGGAGGACAGTGCTACAGTGCTAAATCATAGTTTGTAATTTTGGGCTGGAGCAATAGCACAGCGGGTAGGGTGTTTGCCTTGCATGTGGCTGACCAGGGTTCGATTCCTCTACTCCTCTTGGAGAGCCCTGCAAGCTACTGAGAGTATCTCGCCCGAAAAGCAATGCCTGGCAAGCTACCTGTGACGTATTCAATATGCCAGAAACAGTAACAACAAGTCTTGCAATTTCTTGTGAGGTATTACTGGTGTCCGCTCAAGCAAATCGATGAACAATGGGAGGACAGTGCTACAGTTTGTCAAGTTCTGAATATATTCTAATCTAAAATGACATATTACTAAATTCACTAGTGTCATATGCATTCCTAAAGCAAATAAAATGGCAATGAAAACAAAACTCATTCTTAGACTCAGTAAAAAGCAATGTTTTTTCCCAGAGGAAAAGTAAAAGAGGTGATAAAGAATCTCATTGTGGTCAATTTGCACTGGGATGGCAGTAGAACTCTTCTGCAGGGAATGATAACTGCACACACAAAGCTATCTAGCTAAAACCGCAAAGGGTAAAGGTAAAAGGTAAAGGCCCTCCTGTTGTTCGTCAATTTGCTCGAGCGGGCCCAGTAACGTCTCCATTGGAGACTTTGTTGTTACTGTGTTTGGCATATCGAATACGTCGCGGGGAGCTTTCCAAGGCTCTGCCGTGCGGGCGAGATACTCTCGGTAGCTTGCCGGGCTCTCCGAGAGGGGTGGAGGAATCGAACTCGGGTCAGCCATGTTGGCTGCATGCAAGGCAAACGCCTTACCGCTGTGCTAACCCCAAAACTCCAAAATATTTTAAACCAAGAATAATTCAATGAAAAAAGTTAAGACAGCCATGAAATTAAGTCAATGTTAAATAGCATTGTTGCAACAAATCTTGGTTGATACTACTAGATTTATTGAACAATTTTACCTTTTAAAATTAACATATTTTATGTTCTAGAAAATTTACATGTATTTTCATGTAAATGTATTTTAAAATGATCTAAAACTACTTTTAAAGCTAGTGTGATACTACTCATTCTTATCAGTGTCTGTTATAAAACATCTATAGAAAATATTTGAAAATATCTATTTATCATATTTGCTCTTTATCAGTAGTACCTTTTATATTTTTGGGGATGTGTGTGTGTGTCTGTGTGTTTGTGTGTGTGCTTCATGCAAGTAACGCTCACTTTCTGTTGTTGGTGAAAATAATTAACAATGTTAAAATAACCACAACCACAGATTATTATAAATATCACATGTAGTCCCTAGAAAAATACCAAAGGAATTATTCAAAGATGTAAACTAAAAATTATTAAAATTTTTATAACCAAAAAATACCCCAAAATATAAATGATATAAAGAGAAATACCATGTTTTATACTTTAAAGTTATACTTTAGAGATATACTAATCAAAGAGAGAAATGCTGAAATACAAATAGCCCCAATTGTTTAGAATTGAGAATAGAAAAAAAAAACCTTTGTATATATAAAAGGTAAAGTTAAAGGCCCTCCCGTTGTTCATCGATTTGCTCGAGCTGGCCCAGTAACGTCTCCATTGGAGATTTTGTTGTTACTGTATTTGGCATATCGAATACATCACGGGTGGCTTGCCAGGCTCTGCCGTGCGGGCGAGATACTCTCAGTAGCTTGCCGGGCTCTCCGAGAGGGGCGGAGGAATCGAACTCGGGTCGGCCATGTTGGCTGCGTGCAAGGCAAACGCCCTACCGCTGTGCTATCACTCCAGCCCGTATATATAGAATAAATGAAATAGCTTGCACTAATAGAACCCAGAAAACTGGATAGCCATACATAAAATAATAAAAATTATATTTTTCTCATGAAGTGCATGAATATTAACTAGAATCTATTACATATTCCAATACTAGATACAAAACCATATGTTACATGAAGAAAGCAGTGACAAAATCTCCATAAAATTCATTTTAATGATATCTTCTGTTCTTCCATTTCACTGACAATAGAAAAAACAAGAAAATATTATATGGGATGGGTTCCACACCTGCCTATGCTCAGGGCTTATTCCTGCCTATGTGCTCAGGAATCACTCTTGGAAATGCTTGGGGTAAATCATATGAAGTGCAAGAAATAGAATCAGGATTGGCCACAGTAAAGGCAATCTTCCTGCCATCTGTACTATTTCCAAGTCCCTTAAAAGTAATTTTCTTATTAAAAATGAATTACAGTTCCCGAGTGAAGACATATGGCTGACTAGCGTGTTAAAAAGTGATGCTCTTTGAGCACCTTATGGGGGAAGGTGAGAGCTCTCCCCGCCCCAAGGAACCCAGCCCTGACAGCCGACTTCCACTAAGCAACAGCCACCATGCTCAAGGCTGCTTTCCATATTCTCTGGCTGAGGTCACCCATGAGTGAAGTCCCATGGAACTCAGGTAATGTGGAACTCTATGACCTTAGACTCTGGGTTCAGGAGCAGAGATCCTCTACCTGTTTCCCGCAGTCTATAGCGACCCAGGGATCACACCCATAACCCACCTCCTGCCAGCACCAGACAATCTTGTCATTGGCCACAGTCCAGATGACACGGCTACTTCTCCCGGAAGGGAGAATAAAATGAGGCCCCCGTAGCCATGCCACTGGACTCTGCGCCAGGCTGTTTCACTCAGGACACCCCAGAGGGGCATGGGTGAAAATCCTTCCCACCCCAAGGGACCCAGCCCCTGCAGCCGAAAACCTCCAGAACTCAACTACTGCCATGCTCAAGGCTGCTCCCCACAAGCTAAGGCCGAGCCTCACACATGAGTGAAAGTATTCCTCGACACTTCATAAGACACACCCTATCCATTTTTTATAAGTACCACACAACATTTGATGAGGTTCAAATATTAGGCAACAAATCATAGAGGGAAATATATATATATATGCATTATATACATATTGTCAGATATATATGTATATATATATATATATATATATATACAAAAGCTCACATCACTCAACCGTTAACAATATGTTACTGATATCCTAAAGAATGTCTTAATGGCTTCTGCCAAAATAGAAAAATCTTCACACTGTTTCTTCTATGGATACTTTTGTAGAATTTTCAGTGGTTTTTCATAACAGAGAATACAATACATATTATTACAGTTGTGCTTTGGGAAAGGGACTGGGGCTTGGAATGGAAACATCCCAAATTTGGTGGTGAGAAGGTGTAATGATGGTGGGTTTGGTGTTTGAATAAAAGGTAAGGTAAAGGCCCTCCCGTTGATCGTCGATTTACTCGAGCGGGCCCAGTAACGTCTCCATTGGAGACTTTGTTGTTACTGGTGTTTGAATATTAAATGTAATCAAATATTGTGAACTACTTTATAAAATTTAAAAAAATAAAAAAACAGAAATGTAAAGGGCATCTTAATGAATTTACAGTTATTCTCATTTCCTGAACAGTTTTTACATTATAAAATAGAAGTTATAGTAGGCTTTCAGCTTACTAAATATATATTATTTATATGCCATAAAATATCATCAAACTATCTCAAGTAAAATAATATAAAAATTATTTTCAACACATCTGTTTTTCCTTTACCATTTCTGAGATTCACAGACATGGGAAAAATGAGAACTATATATTTTATTTATTTAGCAGATGTTATAAAAGAACTAATGCATTACTCTGATTCCTCAGTACAAAATTACACTGACAAAACTTATTTCCAATGTAATAGGTAAATGTTCAGCTCTGCCTAGGATATATGAAAATAAAAAAATAAAATTTAATGATTGCATTAAAAAAGTGCTGCTCATTACTTATTATTGGGGAAATGCAAATACAAAAAATAATATGTAATTGCACACTCATGATAGTTACATTTGTCAAAAAGATTGGTAAGAAAACAGCATAGGGCAGGATATGGTGAGTAAAAAACCCTCATCAACCATTGGTGGGTATATTGTTGGGTCACCCTCATGAAAAATAATATGAGCATTTTTCAAAAAGTTAAGACAAGAACTCCCATATGACCAGTAATCCAACTTTTTGGTATCTAACTCCAAAACACATAAACATTAATTAGAATAAAATAGATGAATTCACACCTGTATTGCATTACTTAGCACATTAGACAGGATATGGAAACAACCCAAATACACAACAACAGATAAATAGATCATGACTGTGTGCTATATACACACAATGGAATATGATCGAGTAATAAGGAAAACAGAAATCTTTCAGGTTTCTGCAGTATGTATAGGAATGAAAGCTATCATATTAATTGAAATAACTCAGTGAAAGAAAGATACATAATGGATGATCTCAATTATTTGTGGAATATAGCAGCAAAATTAGAGAATATACTAAAAAATAACAGATACTTGGCATAGAATACAAACATAATTGCCAGTAATGGGAATAGAAGAAGACCAGTCTGTTGGCTAAATTGGGAAATTGGTCATGGACATTTGTATATCAATATCATAAACACTGTTGTAACTACATAATTATAATAAATAAAAACAAATGTCCCTGACATATTGAGTCAGAATTGATAGAATGGAATCATAACTCTATACTTTAAATAAACATTTTGCACAGTTTAAAGAGAGAAAGAGTGAGTGGTTAAAGAAAACAGAGCTTATTCTTAGCTTATAACTATCACTAGCTTTTATTCACCCTTTTATGTGATGTGTACTGTCCTTCAATCTGAACAAAAAAGGCTAAGAAAGTTAGTAAGGCCTTCCTTCAAACAATAATTCCCCTTTGGATTAACCCTATGCCTACAATTTGATAATGGCTGGTCTTTTCTAGCTGACATAGTTCAGATGTTAGCTAAGACCTTAAGAATCACAAAGTTTTTTTCTTCGTGCTTTGAGACTTCAATGCTTGAATAATTTTGAGAAAAAAAAAAACGTACCTTAAACTAGGATCTCAGAAACTATGCCAGCAAGTATCATAGAAATGGGCTCCTGGTTGCCTTGCTATGGTTAAAGGTTCAAACCTCATTCCTGGACTTCACTTGGAGGTTTTCTTTGGAAGACCTCTATGTTTACCTCAGATCTATTGTTTACCTCAGATCTATTGATAGGTGCAGAAAAAAATATTTTAATTTTAGTAAAACATATATTCAGGTTTCATGAGATTGGGTAAATATCCACAGGCCATAGGACAATCTGATTGTCTTATTGGCTCTCCTTCCTTCAAACTCTCTGTGGCATGTCTTTAGAACCATGAACTCATGTTCCAATCACTAACACTGAGAACCAATAGTATTCCTTCTGGAAGGGCTTTTTCCTATTATTCTATCTATTCCTAGAACAGTGATTTTTTTTTCCCTCTGCAGGTCTTACCCTCTATGTGGTATGGATCTATTGTAGAAATTCTCCCAGTTGCCACAATCATAACTAGAAAAAAATGGCCTTTTGGTAGTTTTGGTATCGTTTTGGTAACTTTTCCAACTTACAGTCATTTTTGAAATTCATAATGTATCTAAAGATATAAAAATTCACACAGAACCATGCAAGCCCTGCCATGAATATAAGAAATAGTTACTGCATAGTTATGCATATGACAACCCAATTTTAAGAAACCAAAAATTGACACACAGAAATCAGACAACTCTTTCATTTATAGATATTTTCATACTAGAGAGATCTATTCTAAGCATCATGGTCTGTGACTCTTGTAAAGTAATCTTTCCTGTAATAAAGGCTCAATAGGAATCTTTAGATTTATTGGCCCAGTTTATAGTAGAAAACAGTTGGACCCTAGAACTTCTCATTGGTGGGTCTGGAGGAGTTTGCTGAGCTTAAGACAACTTGTTTCTAGTATATCAGCCCCATAATAAAGGAAAACCTCCGCATTACTGTAGCACTGTCCTCCCACTGTTCATCGATTTGCCCGAGGGGGCACCAGTAACGTCTCCATTGTATCATTTCTTGTTACTGTGTTTGGCATATCCAATATGTCACGGGTAGCTTGCCAGGCTCTGCCATGCAGGCAGGATACTCTCGGCAGCTTGCTGGACTCTCTGAGAGGGATGGAGGAATTGAACCTGGGTTGGCCGCATGCAAAGCAAAGAAAGGAAAAATCATTAAGAGTAATTAGCATTCTAGACCCAGGTGAGATATAATGAAAAGCTGGCAAGAATGTCTGCTTCAAGGACTGGGCCATTCAGAGAAGGATAGTATGGCAAGTAAGGCCTTACAGCCCGGCCCTGAGAGCAGAGCCAGGGTTAATATCTGAACAGTGCTATGTTTGAACCCTAAAACAAGTTTTGAATCCTCTGAGCCATACATACTGGTGAAAATGCCCGGAAGTAGATTATGCCTAATAGTTTCTATAGAGTGTCCTGAAACAATTCCTATACAGGGGACTCCACTGAGGTTCACATTTTCAACACTCTTAATAGGAAGTAGTCAGAAGAGTTTGTTCCTTTTCTACAAAACAATTGGATCTTCCTTCTAGAGATATTATAGGATCAAAATTGTGTTAAACGGTGAAAGTTGTGAGAAAACAATACAACAAAGACATGTCCTATAGGAATTACAGCACAGATGGAAGCCATCCTGATTGCCTCACAATCATAAATAGTCATAAAAATGATGCAACTCCTGCCTAATAAAAATAGCCCTGAGTCTTAACCAGTGTGAGAGCACAGGTGCCACTGTGATGAGCTCCTGTTGGGCCAGAAACTAACAGGGACAGATACTAACAAAACTAACATCCTAAAAACCACAGGCCGGGCAAGCTAGGCATGACCTGGATATAAAGCCCTGAACTGGCATGGCCTAGATGGAAAACCCCTAGCTTGGCAGGTTGCCAGACCCAAGCAACAAAGCCTCCTGCCCAACACACAACCATAGCCAGTTAGGAAAAGCCTGTTAGTTCTTGGAAAAACTGTGACATTGTAATGCTTATGTAACCAAAATCTATATAAACTGCTGGTATTTGTGAGTCAGGGTCCCTATCAAGAGATGCTTTTTGTGGGTGAGATAGCTGACCCTAGCTAACTGGAATAAAACTCCTTTGCACTTGCATCACTTTCTCTCTGACTCTGTGTCCATTCATGCCAAGACCCCAAAACCCTGGTAAAACACTAGCTGTCCTAAAGATTAATGAAAAAAGGAAAAGTACAGTCTGAAAATATAGTACAGGGGTAAGGTGCTTCCTCGCAACCTACCACAGTTCAATTCCTGCCCCCGTGCATGGGCCCCAGAGCTCTGCCAGGAGTCTCCTAAGTGTAGATTTTGGAGTCAGCCCTAACCATAGCCAGGTGTGAGCCCCAAATCCTAAATAAATAAATAGAAGAATCAATGAATATTCTAATAACAAAATTGTTTGCCCACCTTAGAGAGTTAAAGAAATAAAAATAGGGAAGAGAAATGTCCCCTTATTACCATTTCACTTGGGCAACCCCTACTAACAATCTTTGCAGTGTCTTTGCTGTCGTGCTTGCTTTTTGCCTCCAATAAACATTTATATTTGAGTTTGAATATTGTATCTCCTGTATCTTAATTGTCAGCAGCACATGACAATAAATTGTGTAGAATAAGCTGCTGACTAACAGGATATGTATTGACTCTTAAAAATGTCGATAATGGAAAAATTCTGCAGCAATATTTTCTTTCTTTTTATGTAGGAGTGCTGCTATTTATTCAGCCACTGATTAGCTGATTGAATTGGGCATGAACTCGACTTTACTTTTTATTCTTTTTCATTTTTATAATTTTATTTATTGATTCACTGTGATAGCAGTTACAAAGCTTTTGGGTTAAAGTCCTGGTCATACAATGAAACACCTGTCCCTTCACCAGTGCCCATTCTCCACCCCCCGAAACAAACCCAGTATACCCAAATTCCACACCCTCCCCCTACCTGTGGGGTAGATGATTTCCACATTACTCTCTCACTACTTTGATTAGATTCAATATTTTGACACCACACCCACCATTTTTATTTGGGATTTTACTCCAACACTCAGATCTGCTGAAAAGGAAACAGATTTGTTTTCTACTGCTGGTTATAAATAACCAATGATGTTGCATGGCTGCAGTATTGGTCGCATGATTTTGAAATTCCAAAATTTTAACAATTAAATCTGGAGGTATTTCTGCCAAAACCTGCTGGGTTCTGAGATTTGTCCATGAGTCTCTTGGATCATGGCCATTAAGCAGCTTGATCAGGAGCCAGAAAGGCCGTTTGTTGGCAGCAACTCGGGGTCTTGTTGGAAAGGGGAGGAAAGGGTCAGTTTCATCCCCATCCCATGAGGCCTGGCGTGTCTCATCACTGAGGGCCCAAACCTGACTGTCCAGTGGCCTCTAGAGGATGGTGGCCACTGAGCGTCATAGGGGGCAGAAGGAGGAACAGCACCCTTTCCCCCCTGAAATGACCCAGTGACAGTAACTTACTGTGGGGTCTGGACGCATTTCTGCCAAAACCCACTGGGTTCTGAGATTTTTTTTCTGAGTCTCTGGGATCATGGCTGTAAAGCAGCTTGATTAGGAGCCAGAGAGGTGGTTCGTGGGCAGTGAATCAGGGTCTCGTTGGGACGGGGAGGAAAGGGCCAGCTCACCCCCATTCCAAGAGGCCCCGCATGTCTCGTCACTGTGGGCCAAAATCTGACTGTCCAATGGCCTCTGATGGATGGCAGCCACCGACCTGCCAAGGAGAAGGTGGAGGGACAGCACCCTTTCCCCTCTAGGGTGGCCTGGCAATAGTAACCAACTACGGGGTCTGGATTTATTTCTGCCAAAAGCTGCTGGGTTTCTAATTTGTTCCTGAGTCTCTGGGACCATGGCCATTAAGCAGTTTGATCAGGAGCCAGAGAGGTCATTCGTGGGCAACAACTCGAGGTCTCATTGGGACGGGGAGGAAAGGGCCAGCTCCACCCCCATTCTCAAGTCCCCACCCATCTCGTCTCATCACTGTGGGCCCAAATCTGACTGTCCAGTCGCCTCTGGAGGATGGCGGCCACAGTGCCACCAGGAGGAACAGACCAAGGCACAAAACCTATTCCCACCTGGGGTGGCCCAGTACTGGTAACCTACTTCAGAGACTGGACACATTTCTGCCAAAAGCCATTGGGTTTCGAGATTTGTTTCTGAGTATCTGGGATTATGTATGTTAAGCAGTTTGATCAGGAACCAGAGAGGCCATGCCTCCAAGTATATAGCTGAGCCGGAGGTGGTTTGTGTGTGTGTGTCTCCCATATACCTAACTTTTGACTGTTTATTTTCATGGTAAACTTTGCCCCAAGTTTTTAGCATCTGGCCAAAGGCACAGCAGCAATTTTGGGGTATCTGGAAGTCTGAAGGTGCCATCAGGCCTCTGATGCACTTACCTCACAGGTAAAGACTGACCTGCTGGTGGCACCATACCCCCTCTACAGCAATATTTTCAATATGATATTCTGCATTTTGAGATAAATGCATGAATAAAACTTATTTAGTATGATAAGTAATGATTTCAAAGATGGTTTTTAGAATCCTATTTTATTAACAGGTATTGCCTTTCAATTTATAGTTTCATATTATATGCATAGACTCAGAATTGATATATCCATAGACTCAGCATGATAAATTGTGTGCTCAAAATTCCCAAAACTCTATATTTGCAACTGAAGATAATCAAAAGAAATAAAATTGTGGCCAGAGAGTATGTAGAGCAAGCAAGGAATTTGCCTTTCATGTGGCCAGCCCAGGTTTGACCCTCAGCATATATGTTCTCCAGAACACCAATAAAATTGATCCTCAAAGATAGAGCCAGGGGTAAATCTGAAAACAGACAGGTCTGGCCAGTGTTATCCAACCCTTCCCACATCAAGAAAGAAAATATGTCATCACACATCTCCTGTATTGTGAATGCTTTTAAAAATGGTTTAATTCTATTGAGATACTTTATATATCATCAGTTCCTTTAATAATGATAAGTACTTTAGAATGTGATAGCTCCTAAAGCAAAAAAATAGTGGTTAAAACACAGTATGACTTGATCACGTTAGTTTTTAATAACTATTTTTAATTTATCAATCTGTCATTATGTTTAGTCTATATTATACAAATTGAATGAGGATGAATTTATTGTTTCATTTAGATTCTTTATATGATCTAGAGAATAATATCTGTACATATTTATTATTGTTCAACATATTAAATCACAAAATTGCAAAAGATTTTGTAAAGTAGAATGTCTTTGTAGTCTGACAATAATTATGCTGAAAAATGATTCATTATCTGAAAAATGAGTCATCTTTCAGTTTGATAAGATCCATGTTCATTCATTTCAATAGAATGATTTTTTAAATAAAATATCTATGACCTACCTGTCTGATATTCATTGTTAAATATGACCAGCCTCAATTATTTTCCTTCATTTGTTCCAACAAGTTGTGTTATTTGATATTTCAGGTTCTTAGCAATAATATTTCTTTTCATAAGGGAAATACAGTTCTTGTTCTTCTTTTAACAGTTCTAAAATCATTTATTTGCTTTTATCATAAAATCATTCTCACTATACTCAATGCCATGTGCAATCATCTTATCTGCTATTTATGTGGTCATTGTATATCTTCTTTACAGCATCTACTACCTGAAGATAGAAACTTAGCTATTTGATAGATTTAACTTCCACTATAGTTAAAGAATGAAAACTCTGGTGATATGCATGTGTTTGAAGTAGTTATGCACCTTGGATTGAGTAAAAATTAGTGAATATTTGCAACTTCAAAAACTAGAAATTAAGCTTCCATTTAACCCAGCAATACAACTTCTAGGAATATATCCTGGGGGGCCAAAAACACATAGCAGAAACACTATCTGAACTCCTTTCTTCAACTGTAGCACTATTCAAAATAGCCAGAATCTGAAAATAACCTGAGTGCTCAAGAATGGGTAAAGAAATCATGGCACATCTACACAATGGAATAGTACACAGATGTTAGGAAAAAGTAAGTGTA
Source organism: Sorex fumeus (assembly GCF_029834395.1). Lineage (NCBI taxonomy): Eukaryota > Metazoa > Chordata > Mammalia > Eulipotyphla > Soricidae > Sorex > Sorex fumeus. The sequence continues at coordinate 28,226,544 of NW_026606067.1, forward strand.
GAAATTTGCCTATAAATAGATGGACGTGGAGAGCATCATGCTGAGGAAATGAGTCAGAAGGAGAGGGACAGATATAGAATTCACTTGTGGTATCTAAATATATATACAGTAGAACACTAATATCCAGGCCAGGAAAAATGGGGACAGAGAGACAGAAAGACAGACAGACAGAGAGAGAGAGAGAGAGAGAGAGAGAGAGAGACAGAGAGAGAGTCAGAGAGACAGAGAAGGCACACACAGTGGGTCAAGAGTACCGAACGCGGGTGGTGAGATAGAACTGTCCAGAGAGCCTGTGAATACACAACCTTGAGCATGCATAGTTTTTTACACTGGTTGAGGTATAGGTATTGGAATACTGTATGACTGAAACCTAATCATGAGAAACTTTGTACAGGTCTATCTCACAGTGATTCAATAAAAAAATTAAAAAATAGAATGTGTGTTTGAATACTTTTAAAATTAAGGGTGCTGTTATTAGTGCTAATCCTCGTGCAAGCATAATAGTGAATTTGAATAAATTAATGAGAGGGCATCATAATTTAAACGTACCATCAAGTCTCCTGAAAATTGGATCTGAACAAAGAGTTTTAATTTTGGAGGCAGAGAATCATAGATAATTGGAATGAAGAAATTCAGAACGTCGCAGGACAGAGTCATATGTCTAATATGTTTGAACCAAGTAAAGTAACACTATAAAAGAGGAAAAAAATTAAATGTAGAAAAATATCAGTGAAATAACCAAAATAAAACAAATGAAATAAGCCCTTGCCTGGTACAAATAAACACATTGCAAGTAAGCCAGAATGTGATATAATTTTTTGTTTGATTTTGGCTAGTGTAAACAGTGCTGCAATGAACATACAAGGGCAGATGTCATTTCTATTATACTCTTTTGCCTCTCAGGATATATTCCCAAAAGTGACATAGCTGAGTCAAATGGGAGCTCAGTTTCTAATTTTTTGAGAATCGTCTATACTGTTTTCCAAATGGGCTGAATTAGTCGGAATTTGCACCAGCAATGAAGGAGAGTCCCTTTCTCCCCACATTCATGCCAACACCAGTAGCTTTTGTTCTTTTGGATGTGGGCCAGTTTTTGTGGTATAACATGATATGTTATTGTTGTTTTGATCTGCATCTTTCTGATGATTAGTGATGAAGAGCATTTTTTCATGTGCCTTTGGCCATTCGGATATCTTCTTAGAGAAAGTTTGTGTTCATTTCACTGCCCCATTTTCTGATGGGGTTGGATGTCTTCTTTTTGTAGCCTTGTATATCCTTTATACTAACCCCTTGTCAGATGGGTATTGGGTAAATATCCTTTCCCATTCTGTTGACTGTCTTTGTATTTTGGTCACTGTTTCTTTTGAGGTGCAGAAGCTTTTTAGTTTAAGATAGTCCCATTTGTTTATCTCAGTTTCCACTTGCTTGGCCAGTGCTGTGTCATCTTTGAAGATACCATTAGCTTTAATGTTGTGGAGGATTTTGCCAAACTTGTCTTCAATGTAATTTATGGATTCTGGTATGATGTTTATCTGATTTCCGTATATGGTGATAGGGAGAGATCTGAGTTTTTTTTTTATATAGCCGTCCAGTTTTGCCAGCACCATTTATTAAAGAGGTTTTCCTTGCTTCACTTCACATTTCTTTCTCCCTTATCAAATATTAGATGATCATATATTTGAGGATGTGAATAAGGATATTCAACCCTATTCCATTGGTCTGCGGCTCTGCCTTTTTTCCAGTACCATGCTGTTTTAATTATTACCATCCTGCATGCTATAAAATCAAAACTTAAAAGTCGATGGCTGTCTTATACACAAATAATGAGAGAGAAGAAATTGATATGTAAAAAGCAATCCCGTCCACATTCATGCCTCAGAAAATCAAGTACCTCAGAGTCAGCTTAACTAAGGAAGTAAAGGACCTGTACAAAGAAAACTACAAAACACCACTTCATGAAATAAAAAAGGACACAAGGAAATGGAAAGATATCCCTTGCTCATGGATTGAGAGAATAAATATTGTCAGAATGGCAATATTCCCAAAGCATTATATAGATTCAATGTGATATCTATAAGGATATCCTGACATTCTTCAAAGAAGTGGATCAAATACACCTGAAATTTGTATGGAACAACAAACCCCCAAGAATAGCTAAAACAATTGTGAAAAAGAAGATGGGAGGCATCGCCTTCCCCAACCTCAAACTCTACTACAATGCGGTAATAATCGAGACCATAGGTTCTTACTGAGAAGAGACTTTGCCTTTTATACCTTTCGGGCACTTATCACAAATAGATATTTTTTTCATGTTGGCTTTTTGAGGAACAGGGAGGACGGATCCTAGATTTCTCTAAACTTATAATTCACAGGTAAAAAATACTTTTAATACTGAATTATCAATGCCTAATGCCATTAGTGCTAATGTTGAATAAAATCCCCTTTATAAAATAAGGGTCTGAAACTATATTGTAAGCTTTATATAACTCAGAGAAAGGGAAAACTAGAATTGTATAACAAACATAAAAATGCATTATCAAATTAATACAAATCTTGGCAACAAAATCAAAATTGAATATTAATTTCATAAGGATTAATTGCATTGCATTCTAACTGTTCCATTTTCCCCCTTTTTTTATAGTCTTGCTTTATTTTACTTTAGTTCAAATTTATCAGTATAAGACTCTGTCCTGTGATGTTCTGAATGTCTCCATTCCAATTATCAATGATTTGTTCCCTCCAAAATTAGAAATATTTGCTCAGATCTCAGCTTTTCAAGAGATTTTCTTGCATATGCTCCAAAGCATAGACAACAAATGAAACTTGGCCAAAGGAAAATAAATATTCTAAGGAAGATATGCAAGATTTGAATAGTAATAGTGTTGGCACATATTTTATTTACAAGAAAGGACTTATATTTGGACAAAAATAATTTCAAAATATATTTCCTGTATCAGACTTACGAGTACTTTCACAAGTTGAGTAGCTTCAACATAAAATACGTCATTGTGGAATCTGAAATATAGTACAGTGTTCAGGGCATTTGCCTTGCACATAGTTGACCTGGGCTTTATCCTGATGGTCCCCGTATGGTCCCCTAAGTGCATCAGGAGTGATCCCTGAGAGAAGATCCAGACCTAAGTCCTAAGTACTGCTAGGTATGCTCATTTTTCCCCAAAGCAAAATACGTGGTTGTAAAGAAACATATCTGTAGTCATTATACTTCACTGAATAAAGCTATTGGCAGACTTGGATTCTCATTTTCTTACTACAGAAATTGGAAATAATATTCATGTCGTGTCAATCCTTTAGAATATCAACATGCCACAAAGTCATATTAGCCAATGTTGAAATCTAGGATATCTCATTACAATATTTAATATTTATTTTTCATCAGTAATCTTTCACATAAGATTTTTGCCTTGATTTGTATTTACATTGTTATCACCACATCTCTAGCACCTAGAAAACAATAAGCATATGTTCTGAGTTGCCATATATATATATATCTATATATATGTACACACACAACATATGCATATACACAATAAGACGTTGCAAATATGACAGTTTAACACAAATTCAGTAATGCATTGTATCTCCATAGATGTTTCTCCAACAGCAACTTGTATGTTTCTAAAAGGTAAAGGCCCTCCCGTTGATCGTCGATTTGCTCGAGCGGGCCCAGTAACGTCTCCATTGGAGACTTTGTTGTTACTGTGTCTGGCATATCGAATACTCTCGGTAGCTTGCCGGGCTCTCCGAGAGGGGCGGAGGAATCGAACTCGGGTCGGCCATGTTGGCCGCTTGTAAGGCGACTGAAAACCTTTATCTGTAAATTGCAACCTAAATTATACAATGTTTTATTTCTCATTCTACATAAAAGGGTTTTCTCTGAAGGGAAAAAGAAAAACTTTGGATAGCGTGACTCTCGGAAGAAAAAGAACATAAAGGAAATGTCAGGGCTCAGATTGGTGATGTGGGCTTCCTCTCCCATATTACTCCCTTATGACCTCGAATAACGCCTGGATTCTGAGCCCTTACTTAATTCTCTTCTAAGTGAATATTAAACACAAAACTCCTAAGATTATGGTGAGGAGACTGTAATAAAAATGCACTTTTTAAAAATGTTTCAAAAATGCTAAATAGAGTAAAATATGTTTTGCTTCCATTACATTTATAGGAGCTTAGTATGTAGGTTCTTTAATGATGAACACCTTTGTGAATTTCAGCAGCCTTTTAAAATACCATAGGAGCAAGCTTTTTATTTATATGAGTACAAAGAATATTTAAACAAGTCGCTTATTTACCGAGACAAGCAAATTGATCATGATAGATATTGCCTTATGTACATAAATTTATAAAATATGTTAAATGTTGTTAAAGGTAAAACTTATAACATTTGATTAGTTATAGAATAATATATTTTATATTTAAGTAAGTGAGAAAAGAACCTTGGTGGGATATGTATTTAAACACTATTCTTTCAAATATATGGAAAAATTTTTAAAAACATATGACAGAATCATTCATCGTATCTTAATTATTATGAGTTAAACAAGTGAAGATGTAGAAAAAATGTTCTAAGTCAAATTAATTAGAATTTTCTACTTTATTATAATTACACCTAATTACAGTACTCGTTAATACAACTGGCTCTGCTCTTCACACGCTACCTGTCTGAATGCAAAGTTCTGTCCCAATGGAAAACCAGCAGAACCATTCTGTTGTACGAGAAGGGAGACATACACAACATTGGCAATTATCGCCCGATCTGCCTGTTGTCCATTGTCTACAAGTTGTTCACTCAAGTCATCCTGAACAGGATTGGCAGAACACTAGATGAAAGACAATCATGTGAGTAAGCTGGGTTCCAAAAAGGATTCAGCATTATCAACCATATCCACAGGGTAACCAAGCACATTAAGGTGTCTCAGGAGTTGAAGATGCCACTCTGTCTAACGTTCATTGATTTAAAGAAGATCTTTGATTCTGTTGAGATGGAAGTGATTATCAAAGCCCTAGCCAAATAGGGAGTCCAAACTCATTATATCAGGATCCTCTCTGAGCTGTATTATGGATTTACCACCAGGATCTCACCATTCTACAAGGAAGTAAACATTCACATAAAGAGAGCAGTTCAGCATGGTGATACCATTTCACTGAAACTCTTTAGTGCCACCTTCGAGAATATCATGCTATGACTGGAATGGGAAGAAATGGGAGTGAAGATAGATGTTCGGCAACTACACCACCTCCTCTTCGCTGATGACATCATTCTAATAACAACATACACAATAGTGATTTTAAGCTAAACTGTTCAAGTTATTCAATGCTAGGTCCCAAGGCCATGGTGCTGCTCAGGTGAAATAGTGCTGGGTAGCAATGGGAGACTACAGCTGATCATCCTTTGGAGCAAGTGAAGTGTTGGGGAACTCAGCAAGTTCAGTCCCTGCACAGTCTCCAGATCCCAATTTAAAAGTTTATCTTTTATACATTGTTTAATTATCACCAATGGAGTTTAGCTTACTATTTAATGTTATCTGAAGAGCAAAGAATTAGATAAGTGAGTTTTGATGAAATTTTCCTCCTTATGCATTTATATTAATAATAACGGGAATTAAGATAAAATATAATTATCCAAGTAATTCTCTGTAATAAGATATATCTAGAAGCCCATAAATAATTCAGCTTACTTAAATGCATTTGATGAAATGCATGTAATGCCATTAAATTTTTTTCTCCATATGATATATGATTAATATGTCAAAATATACCTCTAAGCATAATGGAAAAATAGACTATATAAATTAAGTAGTCTACATAATACTCTTATTTAATTAATTTTTACATTAAATGATGTTCTTCAAGTTTTAGTCAAATAAAATAATGAGCAATTATAAATGTAACATTAAAATCTCCACATTCATATGTGTCTAGAGTGTGGCAGTGGTTGGGTAGTGGAGGTAGGCTGCCAGGGCTGGGTTCCTTGGGGTGGGGAGGGCTCTCACTCTCCCCGTAGCCTGGTGTGGAGTCCGGTGGCATGGTTCTGGGAGCCTCATTTTATACTCCCATTTGTGAGTTCTGGAGGAGATTATCTGGTGCTGGGAGAGTGTGGCTTATGGGTGTGATCCCTGAGTCACAGGAGACTGGGGGAAGCACGCAGAAGATCTCTGTTCCCCAGTCCTGTTGAATCCAGAATCCAAGGTCACGAAATTCCGTATTATCTGCATTCTGTGGGACTTCATTCATGTGAAGCTTGACCTCAGCATCTGGAAAGCGGTCTGGAGCACGGCAGTGGTTGGGTAATGGAGGTTGTCTGCTGCCGGGGCTGGGTCCCTTGGGGTGGGAAGGGCTCTCACCTGCCCTACAGCCTGGCGATAAATTTAAATGGCTATCAATTTAAATAGCTGTATTTAAATTTTTCCTGGATTTGAATTTAAATTTATAAATTTAAATTAGCTATATTTAAACTTATCCTGAAAGGATAAATTTAAATATAATCAGAATGCTTATAATAGTGAGATAAATTAGTCATAAGAATAAGTTCTTTGGGTTCAAAAGTATTGATAAAACATCAAAGTTTTCTTCGTTTTCCGCAGGACTTTGTTTTCTAACCTTTTTTTTTGACAAGATATGTCAACTTGGAAAGCCAGTTAGCATAAATGACTTCCAACTCTTTGAACCTTCATATTTAATACAGTTCAGACCTTGCACTTCAAATTGTCATGCAGCATTATCATGTTCCAGGATGTCAGTTTTTATCTGAAAGATACTACTTCCCTAAACTGTAAATTCTTCTGATATTTGTCTTGGATGTCAGCAACAGAAATGCGTGATATTTGATCACTATTCTAATCTTTTGGAGCTGCAAATAGAGATAACAAAACAAAATTTTGTTTTGAATGATAGGCTGTTATTTTGTGATCTTTGCTTTCAGGGAACAACTATAAAAATCATTCTTGTCTTTTATCATTTGGGATCAAGCCTGAGCCGTTATTCTTAAAGAATCAAAATGTATTTTATTATTTTAGTTATTTAGAGTTTTCAACAAATTTCAGATTCAGTATCTTTATTTTCAGAGTAGCTTTTCTCCAAAAGCATACTAAGTTATTAAGATCTGAGCCTTACATACTTATGTTTCTCATTGACAATAGAATTTTAAATCTTTATAAATAAAAAGGTTAAATCAAAGTCTAGAAATACCACGAAAATGACATTAAAATAAAATAAGACAGAAAAACGTAAAAAAATTAGACAAATACAACCTTGATTTTCTATGCACTCATGTGAACTTAACAAAATTTGATATTTCATTTTTATAATACCTCTATTAGTATAGAAAACAAATTATTAAATAGAATGAAGCACTGAAGCAAATCACGATATATTTATGAAGTGGATTCGTGATGTCAATATTTTATTTTTTATAAAATATTGGAGTTTTAATTAATTTTCTTACACTACTAGAGAATTTAAAATTTATATCTAATTAGTCAAATGAATCAAATTATAGACAGTGCTAAAACTTTCTTACCCGAAAATTGTTAGGCCATTTAATTTACCATGAAAATTAATAGAGAATGCATAATGCCCAATGGTATTATATTTAAAATTTCTCTTCTATAATTTTAAAAGTTGAATTATTGGGCTGGAATAAGGGTTAGTGGTGAAGCACAATGCTAAATGTGCATGCCTTGCTTTTAATATTAGTTGCAGCATTGCCCGTTAGCACTGCCAGGTATAATATAATGCCTACACCACCAAGGAAAGTACGCCAAAATAAGTATTAACATAGTCACAAAGCAAGTATATATTTGCTTTATATTAATCAAAGACAAATGAAATAAATGAAACAAATATATATGTATATATATGTATGTGTATATATATGTATTTGTACAATACTAAATTGAAACTCCCAAAAGTGTACTTTGAAGGATAAATCAAGTCAAAGGCCTTATTCAATTGTACATTGAATGATAGAATTTTGTTTTTAGAAATGAAGTTAATGTACTGGAATCAGATGTTGTTTCTCAGTGATGCACCCTGATGAGGTTGCTCAATGTGACTATCAAAAGTTACCTTAATTTTTAAAAATAAGTATACATTAATATGATTAAAAACAGTATTTTATTATAATTTTTTATAAACCTTTGAAATACTGAATACTGTTTCCCAAAGTGGATGATATCAACTTTTGAGAGTGGGGAGGTTAGTGGAAGGATTTGTAGGGGCGCTAGTAGCCTTAGGTATAACTAGGGTTCTCTTTTGGGGAGCATGGGGGCACACTCAACAGTGCTCAAGGGTGACTTAGGCTCCGCAAAGAAATGTCTCCTTTTTTTGGTTGCAGGAGATCAAACTAGGGTCTGCAGCATGCAAGCAAAACTCCCTGCCCACAGTTTGACTGCTCCAGGCTCCAACTGGGTTTCTTAAGGTATAGCACCCAAACCCCAGTGAGGGGCACTGAGTAATTTGTGTGTGTGTGTGTGTGTGTGAGAGAGAGAGAGAGAGAGAGAAAGAGAGAGAGAGAGAGAGAGAGAGAGAGAGAAGGGAGTGATTAACCAAATAAATATGGGATCCTCTGAAATATATTCTAGTGTTGCTAGAAATTGGAAACATATAAGTTCAGTTTATCTCCTGATAAAATTCGTCTCTTGTGGAAATTATAGGGATAAACAGAGACATTAAAACAGACTCTGTCTGGGGCTGGAGCAAGAGCACAGCGGGTAGGGCGTTTGCCTTGCATGCAGCCGACCTAGGTTCGATTCCCAGCATCCCATATGGTCCCCGGAGCACTGCCAAGAGTAATTCCTGAGTGCATGAACCAGGTGTAACTCCTGTGCATCGCCTGGTGTGACCCAAAAAGCAAAATAAATAAATAAATAAATAAATAAATAAATAAAACTCCGTGAGATCTCTGGAGGCTTAGTAGATGACTACAGTTTGCTTTTTCTATATAGCTACCAAGTAGTTGTTGACAAAGGAACCACCGGAGATATAAGGAAAGTGTTCACATTTAAGTGATTTTAATTGACATTTTCCAAAAGAGTATTTTGCATGGAAAGATCCAGCATGACTAAGAATCTGGATCTGAAATTATTCCAGCGTAGACCAATTGAATTTTAACTAAATACAGAATTGCAGGTAGGGTGTTTGCCTTGCACGTGACCGGGTTCGATTGTTCTGTCCCTCTCAGAGAATCTGGCAAGCTACTGAGAGTATCCTGCCCACACAGCAGAGCCTGGCAAGCACCCCGTGGTGTATTTGATATGCCAAAAGCAGTAACAAGTCTCACAATGGAGACCTTACTGGTGCCTGCTGGAGCAAATGGATGAACAACGGGAGGATAGTGCTACAGTGCTACAGAATCTTGTGAATGAAAATGAAATTCAGAAATAGAGCTAAACATTAATAATTTTCCTTATTTTTAAAAAACAAAACAAAACTAGTAATTCTTCTGGTTTCTATTCTAATTTATAGTTGCTAAGCAGAGATTTTAAAACACTGAGTCACGTAAGGGTCTGGGGAGATAGTACAATGTCTGAGGTGCTTGCCTTGCATGCAACTGAACCAGATTCCATACCTGACATACTCTATATATAACTCACTAAATATATAAGCATGCTAATTAAATGTGATTTGGGTTTATTATGAAAAACACTTATTGAAAGCCTTTCAGCAAAGGCAATAACAGGATTCAAAATTACTACGCCATCTTTACAGCACACAGCCTCAGAGAAGAAAGGCCATGGGGGCGGGAGGGCTCCACAGCTCCTGGAGAATGCTCCAGGTCCCAAAGAGAGCCGAGATCACTGGGAAGTCCCAGATGGGGTAGGTGCCGCATCCTGCCTCCTCCAGATGGAACCCCGGTGACCATGAGCCTCTATAAGCATAGCTCGGTTATGCAGGAACCAGGACTTTTACTCCAAACTGCGCAGCCGTGACATCTTCTTATATATAAAGTGATCAATGGAAGGTAAATTACCCAACGTTTCTCCCTGAAAATCAGGCCTAACTCTTTTACAAACCACAACACCCAATAGGAAAGAGAGAACAAAAGGCAGGGTGGGATGGGGGGGATGGGAGGTGGGAGGGTTACTGGGATCCGTGGTGGTGAGAAATGGTTACTGGTGGAGGGATGGGTATTCAAAATAAATAAATAAATTTTAAAAATTACTACGAAATTAACTACAAAAATACATTTCTCATTATTCTCTAAAGAAGTATGTTTGACTAAAATACATTTTATTTTAATATTTGTCCTCATAAACTAACATATTTGGCTGATTCTCTTGTTTAAAAAAGACACAGTAAGAGTAAACAAAGGCAAGTTAAACTTTGCTAACAAATTTATTGAAATGCAAATTTACATTCCTCTGTTGTATTGATATGGGATAATTTAGACAGATGTTTTATTAAAATTCACCATAAATGAACTGCCAAATTTAAATTGCTCTAAGCACAAAAGCCAACAAATTCAAATTAAAGTAGCTAACCGTAAAACTATCAGTGCATCTTCATGATGCACTTCATGAGGAAATAGTGAAAAATGATTAAATGAAAGATAAGATTACGTGTGACAAATAAAATGAAGCAATAAATTGAATTTGACCCTCCAAGAAATGGAAATTAGGAGTAAATACCATTTGGTTGTGGTTTGCATTTATCATTTGAAACATCAGTATTTTCTTTTCACATACAGTGTAGGACAGATCTGTTATTTTACATATTGTGAAATAATCATTCACTTTCCAGAAACAAAAAAATAAGCACTTCACAGACTCTAAAGAATCTCCTCCTCAAGCCCCTCACCCCCAACTTCCCCAGGAGCAAGGATTTATTTAGCCTATTTTTTGCAGTTGGTGGGCTGGAGCAATAGCACAGAGGTAGGGCGTTTGCCTGGCACACAGCCAACATGGCCGACCTGAGTTCGATTCCTCCGCCCCTCTTGGAGAGCCAGGCAAGCTACCGAGAGTATTTCGCCCGCACGGCAGAGCCTGGCAAGCTACCCATAATGTCTTCGATATGCCAAACACAGTAACAACAAAAGTCTCCAATGGAGACGTTACTGGGCCCGCTCGAGCAAATTGATGAACAACGGGAGGACAGTGACAGTGACAGTGATTTTTTGCAGTTGGTAGAGGGAAAATAAACATGACTTTAAATTTAAGAACCCTCTCTTTGGAAATCTGGTGCTGCAGAGTGTGAACCTGTAGGTCACAGGTATACTTCCACATGGTAAGGTTCTCATTTGGAATATGCATTAAAAATTATTTTAGATCTTTACAGCACAAAGCCACAGAGAAGAAAGGCCGCTGGGAGGCTTCACAGCTCCCAGAGAATGCTCCAGGTCCCAAATAGAGCCGAGATCACTGGGAAGTCCCAGATGGGGTAGGTGCCGCATCCCGCCTCCTCCAGATGGAACCCTGGTGAGCATGAGCCTCTAAAAGCATAGCTCGGGCATGCGGGAACCAGGACTTTTACTCCAAACTGTGCAGCCGCTTATGCAGCAGTGCGACATCTCCTTATATACAGAGTGATCAATGGAAAGTAAATCATCCAAAGTTTCTCCCTGAAAATCAGGCTTAACTCTTAACAACATCCAATAGGAGAGAGAGCAAAAGGGAATGCCCTGCCACAGAGGCAAGGTGGGATGGGGAGTATTGGGGGGGGGGGGGGGGGAGGGATACTGGGATCAATGGTGGTGGGAAATGGTCACTGGTGAAGGGATGGGTATTCATAATAAATAAATTAATTTAAAAAAGTCATTTTAACTTTTTATTTATTTTTATTGAAGTGCTGTTATTTATAAAATTATTCATATTGAATTTTAGATATAAAATATTCCAGCAGTGACCCCACCTCTATTGTCAACTTCCTTCAATGTCCCCAGGGTTCTCTCTGAAACCCCAGCCCACAGCCTGCCATCTTGACAGGCACTTTTTAAGTTGGATCATTAAAGTTTGGGTCTCAGGGTTTTAGTGCTGTTGGCTCTGTAGATTGCTATTTAGCTCTATCATACCTCAACATCATATTTTCACCTAAATCTTCTTGACCTCTGCCCCCTGTTGCTTTTTTAGCTCTCCCCTTCCCATCTCCTCCACTCTATTTCTTTCTTCTTTTCCCTCTACTCAGGGGCTAAATATAATATAGGCATTACCTGCTAAAATCATTTCATTCCCTCATCGATTTATTCTAAAGACCTCATACAATTGATACCACTGTTTATTCTTTTTATTCTGGCTTTATTTAATATGATATTTTCAAATTCCGTTCACATTAACATAATGTATATGATTTTATCATTTTTTTTAGCTACGCTGTATTCCATTGAATATATGCCACATATTCATGATCACTGATCTGTTGTACATTAGGTTGATTCCAAATCTTAGTATTGTACTGATTGCTGCAACTAATAAAGGTTTGCTTATTTACATAATTTGCATATGTTAAAATCATATAGCAATCAGAGATTGGCTCTTACCGATTTATTTTTTTATCATTGTATTTTTTTGTTTGAACAAGTAATTTAAAGCAAATTTGTTATGTGTACAAGGGAGCAGGTTTGGATGGGAGGGAAAATGGGGACATTGGTGGAGGGAAGGTCACACGGGTGGTACTGAAACACTAAACTCCTGAAACAACTGTATAATGAGCAATCTCATAAATCATGGGGTTTTTTTTTGTTTGTTTGTTTTTGCCTTTTGGGTCACACCCAGCAATACTCAGGGGTCACTCCTGGCTGTGCAGTCAGGAATTACTCCTGGCAGTGCTCGGGGGACCATATGGGATGCCGGGGATCGAATCCAGGTTGGCCACGTGCAAGGCAAATGCCCTTACCCGCTGTGCTATAACTCCAGCCCCAATCATGGTGTTTTTAATTAAAAACTAATTTAAAAAATTTAAAATAAGATAAATTTTTTAAAAATCAAGTGAGACTACATAACATTAAAATGTTTCTTTATGACAAAAGAACACGGGCTGTAAGATAACTGAGTGGGAAAAGATATTTGCACTTAACACATTAAATAAAATGTTGATATCCAGGATATATTACGGAGACTCAAAGATAAAAAATAAATATCTAAAACCCCATCAAAATGTGTGGAAAGGGAATGAACACTTCTCTATGGAAGTTGATTGGATGGCCATCAGGCACATAAGGTTATTTTTGCCAAACATTTATTACATTTTTCCAGGTTAATTTATGAGAAAAAAATGAATTTTATTTTGAATCTACCTAAAAACCACTTACAAACTTGCATGTTAAAAATATTATTTGTTGATCTTAAGCAACAATACAGTGGATATGGCATTTGACTTATATATCTGGGACCTGGATTCAATACCTGGCTATCCTGAGCACTGCTGGGAATCTCTGAGAGCAGATCCAGGAACAAGCCCGGCGCACCACAAGTGTGGCGCAAAGATCAAAAAAACTTAAAATAAAAAATAAATTTTACTTTTTTTTTCTGGACTGGAGTGATAGCACAAATGTAGGGTGTTTGCCTTGCATGTAGCCAACATGGCCGACCCAAGTTCTATTCCTCTGCCCCTCTCGGAGAGCCCGGCAAGCTACCGAGAGTATATTGCCCACATGGCAGAGCCTGGCAAGCTACCCGTGATGTATTCGATATGTCAAACACAGTAACAACAAAGTCTCCAATGGAGACGTTACTGGGACTGCTCGAGCAAATCGATGAACAATGGGAGGACAGTGACAGTGACAGATTCTTTTGTCTATATACACATGAATATGTATACATGGTACTAACATTTTACAGCAATCTTTCACACTTTTTAATTCAAATGATATGTGAAGCACATTAAATACATTAAATTATATTGTATTTTACATTTTGGATTTTGGATTTCTTGTATTTTACTTATTAAGCCTGGAAGTATTACTGCTGAAAGTCAGATGATTAGGAGATTGGTTTCTGTGCACTGGAGCCATGGCTGTGCCGGAGAGCCGCTCATGGGAGGCAACTCGTGACCTCGGTAGGGCGTGAAGAATGAACAGGGAATGCCCCCCTTCCCATGAGGTTTCAGTCGTCCCATCACGACCAGCTCATACCTGGGTTTCCATAAAGCTCCGAAGCAGCTGCCATCTTTCTTTCAAGAGGGAAAAAGGAGGAAGGGACCAACACCCTTTCCCCTCCGGGCAGGCAGGGTGGCATGGATTAACGCATAGTCCATTCACTTTCTGTGTCCCATAGATTTTGATGACTTGATTCATCATTATTTGTCTCAAGCAATCACTTTATTTCTTCCTTGATTTCCATTTTTTGATCCAACTCTTATATAGCAGAATATTGTTCAGTCTCCAGGTGTTACAGTTTCTCTCTATCTTCTGTTTATGGTTAATTTATATCCCAGTGCCATTGTGTTCTGACAGAATGCTTGGTATAATTATTATGTTTGGGGATTTATGTATGTTAAACTTATGTTCGAAAATTTAATTTATTCTGAAGAATGTTCGGTGTGTACTAGAGAAGAATGTGTACTTGACTTTTTGAGGATGGAAGTCCTTGTTTAAATACAACAATGCCTTGTAGTTCCTTATTTAGAACTTCTTTGTCTTTACTGACATTCTGTCTAGTGGATCAACCCAATGGTGATATAGTGGGATTGAATTTTACCACTACTTTTATGTTCTGCTCGTGCTGATCTAGGTTTGTGAGCAAAAGTTTCACTTTGCTTACTCAATGCTTGGTATGCATATCTTGATTAGATATACTACTTCTTTGTCTATTACTGCCTTTATAAATAATTTCGTTTATATTTAATGCAAGAGGAAATGGTGGTCTGATCCTGTTAGGAATTTGGGGACAACAGCGACATTGGTAAGGCAAAACAGTCAATTGAATATTATGTGGTCTATTTCATTGTGGAATTGTCCACCGGGAGACTCCCATGTCCAACGTTTAGATTCGGCCGTCTGGAATCTTGAGTTACCATGGATGGTCTTGGTCGACATGATGAACTCAGACAGTCTCTCACCCTGTTCGTTCCATTCTAGGCCATGGGTCCCGATGTGAAGTTCTTTGGCTGATCTTCTCGGTCTTATCTTGGCATTAAAATCACCTATAATGATCTTCTAGGAGGTGCGATCTTCTTTATAGAACTTCTCCAGCTCCATGTAGAACTTCTCAATTTCTCCATCATCATAATTGGATGTTGGTGCGTAGACAACGAAGATAGAAACTGCCAGCAGTGTGCCACATCTATTCAAATGTAAACGTCCGATTCAGGTTGTTAGGCATTCGAATGATGATTTGGACCACCATCATCTTCATGCAAAATTCTACTTCACAGAGCGGAGAGAAAGGGCTGCAAAGTTTAAGAAGAGAACTCCCAGAACAACCACCAACTGGGAGTTCTTTGGCACTATTGCAGCAACATGGGAAAATGCCATTGTTGACAACATTGAGAAGGAATGCAATCGACTGGTTCAGCACCTCCATGATTGTACGAGGAACCCCAAGAGAGAGATAGGCACAAAAAAATGCCTGTCTTCAAAAACTCTTGAGCTTATTGGCCAAAGTGGTTTGGTGCATGCTTCAGGCAACCGCAAGCGAACGTCCAAGCTCGCAAAGCAGTGCAGAGATGCGATCAAGGAAGACCTCAAAGAGAGAAGAGCAGAAGTGCTGGTAGAAGCGGCAGAAGCCAGGAAAAGTATTCGTAACGCCTGCCTGTCCTTCACCAACTACAAGACCAAGAGGACTACCCTTCGACGTCCTGATGAATCTATCATATCTTTAAGAAGGGCAATGGAGAAGATTATCCATGACTTCTACTCAAATCTCTTTTATAGCCATGTCCACCTGCTGACATACCAAATTCCACAGGATGGATATGTCATGCCCAGTGTTCTCCCTTCTGAAATCTGACAGGACATTTTGTGAGTAAAGAAACAAACAGCACCTGGCCAAGATAAGGTCAGATATGAACACCTGAAGAACCTGCCATGAGTCCTCATCAATATGCTGGCTCGGCTCTTCACATGCTACCTGTCTGAATGCAAGCTTCCGTCCCAATGGAAAACCAGCAGGACTGTACTACTGTACAAGAAGGGAGATATCCACGATATTGGCAACTTTCGCCTGATCTGCCTATTGTCTGTCATCTACAAGTTGTTCACTCGAGTCATCCTGAATAGGAGCAGAACACTAGATGAAGGACAACCATACGAGCAAGCCAGGTTCCACAAAGGATTCAGTACCATCGACCATATCCACACAATAACCAAGTTCATTGAGGTTTCTCGGGTTTTCAAGATGCCACTCTGTCTAACATTCATTGATTTAAAGAAGACCTTTGATTCTGTTGAGAGAGAAGCGGTCACTGAAGCCCTAGCCAATCAGGGCATTCAAACTCAATACATTAGAATCCTCTGTGAGCTGTATTATGGATTCACTACCAGCATCTCACCATTCTACAAAGAAGTAATCATCCATGTCAAGAGAGGTGTTCGGCAGGGTGATACCATTTCACCGAAACTCTTGAGTGCCACCCTCCAGAACATCATGAGACGACTGGAATGGGAATGAATGGGAGTGAAGATAGATGGTCGGCAACTACACCACCTCCACTTTGCTGATGACATTGTTTTAATAACACCAAACATTAGCCAAGTGGCACAAATGCTGACCGACTTTGACTGTGAGTGTTGAAAGGCCGGACTACAGCTGAATCTTATGAAGACAATGTTTATGAGAAACAACCTCATTTCTGATAAATGCACACCTCCCCTGCCCCCTGCGACGGGGGTTAGTGCCCGATGGGCTGGAGTGATAGCACAGCAGTAGGGCATTTGCCTCACAAGCAGCCAACATGGCCAACCCGAGTTCGATTCCTCCGCCCCTCTCGGGGAGCCCGGCAAGCTACCTAGAGTATCTCGCCTGCACGGCAGAGACTGGCAAGCTACCCATGTTGTATTCAATATGCCAAACACAGTAACAACAAAGTCTCCAGTGGAGACGTTACTGGGCCCACTCAAGCAAATTGATGAACAACGGGAAGACAGTGACAGTGACAGTGACAGCCTCGTTCCTGACACTCCATTCGCTCTCAACGGAATGACCATCTCCGAATGCAACAGCTATGTGTACCTAGGTCGAGAAGTCAACAGGACAAATGACCTGGCACCCGAGCTGCGCAGGAGAAAGAGAGCGGCTTGGAACGCCTTCAAGAGGGTCGAAGAAATAGCTAAGAGCATGAAGAACCTCTGGCTCCGGGCACATCTCTTTGATTCCACTGTTCTTTCTGCACTAACATATGCCTCAGAGACCTGGGCCCTACGCAAACAGGATGAGAACGCTATTCAGGTCTCCCAAAGAGGAATTGAAAGAGCTATGCTTTGAATATCACGTTTCACTCAAATGAGAGCAAGAATCCGGAGTTCCCACCTTGGTTGACGATCAAGAATCAGGGACGCTGTCTCGTTTGCCAAGGTGTCGAAAATCAGATGGGCTGGTCCCGTAATGGGATTTAGAGATGGCCACTAGACTGGAGCCGTTACCGATTGGATTCCACGGGATGTCAAAAGACCGTGTGGCCGCCCACCTACCATATGGTCAGACTTCTTCATCAAGACTATGATCAGTTTGAGGCTCATCGTGTTCCTAGAATGAACAGACGCCATTGGGCTACACTAGCATGCGACAGGGACAAATGGAGATGTTACTGGCACCCGCTCGAGCAAATTGACGATTAACGGGAAGTCAAGTGATCAAGTGATATTTAATGCAATTTGGCATGATATAAGTATGGCTGTCTCAGCATTTTTGTTTTTGTTTTCTATTGGCTTGCATAATTTATTTATTCTTCACTTAATCACTTAACTTCCCGTTAGTCGTCGATTTGCTCGAGCGGGCGCCAGTAACGTCTCCATTTGTCCCTGTTGCGTGCTAGTGTAGCCCAATGGCATCTCTTCGCTCCGGGAACATGGAGGGCCTCAAACCGATCGTTCATGACCTTGACAAAGAAGTCTGACCATCTGGTAGGTGGGCGGCCACACGGTCTCTTGACATCCCGTGGAATCCAATCAGTAACAGCTCTAGTCCAACGGTCGTCTTTAAATCTCATTACGTGACCAGCCCATCTGATTTTCGACACCTTGGCATATGAGACAGCGTCCCTGATCCTTGATCGTCGACGGATGTCAGAACTCCGGATTCGTTCTCTCATTTGAGTGAAACGTGATATTCCAAGCATAGCTCTTTCTATTCTTCTTTGGGAGACCTGAATGGCGTTCTCATCTTGTTTGCGTAGGGCCCAGGTCTCTGAGGCATATGTTAATGCAGGAAGAACAGTGGAATCAAAGAGATGTGCCCGGAGCCGGAGGTTCTTCGTCCTCTTAGCTATTTCTTTGACGTTCTTGAAGGCGTTCCAAGCCGCTCTCTTCCTCCTGCGCAGCTCGGGTGCCAGGTCATTTCTCATGTTGACCTCTCGACCTAGGTACACATAGCTGTTGCATTCGGAGATGGTCGTTCCATTGAGAGCGAATGGGGCATCAGGAACAAGGCTGTTTCTCATAAACATTGTCTTCGTAAGATTCAGCTGTAGTAATAAATAAATGAGACCAGTAACTACAACTGGTCTCATTTATTTATTAAAAATCATTTTCCTCTGAACCTATGTTTATCCTGTGATTTCAGTGTCTTTCATGCTAGTAGCAAATGGATGGAGTTTGTTTCCTGGTCCAACCTACCACTCTGTGTCTTTAGTTTCCAGTGTTTAGTCCATTGACATCCAGGCATATTATTAATATAAAGGCTTGTGTTGCCATTCTACTGTATGGGATTTCAACTTTTACAGTTGGTTATTTGTTTCTTAAAAGTGTCCTGTCAATAGTTCATTGAGGGGGCTTGTTTTATTATCACAAACATCACAAGTTCTTGTTTGTCTCAGAACGTTTTTAAGCCTCTCTCCCATTTGTTTGGGAAGTGAATGATATGTTGAAATTTCTTTCATTCAGTAATTTAAATATGTCATTCCACTTTTTTCTGGCCTGTAATATTTTGTATAAAACAACAAAATAGTTTTGATTCTTCTGTAATCTGCCTTAAAATTAATATTTTTCTACTCTATTGCTGCTTTAAGAAGTTCTTATCTCTGTGTTTTGCAAGTTTGACTATTATGTCTGGTGTTCTTCTGTTTAGGTCTATTTTTCTTGGCACTAGTTTGGTCTCTTGAATCTGTGCAACTACCTTGTTGCAGAGAGTGGGGAAGTTTTTAACTGTTATCTCTCTCACTACTCTTCTCCTTTCCCTTTTTCTTCATCTTCTGGTATCCCTGTAATTTGGAGATTATTATTCCCATCTCTGATCTCTGCTCTTTTAAGTACCCTATATTTTCTTCCTTTCTTATTTTCTCTTTTCTGTTTCAACTTATTTTTCAAAGCTGACCCTTATTTTGTCTTCAATTCATCTAAATGTTTTCCCTCATTGTGAGATCCTGTTACTTGTTTGTGTGTTTTTTAGCTCCTTCATTTTACTTGTATGGAATCTTTCATGTTCTGAGAAAGTTGTTCTTTGAGTTATTTGAATTTCTCATCTAGTGTTTGCTTAATTTTACTGGAAAGTAACTGATTAATCTCTGTTGCCTGTGCAGTAAACATTGATTTTTTTTTTTTTATCCTCATTGACGAGGCTTAAGCCTTTTGGGTGTTCGGGACTTCCCTGGGTTTCTATCCCTATTTGTGTCTGCAACTGAGTTCCTTAGTTTCCACATTTTTTTTTGAGATTTATGCATGTTAATGTTGGAGGTTTGGATCCCCAGTTACTTGAGAAAAGATCTGTCAGATTGTTAATATCAGGTGGCTATCAATATTACATCCACTGTTTAGTCGTTTTTCTTTATAGTGCAATATTTCTGGAGAACCCCTGTGGGATAACATTGGTTTGTCCTTTCTGCTTTGCCACAGGACACTTATTAGGTTACTCCCATCACAGTGCTCCTATCCCTCTGTGTTTATCTCTGTAATCTCTTTCTTTGTGCCCTGCTTCCTCAATGGTCAATTACCTTTATCTCCTAATCAGACTGTGTTAACTTGTAAGTATTGCTTTTCTTTTCTCCTTAAGTCCTTCGCATAGTTAATTCAGACCAATGTCCTTTTTGTATAGACACAAGAAGACAGTTAATGCTATGCTTTTGTAACTTTGAAGTTAATTGACTCCCAATGATATTCACTCCTGGGCATCTGTTCTCTATACTTAAGCCTCAGTTATCCTTACTTCCTAGTGCCCCAAAGGAAGTGTCCCAACAAGGGACTGGACGGACGCAGGGCAAGCTGTGAGCTACTCTGGCCTCAAAATGGGCCTGGCCAAAGTGCCATAATACTTAAGTATAAGTTAAGAGCATAGTCATGGAGAAATTCTTTCATGATCCAAAAAGTTACAACTAGACTAGGGTTAAGAAAGATTAATCTGGCCTGAGCATTGTAGTCTGAGATCTATAGCGAGAGCCACCCAGGAGAGCCACCCCATAAGCTTAATGTATCTCTTACTGTGTCCATAAAAAAAAATATTAAGAAGTAAAATTAAGATAATTCTACTTAATATAAATAATTAATATAATAATAAAATGTTAATTAAGTTATTAAACTAAAGAGAGGAGAAACATCCCTCAGTGGTATTTTGCCCTTGAGCAAAAGAAGGGCTTTCATATGTTGATTGGACCTGGGTGTGGTGGTTATTCCCAATGTGGGAAGTTGGAGAGACACTAGAGAGAGACTAGGGAGGAGAGTCAGATAGCAGAGAGATGAGCAGGAGAGATAGAAGAACATGAGAATGAAGGGCAGTGTGAGACTAGAATGAGGGGCTTAGTGAAACTGGAACAGGTACATGGGGAGAATGGAATAAATGACAATTGATCACCAACCAGCCTGGCCCTTATTTTCTCCTTCATCTGCCTATGGCATGAGCCATCCCAGGTGGAGAAGCAGCGGGAGACCTGAATGCAGGCAGCAAGAAAGAGCCGCAGGGTTTCCCTAAGTGGTTGGTGATTGCACAAACCTCCACCCCCACGGCCAAACTGTCTGCTTGGTGCTCACTTGAGTTTACTGAAATCAATTCAGTGTAGAGTTTGTGAAATAGAAGTGCCACTCCCTGTCTACCCTCAATAAAAGTTATTTATGAAGTAATTCCTTTGGGAGGACTAGCTAGCACATCTGTGCAGTTTTCAGTTTAGAATTTAGAGTGATGTGAACTGAAAGCAGTGACGGCATAGGGGCTGTGTCTGGCAGCAGCCAAGGACTTTCCTTCGAATGGATCTGCAGGTTTTCCAGCTATGGAAGGGCCATGTCTGAGTTCGCAGAGCACACTCTTGAGGTAGGGTTAAAGCAATGTGAGCAATGGGGGGCCAATGCCTCACACAGAGGGAGTTTCTGGCAACCTCACACAGCGACGGTATTGGTGGAGGACCCCTTACCAGGGATTCCCTTGTGTGGATATGTGGGCTTTCAGTTTGGGGAGAGGAAGATTTGTTTTCTCTTCAGTCATAGTTCACTTCAGTTTGCAGAGCCTTTTAATTTTATAGCAACCCAGTTTTAACTCGTCCTATTGGAATTCAATCTTCCAATATATAACAAAAGAAAATGTTATGATTTCTATATGTACTGACATACACTTTTTTTTATTAGTGAGACACTATGAGGTACAGTTGTAGACATGAGATACACTTTTTAATCTGTTTTATGATTAGTTAACTTGGTTAATTAACATGATGTGATAGTGATTCAGTTTCATTATTTTGCATTAAGGTATCTAGTTAAATCTCCAAAGAACTCAAAACAATAATTGAAAAAAATAAATGTACCCCTATGTTTTTTTCATTTTTCATTTCATCATCCTGTTATTCGTCGATTGCCTCGAGCAGGCCCCAGTAACGTCTCTTTCATCCTAGCCCTGAGATTATATTCAAGGCTCTTTAAGAGAATGAGACCCATCATTGTTACTGGTATTTGGCATATTTGGTATGCCACGGGGAGTTTGACAGACTCTGCCCTGTGGGCAGGCTACATTCGATAGCCTGCAAGTTTGTCCAAATTAGGAATGAGATAATAAGATGTCATAAAAAGATGTCCTGATAAGATATTCAGGACATCATAAAAAGACATTCATAAAAAAGACATTCATAAAAAGATGTCCTGATAAGACAAAAGATGTCCTGATAAAACAGAATGCCTGATAAGGCATTCGTGGTGCGTGGTTCCAGGAGCTGGATTTTATAGTCTCTGAGTCTTGGCCTTTGATGGGATTACACGGAGCCAGGGGGCCAGGTGGTGGGTGTGACCCCCGCCTACTGGAATTTGGAGGATCTGTGTGGAGGATGCTCGACTCCAATCCGAGTAGGCTGGGAGATCTCGGCCCCGGAACCCGTGTGGATTTGTCCCTCTGCCAATACCTTCATGTGTGTGGAGAGTGGTCTCAGCATGGTGGTGGCTGGTCCTGGAGGTCTTCGGCTGCCGGAGCCCTGGTTGGGGCGGGGAGGAAAGTTCAACCCGCTCCCCTCCAAGGGGCCCCAGTGAGGAACAGCCAAGCGCAGGGGCAGGAGACTGCATTGTTCTCGTTAGGGAGCTGGATTTTATAGTCTCTGAGTCTTGGCCGTTGATGGGATTACATGGCGCCAGGGGGCCAGGTAGTGGGTGTGACCCCCGCCTACTGGAATTTGGAGGATCTGGGCGGAGGATGCTCGACTCCAATCTGAGTAGGCTTGGATTTTCATATTTAATTTTATCTGTTATTTTCCTTTTCACTCTGTGTTCTCCTTGAAACTAGGAATTACTTATTACCCAAATCTGACCACTGACCACTGACCTCCCATTGTTCATCGATTTGCTGGAGTAACGTCTCCATTGTGACACTTCTTACTGTGTTTGGCATATCGAATACATCACAGGTAGCTCGCCAGGCTTTTCCATGCGGGCAAGGTACTCTTGGTAGCTTGCCAGGCTCTCCGAGAGAGGCGGAGGAATCAAACTCAGGTCAACCATGTTGGCTGTCTGTAAGGCGAATGCCCTACCTCTGTGCTATTGCTCCAGCCCATTATCCTAATATTTCTTATTTTATAGTTGGCATTTAGCAATATCTGATTAATGAATGAACTAAAGGAAGAAAGCTACAAGAAAAATGAACACCCTTCTCAAACTAGAGAATACCAGAAGTAGATGCACTTTTTTGGCTACTAAAATGGAGAGTTTGCATTACTATATAATATTCATTTTAGTTTTCTGTTGTTTGTCCTTTAAGTTCAGTAAGGCATCAACTGGAAGACATTTTAAAAAATTTAGAATCGGGGATGATTTCCAATATCATTTCAAACAGTTACAATGTAAGGCATAACACTTCAACTCACACTCTATGGCAAAAAGATATTAGAATATGGGTCAGGAAAATATTAGAAGCTCAGGAAAGGAGCTGATCTTACATAAGAGTCACCGAGGTTATAGCCTTTATTCTGCAGTTGATCCCTGCCCCCAGCACCAGAAGGGATCACTGGCTGTTAGTAGTAAGACTGGCAATAAACAAAGCCCCCTGAGTGTGGCCCAAACACCTCCTCCGCACCAAAAAAAAATTAGAAGAGAGAAGACATGTATAGAGACAGCAAAGATGTGCCTACCTACATTTCGTTAGAAAAAAAATTATTAAAGAGCCACGGTTTGCAAAGATACTGATAGTTGTATTCTAGGCAAACAATAATTCAACAGCAATCCCTTCACTAGTGTCAACTTCCCTTCCCAGTGTTCTCAGATTCCCTCCTGACCCCTAACCCCACTCCATCCCCACCTGTCAACTGGAAGGCACATTACAAAGTTTTAAGAGTTGCCACTTAGATCTCATGTTTTCAGTTTGTTGAGTCTGTGTTTTGGGTAGATGGCTATTTCCTTTGTTCATAACACTGGTATAGCAAAAGCCCTAATGTCTGTTAATCCATTAATTCTTGTTCTTTTCTCCCCCCAATTGATTTCTTTTCTTCTCTGCCTGTCTCCTCTACAAACACTGGGGTCAAAGGTGGCCTAAAAATTCCCCCTTTTAGAACAATTCCTCGTCAAGTAGTTTATATTCCACAGGTAAGTGAGATCATTCCATGTTTGTATTTCTTCTTCTGACTTCTGACTTCAACCTGTTATCTTCCAGTTCCAAGTATGGTGGAACAAATTGCATGATTTCATCATTCCTTGCAGCTGCATAGTATCCCATTAGGTATATATACCACTTCTAATAAACTATTCATCTGTCACTGGACACCTAGACTGATTTCATATCTTAGCTATTGTACTGAAAGCAGTGATTAAGAATGTACACTTGGGGGTTATGGTGTCCCCAGCAGGTCAATCTATACCTGTGAGGTGAGTGCATCAGCAGCCTGATGGCACGGTCAGGCCTTCAGATACCCCAAAATTGCTGCTGTGCCTTTGGTCAGACCCCAAAAACTTGGGGAAAAGTTTACCAAGAAAGTAAACGCCCAAAAGTTAGGTATGTGGGAGACACACCCACAAACCACCTCCAGCTCAGCTATATAAGTGGAGTCATGGCCTCTCTGGTTTCTGATCGAACTGCTTAATGGCCATGATCCCAGAGACTCAGAAACGAATCTGGGAACCCAAATGCTTTTGGCAGAAATGCGACCTGTTCTGCAGTAGGTTACTGGGGCTGAGCCACTCCAGGTGGGACTAAGTTATGTGCCTTGGCCTGTTCCCCTGACAGCCCGGTGACTGGCATCCTCCAGAGGCCACTGGACAGTCAGTTTTGGGCCTGCAGTGATGAGACACATGGGGCCTCATCAGATGGGAGTGGAACTGGCCCTTTCCTCCCCATTCCAGCGAGACCCTGAGTTGCCACCTACAAATGGCCTCTCTGGCTCCTGATCAAGCTGATTAATGGCCATGATCCCAGAGACTCAGAAACAAGTATGGATACCCAGTGGCTGTTGGTAGAAATGTATCTGGACCACATACATGGCCATGGCTCCAGAGGCAAAAGGACTTAATCTAGAGCCTGAAATCTTGCAGCAGAAAAGTGAATGGACCATGCATTAAACTACGGCACCATGCCACCCCAGGAGAAAAAGGGTGTTGCTCCCTTCCGCCTTTCTCCCCACCAGCAGCAAGGTGGCCGCCACCTCAGAGCTTATTGGAAAGCCAGGTATTAGCCGGTGGTGACGAGGCAACTGCAGTCTCATGGGAAAGGGGACAGTACCGGCTCGTCCTTCATGCCCTACCGAGGTCACAAGTTGCCCCCCATGAGCGGCTCCCTGGCACAGCCATGGCTCCAGAGGCAAAAGGAATTAATCCAGAGCCTGGCAGCTTGTGGCAGAAAAGGAGATGGACCATGCTTAAACTACGGCGCCATGCCTCCCAGGAGGGAAAGTGTGTTGCTCCCTTCTGACTCCCCCCCCCCCCCCCCGCCCAAGGCAGCAAGGTGACCGCCTCCTCAGAGCTTATTGGAAAGCCAGCGGTGATGGGGCAACTGCAGTCTCATGGGAAGAGGGGTGGTATCGGCTCGTCCTTCACGCTCTACCGAGGTCACGAGTTGCCTCCCACAAATGACTCTCTGGCTTGGCCAGGGCTCCAGAGGCAAAAGGACTTAATCCAGAGTCCGGCAGCTAGCGGCAGAAAAGTGAATGGACCAAGTGTTAAACTATGGTGCCATACCTCCCCAGGAGGGAAAGGGTGTTGCTCCTTTACACCTTTTCTCCCACCTTCCCCTGGCAGCAAGGTGACCACTGCCTCAGAGCTTATAGGAAAGCCAGGTATAGGCCTGAAATCTTGCAGCAGAAAAGTGAATGGACCACCATGCATTAAACTATGGCACCATGCCTCCCGAGGAGAAAAAGGGTGTTGCTCCCTTCCGCCTTTCTCCCCACAGGCAGCAAGGTGGCCGCCACCTCAGAGCTTATTGGAAGGCCAGGTATGAGCCAGCAGTGACAGGGCAACTGCAGTCTCATAGGAAGGGGGGCAGTACTGGCTCATCCTTCATGCCCTACCGAGGTCCTGAGTTAACCCCCACGGGCGGCTCCCTGGCACAACTATAACACCAGACGCACAGAAACCAATCATCTGGCTCTTTGCATAAATCCAAAATTGCGTGGCCACAATAGCGGCCACGCAACATTATATGATTCTCATAACCACCTATAGAAAACAAAGTATTTCACAATGCCTTTTCAGCAATTCTAATTTTGGGGGGGGATTCTAGTCAATAATGGTACATCTTTTGTCGAAATGAGGAATGTAATCAATGTAGACAAGAATTAAGTAGAAATCATCTGCCTCACAGGAATTGGGTGGGGTGGGAGGGTGGGTATATTGGGGTTCTTGGTGGTGAAGTGTGAGTATTGGTGAAGGGAAAGGTGTTTGATCATTGCATGACAGAGACTTAAACCTGAAAGCTTAGTAACTTTTCCCACAATGATTCAATAAAGTAAAGTAAAGTAAAGTAAAGTAAAGAAGGCCATAGAGTTGATCATCGATTTGCTCGAGCGGGCCCAATAACATCTCCATTGTAGACTTTGTTGTTACTGTGTCTGGCATATCGAATACTCTCGGTAGCTTCCCGGGCTCTCCGAGAGGGGCGGAGGAATCGAACTCGGGTTGGCCATGTTGGCTGCGTGCAGGGCACACGCCCTACCAACTGTGCTATCGCTCCAGCCTTGCTGTGCTATCGTTCCAGCCAGTGATTCAATAAATAAATATAATACGAAAAAACAAAGAATGTACATTTGTCTTTTTGAGAGATAATTTTTATGTTCTGGGGATAGAGGCCCCAAAGTAGAATTGCACACATAAGGTATATGGCAGTTCAATTCTAAGTTAACTGATAACCCTAAAAACTGTTTTCCACAGGTGTTGTACCAGACAACAATCCCATCAGAAGTGGATGATAATCCCCTTGAACACCACATCTCTGCTAACAAGATTGTTCCTACTATTTTCTATATGTGCCATTCTCCCTGGTGTGAGACCATCTCATTGTCATTTTGATTTTAATTTCTCTGATGGTAAGTGATGCTGAGCATTTCTTGTTGTGTCTACTGGCCGTCCTCCTCTCTTCCTCTGAGAAGTGTCTGTTCATTTGCTCTCCCTGTTTTTGGATAGAGTTTGGAATTTTTCACTGTTGATCTTTGGATTTTATGTATCCTGGATATCAAATCTTTATCTGATGTGTGTAATGAATATATGTTTCCCCATTCATGTAGCTGTCATTTGGGTTTAGCTCATGTTTCTTTTGCCCTTCAGAAGCTCTTTCACTTTATGTAGTGGCATTTGTTTGTCTTTTATTTTGTTTCCTCTGCGGGTGGACACCTCCTGTTGTGTAAGTGTGCACAGTAATACTGCTACAGGTTGGGCTAAAGAGATATTGCAGGGGTTAAGGTGCTTGGAACGGATATTGTTTAATTCCCTTCACCTTATATGGTCCATGACCTCCCCCAGGAGTAACTCCAGAGCATAGAACCTGAAGTAAGCCCTGAGTACCACTGAGTATTCTCCCCAAACCCTAAGAATTATTTAGAACATATGATAAAGGCATAAACACAAATAGAATAATCTATTATGTCCGATTGGGATATAATAATGACAAAATTCTTTTAAATGTGTAATTTTAATAATTAAAATTATGAAAAATACTTTTAAAAATAGAGATATTGAGGCAAATAGTAATTGTGAGAAAAAGGAGGTTTCTTAAATATGTAACGTTATGATGTAAGGTCTGTTGGCAAAGTACAATTTGATTAAACAAATTAAACTTGATCTGTTCCAGGCAAGGCACGCGTCTTAACCCCTGCACCATCTCTTCATCTCTTCAACCCAACCTGAACCAGGATTACTGTGCACACTTACAAAGCAGGAGGTGTCCACTAGCGAAGGAAACAAAATGAAAGGCAAACAAATGTAACTACATAAAATGAAAGAACTTTGGAATGGCAAAAGAAACATGAGCTAGCCTTAAAGAGACAATCCTATCAAGTTCTGGTAGAGAATTCTTTTAACTAGTGAAAAATGTCTGAAGGCTAGGTTCAAAAATAGATTTTATGTATTCTGGAAACTTCTTGGATCATTATTATTATTGTCTACTGTACAAGGAAAAATGTAGTAGAGTTGTTACACTCAGAAAAGTTTTATAAGCTAAGAAATTTGCACTGGGGGTATGGTGTCACCAGCAGGTCAATCTGTACCTGTGAGGTGAGTGCACCAGCAGCCTGATGGCACCGTCAGACTTTGAGATACTCCCAAATTTCTGTTGTGCCTTTGGCCAGACCCCAGAAACATGGGGCAAAGTTTACCAAGAAAGTAAACCGCCAAAACTTAGGTATGTGGGAGACATACCCACAAACTACATCCGGCTCAGCTATATAATTGGAGGCATGAACTCTCTGGTTCCTAATCGAACTGCTTACTAGCCATGATCCCAGAGACTCAGAAACGAATCTCGGAACCCAATGGCTTTTGACAAAAATGAGTTCTGTTCCTGGGGTAGGCTACTGGGCCTAGGCCACTCCAGGTGGGAATAGGTTTCATGCCTTGACCTGTTCCCCATGGTGGCCCAGTGACCGCCATCCTCCAGAGGCCACTGGACAGTCAGGTTTGGGCCTGCAGTGACGAGACATGCGGAGCCTCACCAGATGGGGCCAGAAAGGGGAACCGGCCCTTTCCTCCCCA
The DNA here is from genome assembly GCF_029834395.1 of Sorex fumeus. Lineage (NCBI taxonomy): Eukaryota > Metazoa > Chordata > Mammalia > Eulipotyphla > Soricidae > Sorex > Sorex fumeus. The sequence continues at coordinate 28,255,216 of NW_026606067.1, forward strand.
TCACAAGACCCCGAGTCGCCACCTACAAACGGCCTCTGTGGCTCCTGATCAAGCTGATTAACGGCCATGATCCCAGAGACTCAGAAACAAATCTCGAAACCCAGCAGCTTTTGGCAGAAATGCATCTGGACCGCATACAAGGTGGCAGCTGCCTCAGAGCTTATAGGAAATCCAGGCATGAGCTGGCAGTGACAGGGCAACTGCAGTCTCATGGGAAGAGGGGCAGTACCAGCTTGTCCTTCATGCCCTACTGTGGTCACGAGTTGCCCCCCATGAGCAGCTCTCCGGCACAGCCATGGCTCCAGAGGCCAAAGAACTTAATCCAGAGCCCGGCAGCTTTTGGCAGAAAAGTGAATGGACCATGCATCATACTATGGCATCATGCCTCCCCAGGAGGGAAATGGTGTAGCTCCCTTCCACCTTTCTTCCCCCTGGCAGCAAGGTGGTCGCCACTTCAGAGCTTATTGGAAACCCAGGTATGAGCCAGCGGTGACGGGGCAAGTGCCGTCTCATGGGAAGGGGTACAGTACCAGCTCGTCCTTCACACCCTACCAAGGTCACGAGTTGCCCCTCACTAGCAGCTCTCTGGCATGGCCACGGTTTCAGAGGCAAAACGACTTAGTCCAAAGCCCAGCAGCTTGCGGCAGAAAAGTGAATGGACCATGCGTTAAACTATGGCTCCATGCCTCCCTGGAACGGAAAGGGTGTTGCTCCCTTCCACTTTATCCCTCCTTGCAGCAAGGTGGCCGCCACTTCAGAGCTTGTAGAAAAGCCAGGTAAGAGCCAGCGGTGACAGGACAACTGCAGTCTCATGGGAAGTGGGACGGCACCGACTTGTCCTTCACATCCTACCAAGGTCATGAGTTGACCCTGATGAGTGGCTCTCCGGCACAGCCATAGCACCAGATGTACAGAAACCAATCTCGTAATTATCTGGCTCTTTACAGAAATTCAAAATCATTATATGATTCTCATAACCACCTATAGAAAACAAAGTATTTCACAATGCCCTTTCAGCAATTCTGATTGTTGGGGGGGAAATTCTAAACAACAACGGTGCATCTTTTTTAGAAATAATGAATGTAATCAATGTAAAGAAGAGTTAAGTGGAAATCATCTGCCTCACAGGCATTGGGAGGGGTGGGAGGGGGGTATATTGCGGTTCTTGGTGGTGAAAAATGAGTACTGGTGAAGGGAGAGGCATTTGATCATTGTATGACCAAGACTTAAACTTGAAAGCTTTTCCCACAGTGATTCAATAAATAAATATAAGAAAATAAATAAATAAATAAAACTTTGAAAAAAAATGTAAGGTGGAGTTCATTGCCAAATCAATCAGGCAATCAGTGGCTGAATAAATAGCAGTATTCCTACATTTAAAAAAAAGAAATTTGCACTAATGATTTCTATTTTATACAAGTGGCTCGGTTGATAAAAAATGTTACTATCTACCATAAATTTTCAGAGAAAATTTTTAAAAAAGAACAAATTCTCAATACCTATCTTCTATAATTTTGATTCCTGTATAGCATAGAAAATTAAATAACATAGATTTAAAAAAACTAGATAGAAAGCAGAGCTACTTTACTTTTATTATAATTAGTTTTTCAAGAGTTCTATAAAATTAAATTATAATTAAGAACCACTAACATCCATAAATATCACATCTATCATTTTCCATGATATCTGTCCTAGGGAATTTGTCTTCAGTGTTCTAATAATCTTTACGATGACATATATTTTCCTATTAGAGATAATGATCCCTGAGATAACATTAAGAAAAATTTAAAGTGGAATGAAATAAAAGTTCATACTGTAACATTTTATTTCTTCGCAGATGAATGGAACCTGTAAAGGTCATTAAGTCTCTATGATTAAAATACTTGAATAGCATCAAATATATTGATCATATTTTTCTGGTATTCTAAGGTTGTTTGAATGAAGTTACATGGCTTAAGAATTTTGGATAAAACTGAGTCTCAATGAAGTATAGAATATTTAGAATTTTTGTCTTGACACTTTATTCTTAAATAAATTCTTGGAAGAAGAGTTGACTTTGTATGAGGATTGAAAAAAAAATTGAAAGGATCATTCATTCACCAAATGCAGTAAATAATTTATTAAGTCTAGTTAAAATTTCATAACAGTGCCTCTTTCAAGTCTTAAATGAAATTACCGTTCCATAAGAAACAGAAACTATGGTGTGATCATATGCTTTAAAACAAATAATTATCTTTTATAGGTGTTACACTTAAATGTTTACAAAAGTGTTATGGTAGTTTCCTCACTTAATTTTATGATACTTTTGATAAATTATATGTTGTATTGCTGTTTCATTTTTCTGTATAATTACAGAGCCCACCACCATCCCTGAAGCACCCATGCCCTCCACCACTGTACTTATGTCACCTCTAGTACTTATGTCACCTCTAGCCTGATATTCATATCACCTCCCTGATACACCCACTGCTTCTTTATTGAGAGTTATAGTATTTGTGCAAACAGTTGCCCTAATTCATCACTACTAAGGTATCTAAGAACTTTCACCAATGATTTTATGATATGTCCAATCCACCTTCTCATTCTCTCAACATTCCTCCTCACCAATATGGTATTTTCAGGTCTATAACCAATGTCCAGGATTGGGTTTACTATTAATTAACAGTGTTCATAATCTTGATTTGTTTTTCTATATACCACAAATTATACAATCACCTTATATTTCTCTCTTTTCTGGCTTACTTTGCTCAATATATTTTTTGGTTCCACTCAAGATTCTGCTAATTACATTATTTCATTTTTACTTGTGGCTGCATATTTTTATTGTGCATATATACCACAAATTCTTTTTTCATTTGTGTTGTGCATTGTTGGACATTTGTCTCATTTTCATATCTTTGGTATTGTACTAAGTGCTCCACTGAACATAGATGTGTACGTATACCTTTTCATTTCGATATTCTAAGAAGTTGGATATTTTTGTTGTATGAGACCTTCATTCTTACTTTCTTGAGAAATATCAATACTATTTTATAGATACTATCATTTTGCTAGATAGGATTGGTGGGGTCATGCTGAATAGAATAATTCAGAAACACCTAGTAAGCACACTTATCGTTTGTATATGTGAGATTTAAAAAATAAAAAAAGCTAGAGAGAGTACAGGGGGAAGACGCTTTCTTTATACACGGGCAGATTTCATGCCCAACTTCCCTGAGGGAGGGATTTCTGAGAGCAGAGCCAGGAGTAGCCCACTGATCATCGCTGGTGTGGCCCCCAAAGCAAAACCTGACTTTGATGATTCGGTCTGCATTCAAGGGAGAAGGATAGGTTTCTGTAAATAAGAGTATTACATGTCCATTCAATTTCTCTGGAAACTTTGTTGGTGTCCAGCCAAAGGCACAGCGGCAATTTTGGAGTATGAGGAAACCTGATATTGATGCACTGTATCAGGCTGCTGATGCACTCGCCCCCCAGATAAAGGTTGACGGGCTGGAGTGTATCACACCCCCATGTTTTCTTATTTTTTCTTTTTTGGCATAACATTTTTTTAAATAATTTTTTATTAATGAATCACCTTGAGGTACAGTTACCGACTTACAAACTTTCTGCTTGCGTTTCAGTCATACAATGAGTGAGTACCCACCCCTCCACCAGTGCCCATTCTTCACCACCAGTAATCCCAGTATCCCTCTCACCACCCCCACCTAGTCTGCCCCATCCCATCCCACCTCTGTGGCAGGGCATTCCCTTTTGCACTCTCTCACCTTTTGGGTGTTGTGATTTACAGACATTAAAAGGCCAAAAGCTAGGTCTGTGGGAGTCACGCCCACAAACCACCTCTGGTTCAGCTATACAGGCTCCTTTATCGGCATCACTCCAGACCCATAAATAAATCTCAAAAGACATCAAAATCTGGCACTAACATAATTTAAGTGCATTGATGGCCATGATTCAGAGGCTGACAAATGAATCTCAGAAGAGAGCAGCACGCCACAGAGATGCCTCCAGACCCCAAACATTCAAAACATTTTAGAATTCCAGGAGAGGTCAGCCGCTTTTGCAGCTGCACAACATATCATACTATTCATAACAAGTAATACAAAATAAATGATTTACCATCTGCCTACGGTGCAGGCTTGGGTGGTGGTGGGAAAATTTGAAATAATGGTGGTGGGAAGGTGTAATGGTGGTGGGATTGGTGTTGAAATGTTGAATGTAAATAATTACTGTGAACAACTTTAGGAAAATAAAATTTTTTCAAAATTAAAAAAATATTACATGTACATGCAGGTGTGGAAGAAATGATTGGTGTTCCTCTTTACAGATAATCAACACTTGATTGTTCATTACTGGTTGCTGAGTCAGGTGGTTTAGCAGAAGGTGTGTCTGACCAGCAGCATTCTGGAGAGATCAACAAGCGCCTCCAGGCTCTGATCCAGCGCCTCAGACCGAAGAGGGACACCGAGGACATCAACGCCAAGGGCAGGCGTGACGTCAGGACGTACGTGGACGTGCTGCCCACGCTCGCCTTGGCCCAGGAGCACCGCCAAGGGCGCGAGACCAGACGCCAGCGCCAGAGCGCCGAGAGCTTGAACCGGCCGTTGTCCTGCTCCAACGGCGCCTCCAACGTCCCCAGTTTCATCTCCAGATGGGCCTCTAGAGCCCAGCGCCGGGCTTTCCATCCTGGACATGTTCCGTGAGGAGCCCTTCGTGCATCGGGGCCAGGTAGTTCGCTGGGAGGAAGGTGAAGGGGCAGACCTTCAAGAGGCACCAGTTGCGGAAGACGGTGGGCCTGGGGCGGCTTGGTGGAGCACAACGGCATGAGGCGAGGGTAGATGTGCTCAGGGTGCCTGGCCGGCTGGGTGCTGGTGCAGGGAGTCAACGTGCTTCTGCGCGACCGTTGCAGGAACTGTCAGTCCGAGCGCGGGAGACGGGCAACGCCCAGTGCGGCACGAGAGCTCCAGGGACCAGTGATTGACCACCTTGCCCGTGCATGACCGCAGTGACAAGGACCCAGCTTCCCGTATGACAGCTAGGGGAACAGTGACAGCCACCGAGGGGTCCTTGCACTCGGGAGGGGGCTGGGGGCTACTATCCTAGGGTAGACTGAACAGGCCTGGTGAACCCGGATCTTGGTATCTGTACGTTTCTGCCTCACCTGGAGAAACTGCGGAGCCTACATTTTTAGCTCAGGTATGAACTCTTGCACAGCTCAGTGATAAAGATGCTATTTATGGAAGAGGAGATTTTTCTTGTTAAAGATGCACCCAGGTTACACATGCACACACACACTTACATTTTTGAAGTAAAGTATTTATATTGATCAAAGAGTACTGTGAAAAGTAAAAACCTATGGAGAGGAAGTTCTTTATTTGATATATTTTAAAATATTTAATGTTGAAAATTGAATGAATCATTATATTTGAACTGCTATGTTTGAGGACAATATTGATGCTTTTTTTTTTTTTTTTTTACTTTTTGTGTCACTCCCGGTGATGCTCAGGGTTTACTCCTGGCTCTGCACGCAAGAATTACTCCTGGCTGTTCTCGGGGACCATAAGGGCTGCTGAGAATCGAACCCGGGTTTGCAGCGCACAAGGCAAACACCCTACCAGGCTGTACTATCGCTCCTGCCCCAATATTGATGCACATTTGATAAATTATAAAGGAATAAAGGGCTTTCGTGGAAAGTTAATAAAAGAGATCAATATGACCCTATGATAAAAAACACTTCATAAAAATATACCTAGTTCATATTTCCAAAACTCCTGTCTTCAGCCAAATCTAAAATAATATTCATGTTTTAAAAATCCATTTTGTGTGGCCATTCTGTCTTGTATTGCATTTTTTTTGTAGGAGTACTGCTATTTATTCAGCCACTGATTAGCTGATTGAATTGTGCATAAACTCCACCTTACTTTTTTTTTATTTTTTATAATTTTATTTATTGAATCACCGTGAGAGCAGTTACAAAGCTTTCAGGTCTAAGTCTCGATCATAAAATGAAAAAACCCATACCTTCACCAGTGCCCATTCTCCACCACCAAAACCCCCAGTATACCCCCATCCCACACCCTCCCCCTACCTGTGGGGCAGATGATTTCCATATTACTCTCTCTTTACTTTGATCACATTCAATATTTTGACACCAAACCCACCATTATTACTTGAGATTTTACCCCAACACTCAGATCTGCTGAAAAGGCAACAGTAGACAATTTGTGTTCTATTGCTGGTTATGAATAACATATGATGTCACGTGGCTGCAGTAGGGCCATGTGATTTTGAAGTTCCGAAATTTTAACACTTAAATCTGGAGGGATTTCTGCCAAAAGACACTGGGTTTCAAGACTTGCTCCTGAGTCTCTGGGATTATGGCAGTTGAGCAGCTTGATCAGGAGCCAGAGAAGCCGTTTGTGGGCGATGACTTGGGGTCTCGTTGGGGTGGGGAGGACAGGCCTGGCTCCACCCCCATCCTGTGAGGTCCTACAAGTTTCATCACTGCGGACCCAGACCTAACTGTCCAGTGGCCTCTGGAGAATGATGGCCACCGAGCCGCCAAGGGGGAGCAGGCGGAGGGACAACACCCTTCCCCCCCTGGGGTGGCCCAGGGACAGTAACCTACTGAGGGGTCCGGACACATTTCTGCCAAAAGCCACTGGGTTTCGAGATTTGTTTCTGAGTCTCTGGTATCATGGCCATTAAGCGTCTTGATCAGGAGCCAGAGAGGCCATTCCTGGGCAATGATTTGGGGTCTCTTTGGGGTGGGGAGGACAGGCCTGGCTCCATCCCCATCCCATGAGGCCCAACCAGTTTCGTCACTGCGGGCCCAAGCCTGACTATCCAATGGCCTCTGGAGGATGACGGCCACCAAGCCGCCAAGGAGGAGCAGGGGAGGGACAACACCCTTCCCCCGCCTGGGATGGCCCGGGGACAGTAACCTACTGCGGGGTCTGGACATATTTCTGCCAAAAGTCACTGGGTTTCAAGATTTGTTTCTGAGTCTCTGGGATCATGACCGTTAAGCAGCTTGATCAGGAACCAGAAAGGCTGCTTATGGGTGAAGACTTGGGTTCTCGTTGGGGTGGGGAGGACAGGACGGGCTCCATCCCCATCCCGTGAGACCCTGTGTATCTCATCACTGGGAGCCCAAACCTGACTGTCCAGTGGCCTCTGAAGGATGGTGGTCACTGGGCCGCCGGGGGGAACAGGACAAGGCACAAAATCTATTCCCACCTGGGTTGGCCCAGCATCTGTAACCTACTGCAGGGACCGGACACATTTCTGCCAAAAGCTGCTGGGTTTCAAGATTTGTTTCTGAGTCTCTGGGATCATGGCCATTAAGCAGTTCAATCAGGAACCAGAGAAGCCATGCCTCCAATTATATAGCTGAGCCAGAAGTGGTTTGTGGGTGCGTTTCCCACATACCTAACTTTTGGCCATTTACTTTCTGGGTAAACTTTGCCCCAAGTTTTTGGGGTCTGGCCAAAAGCACAGCAGCAATTTTGGAGTATCTGGAAGTCTGAAGGCGCCATCAGGCTGCTGATGCACTCGCCTCACAGGTACAGATTCACCTGTTGGCGGCACCGTAACCCCGTGGATTGCATTTTGATGGTTAATATTTTAAGAAATATGGAACTCTGGTAGAATAATGAATGTGTATACCTGTATTTGTTTTTTGCTTTTTTGGGAACATTCTGAGTGCCCAACAACAGACAAATGGAAAAGAAATTATGGTACGTCTATGCAAGGGACTACTACACAGCTGCTAGGAAAAATGAGGTCATGAAATTTCCCTGTAAATGGATGGAAATGAAGAGTATATGCTGAGTGAAACAAGTTACAAGAGAGATACATATAGAATAGAATGACTGCATTCATTTGTGGAATATAAAAAATTTAGTATAAAACTAATATTCAAGACCAGGGAAAATGGGCCAGGAGGACTAGTCAATTGTTGAAATTACCACAAGAATGTATGGGCTGGGGTGGAGATAAGTTAAGTTAGAGGAGAATCCATTATGAAAACATTAGTTGAAAATGATCACTCTGGACAAGCACTGAGTGTTGAAATTAGGTAAAGGGATATACACCATAGGTAAAGATATATACACCGTTGCTTTTCTTCTTTTAGATGTGTGCCAGTCTCTGTGGCATTGCTCCCTTATCAAAGATTAGGTGATCATATATTTGAGGGTCTGTACCAAGATATTCAACTCTATTGCACTGGTTTGCGAGTCTTTCTCTTTCCCAATACCATGCTGTTTTTTTTTTTTTAAATTTTTTTATTAGTGAAACACCATGAGGTACAGTTGTAGATTTATAAATTTTTGTGCTTGGGTTTGATTATTCAATGATCAGATACCCATCCCTCCACCAGTGCCCATTTTTCACGACCATGGATAATATCCCCCCCACCCCCATCCTCCCATCCCCCCCTGCCTCTGTGGCAGGGCAATCCCCTGTGTTCTCTCTCTCCTTTTGGGTGTTGTGGTCTGCAAAAGAGGCATTGAGTGGCAAACATGTTCAGTCCATAGTCCACTTTCGACATGCATCTCCCCTCCTGGGAGGGTCCTCCAAACACCCTTTATTTGGTGTTCCCTTCTCTGTCTGAGCTGCCCTTTCCTCTAGAATGCCCGACTGGCCACTAAACTATGGAGTAATCCTCCTGGTGCTGATCTCAGCTATTCTTGGGTATTAATCTCATATTTTGTTACTTTATATCCCCCAGTTGAATGCAATCTTTCTATGTCTATCCCTCTCTTTCTGACTCATTTCGCTTAGCATGATACTTTCCGTGTTGTACCACTTGTATGTAAATTTCATGACTTCATCTTTTCTAAGAGCTACATAGTACTCAATTGTGTAGATGTATCAAAGTTTCTTTAACCAGTCATCTGTTCTTGGGCATTCAGGTTTCTTCCAGTTTCTGGCTATTGTAAAGAGTGCTGCAATGAACAAACAAGTGCAGATGTCACTTTGACTATACATTTTTGCCTCTCTGGGATATATTCCCAGGAGTGGTATTGCTGGGTCAAATGGGAGCTCAATTTCTAATTTTTTGAGAATCGTCCATACTGTTTTCCAGAAGGGCTGAACCAGTCGACATTCCCACCAACAGTGAAGGAGTGTCCCTTTCTCGCCGCATCCGCGCCAGCATCGGTTGCTTTTGTTCTTTTGAATGTGGGCCAGTCTCTGAGGTGTGAGATGGTATCTCATTGTGGGTTTGATCTGCATCTCCCTGGTGATTAATGATGTAGAGCATTTTCTCATGTGCTTTTTTGCCATTCGGATTTCTTCTTTGAGAAAGTTTCTGTTCATTTCATTGCCCCATTTTTGGATGGGGTTGGATGTTTTCTTCTTGTGGAGTTTAACCAGTATTTTGTATATCCTGGATATCAACCTCTTGTCAGATGTGTATTCGGCGAATATCCTTTCCCATTCTGTAGACTGTCTTTGTATTTTGGTCACTGTTTCTTTGGAGGTGCAGAAGCTTCTTAGTTTAAGATAGTCCCATTTATCTATCTCTGTTTTCACTTGCTCGGCCAGTGGCATGGCATCTTTGAAGATACCATTAGCTTCAATGTCATGGAGGGTTTTGCCAACTTTGTCTTCTATGTACCTTATGGTTTCTGGTCTGATGTTGAGGTCTTTAATCCATTTTGATCTTACTTTTGTATACGGTGTTAGGCAGAGTTCTGAGCCTATTTTTTTGCATGTAGCCGTCCAGTGATGCCAGCACAATTTGTTAAAGAGGCTTTCCTTACTCCAGTTCACATTACTTGCACCTTTATCAAAGATTAGATGATCATATGATTGAGGGGAGATGTCAGTGTATTCAACCCTGTTCCATTGGTCTGCAGTTCTGCCTTTGTTCCAGTACCATGCTGTTTTAATTATTACTGCTTTGTAGTACAGTTTGATGTTCGGGAGGTTGATTCCTCCCATTTTCTTTTTCCCAAGAATTGCTTTAGCTATTCGTGGGGGCTTATTGTTCCATATAAATTTCAGGAGTGTTTGCTCCATTTCTTTGAAGAATGTCAATGGTATCCTTATAGGGATTGCATTGAATTTATACAATGCTTTCGGTAGTATTGCCATTTTGACAATGTTAAGTCTCCCGACCCAAGAGCAGGGGATATCTTTCCATTTCCTCATGTCCTCTTTTATTTCCTGAAGTAGCGTTTTGTAGTTTTCTTTGTACAGGTCCTTTACTTCCTTAGTTAAGCTGATTCCTAAGTACTTGATTTTCTGGGGCACAATTGTGAACGGGATTGTTTTTTTCATGTTGCTTTCTTCTCTCTCACTGTTTGCGTATAGGAAAGCCATGGACTTTTGGGTATTGATTTTATAACCTGCAACTTTACTATACGAGTCTATTGTTTCTAGGAGTTTTTTGGTGGAGGTTATTGGGTTCTCTAAGTATAGTATCATATCATCTGCGAATAGTGAGAGCTTGATTTCTTCCTTTCCTACCTGAATGCCCTTAATATCTTTTTCTTGCCTAATCGCTATTACAAGTACTTCCAGTACAATATTGAACAGCAGTGGAGAGAGTGGGCATCCTTGTCTCGTCCCTGATCTTGGAAGGCTCTCAGTTTTTCCCCATTGAGGATGATGCTTGCTGTAGGCTTGTGGTAGATGGCTTTAATTATGTTGAGGAAGGTCCCCTCTATACCCATTTTGGCTAGGGTTTTCATCATAAAGGGGTGCAGGATCTTGACAAATGCTTTATCTGCATCTATTGATATAATCATATGCTTTTTATCTTTTCTTTTGTTGATATGATGGATTATGTTGATTGATTTCCGAATGTTGAACCATCTTTGCATCCCTGGGATGAATCCTACTTGGTCATGGTGTATGATCTTTTTGATGAGTAGTTGGGTTTTATTTGCTAGTAGTTTGTTGAGGATCTTTGCATCTGTGTTCATCAGGGATATCGGTCTGTAATTCTCTTTATTTGTGGTATCTCTGTCTGCTTTTGGTATCAGTGTGATATTTGCTTCATAGAAACTGTCTGGAAGTGTTTTTGATATTTCAATTTCGTGGAAAAGCTTAAAGAGGATTGGTAGTAAGTCCTCTTTAAAGATTTGGAAGAATTCGCTAGTGAATCCATCCGGACCAGGACTTTTGTGCTTGGGGAGACTTTTTATTACCATTTCAATTTCCTTGATGGTGATAGGTCTGTTCAGGTATTCCAGGTCTTCTTGGTTCAGCCTTGGGAGTCTGTAGGAGTCTAGGAATTTATCCATTTCCTCGAGGTTTTGATGTTCAGTGGCATTCAGTTTCTAAAAGTACTCCCTGAGGATCCTTTGAATTTCTGTAGTTTCTGTTGGAATGACCCCCTTTTCATTTCTGATTCGGTTTGTTAGGGTTTTCTCTCTCCCTTTCTTTGTGAGTTTTGCTAGAGCCTTATCAATCTTGTTAATTTTCTCAAAGAACCAGCTCTTGGTTTCATTGATCTTTCGGATTGTTTTTTGGGTTTCCATCTCGTTAATCTCTGCTTTGAGTTTTATTATTTCCTTTCTCCTGTTCGGGTTGTGCTCCTTTTTTTGGTCCTTCTCCAAGCTCTTAAGCTGTGAGGTTAGGTTACTTATGTGTGCTCGCTCCTCCTTCCTGAGGAATGCTTGTAGAGCTATAAACTTTCCTCTTAACACAGCTTTTGCTGTGTCCCTTAAGTTTTGGTAACTCGTGTCCTCATTTTCATTCGTTTCTAGGAATCTTTTGATTTCCTCTTTGATTTCCTGTCTAAGACACTCGTTGTTCAGTAGAGCACTGTTTAATTTCCAGGTGTTTGATTTAGTTTTCTGTTTTTGTATGTGATTTACTTCTAATTTCAGCGCATTATGGTCTGAGAAGATTGTCGATACAATCTCTATCTTTTTAATTTTTTGGAGGCATGTTTTGTGACTCAGCATATGGTCTATCTTGGAGAATGTTCCATGTACGCTTGAGAAGAATGTGTATTCAGCTTTTTGTGGATGAAGTGTCCTGTATATATCTACTAAGTCCCTTTCTTCCATTGTTTCCCTCAGATGAAGTATGTCCTTGCTAAGCGTGAGTCTGGTTGATCTATCAAGAGGTGACAAAGCAGTGTTGAAGTCTCCCACTAGTATTGTGTTGCTGTTGATGTCTTTTTCCAAATCTATGAGTAGTTGTTTTAAGTACTTTGCTGGTCTCTCATTAGGTGCATATACATTTATTATTGTAAGTTCTTCCTGTTGTACAGATCCTTTGATCAATAAGAAATGACCTTCACTGTCTCTTATGACCTTCCTCACTCTGAAATCGATGTGGTCTGATATAAGGATGGCTACCCCAGCTTTTTTATGGGAGCTGTTTGCCTGTAGGATTGTTTTCCAGCCTTTGACTCTGAGTCTGTGTTTGCTTTGACTATTGAGATGTGTTTCTTGCAGGCAGCAGAATGTTGGGTTCAATTTTCTAATCCATCCTGCCACTCTATGTCTTTTAATTGGTGCGTTTAGCCCATTGACATTGAGAGAGATTATTGTTATGGGATTTTGTCCCATTGTTCTGTTGAAATTTGGTGTATTTGAGGGGCCTTTCTTGCCTTAAAGTAGCCCATTTAGTTGTTCATGTAACCACGGTTTTGAGTCTATGAAGTTCCTGAGCTGTTGTTTGTCTGTGAAACTGTGTGTTGTTCCTACTATTATGAATGAGAGTCTCGCTGGGTAAAGTATTTTGGGAGGCATTTATTTCATTGAGCTTTTTCACTATGTCCCACCACTGTTTTCGGGCCATAAGGGTTTCATCAGAAAAATCAGCTGTGAATTTTAAGGATGCTCCTTTGTAAGAGAATTCTTTCTTCGATCTTGCTGCTTTCAGAATTTTGTCTCTGTCTAAGGTTTTGGTCATTTTGATCAGAATGTGTCTTGGGGTATTTTTATTCGGATTTCTTCTAGCTGGTACCCTTCGGGCCTCCTGAATATGGTTACAAATTTTCTTCAGCTCTGAAAATGTTGTAGCAATGATGTCTTTGACAGTTTCTTCTTCATCAAGGTTTTCTTCCTGTACCTCTGGAACTCCAATAATTCTTATGTTACCCCTCTTGGCTTCATCACGATCTTCTCTTGCCATCTGTTCCCGAATTGTGAGTCTCTTTTCCATTTTCTGCTCTTTCTGGAGAGTCTCTGAACTTCATCTTCAAGCTCACCGATTCTGTTCTCAGCAGCTGTTACTCTGCTGCTGAGGCCTTCCACTGAGTTTTTCAATTCGCCTACGAGATTTTTCAGGTCGGACATTTCTGATTGCATTTTCCTCATTTCTGCCTTCAAATCCTCTTGTCTTCTATTGGCATTGTTTTCCATTGTTTCTTTTAGTTCCCTAAGCATCCTAAGTAGCTCCCTCCTGAATTGCTTGTCAGAGAGGTTGTCTAACACTGCAGTACTGTTGATATCGTCTGGGCTAGACTCTTCAATAAGAAAGTTTGGTGGGCTTTTGCGTTGCTTTACCATTGTGAAAACTGTGGTTTAGTCCTTAACATTCACTGTTACTATTCTGCTTGATATGCAGTGTGAGTGAAGATAGGCTTATGAGATATTGGCTACTGTGTTTATAGTGACTGAGTTAAACTAGAGAAGTTTCCATCGAAGAAGGTAGCTTATGGTTCCTATGGCATATAAAGTGGGAAAATATTTCCAGAAATAGTCCCTGGCACAGAGCGAGGAGTTGGGAACGTCGATTGAGCTAGCTGTGCATGTGCAGAGAGGATCCCAGGCCCTTGGGGGCGGGCTGTACCTGGTTGGAATAGGAGCCGTTCGCTTGGTTGCCCAGAGCTGGGCCTCTGTGCCCGTCCCGCACAGATGAGGGGTGAAACCGACTTTCTAGGAGGTGGAGCTAGCTGGGCATGCGTACAGAGGGTCCCAGGCCCTTGGGGGCGGGCTGTACCTGGTTGGAATAGGAGCCATTCTCTTGGTTGCCCAGAGCTGGGCCTCCGTGCCCGTCCCGCACAGACGAGGGGTGAAACTGGCTTTCTAGGAGGTGGAGCTAGCTGGGCATGCGGACAGAGGATCCCAGGCCCTTGGGGGCGGGCTGTATCTGGTTTGAATAGGAGTCGTTCGCCTGGTTGCCCAGAGCTGGGCCTCTGTGCCCGTCCCGCACAGACGAGGAGTGAAACCGGCTTTCTAGGAGGTGGAGCTAGCTGGGCATGCGCACAGAGGGTCCCAGGCCCTTGGGGGCGGGCTGTATCTGGTTGGAATAGGAGCCGTTCGCTTGGTTGCCCAGAGCTGGGCCTCCGTGCCCGTCCCGCGCAGACGAGGGGTGAAACCGGCTTTCTAGGAGGTGGAGCTACCTGGGCATGCACACAGAGGGTCCCAGGCCCTTGGGGGCGGGCTGTACCAGGTTGGAATAGGAGCCGTTCGCTTGGTTGCCCAGAGCTGGGCCTCCGTGCCTGTCCCGCGTAGACGAGGGGTGAAACCGGCTTTCTAGGAGGTGGAGCTAGCTAGGCATGCGTACAGAGGGTCCCAGGCCCTTGGGAGCGGACTGTACCTGGTTGGAATAGGAGCCGTTCGCTTGGTTGCCCAGAGCTGGGCCTCTGTGCCCGTCCAGTGCAGAGGAGCGGTGAAACCGGCTTTCTAGGAGGTGGAGCTAGCTGGGCATGCGCAAAGAGGGTCCCAGGCCCTTGGGGGCGGGCTGTATCTGGTTGGAATAGGAGCAGTTCGCTTGGTTGCCCAGAGCTAGGCCTCCGTGCCCGTCCAGTGCAGACGAGGGGTGAAACCGGCTTTCTAGGAGGTGGAGCTAGATGGGCATGCGCACACAGCGTCCCAGGCCCCATGCTATTTTAATTATGATGACTTTCTGGGAAGGTGGTGGGATTGTTGTTTGAATAGTAAATACAATTAATTACTGTGAACAACTTAATAAAAATAGCACTGAAGCACTTTCCTCCCATTGTCAATCAATTTGCTTGAGCAGGCACCAGAAACGTCTCCATTGTGAGACTTGTTAATGTTTTTGGAATATCAAATACACCACAGGGAGCTTTCCAGGCTCTTTTGTGTGGGCGGTATATTCTTGGGTAGCTCAGTCCAAGAGGAACTGAGGAATCGAACTCACAAGTGCCACGTGCAAGGCATAGAACAGCTTGAAGTTGAGGAAGGTGATGTCTCCCATGTTCTATTCGCCAAGGATTGCTTTAGGTATTTGTGGAGGCTTGTTGTTCCATATAAATTTCAGGAGTATTCTGTCTATTTCTTTGAAAAATGCCATGGATATCCTATAAGAACCACAGTGAATCTGTATAAAACTTTGGGGAGTATTGCCTTTTTAACAGTGTTAATTCTCCCAATCCATAAACAGGGGGTGCGTTTCCATTTCCTGGAGCGATAGCACAGCGGGTAGGGCGTCTGCCTTGCATGCAGCCAACATGGCTGACCCGAGTTCTATTCCTCCGCCCCTCTCAGAGAGCCCGCCAAGCTACTGAGAGTATTCGATATGCCAAACAGAGTAACAACAAATTCTCCAATGGAGACGTTACTGGGCCCACTCGAGCAAATCGACAATCAACGGGAGGGCCTTTAACTTTACCTTTACCTATTATTTCTTGAAGTAGCGTTTTGTAGTTTTCTTTCTATTGGTCGTTTACCTCCTTAGTTTAGCTGATTCTAGGATAGTTGATTTTCTGCTGCACAAATGTGAACAGGATTATTTTTTATATCACTTTCTTCTCTTTCATTATTTTCCTATAGGAAAAACATGAACTTTTGGGTATTGATTTTGTAACCTGCCACTCTACTATACTTACCTGTTTTTACTAGGAGCTTTTGGTAGAGAGTGTAGGGTTTTCTAAGTACAGTATCATGTCATCTGTAAATAGTGAGAGCTTGACTTCTTCCTTTCCTACCCGGATGCCCTAAATATCTTTCCTCTTGACTAAATGCTGTGGCACGTACTTCCAGTACTATATTGAATAATAGTGACAAGAGTGGGCTACCTTGTCTTGTGCCTGGTCTTAGAGGGAAAGCCTGTTGTTTCTCCCCCTTAAGAATAATGCTTGCTGTGGGCTTTTGGTAGATGGCTTTGACTCTATTGAGTACAAATAGTATATTTGACTATATGGAAGTTCCGTCAACTGCCATTTTGTTGAGAGTTTTTATCATGAACGGGTGCTGGATCTTGTCAAATGCTTTCTCTGCATCTATTGATATGATCATATGGATTTTTTAAAATTGATATGATGGATTATGTTAATTGACTTGCGAATGTTAAAGCATACTGGCATCCCTGAGTTGATTCCCTAATTGGTCATGGTGTGTGATCTTTTGGATGAGTCATTTGCTAGCATTTTGTTGAGGATCCTTGCATCTGTGTTCATCCGGGATATCGGTCTCTAATTTTATTTTTTTGTGGTCTCTCTGCCTTCTTTTGTTATCAGAGAAACTGTTTGAAATTGTATCTGTTTCTTAACTTTCCTGGGAAAGCTTGAAAGGGATTGTCAGTGGATCCTCTTTAAAGGTTTGAAAGAATTCACAGGTGAATCCATCTGGGCCTAGGCTTTTGTTTTGGGGAAGACTTTGAGTTACCATTTCAATTTACTTGATCATGATAGGTCTGTTTAGGTGTTCCAAAACTTCTTGGTTCAGCCTTGTGAGGTTATAAGAATGGAGGAATTTATTCATTTCTTCAAGGTTCTCTTGTTCCATGCCATAAAGATTTTCAAAGTAATCTCTGAAGATCCTATGAATTTCTGCAGTTTCTGTTGCGATGTCCCACTTTGCATCTCTGATAGTTTATTAGGTTTCTCTCTCTGTTTCTTTGTGAGTCTGACTAATGCTTTATCGATCTTGTTTATTTTCCCCCAAGAAAACAGCTCTTGATTTTGTTGATCATTTGGACTGTATTTTGGGATTTCATTTCATTGATTTCTGTTTTACATTTTATTATTTTCTTCCTCCTGCCTAGTTTGAGCTCCTTTTTCCTGGTCATTTTCCAAGATCTTAAGCTGTAAGGTTATTTGTGAGGGCTTTTTCTTCCTTCCTGATGAATGTGTGTAGAGCAATAAACTTTCCTCTTAACACTACTTCTGCTATGTCCCACAAGTTCTGGTAGCTCATGTCCGCATTCTAATTTGTTTCCAGGAATCTTTTGATTTTCTATTTGATTTCCTCTCTATTCTTACACTGATTGTTCAGTAGTGAGCTGTTTAATTTCCAGGTATTTGACTTGATTCTCTGTTTCTGTGTGTGATTCACTTCTATTTTCAGTGCATCATGGTCTGAAAAGATGGTTGATATAATTTCTATCCTCTTAAGTTTATGAAGGTGTGTTTTTTGGCACAGCATGTGGTCTATCTTGGAGAATGTTCCATGTGCTCTGGAGATGAAATGTATTCAGCTTTGGGGGGGATGAAATATCCTATATACATCTACTAACCCGCTCTCTTCCATTGCCTCCCTCAAATAAAGTATTTCCTTGCTGAGTTGAGTCTCGTTGATTTACTGAGAGGTGATAAATTATTGTTAAAATCTGCAACTATTATTGTATTGTTAGCAATGTTTTTTTTCAAGTCTATGGATTTTTGCAGTTTCTGTTAAGCAGTTGTTTGAAGTATTTTGCTGGTTCCTTCTTAGGTGCATATACGTTTAGGAGTTTTTTTTTTTCCTGATGTACAGATCCTTTGATCATTAGACACGACCTACAGTGTCTCTTACAACCTTCTTCAGCCTGAAGTCTATGTGGTCTGCTACTATTATGGCCACTCTGGCTTTTTTGAGGGGATTGTTTGCTTGGAGAATAGTTTTCCAACCTCAGACTTTTATATGGATTAGGGTATGTTTTGGTTTAATTTTACTTGGATTTCTTTGAGCTGATAGCCTGATCAGGCCTCCTGGATTTGGGTGTTTGCACTATTCAGCTTTAGGAGCTTCGAAGCAATTATAGTTTTGATGGTTGCTTCTTTATCAGGGGTTTCTTCCTGCCCCTCTGGTTCACCAATGATTCTTAGGTTTTTCCTCTTGGAATCATCCTGACTTTTCTCTTGTCATATGATGATTTATGTTGAGGTTCTTTTCCATCTTCTGCTGTAGTCTTGAGATTATCTGCACCTCATTTTTTGAAATTATGTGCATGAGAAACCATTATTAGTAATATTATAAACCATAGAAGCTATATAAAACTAAGTATTAAGCCATAAAATAAAAAGCAATCAATCTACCTTTGTTTCATTATGGGTTCTACTATCTCATTTTTTGATTCATCAATTTACATTTATCTGCCTCAAATTTATAGTTTATAAAGTTGTTTTTTGGTCTTGTATGTTTTTGTGAAAGAAAAAAATCAGAGAAAATTAATTAAATCTTTGAGTACAAGTAAAGAAATAAAGCTTCATAGTTATGAGACTTGTCACCATTGAAGAGCAACTGTATATGCTGGAGAGATAGCACAGGGACAAAAACAAATTATTTTCGCATACAAGAGGCCACGGTTTAACTCCCAGTACCACAAAATCCTTATCATCTGATGTGACTCCAAGGAAACAAACGAAAGAAGAGTCAGTATATGACAAAACTAACACAAGATTTTAGACCCCTCGTTCTCAAAGTCTACTCAAGGTATTGACTCTTAAGAGGTTCATTGTTATCAACAAAGGGAAAGAAACACACTGAAATACAGGGAAAAAATGTTTAAGCATTCAATTGTATTTAGAAAAAAGCATGTTTTGTTTAGTCATATTTGCATTGTTGGTCTTTTCAGATAACAAATATGTAGTACTTGCTTATGCATTCTGCTCCAAGCAAAGTTATACAGAAAAATATGTCTATGGAATTTCAGTGTTGGAAACTCTTTACAAGTTTCATGTAGATTTATTACAAGTGATAAATTATATTTGATAATAAACCTAGCTTCACTGATTGCAATAGTGAGGGATAGTAATTTAAAAGTTGTGACCATACTATATTTTAATTAGCCAAACGATAGTACAGTGGGTAGGGCAGTAGCCTTGCACGCAGCCGACCTGGCCGACCCGGGTTTGATTCCTCCACCCCTCTCAAGAGCCCGGCAAGCTACCGAGAGTATCTTGCCCGCAAGGAAAAGACTGGCAAGCTACCCGTGACGTGTTCAATATGCCAAACACAGTAACAAGTGTCACAATGGAGACGTTACTGGGCCCGCTCGAGTAAATTGATGAACAACGGGAGGACAATAACAATGACAGTGGCAATGTCTAAAATGTAGGTACAGGGCTAGAGCAATAGCACAGTGGATAGGGCGTTTGCCTTGCACAAGGATGACTGGGTTTGATTCCCAGCATCCCAGATGGTCCCCTGAGCACCTCTAGGGGTAATTCCTGAGTGCAGAGCCAGGAGTAACCCCTGTACATAGCTGGGTCAAATGGGAGCATGATTTCTAGTTTTTAGAGAAACGTCCATATTGTTTTCCAAAATGTCTGGACCAGTCAGCATTGCCACCAGCAGTGAAGTTGAATTCCTTTCTCCCCACATCCACACCAACACCAGTTGTTTTTTTTTCTTTTGGATGTGTGCCAGTCTCTGTGGTGTGAGATGATATCTCGTACTTGTTTTGATCTGCACCTCCCTGATGATTAGTGATGAAGAGCATTTTTTTATGTGTCTTTTGGCCATCCGGATTTCTTGAGAAAGCTTCTGTTCATCTCATTGCCCCATTTTCTGATGAGATTGGATGTTCTCTTCTTGTAGAGTTCAAACAGTGCCTTGTATTTCCTTGATATTAACCCCTTATCGGAGGGGTACTGGGTGAATATCCTTTCCCATATGTACACTGTCTTTGTGTTCTGCTCACTGTTTCTTTTGAGGTACAGAAACTTCTTAGTTTAAGATAGTCCCATTTGTTCATCTCTGTTTTTCACTTGTTTGGTCAATGGCTTTCCCTGAAGATACCTTTGGCTTCAATGTCGTAGAGGGTTTTTTCCAACCTTTTCTTCAATGTAGGGCCCAGGTCTCTGAGGCATATGTTAATGCAGGAAGAACAGTGGAATCAAAGAAATGTGCCCGGAGCCGGAGGTTCTTCGTCCTCTTAGCTATTTCCTCGACGTTCTTGAAGGCCTTCCAAGCTGCTCTCTTCCTCCTGCGCAGCTTGGGTGCCAGGTCATTTGTCATGTTGAATTCTCGACCTAGGTACACATAGCTATTGCATTCGGAGATGGTCGTTCCTTTGAGAGCGAATGGGGCGTCAGAAACGAGGCTGTTTCTCATAAACATTGTCTTCGTAAGATTCAGCTGTAGTCCTACCTTTCCACACTCATGGTCAAAGTCGGCCAGCATTTGTGCTGCTTGACTGATGTTTGGTGTTATTAAAACAATGTCATCAGCAAATAGAGGTGGTGTAGTTGCCAACCATCTATCTTCACTCCCATTCCTTCCCCATTCTAGTCGTTACATGATGTTCTCGAGGGTGGCACTGAAGAGTTTCGGTGAAATGGTATGTCAAAAGACCGCATGGCCACCCACCTACCAGATGGTCAGACTTTTTAATCAAGATCATGAATGATCGGTTTGAGGCTCTTCATATTCCCAGAGCGAACAGATGCCATTGGGCTACAGTGGCACGCGACAGGTACAAATGGAAACGTTACTGGCGCCCGCTTGAGCAAATCGAAGACTAACGGGAAGTGATTAAGTGATTCTTCAATGTACCTTATGGATGCTGTTCTGATGTTGATGTCTGTAATCCATTTTGTCCGGCTTTTGTGCATGATGTTAGGTGGAGATCTGAGCCCATTATTTTGCATGTAGCTGTCTAATTTTGCAGGCACCATTTATTAAAGACAATTTCCTTGCTCCACTTTGCATCTCATGCTCACTTATCAAAGATTATATGCTTGTATATTTAGGGGTATGTGTAAGGATGTTCAATCCTATTCCACTGGTCTGCAGGTCTGTATGGCTGTCTTAATTATTACCTTCTTAATTATACCATGCTGTTTTAATGATTACTGCTTTGTAGTATAGTTTGCTGTACTATGGAGGAAAGGTGATGCCCCCCCCCCCATCTTCTTTTTTCCTGAGAATTGCTTTAGCTATTTGTGGATGCTTGTTGTTCCATATGAATTTTCGGAGTGTTTGATCAATTTCTTTGAAGAATGTCATGGGTACCCTTATAGGGGTCACATTGAATCTGTAAAATGCTTTGGGGATTATTGTCATTTTGACAATGTTAATTCTCCCAACCCATGACAAGGGATGTTTTCATTTCCTCGGGTTCTCTTTTATTTCTTGAAGTAGTCTTTTGTGGTTTGCAGAGAACATTCTTAAAGAGGTGGATTTGAGCCCTCGGTGTGGCTGTAGTGGTGCAGTGTAGGTGCAGTTGTAGGGCCCTCAGCTGGGCCGATTCTTGGCCCATCTGCCTCTGGAGGGCACCTGAGAGCTTTCAGCCACAGAGCTCAGTATTTCCATTGCGTTTAGCTGCTTGGCTGGTGTCTCCTCAGAGATTTAGTCAGGAATCAGTATAGCAGGGCCAGTGGGTTATTTCAGATTGGATCTTTATTAGTGCTAGATTTGGGAACCCTATCAATTGCATTAAAAAACATAACATTAAAAAATGAATTAAAATTATTTTCTGCGAAGAATTAGGGATTCTTCACTGATAAAGTGAAGGAAATAGAAGTGTATTGGCGTTTAGTCCTGGGCAGACTCTCGAAACTTGGGTGAGGCTGGGGTAGAGCTGCACCCTGGGAGAGACTAAGGGGGAGGGGGTGTTGAGTCATCTTTGGCAGGAAAAGGGGAGAAAAGAACAGGGACCACTGAAACTAGTGTGCTTGGTCTTGCCTGTTATCTGTAGGTTATGGATGTGAGGATGCAGGGAATGCAGCCTGGTGACTTCCTGTCACCAGATGGAACATAAATCCTATCTTCCTCACTGGGGACAGCGTCATCTCTGATTCTGGGAATGCTGCTTTCCCGTCAGCCAGTTAGTTGCCATTTGGTTCTGAGCAAACCTCACAGTTATCTAATCAATTTCAACTCTTAAATCGTAACAGCAGTTATGACTTTTGTCTCCATTAAAACAAAGAAAAGTAATAGCAACATGTCCAAGCATAGAATCCTACCAAGAACCTTGCATAAGGCTGAGTTATGTGATACATTATGAAAGGTTCTCCATGCATTTCACTTGTTGACTGTATGAAATAACCTTAAACATTTATCCATACAGAGTTCATGACACCTGGTGATAGTTTTATATTTCTAATTTTATTTCATGACTGAGTTCAGTAAACTTGTTAAGAATTGATTTGGTTGTTTTCCATATTTACTTTTTTTCTGATTTAGGTAGCATAACTCCTCTCATTTAATAGCAGTGAATTAAATGATCAAGTAGTCACACTGGGAGATCCCTCCAAGAGCCAGATTAGATTTGAATTTAACTCCAGTACTTGCAAGCTCTATGATCTTGAACTCTTTATATAATCTCTTTATCTCAGTTTTTCCAGTGATGAATAAGGTAAAAGGTAAAGGCCCTCCCGTTGATCGTCGATTTGCTCGAGCGGGCCCAGTAACGTCTCCATTGGAGACTTTGTTGTTACTGTGTCTGGCATATCGAATACTCTCGGTAGCTTGCCGGGCTCTCCGAGAGGGGCGGAGGAATTGAACTCAGGTCGGCCATGTTGACCGCTTGTAAGGCGAACGCCCTACCCGCTGTGCTATCGCTCCAGCCCTCAGTGATGAATAGTACTAAGTAATTTGTAGCAATGATTAGGGATTCTGTAGTGGTAGTTATAATATGCATCCTAAAGCCATGCATATCTCAAGGTGTTAGTAGTTCGGATGAGGAATACGAAATCAGATAAATAGCCATCACTGAACTGCAAGTTACTAAGGTGCTGGTAGTGTTGATGAGCAGGGAGGGCATGGTGAAGGAGATTGTGTGTTTAAGGGGAGTTCTGATTCTGTTAAAGGTGTGTAGAAATTTCTATGAGCTTGAGGTATTGTGTGCAACCATAAAAATTCTAGGTAACATGAAGGCAGTATTAATTCCTAGGATCCTATGAGTTGGATTGATCCAAGTTCATCATGTTAACTTGGGACAAGGATCGGTTTGGTGGGATTGATATTGGTGGCTTATGTGACCCGGGGAGGAGAGAGATGATCACTTTTTCCTGATCCGCGTCTCTCACCCCTAGATCCATGCTGGGAAGACTAGGACTAATAAAGTCTGTGATGAGCCCCCGCCAGGCCACACCAGCCCCACCAGGTGGCTGCCAAGCCACATCTGATGTTCACTTGGTCATCTTGGCAAGAAGATCCTCACAAATCTTGGCCAAGATCCTAGATTTCTCAGGTATCCATGGACTAAGGTTGGTACATGGAATTTCTCTTCGCAGGAAAGGAAAATCAGTCCTAGACCTTACCCGGGATTATGGAGTTATTGTCTCACCTCGCGAAAATATTTTTAAGAGGCAGATCAGCAATGCAGTAGAGCAGATTTTATTTGGAGGGATTTTGAAGGTGAGGAGGGAGGGAAAGGGAGAGAGAGGGGGGTAGGTGGGGGGTAGGGGGGAGGAGAGAGAGAGAGAGAGAGAGAGAGAGAGAGAGAGAGAGAGAGAGAGAGAGAGAGAGAGAGACGTGCTCAAGGGAGAACATGCACTTCTGCAAGGGCAAAGATATCCTCTACACACTTCCATGCATTACATAAGGACACATCTCAAGTAGGGATATGTAGGCGACACACATAGATATATGTGCTTGGGTGACACATGTGCTCGGCCACATGGACACAAGCAGCATATGGGCTCAGACAGCATATAGATGCCCTCCCTTTGTTCAAGGTGACTTTTATAGGTTTTAGTCAAGCCAGCCCACTGGGTCTTTCTATTAGATAAGAGTCCCATTGTTAGGGTTATTGTTAAGAGGGTAGAGTCTGAAGTGCTCTTCTTTGAGACTCCTTTTCTTGATCTTTGTTCTGGCTGGAGCATGTCTCAGAGGGTGCACAGCCTTCTCTGGTTTGGACTAGCATGCACTCAATCAGATTCAAGGAAGGAATGGAGAGTTCTCCGGTAATTCCCTTCAGGGTCTTTCAGTAGGGATGGGGCTAATCTCCTCAGCATCTGCTACTGGAGAAGGTTTTATCAGGTCTTGCTTTCTGGATGCACAAGGTGGCTACACTTAGGGCTGGTGGCTTGATTACTTGCCACAAATTTCATTGCCTTGATGCTGGCGTCCCTTCCATAATTGAACTGCCTGCATGAGGATGGAGAAAGATAGGTTTCTTAATATTTGCAGTTAGAAGAAAGAAATGCTAGGGAGTGAAGAGCTTCTTGTCAGCTATAGCATGCTCCATTTTGAGGCAATCACACCCTCTTCTACATGACTGATTCTGATTTGAGACCAAGGTTCAACCAAGGCTATTATTATTTCCATTCAAAATACCCTTTTTTTCCTGTGATATCCTCAGCCATGTTACAGAGATTTAAGAAACCCTGGTGCCGTGGCCTTCATACAGATCTGTCGCTAGACAGGGAAACTTGGGGAATCAAATTTGGGGAGCTGACATGATTGTTTCTCAAGGACCAGCCTCCTGTTTTCAGCCTCAAGGCTATTTGCAATGCCTTTCAGGGCAAGGAGAAATGCAGTACAGTAGACTCTTGTGATGTTGGTGGGCAACACAGTGGGCTCTTGTGAAGTGGGGAGGAGAAAGATGGCCACATTCTTCCCATCCGCCTCTCACCTGGAACCCAGGGTTACTGGGTTCTTGTTTCGCCTTGAAGAAAAGAATTGAAGGAGTTGGGGCTGGAGTGATAGCATAGTGCAGGAGTAATTCCTGAATGCATGAACCAGAAGTAACCCCTGTGCATCGCTGGGTGTGGCACAAAAAGAAGAAAATAGAAAAGAATTGAAGGAGCAGACGAGCAATGAAGGCAAACAGATTTGATTGGAAGGTTTTGAAGGGAAGGAGGACAAGAACGTGGGGGAGAGTGGAAAGGCCTGTGCTCCAGAAAACCTGGGCTTCTCCAAGGGTGGAGAGAGCCCCTACACACATCTCAGCATTAGACATGGAAGCAAGAAAGTACGCATCTCAAGAGAGGACATGTGGGTGACACATGTGCTCGGGCACCACATGTGCTCGGCTACATGGGCACAGGCAGCACATGGGCTCAGGAAGCATATATGTGCGCCCTTGCTTTGTTCAAGGTGGCTTTTCTAGGGCTTCTCCAACTTGCCCCCATGGGGGGGCTTCTGCCTAGGTAAAAGTCCCTTGCCAATGGAGGTTGCCAGGTAGGTTGAGAGTGGTGATGATCTTCTTTGAGATTTCTTTCCTGTTCTCTTTCTGCAGGAGCTTCTCTGGTTCTGTTGTCCTAGATAGCTGAGGGTCTTCTCAGGTCTTAGTTCTGGTTTTTTTTTTTTTCCTGTTTTCTGCAAGGTCTGCTTTGGCCATTGCCTTGGGAGTGGCCTTCTCTATCTGCCTGCTTGCTCCATGACTTAGAGTTCAAAGTGATTCCAGATTTTGACCACGAGCAACCTGAAGCTCCATGACATGTAGCGTATGTATATAGTTTCATTTTTGCGAAGCATGAATCTGCATCACCACAAGGCTGCAGTGTGAATGTGTGTATTAGGCATCTGTCCTGTGTGCCTGCCTGGCACCTATGCTGTATTCTTCAGAAAAACCCATTGGGTTAGTTTTGGGGCACTGAACCCCACCCATTGGCTAGTGTTTGGGTGTGATTATCAGACAAGGAACTCCGCTCTCCCCTCCAAAGCATCGGGATGTATGACCCAATGTAGTCAGTCAGATTCAGTCAGCAATTTAAACCAAGTAGAGATGTGACTTGAAAATGCGTGGAGAAATCCAATCCTGCCATACTATTGTGAAGATTCTGTTCACCATTCCCATTATTTCAAAGAAGGGTCGTCCATCTTTTTCTGCATAAGACAATCCAGTACAGGTTTTAGGATTTGCGAGCCATCCTTTGGTTTCTGTCTCTGTGATAAGATATATAGGGTTTTTTCCTTCAGGTTATCCACGTTCGAACTCTAGTTCTTTTTCCTTTTTTGTCTATTTGGCATAGTCAGAGGTAGTTTCTCTTGCTTATCATTAAAGAGATCTATCTGCATAAAGGGAGTCTTTTGGCTAATGAGTGACTCAGTTGACTGTCCTGACAACATCCAAATACCTGTGGGACTTTCTTTTCATGTCTGTCTCCTACTCGTAGAATTCTCAGCAACAGTTGTAGCAGTTAACTAGAACAGTTCAGCTTGCTGCATTCAGGAATCACTCCATGCAGGCAGTATTTTGGCAGCTGGTATCTCGTGTGCTCTCTGTAGGCCTGGCCCTTGGTGGCTGCTCAGTGTTATTAATAGTATGTCCAGTTACACACAGTGAGGTGTCACTTTCTCCATAAGCTGTGAGGTACAGGCTGTGAGGATCTTGGCCCCTCCTTGGGACAGCCTAGTCCCCTCTAAAACCCTGGGGTTTTACCTTCGTTGATTATTTTCTTCTTGTATTTTTGACACACACCCTGTGTTGCTAAGGATGACTCCTGGCTCTGCAATCTGGTGGAGCTCAGGGATGGCTCTGTGTGGTGCTCAGGGATCTCTCATGAATCTGCACTCAGAAATCATCACTAGCTGTGCTGGGGGGGTGGGGCAGGGGCCACAGGGAGTTCCGGTCAGCCCCTGCAAGAGGAATGCCCTGTGAGCTGTGCTTTGGCTCGGGTCCTATCGTAGCTTATTCTTCCATAAGATGCAACAGAGTAGAGCACCAGGCGTGGAGGGGGTCTTCTGGTGTCTCCGATCCAACAAGGTTTCTAAAGTTCCTGCATGTTGTTCCATGTGTCCATACTTGACTCCCATTTCCTGCTCTCCTGTGTGCTTTGCTAGCTCCACCCTGAGATTTGTTTCTCCATGATCACAGCAAACATTGGTTTCCAAAACAAGAGAAGAGCAACTAGACCTGTAGGTGTCTGAGCCTGAATCTGATTCCTCTGGAACAGGCAGGAACCTTTTAGAAACTGTTGTATCTTTGAGCACTTGGAGAGGGCGCTGGCGTGGACTGGAAGGTGCAGGGGTTCCTAAGGGACCAAGACAGGGAATTGGCTCCTTGAGGGCCAAGGAGGCCAGCGTGTGCCTGAGCTGTCTCATCTGCCAGCTGGCCAGGAGTGGCCCAGGGTCAGTTTGGAGTGTGAGTGTGCGCTGTGTCAGAGATGGGGCGAGTGGGAGCAGAGGCCCCGCGAGATGGAAGCACACAGCAAGGCGAGCCCTCTGAGCTCCACTGGATTCAGTGCGCATATCGGGGATTCCTGGTCGTGGCCGAGTACCGTGCATTGCATTGCAGTACCCTGACCCCACGTGACACGCCCCTCTCTTCTGCTGTTGCTGCAGTGGCTGGGGGAGGGGGTGGGGGGTGGTGGAGGGGGTGGTTCCCACAGACACTCGATGTGGTGCTCCTGCTCTGGCCGTGGTGCTCATTGAGGGGAGAGATGGTTTCCCTTTAGAGGTCCCCAAATAGCAGCCGTGCCAGGCCCGGCTAGGAACGTGGGGGCACTGCTGGGGGTCAGATCCGCAGCCTGGGATGCTGCGGCCAGAGCAGGTGCTCCTGTGGCCGAGCCACGCCCAGGCCCCCAAATCACCTGATTATCCTCTTGCCACGTGAAGGACATTTGTGTGGATTCCAGTGGACAGCTACAAATCAAACCAACAAGGGGTTTGATTATATTGGTTATTCTTCTTATTTTTTATTTTTATTTTTTATTTTATATTTTTATTTTATTTTATTTATATATTTTTAATTATTTGTATTTATTTATTAATTGTGGTTTATTTTTCTTTATTTCTTCATTCATTTTATTTTTTTAAATTATTAATTCATGTATTATTTTTCATTGATTACTATATTTATATTTAATTCAAACATATGTATTTCAATATATAATATAGCATATTATTATGTAATTATATTGATCATAACATATTTAATGTAATATATTAATATAGTAAAATTTAATATGATATATTTATTATATTCGCATTTTTCTTTAACTCCGCTGCTCTTTGTTGGAGCAACGTTGTGGAAGAAAAAAATCTTTTCTTCGTTTTTCGACGAGTAACCTAGGACTTATTCCTAACCAAAAATGAGTGACAGAAGATCAAACGTATCTCGAACTGGTCCTAAAGTCTCTGCCGATCCTATTCGTTCAAATGAAAGATTCTGTCTTTTATGCTGACTTTAAGAATACCAGACATTTTCCATACGGGTCAGGGGTTGGATGATATTTGTTATTCTTATTATTTTTCTTTTTTTATTTCATATTTTAGATTTTTTGTTTTATTCATATATTTTCATTTATTTACATTAATTGTGGTTTATTATTTTTTATTTCTCTTTATTTCTCTATTCATTTTGTTTTATGTTATTATTTTTCATTGATTACTATATTTCTATTTAATTCATATACATATATTTTAACATATATGATATATAATATGATTACATATCATATTATATTGATTATAACATATTGCTTAATTTAATATATTAATACTGTGAAAATTTAAGATTGATATTATTAGTATAATAATTAAAATATATTTATTATATTTACATTTCTATTGAACTCCGTTGCTCTTTGTTGGAGCAATTTTGTGGAAGAGAAAACCTTCGCCTCCGCCTCCTTTACCTCCTTCTTCACCTCTTCTTTTACCTCCTCCTCTTCATCTTTCACCTCCTTCACCTCCTCTTCCTCATTCAACACCTCCTCCTCCCCTACCTCTACCTCCTTCACCTCCTCCAACTCCTCTTCCTCCTTCACCTCCCCAAAATTTACCTCCTCCTCCTCCACATCTTCCTCCTGCCTCATCTTCTCCTCCTTCTTCTCCTCTTCCTCCTTCAACACCTCCTCCTCCTCTTTCATCTTCTCCTCCAACTTCTCCTCCAACACCTCCTCCTCCTCCTCCTCCTCCTTCACCATCTACCCCGCCTCCTTCACCTCCTCCTCTTTACCTCTTCCTCCTCCACCTCTTCCTCATGCTTCTCCTCTTCCTCCCCTTTACCTGCCTCCTCCCTCTTCTCTTCCTCCTTCACCTCCTCATCCTCCACCTCCTCTTCCTTTACTTCCTCTTCCTCCACTTCCTCCTCCTGCTTCACCTCCTCCAAAACCTCCTCGCCCTCTTTCACATCCTTCTCCACCTCCTCCTCCTCCTCCTCCTCCTCCTCCTCCTCCTCCTCCTCCTCCTCGTCTTCCCCTCCTCCTCCTCCTCCTCTATCTCTTCTGCCTCTTTCACCTCCTCCTCCCTCACGTCCTCCTCCTCCTTCTCTTCCTTCTCCTT
The DNA here is from genome assembly GCF_029834395.1 of Sorex fumeus. Lineage (NCBI taxonomy): Eukaryota > Metazoa > Chordata > Mammalia > Eulipotyphla > Soricidae > Sorex > Sorex fumeus. The sequence continues at coordinate 28,284,480 of NW_026606067.1, forward strand.
CACCACCTCCTAACAACATCTACATACCTGTGGGACTTACTTTTTATGTCTGTCTCCTACTACTAGAATTTTCAGTAACAATTGTAGCAGTTCAGTAGAACAATTCAGCTTGCTGCATTCAGGAATCACTCTATGCAGGCAAAACTCTGTCAGCTAGTGTCTCCTGTGCTCTGTCTATGCCTCACCCTTGGTTACTTCTCAGTGTTATTAATCGTATGTCCAGTTACACAAAGTAAGGTGTCACTTTCTCCATAAGCTTTGAGGTATAGTCTGGGAGGAACTTGGCTCCTCCTGGAGACAGCCGAGTCCCCTCTGATCCCCGGGGTGTAACCTTTGTTGATTAATTTCTTATTTTATTTTTGACGCACACCCTGTGTTGCTGAGGATGACTCCTGGCTCTGCAGTCTGGTGGTGCTCAGGGATGGCTCTGGTTGGTGATCAGGGATCTCTCATGAATCTGCATTTGCAAATCACTCCTCGCCCTGCTTGGAGGACCACACCCAGTTCCAGTCATCCACGTGCAAGACAAAGGCCCTATAAGCTGTTCTGTGGATGCGGGCCCTACCTTCCCTTATTCTTCAGTAAGATGCAACAAAGTAGAGCAGCGCGGGTGGCGGGGGTGGTCTGGTGTCTCTGAGCCAACAAGGTTTCTAAGGTTCGTCCGTGTGGTTCCATGTGTCCATACTTGACTCTCCTTTCCTGCTCTCCTGTGTGCTTTGCTAGCTCCACCCTGAGATATGTTTCTCCATGCTCATGGCAAACATTGGTTTCCAAAACATGAGAAGAGCAAATCCAGCTGTAGGTATGTGAATGTGAATTCTAATGATTCCTCAGAAAGGGCAGGAACCTTTTAGAAACTGTTGTATCTTTGAGCACTTGGAGAGGGCGCTGGCGTGGACTGGAAGGTGCAGGGTTTCCTAAGGGACCAAGTCGGGGCATTGGCTCCTTGAGGGCCAAGGAGGCCAGCGTGTGCCTGAGCTGTCTCATCTGCCAGCTGGCCAGGAGTGGTACAGGGTCCGTTTGGACTGTGCGCTGTGTCAGGGATGAGGCCCGTGGGAGCAGAGGCGTCATGAGACGGAAGCACACAGCGAGCCGAGCCCTCTGGGCTCCACTGGTTTCAGGGCCCTTATCGGGGCTTCCTTGTGGTGGCTGAGTACTGTGCATTGGGTTGCAGTTCCCTGACCGCGCGTGACATGCCCCTCTCTTCTGCTATTGCTGCAAGGACTCGGGTGGTCCAACAGACATTCCATGTGGTGCTCCTGCTCTGGCTGTGGTGCTCATTGAGGGGAGAGCTGGTTTTCCTTTAGACATCCCTAAATAGCAGCCGTGCCACGCCCGGCTAGGAACGTGGGGGCACTGCTGGGGGTCAGACCCACAGCCTGGGATGCTGCCGCCAGAGCAGGCGCTCCTGTGGCCGAGCCACACCCAGGCCCCCAAATCACCTGTATGTCCTCTTGCCACGTGAAGGACATTTGTGTGGATTCCAGTGGACAGCTACAAATCAAACCAACAAGGGGTTTGATTATATTGGTTATTCTTATTATTTTTTATTTTTATTTTTTAATTTGGAGTGATAGCACAGCGGGTAGGGCGTCTGCCTTGCAGGTAGCCAACATGGCCGACCTGAGTTCGATTCCCCCGCCCCTCTCAGAGAGCCCGGCAAGCTACTGAGAGTATCTCGCCTGCACGGCAGGGCCTGGCAAGCTTCCCATGATGTATTCAATATGCCAAACACAGTAACAACAAAGTCTCCAATGGAGACGTTACTGGGCCTGCTCGAGCAAATCGATGATCAACGGGAGGGCCTTTACTTTACTTTTACTTTAATTTTTTATTTTATATTTTTTATTTTATATTTTTTATTTTATTTTCTTTATATATTTTCAATTATTTGTATTTATTTATTAATTGTGGTTTATTATTTTGCTTTATTACTTTATTCATTTTATTTTTATATATTATTAATTCATGTATTATTTTTCATTGATTACTATATTTATATTTAATTCAAATATATGTATTTCAATATATAATATAGAATATTATTATGTAATTATATTATATTGATCATAACATATTTAATGTAATATATTAATATAGTAAAATTTAATATGATATGTATAATTGTATAATTATTAATATAATAATTAATATATAATATATTTATTATATTCGCATTTTTATTTAACTCCGCTGCTCTTTGTTGGAGCAACGTTGTGGAAGAAAGAAATCTTTTCTTCATTTTTCGACGAGTAACCTAGGAGTTATTTACTCCTAACCAAAAATGAGTGACAGAAGATCAAACGAATCTCGAAATGGTCCTAAAGTCTCTGCTGTTCCTATTCGTTCAAATGAAAGATTCTGTCTTTTATGCTGACTTTAAGAATACCAGACATTTTCCATTCGGGTCAGAGGTTGGATGATATTTGCTATTCGTATTATTTTTATTTTTTTATTTCATATTTTATATTTTTTATTTTATTTATATATTTTCATTTATTTACATTTATTAATTGTGGTTTATTATTTTTCTATTTCTCTTTATTTCTCTATTCATTTTGTTTTATGTTATTATTTATTCATTTATTATTTTTCATTGATTACTATATTTATATTTATTTCATATATATGTATTTTAACATATTTGATATATAATATGATTATATATCATATTATATTGATTATAACATATGGTTTAATTTAATATATTAATATTGTAAAATTTTAATATTGATATTATTAGTATAATAATTAGTATATTTATTATATTTACATTTCTATTGAACTCCGTTGCTCTTTGTTGGAGCAACGTTGTGGAAGAGAAAACCTTGTCTTCGTTTTTAGAGAAACCTAGCACCGATTTATTCATACCCAAAAATGAATGACAGATAGAAGTTCAAACCAATCTCCAACTGGTCCTAATGGCTCTGCCGTTCATATTTGTTCAAATGAAAGAGTCTGTCTTTTATGCTGACTTCCAGAATACCAGACATTGTCCTTTTGGGTCAGGGTTCCTCCAAAGCCTGCTAAGACGGCCCCAGGGCAACTGCTAGTAATTCTCAGCAGATGGGATGGAAAGATTGAATGACTGAATGCTGCGGGACACTCAGCACCACTGTGGAGGTGCTCAAGGGGCTCGAGAGCTGTTCTTGGGACTAGGCTGGACTGGAAATCGAACCCAATCACCTTCTGGGCAACTAATACTATCAATTGCTATATTTCTTTAAGAACTGTAAAATGTTGTCCATTTCTATAAATATTTCCGATCCTCCACATCCTCACCAGATTCTGTCTTTTTGATGAAAGTCCTCGGGTGGGATTAAAACCTCTCTTTGAGATCAATTTGCTTGGAACTCCTGATTCGTGTTGAGCATCTTTTTCATGCGTGTCATGGGACTTGATAGGCAGCCTTTAGTACAATGGATTCAAACCCGTCGCCTATTTTGGGGGCATGCCTGGTGGAACTTGAGAGCTATTCACAGCACTGCACTTGGGGTCACTATAGCTAGTGCTCAGGGGACCATGTGATGCTGAGGATCAAACAGGATTGGACACATGCATGAAAAGTGATTAACCTCTCGGATACTTCTCCAGTACCGTTTTGAAAGGTGGATGTTGTAGTGCTAGAAAGTCTGGTAGTGTGGGGGGACTCCGAATTTCTTTCCCCCCAGTGCTTGAGTGACCGTGAAAGGCAAGGATTGTGTGTGGGCCCCTGTATCCTAGGCATCTCCTCCAGCCATTTCAGCTCTCTCCGCAGAGCACATATTTTCATTTGAAAATGACTATATCGAACAAAACTCTTTTAAAGTAAGGTTTCATATTATACTTTACTAGGGCTGGAGCGATAGCACAGCGGGTAGGGCGTTCGCCTTACACGCGGCCAACATGGCCGACCCGAGTTCAATTCCTCCGCCCCTCTCAGAGAGCCCGGCAAGCTACCGAGAGTATTGGATATGCCAGACACAGTAACAACAAAGTCTCCAATGGAGACGTTACTGGGCCCGCTCGAGCAAATCGACGATCAACGGGAGGGCCTTATTTTAATCATTAGAACGATCATTTATATGCAGCCCTAAAAATGTTGAGGATTCTGGGGCTGGAGCACTAGTGCAGCCTGGAGGGCGTTTGCCCTCCACGCAGCCAACACCAGCTAGATTGCCAGCGTCCCGTAGGGTCCCCTGAGCACCGCCAGGAGTAAATCCTCAGTGCACATCCAGGAGGAACCCTCGAGCATCGCCGGGTGTGACCCAAAAAGAAAACCAAAATGTTCAGAATTCTGTCCACATCCAAACCTCAAGTGTGTCATCAAGTGACCCTTTAGGAAAGCATGCAGGTTTTCATGTGTTCATTCCTCCCAGAGATTAGAATATTTTTGGTACTTTTAAAAATACTTTATTACTATTCTAATCATATATCGATTGATAAAAGATCACCTCCTCTTTTATCTCCTCCTTCTCATCTTTCACCTCCTTCACCTCCTCTTCCTCCTTCAGCACCTCCTCCTCCTCCACCTCTACCTCCTTCACCTCCTCCACCTCCTCTTCCTCCTTCAGCCCCTCCTCCTTCTGTGTGGCGAGGAGGGTGGTGGGGAGGTGGAAAATAGAGTAGAATTAGCCTATGCCAGTTTTAAGTTGGTGAGTGCACGGAACCAGTTGGTCAAGGGGAGCAATGAGAGCAAGGACCTGGGTCCCCAGTCTGAGTTTTTGGATGCGACTGGGAAGCCCATTTCGATCACTATGTGGCCCGTGGTCTCTTGGACTGTGGCCTTCTCCTCCAAAGAGGACTGGGATGACTTCCCGCTCGCCTTCCTCCTCCTCACGACATGCTCCATCTGTTGTTCAGGCTCTTGTTGGGGGAGGAACGATCCTTGCAGCTGGAGGAAGATCGAATGGGGTGAGTTGGTTGGGTGTCCTTGGGAAGGGCAGTCCCTTCCTGGCCCCTCCCAGCATACATGGGCTTTCAAGGAGGTGTTGCGTGGAGGTGGCCCAGAATGTCCCATGGGAAAGTTGCAGGTTGAGAGAAATCGGAAGGAGGGAAACCAAGAGTTAAGGATGGTTGGTCCCAGGGGACGCTGAAGGCAGCAGTCATGCTCATGGCTCACCAAGGGTGTGGTCCACACGGGGAACGGCTGATTCAGAAGGTCAGCGTCGTCGTCTGACATGACCATCACTGGCACACACTCGTTGAAATTCTCCTCCTTCATCTCCTCCTCCTTCTCCTTCACCTCCTCCTTCTTCACCTTCTCTTCCACCTTCACCTCCTCCTCCTTTAACTTCTCCATCACCTCCGCCTCCTTTACCTCCTCCTTCACCTCCTCTTTTACCTCCTCCTTCTCATCTTTCACCTCCTTCACCTCCTCTTCCTCCTTCAGCACCTCCTCCTCCTCCATCTCTACCTCCTTCACCTCCTCCACCTCCTCTTCCTCCTTCACCCCCTCCTCCTTTACCTCCTCCTCCTCCACGTCTTCCTCGTGCTTCACCTCCTCCTCCCCTTTATCTGCCTCCTCCCTCTTCTCCTCTTCCTCCTTCACCTCCTCGTCCTCCACATCTTCCGCCCCTACATCCTCCTCCTCCTCCTCCTCCTCCATCTCCTCCGCCTCTTTCACCCCCTCCTCCTCCTCCTCCTCCTCCACCTCCTCCTCCCTCTCCTCCCCCTCTTTCACCTCCTCCTCCTCCTCCTCTTCCTCCTTCACCACCTCCTCCTTCATTCCCTCCTCTTTTTTCTCCTCCTCATCCTCCTTTGCCTCATCCTCCTGACCCTCCTCCTCCTCCTCTTCCTCCTTTTTCTCCTCAGCCTCCTCCTCCTCCTCCTTTGCTTCCACCTCTTGCTCATTCTCTTGCTCCTGCTCAGCTTCATTTCCTGTGGAAAGATCCCCAGGGTCACAGACAACCCAAGCCACGGGGGCCCCCTAGGGCAGATCTGGCTGGCTTCTGCCTCCCTGTACAGCCTTCCCTTCACACGCCCCCACCCACACCTCACCCCAAGCTAGATTCTCCCTCCTGGAGTCCCTGTCACTTACTCTTTGCGAGGGTGGTCAACACTTTGAGCTGAGCTCGGAGGTGGAGATTGTCTTCGTTGCTCTTTTTTAAAAGTTTCTAAAGGAAAGGGAAGAAGGGAGTGAGTGAGTGAGTGAGTGAGTGAGTGAGTGAGTGAGTGAGTGATCGAGCGAGCAAGGAAGTCTGCTTCAGGTCTTCCTGCTCAACGATACAGGGCCCCGCTCTCACTTGAAGTCTTTCGACTACGCAGTTATATTTCTTTCGCTGTTCTTTCAACTGTTTCCCGAGCTGGCGCTCCTTTTCGACGGCTAACAGTTGCAACGTGACCAGTTTTTGATGGAGCTTGTCTGCGCACTGCTGCATCAATCGAACATAGCAGTCTTCCAGTAGCAGCTGACTCCGGATCTCCTGGTTCTTCTTTCGCACCTGTGGGTATAAAGCTGGAAGTAAGGATGGGCAGCAGGGGCAGCCTGACTGTTAAGCACAGGTGACTGTCACACTCAGACTCCCTTGGCCAAGAAAACAATATATGGCACGGTCTGTTCCCCGCATAGGTCCTCATGGTCTTACTCTCAGGACCTAAGTAATGACACTCCCACCCACACACACCACCACGACCACCACTCAGGCCCTTGCCTCCGTGCCTGCCTCCCATCTCCCAGGAACCTTCCTCCCTGGCTTGAAGCTCCTGAATCTTGGTGGTGTGTGGTGAAGTTTACACTTCAACCCAGGGCTCAAACCCTGCTTTGTGCCCCCCCACCCCCCGCCCCGCGTGCCCCACCCCTCCCCCCATCTTTTTGACTCCATCGTATTACTTACAACAGCCTTGACTGTGATGTCCAGGCCCGGCCTTAATATGACATAGAGACCTTTGCATCACCCTTCTCCCTTTCCCTAGTGGGAACTGCCATGGTTCTCCCTTGTGCTGACCCCAAGCAACACCTCCCCCTTTCAGGCAGGAGCCGCACCCCCGCTGGAGTAGGGCCTACCTGGACGCTTAATTCCGCAAAGGTTTGTTCGAGAAGTTCTACTTCTTCTACAACCTGTTCTTTTCTGGCTTCTCCACTCTGGAAGACCCAAGTGGGTTGGTCAGGCAGAGCCCCCCCAGGCCCTTCCCTGAATGCCTCCTGCCCACCCCTATGCCCGTTATCCAAGTAGGGCTCTGGGCCATCGTTCCTGGTCCCTGCTTGCTGATGGAGGGGAAGAGGGAAACAAAATTTCAAAACAACGCAGTCAATCAAGCAGAAGAGAAAACAGCAAGGACGGGTCGACAGGGGGGAACAAGAGAGACACCCCCACAGTGGGAATGCAGCCAGCGGCTCGTGCAGATCTGGCAGAGGGCATGGCACCTGCCCTGCCATTTTTCCCATTGGACAGTATTTTCCATTGCAGCCCGAAAGGTCACCCTTCACCCCGGTCCTTCATCTAAAGGGAGCAAAGAGGACAGAGCCAACCAAGTCCAGGGCAAAGGGAGTCAAAGTGAGACCAGGTGTCCAGGGGTGGCAGGTCCCCTTGGCATGGTGCAAGAGAGAATAAAGGGGCCATTGCAAAGAGGCACATGAGCAGCACCACATGTCTTTGACTGCAGGGTGCCCCTGCTCCATGGTGAGGCTTGGAATGTTGCACGTGAGAACAAAGGGGCCATTCCAAAGAGGGCCCCAGGCCAGTACCACACATGCCCCTGCCTGTAGGATTACACTGTCCCATTGCAAGGCCTTTTTTTCTGGGGTGGGGCATGAATCCCTTGAATCAAGCCTATGAGAATGGGGTGGAACCCAATAGGGCCCCATCCACCCACCTAACCTTCTCCATTGTAAGACCTAGAACTAGACTTCTGATGAAGCGGCTCGCATCCACAAAGGGGGCAACAGCTAAATGATCATGGCTTGTGGCAGATAAAAGCAATAAGGACCCTTGTTTCCTGAGGCCGCCCAGCATGCTGAGGGAAGCTCCTTAGGGCGCCCCAGCCCCGCGCCTCGTCCTAACTCAATCTCAAAGGCCAAACTTGCCCACTGAAGTGAAACACTGGAGGCCAGGACTGAGGCGGTGCGCCCTATGTCAGGCCAAGCAGAGCCTGAGCAGGTGGGGAAGCAGGAGCAGAGTTTGTGTGGGTGCCCTCCGCCTTCCACATTCCTAAACGTCCCAACAGCACCCCTTGAGCAGCTATGTGCTTGGGATGTCCTGCAGGGCAGAACTCACCCCAGTCAGCAGTTGGAAGTGTCGGGAAGTGGCGGTGTTCTGGCCACTGTCTCCGCGGTTGTTGTTTTTCCTCTGCTTCCTTTGTCCTGGGATTAGATCGTTGTCTTTCTCGAACTTGTTGAGCTGCAGAAAAGCAAAGCAACAGCTGCTTGAGCCTGCTTGTTCCCCTCCCACTGACACAAGTTCTCTTGCACTGGTCTCCATGGGAGGAACCCAGTGGGCTACCCAGGAGGATGGTGCTTGTCCCCAGGAGGGAAGCCCCAGAGGTTCCTGGGCCGGAGTCCACAGGAGTTCCCGGAGGGCAGCAGCTGCTGGGTGAGACCGGCTCAAGACTTGGGTGGGTCTGGAAAGGGCTGGGGGGTTCATCAGCCAGCGGCCACACACTGACCACTGATGGGTCATCCTAGGGCCTTGGGCTAGACCCAGGAACCAGGTCCCAGCACTTTTTTCTTACCATTTCCCTGGCTCTAGCGATCTGTTCTTTCATCTCTTCATTGGCATGGAACACCACCGGGGGTGGGGGTCGGGGCCTCATCTCCTTCCTGTGCTTCTCCATGAGGATTTGTCCTCAAGGACGGCAGTACTGAGAGAGGGTGCCCCAAGAGGCCGAGGCCACGCATTTATAGAGGGGGCCCATGGGTGTGGCCCAGGTTCTGCAACCCCATTGGCCAGTTAGAATTCCAAAGCCCTCTGGGGCCCCTGTTTCCATGGCCTACAGCCCTGTACAGAGAACAGGGACATCACAATGGAGGCTGCAACCACTGCTGCTCAGGCAGCACTTGGGCCTGGGGGAAGCTCCCCATCCCCACGCCAGGATCCCCAGCACTCCCCCTTCCCCAACATGGCTCTGAATGGCAAGACAAAGAGTGGGAAAGGAGCGTCCTCAGAGAGAAAGTGCCCGACTCCATGCCCTGACCCTTCCCGCCTTGCCAGAGTTCAGGCCACCACATTCTCAATCCCAGAATTCATATCAGAGATGCCTAACCTTAAGCCCTGAACTGCATTTCTGCCCTCTCCATATGGGTGTCTAACATTTTCATTCGTACCTCTGCTGAAGAGTGAAACCATGAGACAGAACACTGACTGATAGGAGCCTTTCAGGCTTCTGAATCTGAAATATCAGCCCCTCTGTGGGCAGCAAGGGTTGTTCTCGTTGCATGATGGTTTTCAAGAGAAGAACCCCGTGGATGGTCAAAGTGCTAGGGTCTGTGATCGAAGGAACGAGTGCAACACAAATGTGAAAGTTGCACAGAGCTTGCTTTCCTGCCAAGCAGAGAGTCCAGATGCTGATCGATCAAGTGACCAGGGTCTTCTCCCCAGAGAGAGAACCAGACCCTACCTCTCTGCGCCCCTTTTAGACCCCGAACCTGAACTGTCCACCGACCTATTCCCTGTTGGCTGGGCCTCGGGGCAATCAGGGACTTTGTGGCTCGGGATTGGCGGCCTTGGCTGGGTCTATTCATTCAGCGATTTCCTTCTCTCCGCTATGGGTCCCTCATCGGCAGAACTTGGTAGTCATTCCAGCTGGGTGGGCTTAGGTGGGCCCTCTCACAAACACGGGGCCAGCACAGCTCCAAGGACGCGAGGACAAGCTTTGCCTACTGAAGGCCTGGATTTGATCCCCAGACCACCTGGTACCCTGAGCATCCCAGAAGCAATCCCTGAGCACCCTGCCTGGAGAAGCACCTGAGCACCGTTGGGTGGGAACCTTAAGCAAAGCACATCCCAGAATAGAGGACCGTATCCACCCTGGGATACAGCAAGAGGCAGGAAATCGGTGACTGTACATTGTGTGCCTGTGGGTAGGCTTCAGAACTGTTGTAGCCACTCAGCAGCTCTCCAGCTCCAATGGACCCTAAGAGACATCCAATATCCCCCGGGAGCCCTGGCCTCCACCCCCACATCCAGGGAACAGTGACATCCCATGGAGGCCGCACCCACTCTAGCTGGACCTGAGGGAAGCTCCCCAGCCCCACCCCAGGTTCCCCGGCCCTCCTCTTTCCCAACATGGGACCTCTGAATGCCTGTGGTAGAGTGGGCAAGGCGTGTTCTCGGAGAGAGAGAGAGAGAGAGAGAGAGAGAGAGAGAGAGAGAGAGAGAGAGAGATATCTATTCTTCTAGGCCCTGACCCTTCCCTCTGGGCCCTAGTTCAGTACTGGAGCGGAGCTGGTACTGGAGGTGGTTCCTCTCCTCACACATGTTGAGGAGAAAGTGGGGAGGCAGGTGAAGCCCTGATTCTAGGTCAACTTCGCCCTGCTTGTTCGCTAGTTTGGAAGGAACTGAAGTGAATGAACCTAGAACTGATGGGATGTTTTGCAACCTATGAACCCCACAAGAGGGCTTGGCTCATCCAAATGCATGTGAAATCTCTTGATTATTCAATTCTTAAACATTGTTTTCACCAAGTGGCAGGACTGCGCCACGGATGCTGAATTTGGGCCACACAGAGGTTCACTACACCGGTCTGAGTATATTTTGACTTTCTTCCTAGTGAAACGAATTGAAATAATAATCATCACTCTGCTGGTGCCTCAAACTGATCGTTCATGATCTTGATGAAGAAGTCTGAGGCATGAGGCTCTTCGGTTTGAGGCTCTTCGTGTTCCTAGAACCAACAGACGCCATTGGGCTACACTAGCACGGGACAGGGAGAGATGGAGACGTTACAGGCGCCCGCTCGAGCAAATCGACGGTTCATGGGAAGTCAAATGATCAAGTGATGCTAGTGACTGATATAATGTAAGCTATTTATTAATTAAAAAGCAAATTTAGATTGTTCTGTTTTGTCTAGAGTTGATTTTTTATTGGAAGATTTAATTTTCCCAACATTGATCTTTTTTTGATATTTTTTGTGAATATAATGTAATTCTTGATGGATTTGAGATCTATTGTTGGGAATTTTGAGAAAATTTGTTCTGATTTTCTTTTTGTTTTATTTACATAAGTTATATCGGATCACGGTGAGATACAGTTACAAACTTGCATGACTGCATTTCAGTCGTACTATTTCCAAGCACCCGTCCCTCCGTCATTGCACATTTTCCACCATCATTGTTCCCAGTGTCCCACCCTCCACCCCCACCCCATCCCACTCCCTGCCTCTGTGGCAGGTAAAATCCTTCTCTCTCTCTCTCTCTCTCTCTCTCTCTCTCTCTCTCTCTCTCTCTCTCTCTCTCATTTTGGGCATTATGATTTGCAATGCAGTTACTAGAGGACATCATGTTTGGTCCTTAGTCTACTTTCTGCACACATCTCCCACCCTGGTCATCCCTCCAATCATCATTTACTTAGTAGTTCTGTGCGGGAGAGTGATCCTTGAACACAGAGGGTTCCTAGTGAAGTTCATGAAAAGTCTTTTTTTTTTTCTGTCATCGTTCTTGGTCGTGCCCTGTGGTACTCCTGGGCTCCTCTCTCTATGATGCTTAAGGTCGCTCTATAGTGTTCAGGGGACCATGACTAAGTTCAGGGCTCCTGCGAGTAAAGCATGGATTGTAGCTTTTTCCGTCCTTGTCCTGGCTCTGCCTGTGTGTTTGTCTGCTTCTGGGGATCCAACCTAGGCCTTCATTCTAGGTAGTATGGGCTCTAACACTGAGCCACATTCCCCATTTTGCTGAGAAATCTTTCTCAAGTTCCCTGTTGGTGCTGCTTGAGAACACTCCCCCACCGAGACCCCATTTAGTAGCACAGATATCAGAGATATCAGATGGGGCTCCTGAAACCGCTAAAGGGTGTGTTTGGCAGAAACTTCTAGAAAAGCAGGTGCCATGGGGCCAAGTTCATCTTGCAATTCATTGGTCACATTAGTGCTCAGTGTTCATGCACAGGGCTAGGTGTTGATGGGAATCATGTGGTCATGAGGATGGTGAGGGGAGTCTGGCTCGGAACTTCCCCCAAAATCAGTCATCCCCTCAGATTATTAAGTAGCTATTTGAATTTAGGGGGTAGGAAGGAGCCACATCTGATGGTGCTCAGGGGTTACTCCTGGCTCTGTGCTCATGAGTTACTCTTTTGACTCGTTTTTCTCTTTTTTTTCTTTTTTGTTCTTTGCTTTTTGGGTGACACCTGGCAATGCACAGGGGTTACTCCTAGTTCTGCTCTCAGGAATCACCCCTGGCGGTGGTGCTCAGGGTCCCATATGGGATGCTGGGAATCGAACCCGGGTTGACCATGTGCAAGGCAAATGCCCTACCCGCTGTGCTATTGCTCCAGCCCCTCACGAATTGCTCTTGACGGTGATCAGGGAACTTTATGCAGTGTCAGGAATCAAACCTTTGATTCAAGGCCAGCAACTAAACGTCTCTTCTATGCCCCACCCACAACTTGACTATGCCCGCGGCTTAGAAATCCGGGAAGCTATATTGCAAAGAAACAAAGATACATGTAAACATCTCAAAAGGTTCTCACCTAAAGAAGAAAATTTGTAACTGTATAGTGATGGATGGGAGTTGACTATTGGTGACTCATCCTAAAGTATTCTGTGTGTGTGTGTGTGTGTGTGTGTGTGTGTGTGTATCACTGTAGCACTCTCCTCTGATTGTTCATTGATTTGCTCGAGTGAGCACGAGGAAAGTCTCCCTGTGAGTCTTGGTGTATATGTATATATCATTATGTATATGTATATATAAATTGCATCACATAATATGCAATGGTAAGTGTTAATTATTACCATCAACCAAATTACAGCACTTTGCACCAGAGTTCCTACCAAACAAGGTAAAAAGAAATAAGGAAAGGAAAGACAGTATAGGTGTTAAACAAGGCACTTGTTGGATTGAATTGAAGTAGACAGATTGAACCGGAAGGCCAGAGCAGTTGAGAGGATAGATCATTTGGGAGAGAGGTAATAATTGTACCGTACAGATAGGCATGTGAGGTTGAGGACTGGGTGAGTTCAAGGAGAAAGGAGGTGTGGAGGGTAGAATACAAGTCAAAAGTCGAAAATACATAATTTTCAAAGTTTTAACAGCTTTCTCTGTACCATGAGATTTCCTACACTATTGAACGCTTGTACCGACCCAAGGTATTCTTCTCATTTCACTGCCAATAAAAGATATAAACATATTTTCAGGCCTAGGTGGCAGAAAAGTGTACACTGTCTAAGAGATAGGTGTTAGAGCATTCTAGGATTGAAATCCAGTCATGAACAACTCTGTAACTGTGTGCCACTGAGAGATTCAGTATAAGAAATTCCAAACATCATGGAGAAAATCCTATGACTCATTTCCATATTGTAGCATCGTGAATAGTTTTACAGCTTAAAAAAAATGTTTTCAGGATTCGTTCCAGAGAGATCGTACAGGGGTGAAGGCACTTGCCTGGGAAATAACCAACCCAGGTTCAATTTCAGGCACGACAAATGGTCCCAAAAGCTCTGCCAGGCGTGATCCTTGAGCCAAGAGCCAGAAGTAAGACTTAAGCATTGTTAGCTGTGGAGCAAATACCAAAAGCAAACAAAAATCATTTTCAGAAACATCATTTCAACGATCTTCATTGATCGTAGAGTCAATACTCTGAGAACGAGGTTTCATTATTCCCATTTGACAATTGACGGCATGAGGTCTACTCAGGCAGGTAAACGAGCTAAGGTCACACCAAACTAGAAGCCACCCCAAACACCGGACCGCATGTCAAGTGCTTTTGCACCGAGTCAGTCTCACAATCTCTTCCAGAAAAGCTTTGAGGTGGAAAAGGAGCCCAAAGGCGTGTTCTTGTTCTCACGTGCCTCGGGTTCCAAAGGGGAAACATGAAAAGAGGCATACAAAATAGACTGTGACCTTGGTCTCAAATAGTTTAATGGATTTGATACCACAAAATATGGTGAAATGTCCACTACTATTGTCAGGATGAAGTGGAGATCTCTTTCTACAGGGGATTGGAGCATCTCTCCGAAGCGGCAATCCTGAGCTGAGAACATGCTGGCCAAGCAAACAAGCAAAGGAAAAGTTCCTGGCCATCGTGGAAGAACTCGAATATCTGAGGATCGACCAGGAGCGGGTGCATTTGGACTAGAGGGAGAAAGAGAGTGAAAAGGGACGGCAGAGAGAGAAGCAGAAGCCTTTGCCCCAAACTCTCTTTTCTTCGAACCTAACCATGCTCTTTTGCGTAGAATTCATCCAACTGCCCCTTACATCTTCTTGAAGTGTCAAGAAAAACCAAGGACCAGTCCAGAGATGCTGATTCTGAGCCTCCTATTTTGGCCATTTTTGTATGTGAGGAGCACTGCTGAGGGTGCTCGGTGGACCATTTGGTACCAGGGAACCAACTGAGGCTCCTGCGTGTGGATATGTGCTCCAGAACTTTGCGCTATCTCCAGGACTCTGAAATCTAATATTTTCTAGGAGTAGGTTTGCCAGAGAAACACTAAGAGATTCTGGAAATGTATCACACTAACTCTTTCTCCTTTTCATCTGCAAGCTGGCGTTGGTAGGGGAGACATTGTTTGCGGCTGAGAACTACTGAGTCAAGACAGCATGGTGCTTTCTTTGAGGGAACACACGCTCCTTCCATACTCAATCCATCTTGAGGTGGAGAGGATCAGGCCATTGCAATGCCATATGCTCCAAAATACGAAGGGAGAAACCTACTCTTTTTAGTTCCACAGCAGCCGAGTTTATGGACTAAGTCCTTGGTTTCTTAGAAATGAACCGACAGAGGTTACAACTGCAAAATCACTTGAGGTCAAGTGGAAGTCAATTGATTCAGAGCACCTGCCAGCAGGATTGTTGCCCTAACAAACTCTCCTTTCAGGAGGCAGGAGTTTGGGCTTGGTTTTTCTAGAAGGGCGAAAGCTGAAATCTGAACACTCGAAGCAGTCTTCTGGAGCCATAGCCACAAAGTCTCGACGGACAAGGAGCATGGCCAGGACTCAGGGAAGACATATTTCACATCCCCGCAAACTCTGCATGCGGCTTTCTAACAAGAAACTAATTTTGATGAAATCTGCTATCCGCACCTGGCTGTCCTCGCCAGGGACCTTTGAGGGGGGCGGGTTGAGTTTCCCTTCCCGCCCAGACCAGAGCCCCGGCAGCTGAAAAACCCCAGAACCCTCCACAACCATGCTGAGACCACTCTCCACTCGCATGAAGGTACCGGCAGAGGAACAAAAGCATGCGGGTCCCGGGGCCGAGATCTCCAAGCCTGCTCGGATTGGGACTGAGCATCCTCCACCCAGACCCTGGAAATTCCAGTAGGCAGGGGTCAAACCCACCAAGTGGCCCCCTCGCTCCGGGTAATCCCATCAACGGCCAAGACCCAGAGACTATAAAACCCAGCTCCCGGAAGCATCTGATTATCTCATTCCTACTTTGGACAAACTGGCAGGCTACCGAATGTAACCTGCCCACAGGGCAGAGTCTGGCAAACTCCCAGTGGCGTCCTGAATACGCCAAATACCAATAACAATGATGGATCTCATTCTCCTAACTCTGAAGGAGCCTTGAATGTGGCACATTTAAAAAAAAAAATCTCAGGGCTAGGATGAAAGAGACGTTACTGGGGCCTGCTGGAGGCAATCGGCAAACAACAGGATGGTCATGATTGTGATTCTTTTCTTTTTGTATTTTTGAGCCACACCCTGTGTTGCTAAGGATGGCTCCTGGCTCTGCAATCTGGTGGTGCTCAGGGATGGCTCTGGGTGGTGCTCAGGGATCTCTCATGAAGCTGCACTCAGAAATCATTCCGAGCTGTGCTCGGGGGGCAGGGACCACACCGGGTTCCAGTCAGCGCCGTGCAAGACAAATGCCCTGTGAGCTGTGCTCTGGCTCGGGCCCTATCTTAGATTCTTCTTCACTCAGATGCAACAAAGCAGAGCAGCGCGGGTGGCGGGGGTGTTCTGGTGTCTCTGAGCCAACAAGGTTTCTAAGGTTCGTCCATGTGGTTCCATGTGTCCATACTTGACTCTCCTTTCCTGCTCTCCTGTGTGCTTTGCTAGCTCCACCCTGAGATGTGTTTCTCCATGCTCACAGCAAACATTGGTTTCCAAAACAAGAGAAGAGCAACTCGAGCTGACCGTGTGTGAGCCTGAATTCTGGTTCCTCCGGAAAAGGCAGGAACCTTTTAGAAACTGTTGTATCTTTGAGCACTTGGAGAGGGCGCTGGCGTGGAGTGGAAGGTGCAGGGTTTCCTAAGGGACCAAGTCGGGCATTGGCTCCTTGAGGGCCAAGGAGGCCAGCGTGTGCTGAGCTGTCTCATATGCCAGCTGGCCAGGATCAGTTTGGACTGTGCAGTGTGTCTGGCACCGGGTGCGTGGGAGCAGAGGCCCCCCCACCCCACCCCCACCCCCCAGACGGAAGCACACAGCCAGCCGAGCCCCCTGAGGTCCAGTGGATTCAGTGCGCGGATCGGGGCTTCCTCGTCCTGGCCGAGTACCGTGCATTGGGTTGCAGTTCCCTGACCGCGTGACACGCCCCTCTCTTCTGCTGTCGCTGCACTGACTCGGGGGGTCCCACAGACACTCCATGTGGTGCTCCTGCTCTGGCCATGGTGCTCATTTAAGGGAGAGCTGGTTTTCCTTTAGAGGTCCCCAGATAGCAGCCGTGCCAGGCCCGGCTAGGAATGTGGGGGCACTGCTGGGGGTCAGACCCACAGCCTGGGATGCTGCGGCCAGAGCAGGCGCTCCTGTGGCCGAGCCACGCCCAGGCCCCCAAATCACCTGTTTATCCTCTTGCCACGTGAAGGACATTTGTGTGGATTCCAGTGGACAGCTACAAATCAAACCAAGAAGGGGGTGGATGATAATTGTTATTCTTATTATTTTTATTTTTTATTTCATATTTTAAATTTTTATTTTATTTTATTTATATTTTTTCATTTATTTACATTTATTAATTGTGATTTATTACTTTTCTATTTCTCTTTATTTCTTTATTCATTGTTTTTATATGTTATTATTTATTCATTCATTATTTTTCATTAATTACTACATTTATATTTAATTCATATCTATGTATTTTAACATATATGATACGTAATATGATCGTGTATCATATTATATTGATTATAACATATGGTTTAATTTAATATATTAATATTGTAAAATTTTAATATTGATATTATTAGTATAATAATTAGTATATTTATTATATTTACATTTCTATTGAACTCCGTTGCTCTTTGTTGGAGCAACGTTGTGGGAGAGAAAACCTTGTCTTCGTTTTTAGAGAAACCTAGCACCGATTTATTCATACCCAAAAATGAGTGACAGATAGAAGTTCAAACCAATCTCCAACTGGTCCTAATGGCTCTGCCGTTCATATTTGTTCAAATGAAAGATTCTGTCTTTTATGCTGACTTTCAGAATACCAGACATTGTCCTTTTGGGTCAGGGTTCCTCCAAAGCCTGCTAAGACGGCCCCAGGGCAACTGCTAGTAATTCTCAGCCAATGGGATGGAAAGATTGAATGACTGAATGCTGCGGGACCTTCAGCACCACTGTGGAGGTGCTCAGGGGGCTCGAGAGCTGTTCTTGGGACTAGGCTGGACTGGAAATCGAACCCAATCACCTTCTGGGCAACTAATACTATCAATTGCTATATTTCTTTAAGAACTCTAAAATGTTGTTCATTTCTATAAATATTTACGATCCTCCACATCCTCACCAGATTCTGTCTGTTGGATGAAAGTCATCGGGTGGGTTTAAAATCTCTCTTTGAGACCAATTTGCTTGGAACTCCTGATTACTGTTGAGCATCTTTTTCATGCGTGTCATGGGACTTGATAGGCAGCCTTTAGTACAATCTATTCAAACCCGTCGCCTATCTTGGGGACATACCTGGTGGAACTTGAGAGCTATTCACAGCACTGCACTTGGGGTCACTATAGCTAGTGCTCAGGGGACCATGTGATGCTGAGGATCAAACAGGATTGGACACATGCATGAAAAGTGATTAACCTCTCGGATACTTCTCCAGTACCGTTTTGAAAGATGGATGTTGTAGTTCTAGAAAGTCTGGTAGTGCGGGGGGACTCCGAATTTCTTTCCCCTCAGTGCTTGAGTGACCGTGTAAGGCAAGGATTGTGTGTGGGCCCCTGTATCCTAGGCATCTCCTCCAGCCATTTCAGCTCTCTCCGCAGAGCACATATTTTCATTTGAAAATGACTATTGAACAAAACTTTTTTCAAGTAAGGTTTCATATTATACTTTACTAATCATTAGAACGGTCATTTATATGCACCCCTAAAAATGTTGAGGATTCTGGGGCTGGAGCACTAGTGCAGCCTGGAGGGCGTTTGCCCTCCACACAGCCAACCCCAGCTAGATTACCAGCATCCAGTAAGGTCCCCTAAGCACCGCCAGGAGTAAATCCTCAGTGCAGATCCAGGAGTAACCCCTGAGCATCCCTGGGTGTGACCCCCCCCAAAAAATGATCAAAATTCTGTCCACATCCAAACCTCAAGTGTGTCATCAAGTGACCCTTTAGGACAGCATGCAGGTTTTCATGTGTTCATTCCTCCCAGAGATTAGATTTTTTTTTGGTCCTTTTAGAAATAATTTATTATTATTATTCTAATCATACAGAGATTGATAAAAGTGGTAAGGGGTGGCGAGGAGAGTGGTGGGGAGGTGGAAAATAGAATAGAAGGAGACTATTCCGTTTTTAATTTTGTGGGTCCCGAAACCAGTTGGTAAAGGGGAGAAACGAGAGCAGGGACCTGAGTCCCCAGCCTGAGGTTTTGGATGTGACTACGAAACCCATTTCTATCACGATATGGCCAGGGGTCTCTTGGACTGTGGCCTTCTCCTCGAAAGAGGACTGGGATGATTTCCCGCTCGCCTCCATCCTCTGGAAGATGTGCTCCATCTGCTGTTCATGCTCTTGTTGGGGGAGGAACGATCCGTGCAGCTGGAGGAAGATCGAATGGGGTGAGTTGGTTGGGTGTCCTTGGGAAGGGAAGTCCCTTCCTGGCCCCTCCCAGCACACATGGGCTTTCAAGGAGGTGTTGAGTGGAGGTGGCCCAGAATGTCCCATGGGAAAGTTGCAGGTTGAGAGAAATCGGAAGGAGGGAAACCAAGAGTTAAGGATGGTTGGTCCCAGGGGACGCTGAAGGCAGCAGTCATGCTCATGGCTCACTGAGGGTGTGGTCCACATGGGAATGGCTGATTTGGAAGTTCAATGTTGTTGTCTGACATTTGCATCAATGGCACATGATTTTTGAACTCCTCCTCCTCCTCCTCCTCCTCCTCTTCCTCTTCCTCCTCCTCTTTATTTACCTTCACCTCCTCCTTCTCCTTTTTTCCTCCTTCACCTCCTCCTCTAAATTCTCCATCACCTCCGCCTCCTTTATTGCCTCCTTCACCTCCTCTTTTACCTCCTCCTTCTCATTTTTCACCTCCTTCACCTCCTTTTCCTCCTTCAGCACCTCCGCCTCCTCCAACTCTACCTCCTTCACCTCCTCCACCTCTTCTTCCTCCATCACCCCTCCTCCTTTACATCCTCCTCCTCCACATCTTCCTCCTGCTTCCCCTCCTCCTCCTCTTTCTCCTCTTCCTCCTTCACCACCTCCTCCTCCTCTTTCCTCTTCTCCTCCAACACCTCCTCCTCCGCCTCCTCGTTCACCATCTCCCCGTCTCCTTCACCTCCTCCTCTTTTACCTCCTCCTACTCCACCTCTTCCTCGTGCTTCACCTCCTCCTCCCCTTTATCCGCCTCTTCCCTCTTCTCCTCTTTCTCCTTCACCTCCTTGTCCTCCACCTCCTCTTCCACCACATCCTCCTCCTCTTCCTTCACCTTCTCCTCTACCTCCTTCACCTCCTCCTCCTTTACTTCCTCTTCCCCCATTTCCTCCTCCTGTTTGACCTCCTCTACCACCTCCTCCTCTGCTGTCACATCCTTCTCCACCACCTATTCTCCTCCTCCTCCTCCTCCTCCTACATCATCTCCTCTGCCTTTTTCACTTCCTCCTCCTCCTCTTTCAACTCTTCTTCCTCCTGCTCTTGCTCCTCTATCACCTCCTCCGCTGTCACATCTTTCTCCACCACCTCTTCTCCTCTCCTCCTCCTCCATCATCTCCTCTGCCTTTTTCACTTCCTCCTCCTCCTCTTTCAACTCTTTCTCCTCCTCCTCTTGCTCCTCTATCACCTCCTCCTCCCCCACATCCTCCTCCTTTTTCACCAACTCCTCCTTCATTGCCCCCTCCTTTTTCTCCTCCTCATCCTCCTTTGCCTCATCCTCTGGACCCTCCTCCTCCTCTTCCTCTTCCTCCTTTTTATCCTCAGTGTCGTCCTCCTCCTCCTTTGCTTCCACCTCTTGCTTCTTCTCTTGCTCCTGCTCAGCTTCATTTCCTGTGGGAGGATCCCCAGGGTCACAGACAGCCAAAGCCAGGGGGGCCCCCTAGGGCAGATCTGGCTGGCTTCTGCCTCCCTCTACAGCCTTCCCTTCACACGCCCCCACCAAAAACTGACCCCAAGCTAGATTCTTTCTCCTGGGGTCCCTGTTACTTACTCTTTGATAAGGTGGTCAACACTTTGAGCTGAGCTCGGAGATGGAGACTGTCTTCTCTGCTATTTTTCAGAAGTGCCTAAAGGCGAGGGAAGAAGGTGGGGAGTGAGTGGACAAGGAAGCCTGCTTCAGGTCTTCCTGCTCAACGGTACAGGGCCCCCCCCTCACTTGAAGTCTTTCCACTTCACGGTCGTGTTTCATTTGCTGTTGTTGCAACTGTTTCACTTACTGCCGCTCCTTTTGGACGGCTAACTTTTGGACTGCAGCCAGTTATTGATGAAGATTGTCTGCGCACTGCTGCATCAATAGAACATAGGAGTCCTCGAGAATGAGCTGACTCCTGACCTCCTGGTTCTCCTTTCGCACCTGCGGGTATGAAGCTGGGAGTAAGGACGGGCAGCAGGGGCAGCCTGACTATTAAGCACAGGTAACTGTCACACACCGACGCCCTGATTCAAGGAAACAACATTTGGGGCGGACTGTTCCCCGCATAGGTCCTCATGGTCTAACTCTCGGGACCTAAGAGATGCCACTCCCACCCACACATACCACCACGACCCCCACTCAGGCCTTTGCCTCCTTGCCTGCCTCCCGCCTCCCAGGTAACTTCCTCCCTGGCTATAAGCTCCTGACTCTTGGTGGTGTGTGGTGAATTTGACGCTTCAAGCCAGGTGTCAAACCCTGCTTTTTGCCCTCCCCCACCCCACCCTACCCCATCCCGCGGACACCACCCCTGCCCCCATCTTTTGAACTCCATTGTGCTACATACTTCAGCCTTGACTGTGATTTCCAGGCCAGGCCCTAATTGACATAGAGACGTTCGCATCACCCTTCCCCCTTTCCCTAGTGGGAACTGCCTTGGTTCTCCCTTGGGCTGGCCCCAAGCAACACCTCCCCATTTCAGGCAGGAGGCGCACCCCAGCTGGAGCAGGGCCTACCTGGACGCTTAATTCTGCAAAGTTTTGTTCGAGAAGTTCTACTTTTTCTGATACCTGGTCTTCTCCATCTTCTCCACTCTGGAAGACCCAAGTGGCTTGGTCAGGCAGAGCCTCCCCACCCCCTCCCCTGAATGCCTGCTACTCACCTCTACCCCCGTGATCCAAGTAGGGCTCTGGGCCATCGTTCCTGGTCCCTGCTTCCTGATGGAGGGGGAAGAGGGAAACAAAATTTCAAAACAACTCAGTCAATTAAGCAGAAGAGAATACAGCAAGAACGGCCGAGGGGGGAACAAGAGAGACCCCCACAGTGGGAATGAAGCCAGCAGCTCCTGCAGATCTTGCAGAGGGCATGGCAACTGCCCTGCCACTTTTCCCATGGGACAGTATTTACCATTGCAGCTGGAAAGGTCACCCTTCACCCCGGTCCCTCATCTAAATGGAGCAAAGAGGGCAGAGCAGACCAGGGCCGGGGAAAAGGGAGTCAAAGCGAGACTAGGTGTCCAAGGGTGGCAGGTCCTATTGTAATGGTGTAATAGAGAACAAAGGGGCCATTGAAAAAAGGGGCATGAGCAGCACCACACATGTCCTTGACTGCAGGGTGACCCTGCTCCATGTGAAGCTTGGAATGTTGAAGGTGAGAACAAAGTGGCCATTCCAAAGGGGCCCCTTGGCCAGTACCACACATGCCCCAGCCTGAGGATTACCCTGTCCCATTGCAAGGGTTTTCTTTTAGGGGGCCATGAATCCCTTGAATCAGGCCCATGAGAACGGGGTGGAACCTGATAGGGCGCCATCTACTCACCTCACCTACTACATTGTAAGACCTAGAACCAGACTTCTGATGAAGTGGCTCGCTTCCACAGATGGGGCTACAGCTAAATGATCATGGCTTGTGGCAGAGAAAAGCAATGAGGACTCTTGTTTCCTGAGGCCGCCCAGCATGCCAATACCTGAGGGAGGCTCCTTACTGCGCCCCAGCCCCTCACCTATTCCCAACTCAATCTCAAAGGCCAAACTGGCCCATTCAAGTAAAACACTGTTGGCCAGGACTGAGGTAATGCGTCAGGCCAAGCAGAGCCCAAGCATGTGGGGAAGCAGAACCAGAGTTTGTATGGGTGCCCCCCTCCTTCCACATTCCTAAACGTCCCAACAGCACCCCTTGAGCAGCTATGTGCTTGGGATGTCCTGCAGGGCAGGACTCACCCCTGTCAGCAGTTGGAAGTGTCGGGAAGTGCTGGTGTTCTGGCCACTGTCTCCGCAGTTGTTGTTTTTCCTCCGCTTTCTCTTTCCCGGGATTAGATCGTTGTCTTTCTCGAACTTCTTGAGCTGCAGAAAAGCAAAGAAACAGCTGCTTGAGCCTGCTTGTTCGCATCCCACTGACACAAGTTCTCTTGCACTGGTCTCCATGTGAGGAACCCAGTGGGCTACCCAGGAGGATGGTGCTTGTCCCCAGGAGAGAAGACCCAGAGGTTCCTGGGCCAGAGTGCCCAGGAGTTCCAGTAGGGCTACAGCTGCTGGGTGAGACTGGCTGAAGTTTTGGGGGTCGGGGCCTCATCTCCTTCCTGCGGTTATCCATGAGGATTTATCCTCAAGGACGGCGGTACTGAGAGAGGGTGCCCTAAGAGGCTGAGGCCACGCATTTATAGAGGGGGCTCATGGGTGTGGCCCAGGTTCTGCAACCCCATTGGCCAGTGAGAATTCAAAAGCCCCCTAGGGCCCCTGTTCCCATGTCCTACAGCCCTTTACAGAGTACAGGGACATCACAATGGAGGCTGCACCCACTGCTGCTCAGGCAGCACTTGGGCCTGGGGTAAGCTCCCCATCCCCAACATGGAGCCAGGAGCCCCAGCACTCCCCCTTCCCCAACATGGCTCTCTGAATGGCAAGGCAAAGAGTGGGAAAGGAGCGTCCTCAGAGAGAAAGTGCAGGATTCCATGCCCTGAATCTTCCCGCCTTGCCAGAGTCCAGGACAGCATATTCTCAATCCGAGAAATCATGTCAGAGATGCACAACCTTAAGCCCTGGACTACATTTCTCCCCTCTCAATATGGGTCTCTAACATTTTCATCCGAACCTCTGCTGAAGAGTGGAACCATGAGAAGGAACACTGAGTGATAGGAGCTTTTCAGTCTTCTGAATCTGAAATTTCTGCCCCTCTGTGGGCAGCAAGTGTTGTTCTCGTTGCATGATGGTTGTCAAGAGAAGAACCATGTAGATAGCCAAAGGGTTATGATCTGTGATCTAAGGAATGTGTGCAGCACAAATATGAAAGTTCCACAGAGCTTTATTTCCTGCTAAGCAGAGAGTCCAGATGCTGATCGATCAAGTGACCAGGATCTTCTCCCCCAGAGAGAACAAGACCCTACCTCTCTGAGCCGCTTTTAGACCCCAAACCTGAACTGTCCACCGAACTATTCCCTGTTGGCTGGGCCTGGGGGCAACCAGGGACTTTGTGGCTCGGGATTGGCTGCCATTGCGGGGTCTGTTCATTCAGTGATTTCCTTCTCTCCCCTATGGGTCCCTCACCTCCTGAACTTGGTAGTTATTCCAGCTAAGTGGGCTTAGGTGGGCCCTCTCACAAACATGGGGCCAAGGACGCGAGGACAAACTTTGCCTACTGAAGGCCTATGTTTGATCCCTAGACCACCTGATAGCCTGAGCATACCAGAAGGAACTCCTGAGCACTCGTCCTGGAGAAACACCTGAGCACCGTTGGGTGTTGAATTTGAAGCAAAACATCCCAGAGGAGAGGACTGATTCCGCCCGAGGATACAGCAGAAGGTAGGAAATCGGAGACCGTATATTTTGTGCCTGTGGGAAGGCTTAAGAACTGTTGTAGCCACTCACCAGCTCTCCAGCTCCAATGGATCCTAAGAGAAATCCAACATCCCCTGCGATCCCTGGCCTCCACCCCCACAGCCAGGGAACAGTGACATCCCATGGAGGCCGCAACCACACTAGCTGGACCTGAGGGAAGCTCTCCAGCCCCACCCCAGGCTCCCCAGCCCTCCTCTTTTCCAACATGGGATCTCTTTAACGCCTGTGGTAGAGTGGGCCAGGCGTGTTCTCGGAGAGAGAGAGAGAGAGAGAGAGAGAGAGAGAGAGAGAGAGAGAGAGAGAGAGAGAGTGTGTGTATTCTTCTAGGCCCTGACCCTTCCCTCTGGGCCCTAGTTCAGTACTGGACCGGAGCTGGTACTGGACGTGGTTCCTCTCCTCACACATATTGAGGAGAAAGTGGGGAGGCAGGTGAAGCCCTGATTCTAGGTCAACTTGGCCCTGCTTGTTCGCTAGTTTGGGAGGAACTGAAGTGAATGAACCTAGAACTGCTGGGATGTTTTGCAACCTATGAACCCCACAAGAGGGCTTGGCTCATCAAAATGCACGTGAAGTCTCTTGATTATTCAATTCTTAAGCAATGTTTTCACCACGTAGCAGGACTGTGCCATGGTTGCTGGATTTTGGCCACACAGAAGTTCATTACAACATTCTGAAGATATTTTTACTTTTTTCTGGTGAAACTAATTAAAATAATAATAATAACTATGTTGGTGACTGACTTAATGTTAGACATTAATAAAAAGCAAATTTAGGTTCTTTTATTTTGTCTAGAGTATATTTTTATTGGAAGATTTAACTTTCCCATTATTGATTTTTTTTAGATATTGTTTGTAAATATAAAGTAATTCTTGATGGATTTGAGATCTATTTTTGGGAATTTTAAAAAAAATTGTTCTGATTCCTTTTGTTTTTTTTTTTTAAATAAGTTACATCGCATCACAGTAAGATAGAGTTACAAACTTGCAGGATTACGTTTCAGACATAGTTTCCAAGCACCCGCCCTCAGTCAGTTCACATTTTCCATAATCATTCTTCCCAGTGTCCCACCATCCACCCCACCGCATCCGACTCCCTGCATCTGTGGCAGGTACAGTACTTCTCTCTCTATCTCTCTCTCTCTCATTTTGGCATTATGATTTGCAATGCAGGTACTTAGCGGACATCATGTGTGGTCCTTAGTCTACTTACTGCACACATCTCCCACCCTGGTCATCACTCCAGTCATCATTTACTTAGTCTATCTATGTGGGAGAAACTGATGCCAAGACAACCTGCAGCTCATCTTAAGTCTCAACTAGGTCTCAGTTTCTGTCTCCCGGGAGCAGGACTCACAGATGCTGGTAGACTCCCAGTTAAGTAACGCAACTTCAGAATGAATGGGTATTGGGCAGTTGGATCTGGCCAGTCACGAGGGGTCACTTTACCTTTCTTAGAAACTCTTACTCACCATTGACTAGTTGGGACCACCATTGGAATAGGGCCGATGATAAAATTAACTCAGTCTATAGAGTGCTCTTAACTCGGAATCCTATAGAAAGTGCTTGTGATTTGGAGTGGAGGTCCTCGTCAAGACTCCACTGCGTTGGAAGAGACTTGGATCCTAGCTCGATGTACTGCTGGCTTGGGCTAGTAATCAAATATCTTTGCTTTTATATTATCCTATGTGGAACAGTGTCTCTCGGAAATTGGGGATCTGAAACTCGGGCAGAACATTTTCTTTTTCATCCCAACGGCCTTTTCCACAGCACGTGGGGTCAGCTTTCAAACCCTGGAGTGATCTGCCTGGCCCTTATCTCTGCTTTCCTTAGGTGTGAGAGTCACATCACATTACTTTCTATTGCACAAATGAGTGCAGTTATGCTTTGTCTGTCCCTCTCTTTCTAACTCATTGACCTTAGCATGGCTCTCTGTGTTGATCCACTTAGTCGCAAATTTCATGGTTTCATCTCTTCTAACCGCTGCATAGTATTCCATGGTGTAGATGTAACAGCGTTTCTTTAACCAGTCATGTGTTCTTGGGCACTTAGGTTTTTTTCCAGATTCTGGCTATTGTTATTGTGTGACTTTAGGAAGGAGGATTGTTGTAGGCAGGATCAACGGCAAGTATATGGATCTTAGAAGACTCGTTTGGGATCTTGCCCAGACACCTCAAGCTTGACCATTTGAGTGACAGTTCAGTGTCCAATGATGAGCAGCACATCCCTCTCACCTGAGGCATCCTTTGGGTTCCATCCTCTGGTATCTGTCCTGCCCACACTTGGCAGGCTTCAGGACATGGGAAGGAACATGAGTAGTAACACCTCTGGCTTGTGGCTCTGGGGAGACCGGAGCAAGTGGCCACTTGTACTCTGGTTCCCAGTCTTGGGTCAGGGGCTCACGGTGGAAGCTGTATCTGCAACCTTCCCTGCGCTAGGTCCCTTCCCAGAATCCCTGAACCTTTTGTCCTTTAGCAAAGAATGAGTCACACTTAATTTTTCTTCTCAGATTGTTTGAGAAGGGGAACCTTGTGGGGCCTGGAGATAGAATCCGGGCAGGAACTCCAGCCCTTTGAGCTGTCATCTCCCAGGCCTCTAATGTAGCTTCATACACAACACAAATTTGCAAACCCAGTGCTTAGAATGAATAACAGATTTGACTTGATCATCCTAAGTTCAGTGTTGTATGAAGTTGTATCAAGAACCTATAATTAGTCAACAGGTTGTTATTGACGACCTGGAATGATAATTGAAAGAGCGCCACTTAGCCCCTGAATGCCAGTTTATTGTGCGAGGATAGCTCTCACATGAGTGAGGCTCTGGGATCCATGCCCCATCCTGGACTGGAGTAGGGCTGGGGAATCTGCCACTGAACCTTCTTGGCATGAGTCTCAGGGACAGAATTGCCTGGTACATGAATTGTCATTCCTTTGAACTGTCTGTCCTCAGTTTGAAGGAAATGTTTCTTTTTTCAGTTGCATGACTTGACGTGTGGTGGGAAAGGCTTCTGCACATGTTCTGAGAGCCAACATTTGGGTTCAAAACAGCATCTCAGGAGTGAAAGCAAATACCATCCCAATGCACAAGTGCTCATTTCCCCAAAGAGCTTCGTTTTCTCCCACTTCCTCCTTCTGATCTGGGCTCCCAACTCAGGGTGCATTATCTTCAACAATCCTAGCTGCATTTCAAGACTATCCCTGAAACAGGGTCAGCCAGACTCTGTAGCACTTCCTCACCCACAATCAGGAATACACTAAAAAATGAAGGGAACTCCCTGCTTTCTCCACTTGCCACACCCCACCCCTCCTCTTTGTCTCAGAACAGATTTGGCCCATGGTGACACTTCAGTGAAAACAAACTACTTTTCTGCCTTATTTTCATGTGGGATTCTCTCTCCTGGATTTCCAAAAATTCTGCTCCAGAAGTGTTATATGAGATGTTCTGACTCACAACCATGAAAAAAACTTCTTACACCTCCACCTTTGGACAAAATACTACCGAAAAGAACTTGCACTCACCTTCACATTACCTGGAAAACTTTAGGAAATAAAGAATGAAAATCCCATCCAGACCAATAGAATTGGAGGGTAGTACTCTAGAAGGTAGTGATTATAGCTCCAGTGAAAAGTAAAAATAAGGAGCACCATTGGTCAATTGCGTTCCTAGACCTCTCTGCCTTGCAATGAATGCAGCATTGTTGCCAATAGGCAAATAGACTGTCTGCATAAAACACGCTTTCCATGCAGCTAAGTAAGGTTTGATTCTCGCATTGTTCATTGATTTGCTCGAGTGGACATGAGTAAAGTCTCCCTTGTGAGTCTCATATATATATATATATATATATATATATATACATATATATACACACACATATATATATATATATATATATTTGTATAACATAATATACTTGTCTTACTTGGGACAAACTGGCAGGCTACCGAATGTAACCTGCTCACACGGCAGAGTCTGGCAAACTCCCCGTGGCGTACCCAATATGCTAAATACCAGTAACAATGATGGGTCTCATTCTTCTAGTCCTGCAACAGCCTTGAATATGGCACTTTTTAAAAATATCAGGGTTAGGATGAAGGAGATGTTACTGGGGCCTGCTCGAGGCAATCGACGAACAACAGGTCGTCGTGATCTTGTGATCGTCATGATCGTAAATGTATTTGGTAAGTTTTAATTATTACCATCCACCAAATTACAGCACTTTGCACCATAGTTACTACCAAACATGGAAAAAAGAAATAAGAAAATGAAAGACAGTGTAAGATGTCAAACAAGGCACTTGTACTGAATTGAAGTAGACGTATTTAACTGGAAGGCAAGAGCAGTTGAGAGGATAGATCATTTGGGAGAGAGGTAATCTTTGTACCATATAGATAGGCATATGATTTTGAGAACTGGGTAATTTCTGGGAGGAAGGAGGACTGGAAGGTAGAATACAAGTAAAAATCCAAAATATATCATTTCAAAAAGTTTTAATCATTTTCTCTGTAACACAAGATTTCCCTCACTATTGAACACTTGTGTAGACCCAAGGAATCCTTCTTATTTAACTGCCAATAAAAGATAAAAAACATATTTTCAGGCCTAGGTGGCCGAAAAGTGTACACTGGTGAAGAGATAGGTGTTGGAACATTGTAGGATTGAAATCCAATTATGAACAACTTTGTAACTGTGTGCCTCTGAGAGATTCACTATAAAAAAGTACAAACATCATGGAGAAAATTGTATGACTAATTTCCATATTGTAGCATCGAAAGTATTTTTATAATTAAAAAAATTGTTTTCGTGATTGGGTCCAGAGAGATCTAGGTCCAGGGGTTAAGGCACTTGCCCGGCAATTAAGCAACCCAGGTTCAATTTCAGGCACCTCAAATTGACCCCAAAGCCCCACCAGGAGTGCTCCTTGAGCAAAGACACAGAAGTAAGACTGAAGCATTGCTAGATGTGGCCCAAATACCAAAAACAAACAAAAATAAATTTCAGAACATTATTTCAGTGATCTTCATTGATCGTAGAATGAGGAATCTGAGAACGAGGTTTTATTATTCCCATTTGACATTTGAAGGCATGAGGTATACTCAGG
This sequence comes from Sorex fumeus, assembly GCF_029834395.1. Classification (NCBI taxonomy): domain Eukaryota; kingdom Metazoa; phylum Chordata; class Mammalia; order Eulipotyphla; family Soricidae; genus Sorex; species Sorex fumeus. Next base: position 28,313,960 of record NW_026606067.1, read on the forward strand.
CAGGTAAACGAGCTAAGGTCACACCAAAGTAGAAGGCATCCCAAACACTTGACCTCATGTCAAGTGACTTTGCAGCTAGTAAGTCTCACATTCTCTTCCATGCGTTCAGGTGGAACATGAGCCCCGAGCCACATTCTTGTTCTCACAGACCTCATGTTCCAAAGGGGAAACCTGAAAATAGGCATACAAAATAGACTGTGAACTTTATCTCAAATAGTTTAATGAATTTAGATGCCACAAAATATGGTGAAATCTCCACTACTACTGTCAGGATGAAGTGGAGATCTCTTTCTACAGGGGATTGGAACATCTCTCCGAAGCAGCAATCCTGAGCTGAGAACATGCTGGCCAAGAAAAAAGCAAAGGAAAAGTTCCTGGCCATGGTGGAAGAATTCGAACATCTGAGAATCTACCAGGAGCTCCTTACATCTTCTTGGAGTGTTAAGAAAAATCAAGGTCAAGTCTAGAGAGCTGATTCTGTACCTCATATTTTGGCCATTTGTGTATGTGAGGAGCACTCTTTGGGGTGCTTGGTGGGCCATTTGGTACCAGGGATCAAACGATCAAACTGAGGCTCCTGCATGTGAATACGTGCTCCAGAACTTTGTGCCATCTCCTGGACTCTGGAATCGAATATTTTCTAGGAGTAGTCTTGCCGGGAAACACTAAGAGCATTTGGAAATGAATCACACTAATATTTTCTCCTTTTCATCTTTGAGCTGGCATTGGCAGTTAAGACATACTTTGCGGCAGAGAATTGCTGAGTCAAGACAACATGGTGCTTGCTTTCTTTGACGGAACACACGCTCCCTCCATAATCAATCCGTCTTGAGGTGGAGAGAATGGGGCCATTGCAATGCCGTATGCTCCAAAATATGAAGGGAGAAACCTACTCTTGTTGGTTCCACAGCAGCCAAATTTATGGACTAAGTCCTTGGTTTCTTAGAAATCAACCAACAGACTTTATAACTACAAAATAACTTGAGGCCAAATGTAAGTAAATTGATTCTGAGCATCTGCCAGCAGGATTGTTGCCCTAATAAACTCTCATATCAGGAGGCAGGCTACCGAGTGCAGCCTGCCCGCACGGCAGATTCTGGCAAACTCCCCGTGGCATACCCAATGTGCCAAATACCGGTAACAATGATGGCTCTCATTCTCCTAAACCTGAAGGAGCCTTGAATGTGACACTTTTTCGAATCTCAGGGCTAGGACGAAGGAGATGATCCTGGTGCCTGCTGAGGCAATCAACGAACAACAGGATGATCGTGATCCTGATGTGCTCTTCGATGTGATCTCCAAGAAAAATAAAACAATTTAAAAAAAAAACACACGTTTCTATTTGGAGGCTGCATCCAGCAGTGTTCAGGGCTTATTCGTGGCTCTGGGCTCAGGGGCCACTTTTGGAGGGACTGAGGGACCTTCTGGGTTTTCCGGAACCAAATCCCTGTTGGCCCCATGCAAGGCAAGCACTCTACCTGCTGGACTCTCTCTCCAGACTTCAAATGATATCTATTTTTGGCTTTTTTTTTTTGGAGCCAGAGGTGAGAAGCACACTTAGTAGTGCTGAGGACTTACTCCTGACTCTGGCCTGGGGTCAAGGCAGCACCTTACCTGCTGTACGGTCACTCTGGCACTCCCAAATTCAAATTTCTTGTCTAGTTTCAACATTTTTGTTCGTTTAGGGGTCACAACCTGCCATGCTCAGGGGTTGCTTCTGCTTGCACTCAGGGATTCCTCCGAGCAGGCTAGGAGCATCATAGTTTTAATATGTTACTTAAGGATTTACTGGAAATACTGGGGGCTGTGATAGCACAGTGGGAAGGGCATTTGCCTTGCATGCGGCCTACCCGGGGTCGATGACTACCATTCCATATAGGCCCCCGAGCACCTCGAGCAGTGATTCCTAATTGCATGACCCAGGGGTAGCCCCTTTGCATCACCAGGTATGACCCAAAAGAAAAAAAAATATTTACTGGAAATAGTAGTTAACTATACAACAAAGTGATGATGGTGAAGAAGAGGAGGAAGAAAACAATGACAAATGACCACAATGAGGAACACGATGGTTTCTGTCATTGATTGAGAGCTTTGTGCCAGGACCTTTGTAGGGTTTTAGTTCCTTTGCTGCTCATGTCCTTGTGAGGTAGAAGCTACAGTAATAACTCATAGTGTGCCTATACTAACTGCTGCTAATATCAGTATTAGATCAGAAAGAAAACTAAATATCAGAAACATGCCCCAGGGTTGGAATACCAGTAGTCATTGAGTTAGAGGAACAAGGAGAATTTTAGTTTCCCCAGGACTCAGGTGAGACATATTTCACATAGCCGCAAACGGTGCATTCTAAGAAGAAACTAATTTTAATTATATCTGCTATTTGATGTGAGCGCCAAGGCGGGTGAAAAATTATTTTTTAATTTTTGCATTTGGAGGCTGCAACGAGCAGTGCTCAGGGCTTATTCCTAGCTCTGGGCTCAGGGGCCACTTTTGGAAGGACTGAGGGACATTCTGGGTTTCCAGGAATCAAGTTCCTATTGGGCCCATGCAGGGCAAGCACTCTACCTGCTGGACTGTCTCTCCAGACCTCGGTGCTGGTCACGGTCCTCCTGTTGTTCATCGATTTGCTCGAGCGGGCCCAGTAACGTCTCCATTGGAGACTTTGTAGTTACTGTGTTTGGCATATTGGGAATACGTTACGGGGAGCTTGCCAGGCTTTGCCATGCGGGCGAGACACTCTCGGTAGCTTGCCGGGCTCTCCGAGAGGGGCGGAGGAATCGAACTCGGGTCGGCCATGTGGGCTGCGTGCAAGGCAAAAGCCCTACTGCTGTGCTATCGCTCTCACCTTTCTCCAGACCTCAAATGATATCTATTTTTGGCTTGTTTTTTGGAGGGAGAAGTGGGAACCACACTTAGTAGTAGTGTGACTCAGGGCTTACTCCTGGCTCTGGCCTGGGGGCAAGGCAACTCCTTAACTGCTGGACTATCACTCTGGCCCTCCCAAATTCGAATTTCTTGTCTCGTTTCAACATTTTTGATTGTTTGCTGATTCTGAAAAAAAGATCCCAACCTGAAAAGATCGTTTGCTTGAAATTAAGGAGAATTCTTTGTTCCTACCTATATCTGAGCAATTGTGTTTGCTTTCTTTTGTTTTGTTTTGTTTTGTGTTTACTTTTTTGAGTCTCTCCTGGCGATTCAAAGGGGTTCCTGCTGGTTCACGCACTCAGGAATTACTCCTGGCAGTGTTCAGGGGACCATATGGGATGGTGATGATCAGAGGACCACATGGGATGCTGGGAATCGAACCAGGATTGGCCACGTGAAGACGAAAGTCCAACCCCTGTGCTATGGCTCCAGCCCCTGAACAATTGGTGTCTTTTGGAAGATACTAAGCAGCAGAGATAAATAGATTGCAAAGGCTGGGTCAGGGCTGGGATGATTTCAGCGGACTGGTGCAGTGGGTAAAACACTTGCAAGTGTGAGGTCGTGAGTTGGGTCCCTGGTGCGCTCCATCTGTCCTAAGCTCAGTGCTCGAAGCCCTGCTCCCACAGTGTTATGATTTGGTCTGCAATTTCCAGGTAGGCACAAGCTTTGCAACTGGGGTTGGCAGGCCCCAATGAGCCTAAACGAAAAACATGTGAATGTGAGCAGGTGTGTGTGTAACCCAGCCCTGCAATCAGACACGTGGGAACTCCCAGTCTTGGGGATCACGGCCATAGAAGGAAGGTATGGGATGCTTAGTCTCCTGGGTGACCAGGGAAGGCAGGAGCAGCTCTCCCCCTTGCCGCCTGCTTTGGGGGGCCTTGGGCCATTCCCCCACCCGGGGAGCCTTTTGCCATGACGCAGACAGAGGAGGAAATGAGGGCCAAGCTGGTTGAATGATCAGTTGTCGTTTCTTTCATTTTCCCCATACACCTGTACCAGTCTGTCTGAGCCCCCTATTCTAGTCTCACACTGCTCCTCATTCCCGCTCCTTCTGTCTGTCCCGAACAATCTTCCGTGCTCCCTCTCAAAGCCTGTGCTCTCTCTTGCCACGTGCCTCTCCTGTATTCTTCCTCTACATATTTCTTTCTCAGTCCCCCTTGCTAGTCTCTCTCTTCTCCGTCTTGCAGCCCTGCTCTCTCTCTCATCTCTCCCAACTCTCTCTTCTCTTGCTCACTCCGCACTGGGGGAAGAGACTTCACTCAGTCGGGTAGCATAAGCAATACAGGAAAGAGGGAACAGTCCAAGCCACGAAAACTATACCCACCTGGGGTGGCCCAAGCAATTTCTCCAAACACTCTATACATCGTTTTCCCTTCTCTATCTGAGCTACATTTTCTCCCAGCATCTGCTGCCAGCTTCCAAGCCGTGGAGCATACCTCCTGTTAGTTATCTCAAGTATTCTTGTGTGTTTGTCTCCCATTCTGTTACTTAATATTCCCTTAGATGAGTGCAGTCTTTCAACGTATATCCCTCTCTTTCTGACTCATTTCACATAGCATAATACTTTCCCCCTAGAACCATTTAAAAAAAAATGTTAGGGAAACACCACGACTTAGAGTTGTAGACTTACAGAATTTTGTGCTTGGGTTTCAGTTATACAATGATCAAGTACCCATCCCTCCACCAGTGCCCATTCTCCACCACCACAGATACCAGTATCCCTCCCATCCCCCCTCTCCTGCATCCCACCCTGCCTCTGTGGCAGGGCATTTCCTTTTGTTCTCTCTCTCCTTTTGTGTGCTGAGGTTTACAAAAGAGGCATTGAGTGGCAATCATGTTCGGTCCAGAGTCTACTTTCAGCATGCTTCTCCCATCCTGGAACGAGCCTCCCAACACCCTTTATTTGGTGCTGCCTTCTCTATCTGAGCTGCCTTTTTCTCTAAAATGTGTGGCTGGCCTCCAAGCCATGGAGTAAACCTCCTGGTACTTATCTCGGCTATGCTTGGGTGTTAGTCTCCTATTTTGTTACTTTATATTCCCCAGATGAATGCAATCTCTCTATGCCTGTCTCTCTCTTTCTGAGTCATTTCGCTTATCATGATACTTTCTATGTAGAACCACTTGTATGCAAATTTCATGACTTCATCTTTTCTAACAGCTGCATAGTACATCATTATGTAGATGTACCAAAGGTTCTTTAACCAATCATCTGTTCTCAGCCACCCAGGACTTTCCCAGATTTTGGCTATTGTGAACAGTGCAGCAATGACCATTGCAAAAATATTGAAAATCCAGTGATAAGTATTGGATAATAATGACAGTTAGATCTCTCTAAGAAAGGAGCTTCGTGCATCAAGTTGAATAAGAAAATTCTTTTCACCAAATGGTGTGGGTTAAACTGCATAACCATTGCAAAATTCAGCTACCTGGTTCATCCCACATTCAAATCTAATTCAAAGTGGTTCAATTAAAGTATATTAAACCAGAAGTCATAAGATGCACTGCAGGAAAACAGGGGCAGAACTCTCCAGGATATGTACCGCAGAGGTATTTCCACTGACTTGATTGAACTAGCTAGCAGTACTCAATGAATTTTAAAAAATGTTTACCAGGCAAAATAAAAGTGAGTTAAAATATTTTCCTCACATTAAATATTTGCATTAGTCTTCTGCTCTATAGATATGGAGCAGCGTCCTGATAAGAAGTTTTGACAAATTTCGGCAAGAGCAAAATTTGCCATTGGCTAAAAGAAAGAGAATCCTGGGATTTTCAAGACTAGACCAATGAAGTTCTCAAGTGATAATTATATTTGAATAGAAGAAATAGGTAACGGAATGTCCACAGAAGTTTGGCACTAGCTCTATGCCAAGGTTTGCGCCAGGCTCCAAAGTCATAGATGGAGGATCATATACAAATACTTTCATAATTGTCCTTATTTTATTTTAAAGTTAATTTATTTTTCTCAGCGGTAGTGCATTTGCCTTACACGCAGCCAACATGGCCAACCCGAGTTCGATTCCTCAGCCCCTCTCGGAGAGCCCGGCAAGCTACCGAGAGTATATCGCCCGCACGTCAGAGCCTGGCAAGCTCCCCGTGATGTATTCGATATGCCATACACAGCAACAACAAAGTCTCCAATGGAGACGTTACTGGGCCCGCTCAAGCAAATCGATGATCAACGGGAGGGCCTTTACTTTTTTACTTTTACATATTTTTCTCATGTACAAAGAGGTAAACTCTTGTGAAACTATTGAAAAGTATGCATCATAGATTAACTGGATACCTTTGAGTTAACCATAATAGTAGTACAAAGTAGCAGAAGACTGAGAGGATTATTGATGAAAAATATTTCAAGTGATATAGGAGACATAAAGATTTTCTCTTTCAAAATTTGGATAGTAAAATATTTCATAGTTGTATTATAATATTCTTTGAATTTTGTTCTATAAAATTTTTTACGTAGGAGTACTTCTATTTCTTCAGCCACTGATTCGCTGATTTTATTGGGCATGAACTGCACGTCACTTTTTTTTTTCATTTTTTAAAATTTTACTTATTGAATTACCATGAGAGCAGTTACAAAGCTTTCGTGTTTCAGTCTTGGTCATCCAATGAAACACCCGTATCTACACCGTTGCCCATTCTCCACGACCAAACCCCCAGTATGCTGCCATCCCGCACCCTCCCCCTACCTCTGGGGCAGATGATATCCACATGTCTCTCTCTCTACTTTGATGACATTCAATATTTTGACACCAGACTCACCATTCTTAGTTGGGATTTTACCCCAACACTCATATCTGCTGAAAAGGCAACAGTAGACAATTTGTTTTCTATTGCTGCTTAAGAATAAAATGGTGTCGCGTGGCTGCAGTAGTGGCCAGGCGGTTTCGAAATTCTGAAATGTTAACACTTAAATATGGAGGGATTTCTAACCAAACCAGCTTGGTACTGAGATTTGTTCCTAAGTCTCTGAGATCACGGCCATTAAGCAGATTGATCAGGAGCCAGAAATTCCATTCATGGGAGGTGACTCAGGGTCTCCTTGGGAAGGGGAGGAAAGGGTCAGCTCCACCCGCATGCCCTGAGGCCCCATGTGTTTTGTTACTGCCCGACCAAACCTGAATCTTCATTGACCTGGTAACTGGAAGGCAGTTACAACTTTTTAATAGTTGCCACTTAGAGCTCATGTTTTCTGTTTGTTGAGTCTGTGTTTTGGATACATGGCTACTTCCTTTGCTCATATCATTGGTATAACAAAAGCCCTACTGCCTGTTCATTCATTCATTCTTGTTCTTTTCTCCCCGCAATTGATTCCTTTTCTTCTCTGCCTGTCTCCTCTATAAGCACTGCTGTCAAAGGTAGTCTCAAAATCCCCTCTTTCACAACAATTCCTCATCGAGTAGTCTTTATTCCACAGGTAAGTGAGATCATTCTGTGTTTGTCTTTCTTCTTCTGGCTTCTGGCTTCAACATGTTATCTTCCAGTTCCAAGTATGGCGGAACAAATTGCATGATTTCATCATTCCTTGCAGCTGCATAGTATCCCATTAGGTCTATATAACACTTCAATAATCCATACATTTGTCCCTGGACACCTAGACTGATTTCATATCTTAGCTACTGTACTGAAAGCAGTGATGAAGAATGTCTTTTTTAGAGAGAATTGTGATGTTCTGGGGATAGATTTGCATAAGGTTTATGGCAGTTCAATTCTGAGTGAACTGAGAACCCTACAACTGTTTCCCACATTCCTAACATTCCCATCAGAAGCGGATGATAATCCCCTTGATCACCACATCTCTTCTAACAAGATTGTTCCTACTATTTTCTATAAGTGCCATTCTCCCTGGTGTGAGAGAGTCTCATTGTCATTTTGATTTGAATTTCTCTGATGGTAGGGTAAGTGGTGCTGAGTATTTCTTCTTGTGTCTCCTGGCCATCCTCCTCTCTTCCTCTGAGAAGTGTCTGTTCATTTGCTCTCCCTGTTTTTGGATAGAGTTTGGAATTTCTCATTGTTGATCTTTGTATTTTATGTGTCCTGGATAACAAACCTTTATCTGATGTGTGTAATGAATACATTTTTCCCTATTCATGTCGCGGTCATTTGGGTTTAGCTCATGTTTCTTTTGCCATTCAGAAGCTCTTTCACTTGATGGAGTTACATTTGTTTGTCTTTTATTTTGTTTCCTCTGCGGGTGGACACCTGTTTTGTGAGTGTGCACAGTACTACTGGTTCAGGTTGGGATAAGAGACAGTGCAGGGGTTAAGTTGCTTGGAACTGACCTTGTTTAATTCCCTTCGCCTTAGAAGGTCCATGACCTCCTCCCTATTTAGAAACCGGTCCTAGCAGTAATGGAGTCAGCAAACTAAAATACTCTATATCTCAGATTTAGCTAACACAATTTTAGTTCTCTATCTCCTACCAGTCTCCCCCCACCACCATCACATCATAACATCACCCTGGACTGAGGGTCTTGTCAGGCCTCTAAACTACTTCGTGGTACCCTGGATTGGATCTCATTATTTGACCCTTAGTACATTAGATATTCTGCTCAGTAAACAATTACTGAACGAAAAAGAACCTTTTGGCGGGTCCACAATGCAGTGAAACTGTTAGCTGTTGGAAGTTCTTATACATGTGCAGAGATCTTGCGTTCCTTCAGAATTATACTGTTGAAGGGCTGGAGCGATAGTACAGCGGGTAGGGCTGCACCTTGCATGCAGCTGACGCAGGTTCGATTCCCAGCTTTCCATATTGTCCCCTGAGCACCGCCAGGAGTAATTCCTGAGAGCAGAGCTGGGAGTATCCCCTGTACATCGCTGTGTGTGACTCAAAAAAGCAAAAAAAAAAAAAAAACCAAAAATTCTGTGGTCCTTTCAATAATGACTATTTTTCCCCCCTTGGTTTTTGGGTTACACCCAGCGGTGCTCAGGATTTATTCCTGGCTCTGTGCTCAGGGAGCACTCCTCCCTGTCCCCAGGGGACCATATGGGATGCAGAATGAAACTCAGGTCAGCCATGTGTTCCCACTGCTCATCTGCTCATTATACTACTGCTCTGCTCCGTAACAGCCATTTCCTGTCTGAAATTGTATCATAGAGAGGCTATAGTTTTGTTTATGATATATATATATATATATATATATATATATATATATATATATATCTCCTGCTCTAACCTTTTCCCTTCCTAAAGTTGTGGAGTCATTTGTGATGGTGAGTTTTGCTTACATCTGTGTTAGACAAAATTGCTCTCCCTCACATGTGCTAAGTTGGGCACTTTTTGATTGTGGGTCATGCCCTTATGTGCTTAGGGCTTTCTCCTATCTCAGGGGACCCTTATTTGGTGCTGGGGATTAGCCCAGGTCTGCTGTGTAGAAGGCAAGCACCTAATGAACTCTCTCCCTAGCCTGGTCCCTTACTGTAAATTTGGTGAGGAGAGCATTTATTTTGATGGTGTTTCGATTTTAGGACACGCCTGGTGATCTTTAGGGCCTTCTCCTGGCTGTACACTCAGAGTTCATTCCAGATGTGCTTAGGGAATGATATGGTTCTGGGCGTTGAACCAGGGTTAGCTACATACAAAGCAAAAAAGGCTTCCTTGCTATCTCTTTCACCCCTAAGGTATTCCCTGTCCCCCCGTGAATCAGGTACTTTCAGTGAGTATTTTATTTTTGATGTGAAGAAACGTCTTTATTTGGTTGTTAAAATGCCTGTTATTTTTAAAATTTCTTTTTTTTTAATTTTTTTTTAGTGAGATACCAGGAGGTACAGTTCTAGAAATGCCTGTTATTTTTTTTTATCTTAAATTCAGTGAACCCAAATTAACCTTGTCTATTTGAGTCTCTCTCTTTTACTTCTATGTGTGCTTACACATATCTTTGTGTGTGTGTGTGGTTTTGAGTCACACTTCATAGTGCTTGGGCCATGCCTGGAAGTGCTAGAAGGATAGGCGGGTGAACCATACGTGCAGTTTTTATTCTAACCATGGTCACAGTTTCATTTGCATTCTGAAAAAGCACCTTAACCTTTGTGTTATCTCTCTGGTGCCAAGAGATGTGTATTTTGTTACTAAAGAAAAAATACGGGGCCGGAGTGATAGCACATTAGGGAGGGTGTTTGCCTTGCACCCAGTAGACGTGGGTTCGATCCCTTGCATCCCTTGTGGTCCCCCAAGCACCGCCAGGAGTGATTTCTGCACACAGAGCAATGAGTGACCCCTGAGTGTTGCTGAGTGTGGCCCAAAAACTTAAAAAAAAAACCCTCTAGGGCCCTCAGAGATAGTACAGGGCCAATGTGGCTTATTTAGGTAGATCCTAAGACCCCATATGGTCCCCAGGGCACTGCTGGGAAGGATTCCTGAGTCCAGAGCCAGGAATAACCCCTGAGCATCACCCAAAAACAAAAGAAAAATTACTCAGGTAGTATTCTTTTTGTTGTTGTTGTTGGCTTTTCTTTGGCTGTTTGTGAGACAAATGCCCTACCCACTGTACTACCATCCTGCCCCTCAAATGGTACTCATTTGGGTGTCAAGGAAGACAATGGTAAAAGAAAAATCCATTTCTTATTCCTGTTTTGCTTTGGTCCACACCTAGCAGTGTTCAGGGTTAACTTCTGACTGTAGCTCAGTGATCACACCTGAACTTTCAGAACGTGTGCGGTGCCTGGGATCAAACGCAGCGATTTTGTAAGGCAGCACTTTATACCCTGTACTATCCCTCTGGCCATCGACTTCGAGTTCTAGATACATCTTTTTGGGTCCAGTTTTTTTGTTGTCTGGTTGTCTGTGTTCCGGATAAAATTTCCTGACACTGCATTCAGAGATCACTCCTGGGGACGATTTGGGAGACCAAATAGGGAACCTTAGATTGAATCTGGGTTGTTAGCATGCAAGACAAACACGCTGCCTGCTCTGCTGTTTCTTCGACCCCTACCCATATTTTTAAGCAGTATTAAATTATATATATATATATATATATATATATATATATATATATATATTTCTTGGGGCTCCATCTGGTGTTGAGGATCAAACCTGGACTTTTTGTATGAAAAGTTTCTATTCAAGTTCCTTAAAGTATCTGCCAATAATAGACAATATTGACTTCATTTCATACATGAAAGGGACCTGAAGATCGTACTTAATGAACGTTTAAACATTTAGTAAGGACCAAGTCAGATAGTATAGAAGTTGATGTGCTTCCCTGGCACCACATAAATTTCTCTGAGCACAGAGCCAGGTGTTGCCCTGCTGGGCTTGGCAGCAAACCATGTACCTTCCCACTCTTCACAGTCAGTAGTGGCAGATTTATGATGCAATGAGGGTCTGTCTGTCTTCAGAACTCCTTTCTTTGCGGGAGGCTGCATACAGTAGGGGGTGCTCAGAAGTTTTCTCCTGACTTCGACCTCATGGATGCTGCCTGGTGCTCTGGGGACCATACGGGGTGTAAGACAAGTGCTCTACTTGCTGTACAATTTCTCCAGCCCCGCCTTCCGATCCCTGAAGCTTTTTATAAACTTGTTTCTTGTTTTGAGCCACATTGGGTTGTGCTCAGGACTTATTCCTGAACATTTGCTTGGGGATCGTTCCTGAAGGTACTTTGGGGGCCATATGCAGTACTGGGGATCAAACCTGAGTCAACTGTGCAAGGCAAATGCCCTGCCTACTCTTCTCCACTCTGGTTTCCTGAATTTCTTTTTTCATTTTTGGATCACACCCGGCGATACACAGGGGTTACTCCTGATGTTGTGATCAGGAATTACTCCTGGGGGTGCTCGAGGGAGCATATAGGATGCTGGGAATCAAACCCAGGACTGCCGCTTGCAAGGCAATTGCCATAACCCCTGCACTATGCTTCCAGCTCCTGAAATTTTATGTTTTCTTTTTAAATTAGGGCCAAATAGAAACAGGTAACATGGCATGTTTAAAAACTCAACACTCTGATTCAAAAACTTCATGTAAAATGAAGCATTTCACAAAAACGTCAGCAAAATTAATTGCTATTTATTTGTGTCCTTTGGTCCACATCTGGCTCTGTGCTCAGGATCACTCCTGTTAATGCCTAGGGATCAGAATGCAATGATGGGAATCCAAGCAAGGTCAGCATTTTGCAAAGCACGCCCTTTGACTAAACCCTGAACAATATATTTTTCCTCCTTGTATCCTTTTGGGGACTGGAGGGATAAAGCAGCAGTAGGGCTTTTGCTTTGCAAGCTGCCTGCCTGGCGGAGCCGGGTTCGATTCCGCAGCCCCTCTCGAAGAGCCTGCCAAGGAACCGAGAGTATCTCGCTCACACGGCAAACCCTGGCAAGCTACCTGTGATGTACTCATATGCCAAACACAGTAACATTTGTCCCAGTGGAGATGTTTCTGGGCCCGCTCGAGCAAATCCGTGAACAACGGGAGGACAGTGCTACAGTACAGTGCTACAGACCTCTCCCAGGAGTAACTCCAGAGCATAGAACCTGAAGGAAGCCCTGAGTATACCACTGAGTATTCTCCCCAATCCCTAAGTATTATTTAGAACATAGGGTAAAGGCATAAACACAAATAGAATAAACTATTCTAGCCGGTTGGCATATAATAATGACAAAATTCTTCTAAATATGAAATGTTAATAATTAAAGTTATGAAAATTCTTTAAATAAAATAGAGAAATTAAAGAAAATAGTGATTGTGAAACAAAAGGATGTTTCTTAAATAAGTAACGTTATGATGTAAGGTCTGTTGACGAAGTACAATTTGATGAAGCAAATTAAACAAGATCAGTTCCAGCAAGGAACGCACCCTAACCCCTCTGCCATCTTTTCATCTCTTCAGCCCAAACTGTGAACCTAGTATGTACATAGACCTTTTCATTTCGACATATTCAAAAGTTGAATATTTTCGTTGTATGAGACCTTCACTCTTACTTCCTTAAGAAATAATAATGCTAGTTTTACAGATACTATGCCAGAAAACATTCCCTGGAGCAAATTTCAACAGAATGACAAACACTGTGTGTTTTCAGTTTTTATCATCTCTGCCATTCTCATTGATGTGAGATAACACATTGTGATTTTGACTTGTATGTTTTTCTCGGTTATTATACTTTAATATATCTAATGTCTTAAATTATTTATTTATTTTATTTTTTTATTTTTTTATCATTTTTTTAATTAGTGAAACACCATGAAGTACACTTATAGACTTATAAATTTTTGTGCTTGGGTTTCAGTTATACAATGATCAAGTACCCATCCCTCCACCAGTGCCCATCCTCCCCCACCACGGGTCCTGTCTTAAATTATTTAATATAATGTATAATATTTACAATATTTAAGTTATTTTATTTATATGCTTGTTCACCACCCATTTATCATCTTCATATATCTGTCTATGAATTTCATTTTTTTTTGATGGCTTCATTGGGAGAGTTTGTTTCAGAGTTTTGTTTTTTTGTTACTTTTCCATGAACTTTCTTAATATTGAGGTGCACTGAACAAAAATTGTTTTAAAAAACCCACAAAATATCTATATAAATAGTGATAAAGTGTTTATAAGTATAGGTAATTGTAAATATATGAAATAAATAATAAATATAAATATATAATAAATTTTAGGATACAAAGATCGAAACAAAACCATAATTCACAGAAAAGTTTGTCATTCTTTAAAACTGTGTAAAGTTTATTTATTTCTTTATTAATTTTTAATTTTTCCTAGTGAAAAACCATGAGGTAGAGTTGTAGACTTACAAATTTTTGTGCTTGGGTTTCACTTTTACAATGATCAAGTACCCACTCCTCCACCAGTGCCCATTCTGCACCACCAATGATCCCAGTATCCCTCCCTACCACCCATACTAGGCAGTATTCCTTCCTAGGATCCTAGGAGTTGAATTGATTCTATGCACTGAATTGATCCAAGTTTATCATGTTAACTAGGGACCATTGGGAAAAGGATCGGTTGGGTGGGATACATGTCGGTGGGGCGCCAGGTGGCTTATGTGACCCAGGGAGGAGAGAGATGATCACTTTTTCCTGATCCAACTCTCCCGCCCCTAGACCCAGGCTGGGAAGTCTAGGACTAATAAAGTCTGTGATGAGTACCCACCGGGCCACACCAGACCCACCAGGTGGCCGCCAAGCCACACGGTTATGTTCACCGGGTCGTCTTGGCACAGAAGATCCTCACAAATCTTGGCCAAAATCCTCGATTTCTTGGGGATGCATGGACTCAGGTTGGGACAAGGAATTGCTCTTTGCAGTAAAGGAAAATCAGTCCTAGACCTTACCCGGGTTTATGGGGTTCTGGTCTCACCTCACAGAAAATCATTTGAAGAGGCAGATGAGCAGTGAAGTTAAGCAAATTTTATTTGGGGGTTTTTTGAAGGTGAGGAGGGAGGGAAAGTGAGATAGAGAGAGAAAGAGAGAGAGAAAGAGAGAGAGGGGGAGAGCGAGAGAGAGGGAGAGAGAGAGAGAGAGAGAGAGTAATGTGCTCAAGGGAGAACATGCACTTCTCCAAAGGTGAAGATAGCCTCTACACACACCCAAGCATTACAGAGGAAAGTTCGAGGCTCAAGAAGGGAGATTTGGTGAATTATGTGCTTGGGTGCCAAATGTACTCGGCCACATGGGCACAAGCAGCATATGGGCTCAGACAGCAGAAGCGTACCCACCCATTGTTCAAGGTGGCTTTTATAGGGTTTCTACAAGCCACCCCACTGGGTCTATCTACTTAGATAAGAGTCCCATTGCTAGGGTTGTTGCTAAGAGGCTAGAGTTGGGAGTGGTCTTCTTTGAGACTCCTTTTCTCTATCTTTGTTCCTGCTGGAGCGTCTCTCAGAGGGTGTCCCAGCCTTCTCTGGTCTGGGCTAGCCTAGGCTTAATCAGATCAGAGGAAGGAATGGAGGGTTCTCCAGGAATTTCCTTCAGGGTTTTTCAGTAGGGATGGGTCTAGTCTCCTCAGCATCTGCTGCTGGAGAAGGTCTTATCAGGTCTTGCTTTCCGGATGCACAAGGTGGGATAGACTTGGGGCTGGATTACTTCCCACAAATTTCATTGCCTTGATGCTGGGGTCCCTTCCATAATCGAACTGCCTGCATGAGGATGGAGAAAGGTAGC
The DNA here is from genome assembly GCF_029834395.1 of Sorex fumeus. Lineage (NCBI taxonomy): Eukaryota > Metazoa > Chordata > Mammalia > Eulipotyphla > Soricidae > Sorex > Sorex fumeus. Next base: position 28,328,992 of record NW_026606067.1, read on the forward strand.
TTTCTTAATATTTGCAGTTAGTAGGAAGAAATGCTAGGGAGTGAAGAGCTTCTTGTCAGCTATAGCATACTCCATTTTGAGGCAACCAAACCCTCTTCTACAAGACTGATTCTGATTTGAGACCAAGGTTCAACCAAGGTTATTACTATTTCCATTCAAAATACCTTTTTTTCCCTGTGATATCCTCAGCCATTTTACAGAGATTTAAGAAACCCTGGTGCCATGGCCTTCACACAGATCTGTCGCCAGAACAGGGAAACTTGGGGAATCAACTTTGGGGAGCTGACATGATTGTTTCTCGAGGGCAACCCTCTTGTTTTAAGCCTCAAGTCTATTTCCAATGCCTTGGAGAGGAAGAAGAAATGCAGTACAGTAGACTCTTGTGATGTTAGTGGGCAACACAGTTGGCGCTTGTGAAGTGGGGAGGAGAAAGATGGCCACATTCTTCCCATTCGCCTCTCGCGTGGAACCCAGGGTTACTGGGTTCTTGTTTCGCCTCGATGAAAAGACTCGAAGGAGTTGGGGCTGGAGTGATAATAGCACAGCGCAGGAGTAATTCCTGAATGCATGTATCAGGAGTAACCCCTGTGCATCGCTGGGTGTGACACAAAAAGAAGAAAAAAAGAAAAGAATAGAAGGAGCAGACGAGCAATGAAGTAAAACAGATTTGATTGGGAGGTTTTGAAGGGAAGGATGAAAAGAACGTGGGAGAGAGTGGAAAGGCCTGTGCTCCAGATAACCTGGGCTTCTCCAAGGGTGGAGAGAGCCCCTACACACATATCAGCATTAGACATGGAAGCATGAAAGTACGCATCACAAATGGGACATGTGGATGACACATGTGTGCGGGCACCACATGTGATCGGCTACATGGGCACAAGCAGCACATGGGCTCAGGTAGCATATATGTGCGCCCTTGCTTTGTTCAAGGTGGCTTTTCTAGGGTTTCTCCAAGTTGCCCCCATGGAGGGATACTCCCTAGGTAAAAGCCCCTTGCAAAAGGAGGTTGCCAGGTAGGTTGGGAGTGGTGATGTTCTTCTTTGAAATTCCTTTCCTGTTCTTTTGTTTCTACAGGAGTTTCTCTGGTTCTGTTCTCCTTGATAGGTGAGGGTCTTCTCAGGTCCTAGTTCCTGTTTGTTACTGTGTCCTGCAAGGTCTTCTTTTGCCATTGCCTCCGGACGGGGCCTTCTCTATCTGCTTGCCTGCTCCATGACTTAGAGTTCAAAGTTATTCCAGATTCTGACCTTAAGCATCCTGAAGCTCCATGGCTTGTAGCGTAAGTTTGTAGTTTCATTTTCCCGAAGCATGTGTCTATATCAGCACAAGGCTGCAGTGGGAGTGTGTGTATGAGGCATCTGTCGTTTGTGCCTGCCTGGCACCTATTCTGTATTCTTCAGAAAAACCCCTTGGGTTTGTTTTGGGGCACTGAACCCCACCCATTGGTTAGTGTTTGGCTGTGAATATCAGTCAAGGAACTCAGCTGTCCCCTCCAAAGCATTTGGATCTGTGACCCACGTGTAGTCAGTCAGATTCAGCCAGGAATTTAAACCAAGGAGAGATGTGACTTGAAAATGAGGGGAGAAATCGACCCCTAACATACTATTGTGAAAATACTGTTCATCATTCCCATTCTTTCAAACAAGAATCATCAACTTTTTCTGCATAGGACAAACCATTGCATGTTTTAGGGTCTGCGAGCCATCATTTGATTTTGGCCTCTGTCATAAGACCTATAGGGTTTTTTTTCCTTCAAGTTAACAATCTTCTAACTCTATTTCTTTTTGTTTGTTTGTTCGTTTGTTTGTAACCTACTGCAGGGACCAGATGTATTTCTGCCAAAAGCTGCTGGGTTTCAAGATTTGTTCTAAGCCTCAGAGAATCTGGCCATGAAATGGCTTAATCAGGAGCCAGGGAGGCTGTTCTTGCTGGCGACTTAGGGTCTCGTTGGGTTGGGGAGGAAAGGGTCAGCTCCATCCCCACCCCGTGAGACCCTGTGTGTCTCTTCACTATGAGCTCACATCTGACTCTCCAATGACCTGTCAACTGGAAGGCACATTATATATAAAGTTTTAATAGTTGCTGCTTAGAGCTCTGATTTTCGTTTGTGGAGTCTGTGTTTGGGGACATGGCTATTTCCTTTGCTCATAACACTGGAATAACAAAAGACATTAATGCCTGTTCATTCATTCATTCTTGTTCTTTTCTCCCCGCAATTGATTTCTTTTCCTCTCTTCCTGTCTCCTCTATAAGCACTGTGGTCAAAGGTGGTCTAAAAATTCCCCCTTTTACAACAATTCCTCATCGAGTAGTCTAAGTTCCACAGGAAAATGAGATCATTCTGTGTTTGTCTTTCTTCTTCTGGCTTCTGACTTCAACCTTTTATCTTCCAGTTCCAAGTATGGTGGAAGAAATGACATGATTTCATCATTCCTTGCAGCTGCATAGTATCCCATTAGGCATATATAACAATTCTAATAATCCATTCATCTCTCACTGGACACCTAGACTGATTTCATATCTCAGCTCCTGTACTGAAAGCATTGATGAAGAATGTGCATTTGTCTCTCTTTCGGTTCTGGGGATAGAGGCCCCAAAGTAGAGTTGCATACAGCTCATTTAACTGCGAATCCTACAACGTGTTTTCCACACGTGTTGTACCAGACATCATTCCCAACCGAAGTGGATGACAATCCCCTTGATCACCACATCTCTGCTAACAAGATTGTTCCTACTATTTTCTATGTGTGCCATTCTCTTTGGTGTGAGTCCATCTCATTGTCATTTTGATTTGAATTTCTCTGGTAGTACGTGGTGCTGAGCAATTCTTCTTGTGTCTACTGGCCATCCTACTCTCTTCCTCTGAGAAGTGTCTGTTCATTTGCTCTCCCTGTTTTTGGATAGAGTTTTGAATTCTCATTGTTGATCTTTGTATTTTATGTGTCCTGGATATCAAACCATTATCTGATGTGTGTAATGAATACATTGTTCCCCATTCATGTCGCGGTCATTTGGGTTTAGCTCATGTTTCTTTTGCCATTCGGAAGCTCTTTCACTTTATTGAGTTATGTTTGTTTGTCTTTTATTTTGTTTCCTCTGCGAGTGGACAGCTCCTGTTTTGTGAGTGTGCACAGTAATACTGGTTCAGGTTGGGATAAGAGACAGTGCAGGGGTTAAGTTGCTTGGAACTGATCTTATTTAATTCCCTTCGCCTTAGAAGGTCCATGACCTCCTCCCTATTTAGAAACCGGTCCTAGCAGTAATGGATCCAGCAAACTAAAGTACTCTATACCTCAGATTTACCTAAAACAATTTTAGTTCTGTATCCCCTACCAGTCTCCCCACCACCACCACCACCACCACATCATATCACCGCCCTGGACTGAGGGTCTTGTCAGGCCTGTAAACTCCCCCGTTACAAAAGCATAGCATTCGTTTACTGTATTCTTGTGCCCATACAAAAAGGACATTGGTCTGAATTCACTAGGAGAAGGACCTAAGGAGAAGAGACAAACAAGATTTACAAGTGAACAGCACAAACACAAAAGTTACAAATAAACACAGAGTACTGGGAGCACTGTGATGGGAGCAACCCAATAAACCTAAGCTCCCTAAGCAGCAAGGCAAAAAGGACAAACCAGTGTTCTCCTACAACGGGAAAGGTTATAAGCCAGGCCAGGGAGAAACTTAGGAAGCAGCAGCAACCACACCACACATGTGCCATGTCCAGGGCTCACCACTGCCTTGCAGAAGGGGCCCAGATCCCAGCAACTCTGAGTGTGCCTCAGACCCCCTTAAAAGTTCCCACTGTTGTGTCCAAGTTTCAGATCCCCAATTTCAGAGAGACCGAGTCCACACACGATAATGCAAAATCAAAGGGATTGTATTACTAGCCCAAGACAGTGCTAGCTCAAGCCAGGGTCCAAGTCTCATCCAATGCAGTGGAGTCTTGAGCAGGAACCGGACTCCAAATCACAAGCTGTTTATCTAGGGATCAGGGTTAAGAGGCAATTTATATACTGGTCTATTTTGAGCATTGGCCCTATTCCAATGGTGGTCAGCCATTAGGCAATGATTAGCAACAGTTTCTAAGGGGGGTACACTGACCCCTCATGACCAGCCAGACCCAACTGCCCAATTCCTTACATTACTCAACTGGGAGTCTAGCAGCAACCGCATGTCCTGCTTTGGGGAAACAGAAACTGAGGCTTAGCTGAACTCAATGTTAGCTGCAGCTTGTCCTGGCATGTTTCACCCTCACACCAACAAAGTTTCAAAAGATAAATTCCTTTTATTTCTTCTCTATTGAAAAATTTTACTTACCTGACCAATTTTGGCTTATGTGCACAGTAATATTACGAGTAAAGTTTTTAGCTTGTTCAGGCATAAGATCGCAATATATTCGTTCATTCATTCATTCATTCATTATCCTGTTATTCGTCGATTGCCTCGAGCAGGCCCCAGTAACGTCTCTTTCATCCTAGCCCTGAGATTATATTCAAGGCTCTTTATGAGAATGAGACCCATCATTGTTACTGGTAGTTGGCATATTTGATATGCCACGGGTAGTTTGCCAGACTCTGCCCTGTGGGCAGGCTACACTCGATAGCCTGCAAGTTTGTCATCGCAATATATATGTATCACAATCACAATCATCCTGTTGTTTGTTGATTGCCTCGAGCAGGCACCAGTAACGTCTCCTTCATCCTAGCCCTGAGATTCGAAAAAGTGCCACATTCAAGGCTCTTTCAGGTTCAGGAGAATGACACCCATCATTGTTGTTGGTGTTTGGCATATTGGGTACGCCACGGCGAGTTTGCCAGACTCTGCCGTGTGGGCAGGCTGCAGTTGGTAGCCTGCCACGTTGTCAAAAGCAGGAATGAGGTAATAAAGTGTCGTGCTTCCGGGAGCTGGGTGCTATAGTCTCTGGGTCTTGTATATACACATATAGATTGATATATACAGATATATAAAAATGCATTTCCTGCTTTTTTTACATATCCCTTATGTATAAGGATATGTAATCAAAGCAGGAAATGTATCAGTTTCATAAAAAAGATAAATTGCTTTCATTTCCTACTCAAATGATTTTTAGTTCGTCTTGAAACAGAGCACGTACACTTTCTCGATTCTTTTAATGCCCCCTCCTCTCCTGAAATCTGTATTATGAGTGACTGGGGTAGAGTCGGTGGGGGTGCAGGGTCCTGCCTCCTGAGCCTTTGCCAAGGTCAACGATTTATTGAGCAGTCAGTAACAGGGAGAGAGGGCAGTTCCCTCCCAAGAGGGTAAGCCTTGACCAGTGGGGAATGGGAGGAGCAAATACTTTTCTCTTCCTCTTCCAGGATCACTTCCGGTTCACCTCATTGACATCCTTGTAGGAGCAGCACAGGCAAAGACGCAGGTCAGGCACGGATCCGGTATGTTTTTATGGCTGACCTGTGATGTATGGCACCATGGATTAAGAAGGAAAAAGATTCACATCTCCCTTCCATCCAGTAATGCAACTTCTAGGAATTTACTTTAGAAGATTGCTAGACAGTCAGACTGATTTATAGAAGAATATGTATGGCAGGATCGCTCACACTAAGGTAGTGATACAAGCTCACAAGTAACACAGCAGTTTTTCGTAAAACGCGTTTGCAAATAGTGCCATAGCTATACAGCAGAATACTGAGTAGTCACTCAAAATCATAGTTAATATTTGTGGGGGATTTTGGTTTGTTTGGTTTTGGTTTTGGTTTAGAACCACACTCAGGGCTTACTCCTGGCTCTGCACTCAGGGATAACTCCAGGGGGTTGAAGAGACCATAAGGGTGCTGAGGATCAAAGCAGGGTCAACCATGTATAAGGCAAGCACCCTACCCACTGTACTACCACTCTGGTCCCCAAAGAGATCCACTGACATGAAGAAGAAGTTCATAGAAGATGTCAGTCTTTTAAGAGACTTAGTGGTGGGGCATATGCTTTGTGTGAAGTTTTAGGTTTGACTCCACGCATAACAAATAAATGACTACATAAAAAATTATACAACATAAAACTAGTTTTAAAAGTATGTCACAAAGTATTATAAGATGGGATCTGTATTACAGAACAATGGTTCTTAAAATGTTGTCCCTGGGAAAGGAATGTCAGTATCACTTAGAAAAACGCAAACAAATGACCCTACCCCAGACCTGCTCAATCAAACTGCTGCTGTGAATTTAGCAACCTGCTTTAAAAAGCTCTGCAGGTGAATCTAATGCTCGAATGAGCACTTTGATGATGAAAAAATGAGGAGGCTGCTGTATATATTTATGACATGTGTGAGAGCACTGTTTCCTGAAGTAGGAGAGACAGTATAGGGGTTAAAGCACTTCCTTTGCACATGGTCAGCTCTGTTTAATTCCTGACATGGTTTATAATCCGCTGAGCACAGAGGCAGGAGTAAGCCCTGAGCACTGCTCTACGGCAAGAAAGGAAAAGCAAACAAGTATCAACTTTTTCTGCATAGGACAAATCAGTACATGTTTTAGGATCTGCGAGCCATCATTTGATTTTGACCTCTGTCATGAGACCTGTAGGATTTTTTTCCTTCAAGTTAACAATCTTCTAACTCTATTTCTTTTTGTTTGTTTGTTTGTTGCAATATAGCATAGTCAGAAGTAGTTTCTTTTGCTTATCATTAAAGAGCTCTATCTACATAAAGGGAATCTTTTGGCTAATGAGTGACTCAGTTGACTGTCCTAACAACATCCAAATACTTGTGGGACTTTCTTTTTATGCCTGTCTCCTACTACTAGAATTTTCAGTAACAATTGTAGCATTTAACTAGAACAATTCAGCTTGCTGCACTCAGGAAACCCTCCGTGCAGGCAGAACTTTGGCAGCCGGTATCTCCTGTGCTCTGCCTAGGCCTGGCCCTTGGTGGCTTTTCAGTGTTATTAATAGGAAGTCCAATGACACAAAGTAAGGTGTCACTTTCTCCATAAGCTTTGAGGTACAGTCTGGGAGGAACTTGGCTCTTCCTGGAGACAGCCTAGTCCCCTCTGATCCCAGGTATATAACCTTTGTTGATTAATTTCTTTTTGTATTTTTGACGCACACCCTGTATTGCTGAGGATGACTCCTGGCTCTGCAGTCTGGTGCTGCTCAGGGATGGCTCTGCGTGGTGCTCAGGGATGGCTCTGGGTGGTGATCAGGGATCTCTTATGAATCTGCACTCAGAAATCACTCCTTGCCCTGCTCAGGGGACCACAACCAGTTTTGGTCAGCCATGGGCAAGACAAAGGCCGTATAAGCTGTTCTGTGGATTCCGGCGCTACCTTCACTTATTCTTCAGTAAGATGCAACAAAGTAGAGCAGCGGGCATGGTGGGGGTGTTCTGGCGTCTCTGAGCCAACAATATTTCTAAGGTTCTTCCATGTTGTTCCATGTGCCCTTACTTCACTCTCCATTCCTGGTCTCCTGTGTGCTTTGCTAGCTCCACCCTGAGATTTGTCTATCTATGCTCATGGCAAACATTTTGTTTCCAAAACATGACAGGAGCAAATCCAGTTGTAGGTGTGTGATCTTGAATTCTATTGATTCCTCCTGAAAAGGCGGAACCTTTTAGAAACTGTTGTATCTTTGACCATTTGGAGAGGGCGTTGGCGTGGAGTGGTAGGTGAACGGTTTCCTAAGGGACCAAATCAGGGAATTGACTCCTTGAGGGCCAAGGAGGTCAGCGTGTGCCTGAGCTGTCTCATCTTCCAGCTGGCCAGGAGTGGTGAAAGGTCAGTTTGGAGTGTGCGCTGTGACAGGGATGTGGCGCGTGGGAGCAGAGGCCCAGCGAGACAGAAGCTCCACTGGATTCAGTGCAAGTATTGGGGCTTCCTCATCATTAAGGAGGGAAACCAAGAGTTAAGGATGGTTTGTCCCAGGGGATGCTGAAGGCAGCACTCATGCTCATGGCTCACCGAGGATGTGGTCCACACCGGGAATGGTTGATTTGGAAGTTCAACTTCATCTTCTGACATTTGCATCACTGGTACACGCTCTTTGAACTTCTCAATCTCCTCCTCCTCCTCTTCCTCCTCCTTCACCTCCTCCTTCTTCACCTCTTCTTCCTTCCCTCCTCCTCCTTTAACTTCTCCATCACCTCCGCCTCCTTTACCTCCTTCTTCACCTCTTCTTTTACCTCCTCCTCTTCATCTTTCACCTCCTTCACCTCCTCTTCCTCATTCAACACCTCCTCCTCCCCTACCTCTACCTCCTTCACCTCCTCCAACTCCTCTTCCTCCTTCACCTCCCCAAAATTTACCTTCTCCTCCACATCTTCCTCCTGCCTCATCTTCTCCTCCTTCTTCTCCTCTTCCTCCTTCAACACCTCCTCCTCCTCTTTCATCTTCTCCTCCAACTTCTCCTCCAACACCTCCTCCTCCTCCTCCTCCTCCTTCACCATCTACCCCGCCTCCTTCACCTCCTCCTCTTTACCTCTTCCTCCTCCACCTCTTCCTCATGCTTCTCCTCTTCCTCCCCTTTACCTGCCTCCTCCCTCTTCTCTTCCTCCTTCACCTCCTCATCCTCCACCTCCTCTTCCTTTACTTCCTCTTCCTCCACTTCCTCCTCCTGCTTCACCTCCTCCAAAACCTCCTCGCCCTCTTTCACATCCTTCTCCACCTCCTCCTCCTCCTCCTCCTCCTCCTCCTCCTCCTCCTCGTCTTCCCCTCCTCCTCCTCCTCCTCTATCTCTTCTGCCTCTTTCACCTCCTCCTCCCTCACATCCTCCTCCTCCTTCTCTTCCTTCTCCTTCACCACCTCCTAACAACATCTACATACCTGTGGGACTTACTTTTTATGTCTGTCTCCTACTACTAGAATTTTCAGTAACAATTGTAGCAGTTCAGTAGAACAATTCAGCTTGCTGCATTCAGGAATCACTCTATGCAGGCAAAACTCTGTCAGCTAATGTCTCCTGTGCTCTGTCTATGCCTCACCCTTGGTTACTTCTCAGTGTTATTAATCGTATGTCCAGTTACACAAAGTAAGGTGTCACTTTCTCCATAAGCTTTGAGGTATAGTCTGGGAGGAACTTGGCTCCTCCTGGAGACAGCCGAGTCCCCTCTGATCCCCGGGGTGTAACCTTTGTTGATTAATTTCTTATTTTATTTTTGACGCACACCCTGTGTTGCTGAGGATGACTCCTGGCTCTGCAGTCTGGTGGTGCTCAGGGATGGCTCTGGTTGGTGATCAGGGATCTCTCATGAATCTGCATTTGCAAATCACTCCTCGCCCTGCTTGGAGGACCACACCCAGTTCCAGTCATCCACGTGCAAGACAAAGGCCCTATAAGCTGTTCTGTGGATGCGGGCCCTACCTTCCCTTATTCTTCAGTAAGATGCAACAAAGTAGAGCAGCGCGGGTGGCGGGGGTGGTCTGGTGTCTCTGAGCCAACAAGGTTTCTAAGGTTCGTCCGTGTGGTTCCATGTGTCCATACTTGACTCTCCTTTCCTGCTCTCCTGTGTGCTTTGCTAGCTCCACCCTGAGATATGTTTCTCCATGCTCATGGCAAACATTGGTTTCCAAAACATGAGAAGAGCAAATCCAGCTGTAGGTATGTGAATGTGAATTCTAATGATTCCTCAGAAAGGGCAGGAACCTTTTAGAAACTGTTGTATCTTTGAGCACTTGGAGAGGGCGCTGGCGTGGAGTGGAAGGTGCAGGGTTTCCTAAGGGACCAAGTCGGGGCATTGGCTCCTTGAGGGCCAAGGAGGCCAGCGTGTGCCTGAGCTGTCTCATCTGCCAGCTGGCCAGGAGTGGTACAGGGTCCGTTTGGACTGTGCGCTGTGTCAGGGATGAGGCCCGTGGGAGCAGAGGCGTCATGAGACGGAAGCACACAGCGAGCCGAGCCCTCTGGGCTCCACTGGTTTCAGGTCCCTTATCGGGGCTTCCTTGTGGTGGCTGAGTACTGTGCATTGGGTTGCAGTTCCCTGACCGCGCGTGACATGCCCCTCTCTTCTGCTATTGCTGCAAGGACTCGGGTGGTCCAACAGACACTCCATGTGGTGCTCCTGCTCTGGCTGTGGTGCTCATTGAGGGGAGAGCTGGTTTTCCTTTAGACATTCCTAAATAGCAGCCGTGCCACGCCCGGCTAGGAACGTGGGGGCACTGCTGGGGGTCAGACCCACAGCCTGGGATGCTGCCGCCAGAGCAGGCGCTCCTGTGGCCGAGCCACACCCAGGCCCCCAAATCACCTGTATGTCCTCTTGCCACGTGAAGGACATTTGTGTGGATTCCAGTGGACAGCTACAAATCAAACCAACAAGGGGTTTGATTATATTGGTTATTCTTATTATTTTTTATTTTTATTTTTTAATTTGGAGTGATAGCACAGCGGGTAGGGCGTCTGCCTTGCAGGTAGCCAACATGGCCGACCTGAGTTCGATTCCCCCGCCCCTCTCAGAGAGCCCGGCAAGCTACTGAGAGTATCTCGCCTGCACGGCAGGGCCTGGCAAGCTTCCCATGATGTATTCAATATGCCAAACACAGTAACAACAAAGTCTCCAATGGAGACGTTACTGGGCCTACTCGAGCAAATCGATGATCAACGGGAGGGCCTTTACTTTACTTTTACTTTAATTTTTTATTTTATATTTTTTATTTTATTTTCTTTATATATTTTCAATTATTTGTATTTATTTATTAATTGTGGTTTATTATTTTGCTTTATTACTTTATTCATTTTATTTTTATATATTATTAATTCATGTATTATTTTTCATTGATTACTATATTTATATTTAATTCAAATATATGTATTTCAATATATAATATAGAATATTATTATGTAAATATATTATATTGATCATAACATATTTAATGTAATATATTAATATAGTAAAATTTAATATGATATGTATAATTGTATAATTATTAATATAATAATTAATATATAATATATTTATTATATTCGCATTTTTATTTAACTCCGCTGCTCTTTGTTGGAGCAACGTTGTGGAAGAAAGAAATCTTTTCTTCGTTTTTCGACGAGTAACCTAGGAGTTATTTACTCCTAACCAAAAATGAGTGACAGAAGATCAAACGAATCTCGAAATGGTCCTAAAGTCTCTGCCGTTCCTATTCGTTCAAATGAAAGATTCTGTCTTTTATGCTGACTTTAAGAATACCAGACATTTTCCATTCGGGTCAGGGGTTGGATGATATTTGCTATTCGTATTATTTTTATTTTTTTATTTCATATTTTATATTTTTTATTTTATTTATATATTTTCATTTATTTACATTTATTAATTGTGGTTTATTATTTTTCTATTTCTCTTTATTTCTCTATTCATTTTGTTTTATGTTATTATTTATTCATTTATTATTTTTCATTGATTACTATATTTATATTTAATTCATATATATGTATTTTAACATATTTGATATATAATATGATTATATATCATATTATATTGATTATAACGTATTGTTTAATTTAATATATTAATATTGTGAAGAGTTAAGATTGATATTATTAGTATAATAATTAATATATTTATTATATTTACATTTTTATTGAACTCCGTTGCTCTTTGTTGGACCAATTTTGTGGAAGAGAAAACCTTGTCTTCATTTTTAGAGAAACCTAGCACTGATTTATTCATACCCCAAAATGAGTGACAGATAGAAGTTCAAACCAATTTCCAACTCGTCCTAAAGCCTCTGCCGTTCATATTTCTTCAAATGAAAGATTCTGTCTTTTATGCTAACTCTCAGAATACCAGACATTTTCCTTTTGGGTCAGGGTTCCTCCAAAGCCTGCTAAGACGGCCCCAGGGCAACTGCTAGTAATTCTCAGCAGATGGGATGGAAAGATTGAATGACTGAATGCTGTGGGACACTCAGCACCACTGTGGAGGTGCTCAAGGGGCTCAAGAGCTGTCCTTGGGACTAAGCTGTCCTGGAAATCGAACCCAATCACCTTCTGGGCAACTAATACTATCAATTGCTATATTTCTTTAAGAACTGTAAAATGTTGTCCATTTCTATAAATCTTTCCGATCCTCCACATCCTCACCAGATTCTGTCTTTTTGATGAACGTCCTCGGGTGGGATTAAAACCTCTCTTTGAGATCAGTTTGCTTGGAACTCCTGATTCGTGTTGAGCATCTTTTTCATGCGTGTCATGGGACTTGATAGGCAGCCTTTAGTACAATGGATTCAAACCCGTCGCCTATTTTGGGGGCATACCTGGTGGAACTTGAGAGCCATTCACAGCACTGCACTTGGGGTCACTATAGCTAGTGCTCAGGGGACCATGTGATGCTGAGGATCAAACAGGATTGGACACATGCACGAAAAGTGTCTTAACCTCTCAGATACTTCTCCGGTACCGTTTTGAAAGGTGGATGTTGTAGTGCTAGAAAGTCTGGTAGTGTGGTGGGACTCCGAATTTCTTTCCCCCCAGTGCTTGAGTGACCGTGAAAGGCAAGGATTGTGTGTGGGCCCCTGTATCCTAGGCATCTCCTCCAGCCATTTCAGCTCTCTCCGCAGAGCACATATTTTCATTTGAAAATGACTATATCGAACAAAACTCTTTTAAAGTAAGGTTTCATATTATACTTTACTAGGGCTGGAGCGATAGCACAGCGGGTAGGGCGTTCGACTTACACGCGGCCAACATGGCCGACCCGAGTTCAATTCCTCCGCCCCTCTCAGAGAGCCCGGCAAGCTACCGAGAGTATTGGATATGCCAGACACAGTAACAACAAAGTCTCCAATGGAGACATTACTGGGCCCGCTCGAGCAAATCGACGATCAACGGGAGGGCCTTATTTTAATCATTAGAACGATCATTTATACGCAGCCCTAAAAATGTTGAGGATTCTGAGGCTGGAGCACTAGTGCAGCCTGGAGGGCGTTTGCCCTCCACGCAGCCAACCCCAGCTAGATTGCCAGCGTCCCGTAGGGTCCCCTGAGCACCGCCAGGAGTAAATCCTCAGTGCACATCCAGGAGGAACCCTCGAGCATCGCCGGGTGTGACCCAAAAAGAAAACCAAAATGTTCAGAATTCTGTCCACATCCAAACCTCAAGTGTGTCATCAAGTGACCCTTTAGGACAGCATGCAGGTTTTCATGTGTTCATTCCTCCCAGAGATTAGAATATTTTTGGTACTTTTAAAAATACTTTATTACTATTCTAATCATATATCGATTGATAAAAGATCACCTCCTCTTTTACCTCCTCCTTCTCATCTTTCACCTCCTTCACCTCCTCTTCCTCCTTCAGCACCTCCTCCTCCTCCACCTCTACCTCCTTCACCTCCTCCACCTCCTCTTCCTCCTTCAGCCCCTCCTCCTTCTGGGTGGCGAGGAGGGTGGTGGGGAGGTGGAAAATAGAGTAGAATTAGCCTATGCCAGTTTTAAGTTGGTGAGTGCACGGAACCAGTCGGTCAAGGGGAGCAATGAGAGCAAGGACCTGGGTCCCCAGTCTGAGTTTTTGGATGCGACTGGGAAGCCCATTTCGATCACTATGTGGCCCGTGGTCTCTTGGACTGTGGCCTTCTCCTCCAAAGAGGACTGGGATGACTTCCCGCTCGCCTTCCTCCTCCTCAAGACATGCTCCATCTGTTGTTCAGGCTCTTGTTGGGGGATCGCCGAGCCTTGCAGCTGGAGGAAGATCGAATGGGGTGAGTTGGTTGGGTGTCCTTGGGAAAGGCAGTCCCTTCCTGGCCCCTCCCAGCACACATGGGCTTTCAAGGAGGTGTTGCGTGGAGGTGGCCCAGAATGTCCCATGGGAAAGTTGCAGGTTGAGAGAAATCGGAAGGAGGGAAACCAAGAGTTAAGGATGGTTGGTCCCAGGGGACGCTGAAGGCAGCAGTCATGCTCATGGCTCACCGAGGGTGTGGTCCACACGGGGAACGGCGGATTCAGAAGGTCAGCGTCGTCGTCTGACATGACCATCACTGGCACACACTCGTTGAAATTCTCCTCCTTCATCTCCTCCTCCTTCTCCTTCACCTCCTCCTTCTTCACCTTCTCTTCCACCTTCACCTCCTCCTCCTTTAACTTCTCCATCACCTCCGCCTCTTTTACCTCCTCCTTCACCTCCTCTTTTACCTCCTCCTTCTCATCTTTCACCTCCTTCACCTCCTCTTCCTCCTTCAGCACCTCCTCCTCCTCCACCTCTACCTCCTTCACCTCCTCCACCTCCTCTTCCTCCTTCACCCCCTCCTCCTTCTCCTCCTCCTCCTCCACCTCTTCCTGTGCTTCACCTCCTCCTCCCCTTTATCTGCCTCCTCCCTCTTCTCCTCTTCCTCCTTCACCTCCTCGTCCTCCACATCTTCCGCCCCTACATCCTCCTCCTCCTCCTCCTCCTCCTCCATCTCCTCCGCCTCTTTCACCCCCTCCTCCTCCTCCTCCTCCACCTCCTCCTCCTCCTCTTCCTCCCTCTCCTCCCCCTCTTTCACCTCCTCCTCCTCCTCCTCTTCCTCCTTCACCACCTCCTCCTTCATTCCCTCCTCTTTTTTCTCCTCCTCATCCTCCTTTGCCTCATCCTCCTGACCCTCCTCCTCCTCCTCTTCCTCCTTTTTCTCCTCAGCCTCCTCCTCCTCCTCCTTTGCTTCCACCTCTTGCTCATTCTCTTGCTCCTGCTCAGCTTCATTTCCTGTGGAAAGATCCCCAGGGTCACAGACAACCCAAGCCACGGGGGCCCCCTAGGGCAGATCTGGCTGGCTTCTGCCTCCCTGTACAGCCTTCCCTTCACACGCCCCCACCCACACCTCACCCCAAGCTAGATTCTCCCTCCTGGAGTCCCTGTCACTTACTCTTTGCGAGGGTGGTCAACACTTTGAGCTGAGCTCGGAGGTGGAGATTGTCTTCGTTGCTCTTTTTTAAAAGTTTCTAAAGGAAAGGGAAGAAGGGAGTGAGTGAGTGAGTGAGTGAGTGAGTGAGTGAGTGAGTGATCGAGCGAGCAAGGAAGTCTGCTTCAGGTCTTCCTGCTCAACGATACAGGGCCCCGCTCTCACTTGAAGTCTTTCGACTACGCAGTTATATTTCTTTCGCTGTTCTTTCAACTGTTTCCCGAGCTGGCGCTCCTTTTCGACGGCTAACAGTTGCAACGTGACCAGTTTTTGATGGAGCTTGTCTGCGCACTGCTGCATCAATCGAACATAGCAGTCTTCCAGTAGCAGCTGACTCCGGATCTCCTGGTTCTTCTTTCGCACCTGCGGGTATAAAGCTGGAAGTAAGGATGGGCAGCAGGGGCAGCCTGACTGTTAAGCACAGGTGACTGTCACACTCAGACTCCTTTGGCCAAGAAAACAATATATGGCACGGTCTGTTCCCCACATAGGTCCTCATGGTCTTACTCTCAGGACCTAAGTAATGACACTCCCACCCACACACACCACCACAACCACCACTCAGGCCCTTGCCTCCGTGCCTGCCTCCCATCTCCCAGGAACCTTCCTCCCTGGCTTGAAGCTCCTGAATCTTGGTGGTGTGTGGTGAAGTTTACACTTCAACCCAGGGCTCAAACCCTGCTTTGTGCCCCCCCACCCCCCGCCCCGCGTGCCCCACCCCTCCCCCCATCTTTTTGACTCCATCGTGTTACTTACAACAGCCTTGACTGTGATGTCCAGGCCCGGCCTTAATATGACATAGAGACCTTTGCATCACCCTTCTCCCTTTCCCTAGTGGGAACTGCCATGGTTCTCCCTTGTGCTGACCCCAAGCAACACCTCCCCCTTTCAGGCAGGAGCCGCACCCCCGCTGGAGTAGGGCCTACCTGGACGCTTAATTCCGCAAAGGTTTGTTCGAGAAGTTCTACTTCTTCTACAACCTGTTCTTTTCTGGCTTCTCCACTCTGGAAGACCCAAGTGGGTTGGTCAGGCAGAGCCCCCCCAGGCCCTTCCCTGAATGCCTCCTGCCCACCCCTATGCCCGTTATCCAAGTAGGGCTCTGGGCCATCGTTCCTGGTCCCTGCTTGCTGATGGAGGGGGAAGAGGGAAACAAAATTTCAAAACAACGCAGTCAATCAAGCAGAAGAGAAAACAGCAAGGACGGGTCGACAGGGGGGAACAAGAGAGACACCCCCACAGTGGGAATGCAGCCAGCGGCTCGTGCAGATCTGGCAGAGGGCATGGCACCTGCCCTGCCATTTTTCCCATTGGACAGTATTTTCCATTGCAGCCCGAAAGGTCACCCTTCACCCCGGTCCTTCATCTAAAGGGAGCAAAGAGGACAGAGCCAACCAAGTCCAGGGAAAAGGGAGTCAAAGTGAGACCAGGTGTCCAGGGGTGGCAGGTCCCCTTGGCATGGTGCAAGAGAGAATAAAGGGGCCATTGCAAAGAGGCACATGAGCAGCACCACATGTCTTTGACTGCAGGGTGCCCCTGCTCCATGGTGAGGCTTGGAATGTTGCACGTGAGAACAAAGGGGCCATTCCAAAGAGGGCCCCAGGCCAGTACCACACATGCCCCTGCCTGTAGGATTACACTGTCCCATTGCAAGGCCTTTTTTTCTGGGGGGGGGGCATGAATCCCTTGAATCAAGCCTATGAGAATGGGGTGGAACCCAATAGGGCCCCATCCACCCACCTAACCTTCTCCATTGTAAGACCTAGAACTAGACTTCTGATGAAGCGGCTCGCATCCACAAAGGGGGCAACAGCTAAATGATCATGGCTTGTGGCAGATAAAAGCAATAAGGACCCTTGTTTCCTGAGGCCGCCCAGCATGCTGAGGGAAGCTCCTTAGGGCGCCCCAGCCCCGCGTCTCGTCCTAACTCAATCTCAAAGGCCAAACTTGCCCACTGAAGTGAAACACTGGAGGCCAGGACTGAGGCGGTGCGCCCCATGTCAGGCCAAGCAGATCCTGAGCAGGTGGGGAAGCAGGAGCAGAGTTTGTGTGGGTGCCCTCCGCCTTCCACATTCCTAAACGTCCCAACAGCACCCCTTGAGCAGCTATGTGCTTGGGATGTCCTGCAGGGCAGAACTCACCCCAGTCAGCAGTTGGAAGTGTCGGGAAGTGGCGGTGTTCTGGCCACTGTCTCCGCGGTTGTTGTTTTTCCTCTGCTTCCTTTGTCCTGGGATTAGATCGTTGTCTTTCTCGAACTTGTTGAGCTGCAGAAAAGCAAAGCAACAGCTGCTTGAGCCTGCTTGTTCCCCTCCCACTGACACAAGTTCTCTTGCACTGGTCTCCATGGGAGGAACCCAGTGGGCTACCCAGGAGGATGGTGCTTGTCCCCAGGAGGGAAGCCCCAGAGGTTCCTGGGCCGGAGTCCACAGGAGTTCCCGGAGGGCAGCAGCTGCTGGGTGAGACTGGTTCAAGACTTGGGTGGGTCTGGAAAGGGCTGGGGGGTTCATCAGCCAGCGGCCACACACTGACCACTGATGGGTCATCCTAGGGCCTTGGGCTAGACCCAGGAACCAGGTCCCAGCACTTTTTTCTTACCATTTCCCTGGCTCTAGCGATCTGTTCTTTCATCTCTTCATTGGCATGGAACACCACCGGGGGTGGGGGTCGGGGCCTCATCTCCTTCCTGTGCTTCTCCATGAGGATTTGTCCTCAAGGACGGCAGTACTGAGAGAGGGTGCCCCAAGAGGCCGAGGCCACGCATTTATAGAGGGGGTCCATGGGTGTGGCCCAGGTTCTGCAACCCCATTGGCCAGTTAGAATTCCAAAGCCCTCTGGGGCCCCTGTTTCCATGGCCTACAGCCCTGTACAGAGAACAGGGACATCACAATGGAGGCTGCAACCACTGCTGCTCAGGCAGCACTTGGGCCTGGGGGAAGCTCCCCATCCCCACGCCAGGATCCCCAGCACTCCCCCTTCCCCAACATGGCTCTGAATGGCAAGACAAAGAGTGGGAAAGGAGCGTCCTCAGAGAGAAAGTGCCCGACTCCATGCCCTGACCCTTCCCGCCTTGCCAGAGTTCAGGCCACCACATTCTCAATCCCAGAATTCATATCAGAGATGCCTAACCTTAAGCCCTGAACTGCATTTCTGCCCTCTCCATATGGGTGTCTAACATTTTCATTCGTACCTCTGCTGAAGAGTGAAACCATGAGACAGAACACTGACTGATAGGAGCCTTTCAGGCTTCTGAATCTGAAATATCAGCCCCTTTGTGGGCAGCAAGGGTTGTTCTCGTTGCATGATGGTTTTCAAGAGAAGAACCCCGTGGATGGTCAAAGTGCTAGGGTCTGTGATCGAAGGAACGAGTGCAACACAAATGTGAAAGTTGCACAGAGCTTGCTTTCCTGCCAAGCAGAGAGTCCAGATGCTGATCGATCAAGTGACCAGGGTCTTCTCCCCAGAGAGAGAACCAGACCCTACCTCTCTGCGCCCCTTTTAGACCCCGAACCTGAACTGTCCACCGACCTATTCCCTGTTGGCTGGGCCTCGGGGCAATCAGGGACTTTGTGGCTCGGGATTGGCGGCCTTGGCTGGGTCTATTCATTCAGCGATTTCCTTCTCTCCGCTATGGGTCCCTCATCGGCAGAACTTGGTAGTCATTCCAGCTGGGTGGGCTTAGGTGGGCCCTCTCACAAACACGGGGCCAGCACAGCTCCAAGGACGCGAGGACAAGCTTTGCCTACTGAAGGCCTGGATTTGATCCCCAGACCACCTGGTACCCTGAGCATCCCAGAAGCAACCCCTGAGCACCCTGCCTGGAGAAGCACCTGAGCACCGTTGGGTGGGAACCTTAAGCAAAGCACATCCCAGAATAGAGGACCGTATCCACCCTGGGATACAGCAAGAGGCAGGAAATCGGTGACTGTACATTGTG
The DNA here is from genome assembly GCF_029834395.1 of Sorex fumeus. Lineage (NCBI taxonomy): Eukaryota > Metazoa > Chordata > Mammalia > Eulipotyphla > Soricidae > Sorex > Sorex fumeus. Next base: position 28,347,741 of record NW_026606067.1, read on the forward strand.
TGCCTGTGGGTAGGCTTCAGAACTGTTGTAGCCACTCAGCAGCTCTCCAGCTCCAATGGACCCTAAGAGACATCCAATATCCCCCGGGAGCCCTGGCCTCCACCCCCACATCCAGGGAACAGTGACATCCCATGGAGGCCGCACCCACTCTAGCTGGACCTGAGGGAAGCTCCCCAGCCCCACCCCAGGTTCCCCGGCCCTCCTCTTTCCCAACATGGGACCTCTGAATGCCTGTGGTAGAGTGGGCAAGGCGTGTTCTTGGAGAGAGAGAGAGAGAGAGAGAGAGAGAGAGAGAGAGAGAGAGAGAGAGAGAGATCTATTCTTCTAGGCCCTGACCCTTCCCTCTGGGCCCTAGTTCAGTACTGGAGCGGAGCTGGTACTGGAGGTGGTTCCTCTCCTCACACATGTTGAGAAGAAAGTGGGGAGGCAGGTGAAGCCCTGATTCTAAGTCAACTTTGCCCTGCTTGTTCGCTAGTTTGGAAGGAACTGAAGTGAATGAACCTAGAACTGATGGGATGTTTTGCAACCTATGAACCCCACAAGAGGGCTTGGCTCATCCAAATGCATGTGAAATCTCTTGATTATTCAATTCTTAAACATTGTTTTCACCAAGTGGCAGGACTGCGCCACGGATGCTGAATTTGGGCCACACAGAGGTTCATTACACCGGTCTGAGTATATTTTGACTTTCTTCCTAGTGAAACGAATTAAAATAATAATCATCACTCTGCTGGTGCCTCAAACTGATCGTTCATGATCTTGATGAAGAAGTCTGAGGCATGAGGCTCTTCGGTTTGAGGCTCTTCGTGTTCCTAGATCGAACAGACGCCATTGGGCTACACTAGCGCGGGACAGGGAGAGATGGAGACGTTACAGGCGCCCGCTCGAGCAAATCGATGGTTCATGGGAAGTCAAATGATCAAGTGATGCTAGTGACTGATATAATGTAAGCTATTTATTAATTAAAAAGCAAATTTAGATTGTTCTGTTTTGTCTAGAGTTGATTTTTTATTGGAAGATTTAATTTTCCCAACATTGATCTTTTTTTGATATTTTTTGTGAATATAATGTAATTCTTGATGGATTTGAGATCTATTGTTGGGAATTTTGAGAAAATTTGTTCTGATTTTCTTTTTGTTTTATTTACATAAGTTATATCGGATCACGGTGAGATACAGTTACAAACTTGCATGACTGCATTTCAGTCGTACTATTTCCAAGCACCCGTCCCTCCGTCATTGCACATTTTCCACCATCATTGTTCCCAGTGTCCCACCCTCCACCCCCACCCCATCCCACTCCCTGCCTCTGTGGCAGGTAAAATCCTTCTCTCTCTCTCTCTCTCTCTCTCTCTCTCTCTCTCTCTCATTTTGGGCATTATGATTTGCAATGCAGTTACTAGAGGACATCATGTTTGGTCCTTAGTCTACTTTCTGCACACATCTCCCACCCTGGTCATCCCTCCAATCATCATTTACTTAGTAGTTCTGTGCGGGAGAGTGATCCTTGAACACAGAGGGTTCCTAGTGAAGTTCATGAAAAGTCTTTTTTTTTTTTCTGTCATCGTTCTTGGTCGTGCCCTGTGGTACTCCTGGGCTCCTCTCTCTGTGATGCTTAAGGTCGCTCTATAGTGTTCAGGGGACCATGACTAAGTTCAGGGCTCCTGCGAGTAAAGCATGGATTGTAGCTTTTTCCGTCCTTGTCCTGGCTCTGCCTGTGTGTTTGTCTGCTTCTGGGGATCCAACCTAGGCCTTCATTCTAGGTAGTATGGGCTCTAACACTGAGCCACATTCCCCATTTTGCTGAGAAATCTTTCTCAAGTTCCCTGTTGGTGCTGCTTGAGAACACTCCCCCACCGAGACCCCATTTAGTAGCACAGATATCAGAGATATCAGATGGGGCTCCTGAAACCGCTAAAGGGTGTGTTTGGCAGAAACTTCTAGAAAAGCAGGTGCCATGGGGCCAAGTTCATCTTGCAATTCATTGGTCACATTAGTGCTCAGTGTTCATGCACAGGGCTAGGTGTTGATGGGAATCATGTGGTCATGAGGATGGTGAGGGGAGTCTGGCTCGGAACTTCCCCCAAAATCAGTCATCCCCTCAGATTATTAAGTAGCTATTTGAATTTAGGGGGTAGGAAGGAGCCACATCTGATGGTGCTCAGGGGTTACTCCTGGCTCTGTGCTCATGAGTTACTCTTTTGACTCGTTTTTCTCTTTTTTTTCTTTTTTGTTCTTTGCTTTTTGGGTGACACCTGGCAATGCACAGGGGTTACTCCTAGTTCTGCTCTCAGGAATCACCCCTGGCGGTGGTGCTCAGGGTCCCATATGGGATGCTGGGAATCGAACCCGGGTTGACCATGTGCAAGGCAAATGCCCTACCCGTTGTGCTATTGCTCCAGCCCCTCACGAATTGCTCTTGACGGTGATCAGGGAACTTTATGCAGTGTCAGGAATCAAACCTTTGATTCAAGGCCAGCAACTAAACGTCTCTTCTATGCCCCACCCACAACTTGATTATGCCCGCAGCTTAGAAATCCGGGAAGCTACATTGCAAAGAAACAAAGATACATGTAAACATCTCAAAAGGTTCTCACCTAAAGAAGAAAATTTGTAACTGTATAGTGATGGATGGGAGTTGACTATTGGTGACTCATCCTAAAGTATTCTGTGTGTGTGTGTGTGTGTGTGTGTGTGTGTGTGTGTGTGTATCACTGTAGCACTCTCCTCTGATTGTTCATTGATTTGCTCGAGTGAGCACGAGGAAAGTCTCCCTGTGAGTCTTGGTGTATATGTATATATCATTATGTATATGTATATATAAATTGCATCACATAATATGCAATGGTAAGTGTTAATTATTACCATCAACCAAATTACAGCACTTTGCACCAGAGTTCCTACCAAACAAGGTAAAAAGAAATAAGGAAAGGAAAGACAGTATAGGTGTTAAACAAGGCACTTGTTGGATTGAATTGAAGTAGACAGATTTAACCGGAAGGCCAGAGCAGTTGAGAGGATAGATCATTTGGGAGAGAGGTAATAATTGTACCGTACAGATAGGCATGTGAGTTTGAGGACTGGGTGAGTTCAAGGAGAAAGGAGGTGTGGAGGGTAGAATACAAGTCAAAAGTCGAAAATACATAATTTTCAAAGTTTTAACAGCTTTCTCTGTACCATGAGATTTCCTACACTATTGAACGCTTGTACCGACCCAAGGTATTCTTCTCATTTCACTGCCAATAAAATATATAAACATATTTTCAGGCCTAGGTGGCAGAAAAGTGTACACTGTCTAAGAGATAGGTGTTAGAGCATTCTAGGATTGAAATCCAGTCATGAACAACTCTGTAACTGTGTGCCACTGAGAGATTCAGTATAAGAAATTCCAAACATCATGGAGAAAATCCTATGACTCATTTCCATATTGTAGCATCGTGAATAGTTTTACAGCTAAAAAAAAATGTTTTCAGGATTCGGTCCAGAGAGATCGTACAGGGGTGAAGGCACTTGCCTGGGAAATAACCAACCCAGGTTCAATTTCAGGCACGACAAATGGTCCCTAAAGCTCTGCCAGGCGTGATCCTTGAGCCAAGAGCCAGAAGTAAGACTTAAGCATTGTTAGCTGTGGAGCAAATACCAAAAGCAAACAAAAATCATTTTCAGAAACATCATTTCAACGATCTTCATTGATCGTAGAGTCAATACTCTGAGAACGAGGTTTCATTATTCCCATTTGACAATTGACGGCATGAGGTCTACTCAGGCAGGTAAACGAGCTAAGGTCACACCAAACTAGAAGCCACCCCAAACACCGGACCGCATGTCAAGTGCTTTTGCACCGTGTCAGTCTCACAATCTCTTCCAGAAAAGCTTTGAGGTGGAAAAGGAGCCCAAAGGCGTGTTCTTGTTCTCACGTGCCTCGGGTTCCAAAGGGGAAACATGAAAAGAGGCATACAAAATAGACTGTGACCTTGGTCTCAAATATTTTAATGGATTTGATACCACAAAATATGGTGAAATGTCCACTACTATTGTCAGGATGAAGTGGAGATCTCTTTCTACAGGGGATTGGAGCATCTCTCCGAAGCGGCAATCCTGAGCTGAGAACATGCTGGCCAAGCAAACAAGCAAAGGAAAAGTTCCTGGCCATCGTGGAAGAACTCGAATATCTGAGGATCGACCAGGAGCGGGTGCATTTGGACTAGAGGGAGAAAGAGAGTGAAAAGGGACGGCAGAGAGAGAAGCAGAAGCCTTTGCCCCAAACTCTCTTTTCTTCGAACCTAACCATGCTCTTTTGCGTAGAATTCATCCAACTGCCCCTTACATCTTCTTGAAGTGTCAAGAAAAACCAAGGACCAGTCCAGAGATGCTGATTCTGAGCCTCCTATTTTGGCTATTTTTGTATGTGAGGAGCACTGCTGGGGGTGCTCGGTGGACCATTTGGTACCAGGGAACCAACTGAGGCTCCTGCGTGTGGATATGTGCTCCAGAACTTTGCGCTATCTCCAGGACTCTGAAATCTAATATTTTCTAGGAGTAGGTTTGCCAGAGAAACACTAAGAGATTCTGGAAATGTATCACACTAACACTTTCTCCTTTTCATCTGCAAGCTGGCGTTGGTAGGGGAGACATTGTTTGCGGCTGAGAATTACTGAGTCAAGACAACATGGTGCTTTCTTTGAGGGAACACACGCTCCTTCCATACTCAATCCATCTTGAGGTGGAGAGGATGGGGCCATTGCAATGCCATATGCTCCAAAATACGAAGGGAGAAACCTACTCTTTTTAGTTCCACAGCAGCCGAGTTTATGGACTAAGTCCTTGGTTTCTTAGAAATGAACCGACAGAGGTTACAACTGCAAAATCACTTGAGGTCAAGTGGAAGTCAATTGATTCAGAGCACCTGCCAGCAGGATTGTTGCCCTAACAAACTCTCCTTTCAGGAGGCAGGAGTTTGGGCTTGGTTTTTCTAGAAGGGCGAAAGCTGAAATCTGAACACTCGAAGCAGTCTTCTGGAGCCATAGCCACAAAGTCTCGACGGACAAGGAGCATGGCCAGGACTCAGGGAAGACATATTTCACATCCCCGCAAACTCTGCATGCGGCTTTCTAACAAGAAACTAATTTTGATGAAATCTGCTATCCGCATCTGGCTGTCCTCGCCAGGGACCTTTGAGGGGGGCGGGTTGAGTTTCCCTTCCCGCCCAGACCAGAGCCCCGGCAGCTGAAAAACCCCAGAACCCTCCACAACCATGCTGAGACCACTCTCCACACGCATGAAGGTACCGGCAGAGGAACAAAGGCATGCGGGTCCCGGGGCCGAGATCTCCAAGCCTGCTCGGATTGGGACTGAGCATCCTCCACCCAGACCCTCGAAATTCCAGTAGGCAAGGGTCAAACCCACCAAGTGGCCCCCTCGCTCCGGGTAATCCCATCAACGGCCAAGACCCAGAGACTATAAAACCCAGCTCCCGGAAGCATCTGATTATCTCATTCCTACTTTGGACAAACTGGCAGGCTACCGAATGTAACCTGCCCACAGGGCAGAGTCTGGCAAACTCCCCGTGGCGTCCTTAATATGCCAAATACCAATAACAATGATGGATCTCATTCTCCTAGCTCTGAAGGAGCCTTGAATGTGGCACATTTAAAAAAAAAAATCTCAGGGCTAGGATGAAAGAGACGTTACTGGGGCCTGCTGGAGGCAATCGGCAAACAACAGGATGGTCGTGATTGTGATTCTTTTCTTTTTGTATTTTTGAGCCACACCCTGTGTTGCTAAGGATGGCTCCTGGCTCTGCAATCTGGTGGTGCTCAGGGATGGCTCTGGGTGGTGCTCAGGGATCTCTCATGAAGCTGCACTCAGAAATCATTCCGAGCTGTGCTCGGGGGGCAGGGACCACACCGGGTTCCAGTCAGGGCTGTGCAAGACAAATGCCCTGTGAGCTGTGCTCTGGCTCGGGCCCTATCTTAGATTCTTCTTCACTCAGATGCAACAAAGTAGAGCAGCGCGGGTGGCGGGGGTGTTCTGGTGTCTCTGAGCCAACAAGGTTTCTAAGGTTCGTCCATGTGGTTCCATGTGTCCATACTTGACTCTCCTTTCCTGCTCTCCTGTGTGCTTTGCTAGCTCCACCCTGAGCTGTGTTTCTCCATGCTCACAGCAAACATTGGTTTCCAAAACAAGAGAAGAGCAACTCGAGCTGACCGTGTGTGAGCCTGAATTCTGGTTCCTCCGGAAAAGGCAGGAACCTTTTAGAAACTGTTGTATCTTTGAGCACTTGGAGAGGGCGCTGGCGTGGAGTGGAAGGTGCAGGGTTTCCTAAGGGACCAAGTCGGGCATTGGCTCCTTGAGGGCCAAGGAGGCCAGCGTGTGCTGAGCTGTCTCATATGCCAGCTGGCCAGGATCAGTTTGGACTGTGCGGTGTGTCTGGCACCGGGTGCGTGGGAGCAGAGGCCCCCCACCCCACCCCCACCCCCCAGACGGAAGCACACAGCCAGCCGAGCCCCCTGAGGTCCAGTGGATTCAGTGCGCGGATCGGGGCTTCCTCATCCTGGCCGAGTACCGTGCATTGGGTTGCAGTTCCCTGACCGCGTGACACGCCCCTCTCTTCTGCTGTCGCTGCACTGACTCGGGGGGTCCCACAGACACTCCATGTGGTGCTCCTGCTCTGGCCATGGTGCTCATTGAAGGGAGAGCTGGTTTTCCTTTAGAGGTCCCCAGATAGCAGCCGTGCCAGGCCCGGCTAGGAATGTGGGGGCACTGCTGGGGGTCAGACCCACAGCCTGGGATGCTGCCGCCAGAGCAGGCGCTCCTGTGGCCGAGCCACGCCCAGGCCCCCAAATCACCTGTTTATCCTCTTGCCACGTGAAGGACATTTGTGTGGATTCCAGTGGACAGCTACAAATCAAACCAAGAAGGGGGTGGATGATAATTGTTATTCTTATTATTTTTATTTTTTATTTCATATTTTAAATTTTTATTTTATTTTATTTATATTTTTTCATTTATTTACATTTATTAATTGTGATTTATTATTTTTCTATTTCTCTTTATTTCTTTATTCATTGTTTTTATATGTTATTATTTATTCATTCATTATTTTTCATTAATTACTACATTTATATTTAATTCATATCTATGTATTTTAACATATATGATACGTAATATGATCGTGTATCATATTATATTGATTATAACATATGGTTTAATTTAATATATTAATATTGTAAAATTTTAATATTGATATTATTAGTATAATAATTAGTATATTTATTATATTTACATTTCTGTTGAACTCCGTTGCTCTTTGTTGGAGCAACGTTGTGGAAGAGAAAACCTTGTCTTCGTTTTTAGAGAAACCTAGCACCGATTTATTCATACCCAAAAATGAGTGACAGATAGAAGTTCAAACCAATCTCCAACTGGTCCTAATGGCTCTGCCGTTCATATTTGTTCAAATGAAAGATTCTGTCTTTTATGCTGACTTTCAGAATACCAGACATTTTCCTTTTGGGTCAGGGTTCCTCCAAAGCCTGCTAAGACGGCCCCAGGACAACTGCTAGTAATTCTCAGCAGCTGGGATGGAAAGATTGAATGACTGAATGCTGCGGGACCCTCAGCACCACTGTGGAGGTGCTCAGGGGGCTCGAGAGCTGTTCTTGGGACTAGGCTGTCCTGGAAATCGAACCCAATCACCTTCTGGGCAACTAATACTATCAATTGCTATATTTCTTTAAGAACTGTAAAATGTTGTCCATTTCTATAAATCTTTCCGATCCTCCACATCCTCACCAGATTCTGTCTTTTTGATGAACGTCCTCGGGTGGGATTAAAACCTCTCTTTGAGATCAATTTGCTTGGAACTCCTGATTCGTGTTGAGCATCTTTTTCATGCGTGTCATGGGACTTGATAGGCAGCCGTTAGTACAATGGATTCAAACCCGTCGCCTATTTTGGAGGCATGCCTGGTGGAACTTGAGAGCCATTCACAGCACTGCACTTGGGGTCACTATAGCTAGTGCTCAGGGGACCATGTGATGCTGAGGATCAAACAGGATTGGACACATGCACGAAAAGTGTCTTAACCTCTCGGATACTTCTCCGGTACCGTTTTGAAAGTTGGATGTTGTAGTACTAGAAAGTCTGGTGGTGTGGTGGGACTCCGAATTTCTTCCCCCCCAGTGCTTGAGTGACCGTGTAAGGCAAGGATTGTGTGTGGGCCCCTGTATCCTAGGCATCTCCTCCAGCCATTTCAGCTCTCTCCGCAGAGCACATATTTTCATTTGAAAATGACTATTGAACAAAACTTTTTTCAAGTAAGGTTTCATATTATACTTTACTAATCATTAGAACGGTCATTTATATGCACCCCTAAAAATGTTGAGGATTCTGGGGCTGGAGCACTAGTGCAGCCTGGAGGGCGTTTGCCCTCCACGCAGCCAACCCCAGCTAGATTACCAGCATCCAGTAAGGTCCCCTAAGCACCGCCAGGAGTAAATCCTCAGTGCAGATCTAGGAGTAACCCCTGAGCATCCCTGGGTGTGACCCCCCCAAAAAAATGATCAAAATTCTGTCCACATCCAAACCTCAAGTGTGTCATCAAGTGACCCTTTAGGACAGCATGCAGGTTTTCATGTGTTCATTCCTCCCAGAGATTAGTTTTTTTTTGGTCCTTTTAGAAATAATTTATTATTATTATTCTAATCATACAGAGATTGATAAAAGTGGTAAGGGGTGGCGAGGAGAGTGGTGGGGAGGTGGAAAATAGAATAGAAGGAGACTATTCCGTTTTTAATTTTGTGGGTCCCGAAACCAGTTGGTAAAGGGGAGAAACGAGAGCAGGGACCTGAGTCCCCAGCCTGAGGTTTTGGATGTGACTACGAAACCCATTTCTATCACGATATGGCCAGGGGTCTCTTGGACTGTGGCCTTCTCCTCGAAAGAGGACTGGGATGATTTCCCGCTCACCTCCATCCTCTGGAAGATGTGCTCCATCTGCTGTTCATGCTCTTGTTGGGGGAGGAACGATCCGTGCAGCTGGAGGAAGATCGAATGGGGTGAGTTGGTTGGGTGTCCTTGGGAAGGGAAGTCCCTTCCTGGCCCCTCCCAGCACACATGGGCTTTCAAGGAGGTGTTGAGTGGAGGTGGCCCAGAATGTCCCATGGGAAAGTTGCAGGTTGAGAGAAATCGGAAGGAGGGAAACCAAGAGTTAAGGATGGTTGGTCCCAGGGGACGCTGAAGGCAGCAGTCATGCTCATGGCTCACTGAGGGTGTGGTCCACATGGGAATGGCTGATTTGGAAGTTCAATGTTGTTGTCTGACATTTGCATCAATGGCACATGATTTTTGAACTCCTCCTCCTCCTCCTCCTCCTCTTCCTCTTCCTCCTCCTCTTTATTTACCTTCACCTCCTCCTTCTCCTTTTTTCCTCCTTCACCTCCTCCTCTAAATTCTCCATCACCTCCGCCTCCTTTACTGCCTCCTTCACCTCCTCTTTTACCTCCTCCTTCTCATTTTTCACCTCCTTCACCTCCTTTTCCTCCTTCAGCACCTCCGCCTCCTCCAACTCTACCTCCTTCACCTCCTCCACCTCTTCTTCCTCCATCACCCCTCCTCCTTTACATCCTCCTCCTCCACATCTTCCTCCTGCTTCCCCTCCTCCTCCTCTTTCTCCTCTTCCTCCTTCACCACCTCCTCCTCCTCTTTCCTCTTCTCCTCCAACACCTCCTCCTCCGCCTCCTCGTTCACCATCTCCCCGTCTCCTTCACCTCCTCCTCTTTTACCTCCTCCTACTCCACCTCTTCCTCGTGCTTCACCTCCTCCTCCCCTTTATCCGCCTCTTCCCTCTTCTCCTCTTTCTCCTTCACCTCCTTGTCCTCCACCTCCTCTTCCACCACATCCTCCTCCTCTTCCTTCACCTTCTCCTCTACCTCCTTCACCTCCTCCTCCTTTACTTCCTCTTCCCCCATTTCCTCCTCCTGTTTGACCTCCTCTACCACCTCCTCCTCTGCTGTCACATCCTTCTCCACCACCTATTCTCCTCCTCCTCCTCCTCCTCCTACATCATCTCCTCTGCCTTTTTCACTTCCTCCTCCTCCTCTTTCAACTCTTCTTCCTCCTGCTCTTGCTCCTCTATCACCTCCTCCGCTGTCACATCTTTCTCCACCACCTCTTCTCCTCTCCTCCTCCTCCATCATCTCCTCTGCCTTTTTCACTTCCTCCTCCTCCTCTTTCAACTCTTTCTCCTCCTCCTCTTGCTCCTCTATCACCTCCTCCTCCCCCACATCCTCCTCCTTTTTCACCAACTCCTCCTTCATTGCCCCCTCCTTTTTCTCCTCCTCATCCTCCTTTGCCTCATCCTCTGGACCCTCCTCCTCCTCTTCCTCTTCCTCCTTTTTATCCTCAGTGTCGTCCTCCTCCTCCTTTGCTTCCACCTCTTGCTTCTTCTCTTGCTCCTGCTCAGCTTCATTTCCTGTGGGAGGATCCCCAGGGTCACAGACAGCCAAAGCCAGGGGGGCCCCCTAGGGCAGATCTGGCTGGCTTCTGCCTCCCTGTGCAGCCTTCCCTTCACACGCCCCCACCGTCACCTCACCCCAAGCTAAATTCTTTCTCTTGGGGTCCCTGTCACTTACTCTTTGATAAGGTGGTCAACACTTTGAGCTGAGCTCGGAGATGGAGATTGTCTTCTCTGCTATTTTTCAGAAGTGCCTAAAGGCGAGGGAAGAAGGTGGGGAGTGAGTGGACAAGGAAGCCTGCTTCAGGTCTTCCTGCTCAACGGTACAGGGCCCCCCCCCTCACTTGAAGTCTTTCCACTTCACGGTCGTGTTTCATTTGCTGTTGTTGCAACTGTTTCACTTACTGCCGCTCCTTTTGGACGGCTAACTTTTGGACTGCAGCCAGTTATTGATGAAGATTGTCTGCGCACTGCTGCATCAATAGAACATAGGAGTCCTCGAGAATGAGCTGACTCCTGACCTCCTGGTTCTCCTTTCGCACCTGCGGGTATGAAGCTGGGAGTAAGGACGGGCAGCAGGGGCAGCCTGACTATTAAGCACAGGTAACTGTCACACACCGACGCCCTGATTCAAGGAAACAACATTTGGGGCGGACTGTTCCCCGCATAGGTCCTCATGGTCTAACTCTCGGGACCTAAGAGATGCCACTCCCACCCACACATACCACCACGACCCCCACTCAGGCCTTTGCCTCCTTGCCTGCCTCCCGCCTCCCAGGTAACTTCCTCCCTGGCTATAAGCTCCTGACTCTTGGTGGTGTGTGGTGAATTTGACGCTTCAAGCCAGGTGTCAAACCCTGCTTTTTGCCCTCCCCCACCCCACCCTACCCCATCCCGCGGACACCACCCCTGCCCCCATCTTTTGAACTCCATTGTGCTACATACTTCAGCCTTGACTGTGATTTCCAGGCCAGGCCCTAATTGACATAGAGACGTTCGCATCACCCTTCCCCCTTTCCCTAGTGGGAACTGCCTTGGTTCTCCCTTGGGCTGGCCCCAAGCAACACCTCCCCATTTCAGGCAGGAGGCGCACCCCAGCTGGAGCAGGGCCTACCTGGACGCTTAATTCTGCAAAGTTTTGTTCGAGAAGTTCTACTTTTTCTGATACCTGGTCTTCTCCATCTTCTCCACTCTGGAAGACCCAAGTGGCTTGGTCAGGCAGAGCCTCCCCACCCCCTCCCCTGAATGCCTGCTACTCACCTCTACCCCCGTGATCCAAGTAGGGCTCTGGGCCATCGTTCCTGGTCCCTGCTTCCTGATGGAGGGGGAAGAGGGAAACAAAATTTCAAAACAACTCAGTCAATTAAGCAGAAGAGAATACAGCAAGAACGGCCGAGGGGGGAACAAGAGAGACCCCCACAGTGGGAATGAAGCCAGCAGCTCCTGCAGATCTTGCAGAGGGCATGGCAACTGCCCTGCCACTTTTCCCATGGGACAGTATTTACCATTGCAGCTGGAAAGGTCACCCTTCACCCCGGTCCCTCATCTAAATGGAGCAAAGAGGGCAGAGCAGACCAGGGCCGGGGAAAAGGGAGTCAAAGCGAGACTAGGTGTCCAAGGGTGGCAGGTCCTATTGTAATGGTGTAATAGAGAACAAAGGGGCCATTGAAAAAAGGGGCATGAGCAGCACCACACATGTCCTTGACTGCAGGGTGACCCTGCTCCATGTGAGGCTTGGAATGTTGAAGGTGAGAACAAAGCGGCCATTCCAAAGGGGCCCCTTGGCCAGTACCACACATGCCCCAGCCTGAGGATTACCCTGTCCCATTGCAAGGGTTTTCTTTTAGGGGGCCATGAATCCCTTGAATCAGGCCCATGAGAACGGGGTGGAACCTGATAGGGCGCCATCTACTCACCTCACCTACTACATTGTAAGACCTAGAACCAGACTTCTGATGAAGTGGCTCGCTTCCACAGATGGGGCTACAGCTAAATGATCATGGCTTGTGGCAGAGAAAAGCAATGAGGACTCTTGTTTCCTGAGGCCGCCCAGCATGCCAATACCTGAGGGAGGCTCCTTACTGCGCCCCAGCCCCTCGCCTATTCCCAACTCAATCTCAAAGGCCAAACTGGCCCATTCAAGTAAAACACTGTGGGCCAGGACTGAGGTAATGCGTCAGGCCAAGCAGAGCCCAAGCATGTGGGGAAGCAGAACCAGAGTTTGTATGGGTGCCCCCCTCCTTCCACATTCCTAAACGTCCCAACAGCACCCCTTGAGCAGCTATGTGCTTGGGATGTCCTGCAGGGCAGGACTCACCCCTGTCAGCAGTTGGAAGTGTCGGGAAGTGCTGGTGTTCTGGCCACTGTCTCCGCAGTTGTTGTTTTTCCTCCGCTTTCTCTTTCCCGGGATTAGATCGTTGTCTTTCTCGAACTTGTTGAGCTGCAGAAAAGCAAAGAAACAGCTGCTTGAGCCTGCTTGTTCGCATCCCACTGACACAAGTTCTCTTGCACTGGTCTCCATGTGAGGAACCCAGTGGGCTACCCAGGAGGATGGTGCTTGTCCCCAGGAGAGAAGACCCAGAGGTTCCTGGGCCAGAGTGCCCAGGAGTTCCAGTAGGGCTACAGCTGCTGGGTGAGACTGGCTGAAGTTTTGGGGGTCGGGGCCTCATCTCCTTCCTGCGGTTATCCATGAGGATTTATCCTCAAGGACGGCGGTACTGAGAGAGGGTGCCCTAAGAGGCTGAGGCCACGCATTTATAGAGGGGGCTCATGGGTGTGGCCCAGGTTCTGCAACCCCATTGGCCAGTGAGAATTCAAAAGCCCCCTAGGGCCCCTGTTCCCATGTCCTACAGCCCTGTACAGAGTACAGGGACATCACAATGGAGGCTGCACCCACTGCTGCTCAGGCAGCACTTGGGCCTGGAGGAAGCTCCCCATACCCAACATGGAGCCAGGAGCCCCAGCACTCCCCCTTCCCCAACTTGGCTCTCTGAATGGCAAGGCAAAGAGTGGGAAAGGAGCGTCCTCAGAGAGAAAGTGCAGGATTCCATGCCCTGAAACTTCCCGCCTTGCCAGAGTCCAGGACAGCATATTCTCAATCCGAGAAATCATGTCAGAGATGCACAACCTTAAGCCCTGGACTACATTTCTCCCCTCTCAATATGGGTCTCTAACATTTTCATCCGAACCTCTGCTGAAGAGTGGAACCATGAGAAGGAACACTGAGTGATAGGAGCTTTTCAGTCTTCTGAATCTGAAATTTCTGCCCCTCTGTGGGCAGCAAGTGTTGTTCTCGTTGCATGATGGTTGTCAAGAGAAGAACCATGTAGATAGCCAAAGGGTTATGATCTGTGATCTAAGGAATGTGTGCAGCACAAATATGAAAGTTCCACAGAGCTTTATTTCCTGCTAAGCAGAGAGTCCAGATGCTGATCGATCAAGTGACCAGGATCTTCTCCCCCAGAGAGAACAAGACCCTACCTCTCTGAGCCGCTTTTAGACCTCGAACCTGAACTGTCCACCGAACTATTCCCTGTTGGCTGGGCCTGGGGGCAACCAGGGACTTTGTGGCTCGGGATTGGCTGCCATTGCGGGGTCTGTTCATTCAGTGATTTCCTTCTCTCCCCTATGGGTCCCTCACCTCCTGAACTTGGTAGTTATTCCAGCTAAGTGGGCTTAGGTGGGCCCTCTCACAAACATGGGGCCAAGGACGCGAGGACAAACTTTGCCTACTGAAGGCCTATGTTTGATCCCTAGACCACCTGATAGCCTGAGCATACCAGAAGGAACTCCTGAGCACTCGTCCTGGAGAAACACCTGAGCACCGTTGGGTGTTGAATTTGAAGCAAAACACATCCCAGAGGAGAGGACTGATTCCGCCCGAGGATACAGCAGAAGGTAGGAAATCGGAGACCGTATATTTTGTGCCTGTGGGAAGGCTTAAGAACTGTTGTAGCCACTCACCAGCTCTCCAGCTCCAATGGATCCTAAGAGAAATCCAACATCCCCTGCGACTCCCTGGCCTCCACCCCCACAGCCAGGGAACAGTGACATCCCATGGAGGCCGCAACCACACTAGCTGGACCTGAGGGAAGCTCTCCAGCCCCACCCCAGGCTCCCCAGCCCTCCTCTTTTCCAACATGGGATCTCTGAACGCCTGTGGTAGAGTGGGCAAGGCATGTTCTCGGAGAGAGAGAGAGAGAGAGAGAGAGAGAGAGAGAGAGAGAGAGAGAGAGAGAGAGAGAGAGAGAGAGTACATTCTTCTAGGCCCTGACCCTTCCCTCTGGGCCCTAGTTCAGTACTGGACCGCAGCCTGTACTGGAAGTGGTTCCTCTCCTCACACATATTGTGGGGAATGTGGGGGAGGCAGGTGATGCTTTGATTCTAGGTCAACTTTGCCCTGCTTGTTCGCTAGTTTGGGAGGAACTGAAGTGAATGAACCTAGAACTGCTGGGATGTTTTGCAACCTATGAACCCCACAAGAGGGCTTGGCTCATCAAAATGCACGTGAGGTCTCTTGATTATTCAATTCTTAACCAATGTTTTCACCACGTGGCAGGACTGTGCCATGGTTGCTGGATTTTGGCCACACAGAGGTTCATTACAACATTCTGAAGATATTTTTACTTTTTTCTGGTGAAATTAATTAAAATAATAATAATAACTATGTTGGTGACTGACTTAATGTAAGACATTAATAAAAAGCAAATTTAGGTTCTTTTATTTTGTCTAGAGTATATTTTTTATTGAAAGATTTAACTTTCACATTATTGATTTTTTTAGATATTGTTGGTAAATATAAAGTAATTCTTGATGGATTTGAGATCTTTTTTGGGAATTTTAAAAAAATTGTTCTGATTCCTTTTGTTTTTTTTTAAATAAGTTACATCGCATCACAGTAAGATAGAGTTACAAACTTGCAGGATTACGTTTCAGACATAGTTTCCAAGCACCCGCCCTCAGTCAGTTCACATTTTCCATAATCATTCTTCCCAGTGTCCCACCATCCACCCCACCGCATCTGACTCCCTGCATCTGTGGCAGGTAAAGTACTTCTCTCTCTATCTCTCTCTCTCTCATTTTGGCATTATGATTTGCAATGCAGGTACTTAGCAGACATCATGTTTGGTCCTTAGTCTACTTACTGCACACATCTCCCACCCTGGTCATCACTCCAGTCATCATTTACTTAGTCGATCTATGTGGGAGAAACTGATGCCAAGACAACCTGCAGCTCATCGTAAGTCTCAACTAGGTCTCAGTTTCTGTCTCCCGGGAGCAGGACTCACAGATGCTGGTAGACTCCCAGTTAAGTAATGCACCTCCAGAATGAATGGGTATTGGGCAATTGGGTCTGGCCAGTCACGAGGGGTCACTGTACCTTTCTTAGAAACTCTTACTCACCATTGACTAGTTGGCACCACCATTGGAATAGGGCCGATGATAAAATTAACTCAGTCTATAGAGTGCTGTTAACTCGGAATCCTATAGAAAGTGCTTGTGATTTGGAGTGGAGGTCCTCGTCAAGACTCCACTGCGTTGGAAGAGACTTGGATCCTAGCTCGATGTACTGCTGGCTTGGGCTAGTAATCAAATATCTTTGCTTTTATATTATCCTATGTGGAACAGTGTCTCTTGGAAATTGGGGATCTGAAACTCGGGCAGAACAGTTTCTTCTCCATCCCAAGGGCCTTTTCCACAGCACGTGGGGTCAGCTTTCAAACCCTGGAGTGATCTGCCTGGCCCTTATCTCTGCTTTCCTTTGGTGTGAGAGTCACATCACATTACTTTCTATTGCACAAATGAGTGCAGTTATGCTTTGTTTGTCCCTCTATTTCTAACTATTGACCTTAGCATGGCTCTCTGTGTTGATCCACTTAGTCGCAAATTTCATGGTTTCATCTCTTCTAACCGCTGCATAGTATTCCATGGTGTAGATGTAACAGTGTTTCTTTAACCAGTCATGTGTTCTTGGGCACTTAGGTTTTTTCCAGATTCTGGCTATTGTTATTGTGTGACTTTAGGAAGGAGGATTGTTGTAGGCAGGATCAACGGCAAGTACATGGATAATAGAAGACTCGTTTGGGATCTTGCCCAGACACCTCAAGCTTGACCATTTGAGTGACAGTTCAGTGTCCAATGATGAGCAGCACATCCCTCTCACCTGAGGCATCCTTTTGGTTCCATCCTCTGGTATCTGTCCTGCCCACACTTGGCAGGCTTCAGGAGATGGAAGGGAACTTGAGTAGTAACACCTCTGGCTTGTGGCTCTGCGGAGTCCGGAGCAAGTGGCCACTTGTACCCTGGTTCCCAGTCTTGGGTCAGGGGCTCACGGTGGAAGCTGTATCTGCAACCTTCCCTGCGCTAGCTCCCTTCCCAGAATCCCTGAAACTTTTGTCCTTTAGCAAAGAATGAGTCACACTCAATTTTTCTTCTCAGATCGTTTGAGAAGGGGAACCTTGTGGGGCCTGGAGATAGAATCCGGGCAGGAACTCCAGCCCTTTGAGCTGTCATCTCCCAGGCCTCTAATGTAGCTTCATACACAACACAAATTTGCAAACCCAGTGCTTAGAATGAATAACAGATTTGACTTGATCATCCTAAGTTCAGTGTTGTATGAAGTTGTATCAAGAACCTATAATTAGTCAACAGGTTGTTATTGATGACCTGGAATGATAATTGAAAGAGCGCCACTTAGCCCCTGAATGCCAGTTTATTGTGCGAGGATAGCTCTCACATGAGTGAGGCTCTGGGATCCATGCCCCATCCTGGACTGGAGTAGGCCTGGGGAATCTGCCACTGAAACTTCTTGGCATGAGTCTCAGGGTCAGAATTGCCTGGTACATGAATTGTCATTCCTTTGAACTGTCTGTCCTCAATTTGAAGGAAATGTTTCTCTTTTCAGTTGCATGACTTGACGTGTGGTGGGAAAGGCTTCTGCACAGTATCTGAGAGCCAATATTTGGGTTCAAAACAGCATCTCAGGAGTGAAAGTAAATACCATCCCAATGCACAAGTGCCCATTTCCCCAAAGAGCTTCGTTTTCTCCCACTTCCTCCTTCTGATCTGGGCTCCCAACTCGGGGTGCATTATCTTCAACAATCCTAGCTGCATTTCAAGACTATCCCTGAAACAGGGTCAGCCAGACTCTGTAGAACTTCCTCACCCACAATCAGGAATACACTGAAAAATGAAGGGAACTCCCCGCTTTCTCCACTTGCCACACCCCACCCCTCCTCTTTGTCTCAGAACAGATTTGGCCCATGGTGACACTTCAGTGAAAACAAACTACTTTTCTGCCTTATTTTCATGTGGGATTCTCTCTCCTGGATTTCCAAAAATTCTGCTCCAGAAGTGTTATATGAGATGTTCTGACTCACAACCATGAAAAAGACTTCTTACACCTCCACCTTTGGACAAATTACTATCGAAAAGAACTTGCACTCACCTTCACATTACCTGGAAAACTTTAGGAAATAAAGAATGAAAATCCCATCCAGACCAATAGACAGAATTGGAGGGTAGTACTCTAGAAGGTAGTGATTCTAGCTCCAGTGAAAAGTAAAAATAAGGAGGACCGTTGGTCAATTGCGTTCCTTGACCTCTCTGCCTTGCAATGAATGCAGCATTGTTTCCAATAAGCAAATAGACTGTCTGCATAAAACACGCTTTCCATGCAGCTAACTAAGGTTTCATTCTCGCATTGTTCATTGATTTCCTCGAGTGGGCATGAGTAAAGTCTCCCTTGTGAGTCTCATATATATATATATATATATATATATATATATATACACACATATATATATATACACACACACACATATATATATATATTTGTATAACATAATATACTTTTCTTACTTTGGACAAACTGGCAGGCTACCGAATGTAACCTGCTCACACGGCAGAGTCTGGCAAACTCCCCGTGGCGTACCCAATATGCCAAATACCAGTAACAATGATGGGTCTCATTCTTCTAGTCCTGCAACAGCCTTGAATATGGCACTTTTTAAAAATATCAGGGTTAGGATGAAGGAGATGTTACTGGGGCCTGCTCGAGGCAATCGATGAACAACAGGTGGTCGTGATCTTGTGATCGTCGTGATCGTAAATGTATTTGGTAAGTTTTAATTATTACCATCCACCAAATTACAGCACTTTGCACCATAGTTACTACCAAACATGGAAAAAAGAAATAAGAAAATGAAAGACAGTGTAAGATGTCAAACAAGGCACTTGTACTGAATTGAAGTAGACGTATTTAACTGGAAGGCAAGAGCAGTTGAGAGGATAGATCATTTGGGAGAGAGGTAATCTTTGTACCATATAGATAGGCATATGATTTTGAGAACTGGGTAATTTCTGGGAGGAAGGAGGACTGGAAGGTAGAATACAAGTAAAAATCCAAAATATATCATTTCAAAAAGTTTTAATCATTTTCTCTGTAACACAAGATTTCCCTCACTATTGAACACTTGTGTAGACCCAAGGAATCCTTCTTATTTAACTGCCAATAAAAGATAAAAAACATATTTTCAGGCCTAGGTGGCCGAAAAGTGTACACTGGTGAAGAGATAGGTGTTGGAACATTGTAGGATTGAAATCCAATTATGAACAACTTTGTAACTGTGTGCCTCTGAGAGATTCACTATAAAAAAGTACAAACATCATGGAGAAAATTGTATGACTAATTTCCATATTGTAGCATCGAAAGTATTTTTATAATTAAAAAAATTGTTTTCGTGATTGGGTCCAGAGAGATCTAGGTCCAGGGGTTAAGGCACTTGCCCGGCAATTAAGCAACCCAGGTTCAATTTCAGGCACCTCAAATTGACCCCAAAGCCCCACCAGGAGTGCTCCTTGAGCAAAGACACAGAAGTAAGACTGAAGCATTGCTAGATGTGGCCCAAATACCAAAAGCAAACAAAAATAAGTTTCAGAACATTATTTCAATGATCTTCATTGATCGTAGAATGAGGAATCTGAGAACGAGGTTTTATTCTTCCCATTTGACAGTTGAAGGCATGAGGTATACTCAGGCAGGTAAACGAGCTAAGGTCACACCAAAGTAGAAGGCATCCCAAACACTTGACCTCATGTCAAGTGACTTTGCAGCTAGTAAGTCTCACATTCTCTTCCAGAAACGCGTTCAGGTGGAACATGAGCCCAGAGCCACATTCTTGTTCTCACAGACCTCATGTTCCAAAGGGGAAACCTGAAAATAGGCATACAAAATAGACTGTGAACTTTATCTCAAATAGTATAAAGGATTTAGATACCACAAAATGTAGTGCAATGTTCACTCCTATTGTCAGGATGAAGTGGAGATCTCTTTCTACAGGGGATTGGAACATCTCTCCGAAGCAGCAATCCTGAGCTGAGAACATGCTGGCCAAGAAAAAAGCAAAGGAAAAGTTCCTGGCCATGGTGGAAGAATTCGAACATCTGAGAATCTACCAGGAGCTCCTTACATCTTCTTGGAGTGTCAAGAAAAATCAAGGACAAGTCTAGAGAGCTGATTCTGTACCTCATATTTTGGCCATTTGTGTATGTGAGGAGCACTCTTTGGGGTGCTTGGTGGGCCATTTGGTACCAGGGATCAAACGATCAAACTGAGGCTCCTGCATGTGAATACGTGCTCCAGAACTTTGTGCCATCTCCTGGACTCTGGAATCGAATATTTTCTAGGAGTAGTCTTGCCTGGAAACACTAAGAGCGTTTGGAAATGAATCACACTAATATTTTCTCCTTTTCATCTTCGAGCTGGCATTGGCAGGTAAGACATTCTTTGCGGCAGAGAATTGCTGAGTAAAGGCAACATGGTGCTTTCTTTGACGGAACACATGCTCCCTCCATAATCAATCCGTCTTGAGGTGGAGAGAATGGGGCCATTGCAATGCCGTATACTCCAAAATATGAAGGGAGAAACCTACTCCTGTTGGTTCCAGAGCAGCCAAATTTATGGACTAAGTCCTTGGTTTCTTAGAAATCAACCAACAGACTTTATAACTACAAAATAACTTGAGGCCAAATGTAAGTAAATTGATTCTGAGCACCTGCCAGCAGGATTGTTGCCCTAACAAACTCTCATATCAGGAGGCAGGCTACCGAGTGCAGCCTGCCCGCATGGCAGATTCTGGCAAACTCCCCGTGGCGTTACCCAATGTGCCAAATACCGGTAACAATGATGGCTCTCATTCTCCTAAACCTGAAGGAGCCTTGAATGTGACACTTTTTCGAATCTCAGGGCTAGGACGAAGGAGATGATCCTGGTGCCTGCTGAGGCAATCAACGAACAACAGGATGATTGTTATCCTGATGTGCTCTTTGATGTGATCTCCAAGAAAAATAAAACAATTAAAAAAAAAAAAAACGTTTCTATTTGGAGGCTGCATCCAGCAGTGTTCAGGGCTTAATCGTGGCTCTGGGCTCAGGGGCCACTTTGGAGGGACTGAGGGACCTTCTGGGTTTTCTGGATCCAAATCCCTGTTGGCCCCATGCAAGGCAAGCACTCTACCTGCTGGACTCTCTCTCCAGACTTCAAATGATATCTATTTTTGCCTTTTTTTTTGGAGCCAGAGGTGAGAAGCACACTTAGTAGTGCTGAGAACTTACTCCTGACTCTGGCCTGGGCTCAAGGCAGCACCTTACCTGCTGTACGGTCACTCTGGCACTCCCAAATTCAAATTTCTTGTCTAGTTTCAACATTTTTGTTCGTTTAGGGGTCACAACCTGCCATGCTCAGGGGTTACTTCTGCTTGCACTCAGGGATTCCTCCGGGCAGGCTAGGAACATCATAGTTTTAATATGTTACTTAAGGATTTACTGGAAATACTGGGGGCTGTGATAGCACAGTGGGAAGGGCATTTGCCTTGCATGCGGCCTACCCGGGGTCGATGACTACCATTCCATATAGGCCCCTGAGCACCTCGAGCAGTGATTCCTAATTGCATGACCCAGGGGTAGCCCCTGTGCATCACCAGGTATGACCCAAAAGAAAAAAAAATATTTACTGGAAATAGTAGTTAACTATACAACAAAGTGATGATGGTGAAGAAGAGGAGGAAGAAAACAATGACAAATGACCACAATGAGGAACACGATGGTTTCTGTCATTGATTGAGAGCTTTGTGCCAGGACCTTTGTAGGGTTTTAGTTCCTTTGCTACTCATGTCCTTGTGAGGTAGAAGCTACAGTAATAACTCATAGTGTGCTTATACTAACTGCTGCTAATATCAGTATTAGATCAGAAAGAAAACTAAATATCAGAAACATGCCCCAGGGTTGGAATACCAGTCGTCATTTAGTTAGAGGAACAAGGAGAATTTTAGTTTCCCCAGGACTCAGGTGAGACATATTTCGCATAGCCGCAAACGGTGCATTCTAAGAAGAAACTAATTTTAATTATATCTGCTATTTGATGTGAGCGCCAAGGCAGGTGAAAAATTATTTTTTTAATTTTTGCATTTGGAGGCTGCAATGAGCAGTGCTCAGGGCTTATTCCTTGCTCTGGGCTCAGGGGCCACTTTTGGAAGGACTGAGGGACATTCTGGGTTTCCAGGAATCAAGTTCCTATTGGGCCCATGCAGGGCAAGCACTCTACCTGCTGGACTGTCTCTCCAGACCTCGGTCCCAGTCACGGTCCTCCTGTTGTTCATCGATTTGCTCGAGCGGGCCCAGTAACGTCTCCATTGGAGACTTTGTA
Source organism: Sorex fumeus (assembly GCF_029834395.1). Classification (NCBI taxonomy): domain Eukaryota; kingdom Metazoa; phylum Chordata; class Mammalia; order Eulipotyphla; family Soricidae; genus Sorex; species Sorex fumeus. The sequence continues at coordinate 28,369,900 of NW_026606067.1, forward strand.
GTTACTGTGTTTGGCATATTGGGAATACGTTACGGGGAGCTTGCCAGGCTTTGCCATGCGGGCGAGACACTCTCGGTAGCTTGCCGGGCTCTCCGAGAGGGGCGGAGGAATCGAACTCGGGTCGGCCATGTGGGCTGCGTGCAAGGCAAAAGCCCTACTGCTGTGCTATCGCTCCCACCTTTCTCCAGACCTCAAATGATATCTATTTTTGGCTTGTTTTTTGGAGGGAGAAGTGGGAAACACACTTAGTAGTAGTGTGACTCAGGGCTTACTCCTGGCTCTGGCCTGGGGGCAAGGCAACTACTTAACTGCTGGACTATCACTCTGGTCCTCCCAAATTCAAATTTCTTGTCTCGTTTCAACATTTTTGATTGTTTGCTGATTCTGAAAAAAAAGATCCCAACCTGAAAAGATCGTTTGCTTGAAATTAAGGAGACTCCTTTGTTCCTACCTATATCTGAGCAATTGTGTTTGCTTTCTTTTGTTTTGTTTTGTTTTGTGTTTACTTTCTTGAGTCTCTCCTGGCGATTCAAAGGTTTCCTGCTGGTTCACGCACTCAGGAATTACTCCTGGCAGTGTTCAGGGGACCATATGGGATGGTGATGATCAGAGGACCACATGGGATGCTGGGAATCGAACCAGGATTGGCCGCGTGCAAGACGAAAGTCCAACCCGCTGTGCTATGGCTCCAGCCCCTGAACAATTGGTGTCTTTTGGAAGATACTAAGCAGCAGAGATAAATAGATTGCAAAGGCTGGGTCAGGGCTGGGATGATTTCAGCGGACTGGTGCAGTGGGTAAAACACTGTCTTGCAAGTGTGAGATCGTGAGTCGGGTCCCTGGTGCGCTCCATCTGCCCGAAGCTCAGTGCTCGAAGCCCTGCTCCCACAGTGTTATGATTTGGTATGCAATTTCCAGGTAGGCACAAGCTTTGCAACTGGGGTTGGCAGGCCCCAATGAGCCTAAACAAAAGACATGTGAATGTGAGCAGGTGTGTGAGTAACCCAGCACTGCAATCAGACACGTGGGAACTCCCAGTCTTGGGGATCACGGCCATAGAGGGAAGGTATGGGATGCTTAGTCTCCTGGGTGACCACAGAAGGCAGCAGCAGCTCTCCCCCTTGCCACCTGCTTTGGGGGGCCTTGGGCCACTCCTGCACCCGGGGCGCCTTTTGCCATGAGGCAGACAGAGGAGGAAACGAGGGCCAAGCCGGTTGAGTGATCAGTTGTCGTTTCTTTCATTTTCCTCATACGCCTGTACCAGTCTGTCTGAGCCCACATATTCTAGTCTCACACTGCTCCTCATTCCTGCTCCTTCTGTCTGTCCCACACAATCTTCCGTGCTCCATCTCAAAGCCTGTGCTCTCTCTTGCCACGTGCCTCTCCTGTATTCTTCCTCTACATATTTCTTTCTCAGTCCCCCTTGCTAGTCTCTCTCTTCTCCATCTTGCAGCCCTGCTCTCTCTCTCATCTCTCCCAACTCTCTCGTCTCTTGCTCACACCGCACTGGGGGAAGAGACTTCACTCAGTCGGGTAGCATAAGCAATATAGGAAAGAGGGAACAGTCCAAGCCACGAAAAGTATACCCACCTGGGGTGGCCCAAGCAATTTCTCCAAACACTCTATACATCGTTTCCCCTTCTCTATCTGAGCTACATTTTCTCCCAGCATCTGCTGCCAGCTTCCAAGCCGTGGAGCACACCTCCTGTTAGTTATCTCAAGTATTCTTGTGTGTTTGTCTCCCGTTCTGTTACTTAATATTCCCTTAGATGAGTGCAGTCTTTCAACGTATAGCCCTCTCTTTCTGACTCATTTCACATAGCATAATACTTTCCCCCTAGAACCATTTAAAAAAAATGTTAGGGAAACACCACGACTTAGAGTTGTAGACTTACAGAATTTTGTGCTTGGGTTTCAGTTATACAATGATCAAGTACCCATCCCTCCACCAGTGCCCGTTCTCCACCACCACAGATACCAGTATCCCTCCCATCCCCCCTCTCCTGCATCCCACCCTGCCTCTGTGGCAGGGCATTTCCTTTTGTTCTCTCTCTCCTTTTGTGTGCTGAGGTTTGCAAAAGAGGCATTGAGTGGCAATCATGTTCGGTCCAGAGTCTACTTTCAGCATGCTTCTCCCATCCTGGAACGAGCCTCCCAACACCCTTTATTTGATGCTGCCTTCTCTATCTGAGCTGCCTTTTTCTCTAAAATGTGTGGTTGGCCTCCAAGCCATGGAGTAAACCTCCTGGTACTTATCTCGGCTATACTTGGGGGTTAGTCTCCTATTTTGTTACTTTATATTCCCCAGATGAATGCAATCTCTCTATGTCTGTCCCTCTCTTTCTGAGTCATTTCGCTTATCATGATTCTTTCTATGTAGAACCACTTGTATGCAAATTTCATGACTTCATCTTTTCTAACAGCTGCATAGTACATCATTATGTAGATGTACCACAGGTTCTTTAACCAATCATCTGTTCTCAGCCACCCAGGACTTTCCCAGATTTTGGCTATTGTGAACAGTGCAGCAATGACCATTGAAAAATATTGAAAATCCAGTGATAAGTATTGGATAATAATGACAGTTAGATCTCTCTAAGAAAGGAGCTTTGTGCATCAAGTTGAATAAGAAAATTCTTTTCACCAAATGGTGTGGGTTAAACTGCATAACCATTGCAAAATTCAGCTACCTGGTTCATCCCACATTCAAATCTAATTCAAAGTGGTTCAATTAAAGTATATTAAACCAGAAGTCATAAGATGCACTGCAGGAAAACAGGGGCAGAACTCTCCAGGATATGTACCGCAGAGGTATTTCCACTGACTTGATTGAACTAGCTAGCAGTACTCAATGAAGTTTAAAAAATGTTTACCAGGCAAAATAAAAGTGAGTTAAAATATTTTCCTCATATTAAATATTTGCATTAGTCTTCTGCTCTATAGATATGGAGCAGCGTCCTGATAAGAAGTTTTGACAAATTTCGGCAAGAGCAAAATTTGCCATTGGCTAAAAGAAAGAGAATCCTGGGATTTTCAAGACTAGACCAATGAAGTTCTCGTGTGATAATTATATTTGAATAGAAGAAATAGGTAACGGAATGTCCACAGAAGTTTGGCACTAGCTCTATGCCAAGGTTTGCGCCAGGCTCCAAAGTCATAGATGGAGGATCATATACAAATACTTTCATAATTGTCTTTATTTTATTTTAAAGTTAATTTATTTTTCTCAGCGGTAGTGCATTTGCCTTACACGCAGCCAACATGGCCAACCCGAGTTCGATTCCTCCGCCCCTCTCGGAGAGCCCGGCAAGCTACCGAGAGTATATCGCCCGCACGTCAGAGCCTGGCAAGCTCCCCATGATGTATTCGATATGCCATACACAGCAACAACAAAGTCTCCAATGGAGACGTTACTGGGCCCGCTCAAGCAAATCGATGATCAACGGGAGGGCCTTTACTTTTTTACTTTTACATATTTTTCTCATGTACAAAGAGGTAAACTCTTGTGAAACTATTGAAAAGTATGCATCATAGATTAACTGGATACCTTTGAGTTAACCATAATAGTAGTACAAAGTAGCAGAAGACTGAGAGGATTATTGATGAAAAATATTTCAAGTGATATAGGAGACATAAAGATTTTCTTTTTCAAAATTTGGATAGTAAAATATTTCATAGTTGTATTATAATATTCTTTGAATTTTGTTCTATAAAATTTTTTACGTAGGAGTACTTCTATTTCTTCAGCCACTGATTCGCTGATTTTACTGGGCATGAACTGCACGTCACTTTTTTTTTTCATTTTTTAAAATTTTACTTATTGAATTACCATGAGAGCAGTTACAAAGCTTTCGTGTTTCAGTCTTGGTCATCCAATGAAACACCCGTATCTACACCATTGCCCATTCTCCACGACCAAACCCCCAGTATGCTGCCATCCCGCACCCTCCCCCTACCTCTCGGGCAGATGATATCCACATGTCTCTCTCTCTACTTTGATGACATTCAATATTTTGACACCAGACTCACCATTCTTAGTTGGGATTTTACCCCAACACTCATATCTGCTGAAAAGGCAACAGTAGACAATTTGTTTTCTATTGCTGCTTAAGAATAAAATGGTGTCGCGTGGCTGCAGTAGTGGCCAGGCGGTTTCGAAATTCTGAAATGTTAACACTTAAATATGGAGGGATTTCTAACCAAACCAGCTTGGTACTGAGATTTGTTCCTAAGTCTCTGAGATCACGGCCATTAAGCAGATTGATCAGGAGCCAGAAATTCCATTCATGGGAGGTGACTCAGGGTCTCCTTGGGAAGGGGAGGAAAGGGTCAGCTCCACCCGCATGCCCTGAGGCCCCATGTGTTTTGTTACTGCCTGACCAAACCTGAATCTTCATTGACCTGGTAACTGGAAGGCAGTTACAACTTTTTAATAGTTGCCACTTAGAGCTCATGTTTTCTGTTTGTTGAGTCTGTGTTTTGGATACATGGCTACTTCCTTTGCTCATATCATTGGTATAACAAAAGCCCTACTGCCTGTTCATTCATTCATTCTTGTTCTTTTCTCCCCACAATTGATTCCTTTTCTTCTCTGCCTGTCTCCTCTATAAGCACTGCGGTCAAAGGTAGTCTCAAAATCCCCTCTTTCACAACAATTCCTCATCGAGTAGTCTTTATTCCACAGGTAAGTGAGATCATTCTGTGTTTGTCTTTCTTCTTCTGGCTTCTGGCTTCAACATGTTATCTTCCAGTTCCAAGTATGGCGGAACAAATTGCATGATTTCATCATTCCTTGCAGCTGCATAGTATCCCATTAGGTCTATATAACACTTCAATAATCCATACATTTGTCCCTGGACACCTAGACTGATTTCATATCTTAGCTACTGTACTGAAAGCAGTGATGAAGAATGTCTTTTTTAGAGAGAATTGTGATGTTCTGGGGATAGATTTGCATAAGGTTTATGGCAGTTCAATTCTGAGTGAACTGAGAACCCTACAGTGTTTCCCACATTCCTAACATTCCCATCAGAAGCGGATGATAATCCCCTTGATCACCACATCTCTGATAACAAGATTGTTCCTATTATTTTCTATAAGTCCCATTCTCCCTGGTGTGAGAGAGTCTTATTGTCATTTTGATTTGAATTACTCTGATGGTAGGTAAGTGGTGCTGAGTATTTCTTCTTGTGTCTCCTGGCCATCCTCCTCTCTTCCTCTGAGAAGTGTCTGTTCATTTGCTCTCCCTGTTTTTGGATAGAGTTTGGAATTTCTCATTGTTGATCTTTGTATTTTATGTGTCCTGGATAACAAACCTTTATCTGATGTGTGTAATGAATACATTTTTCCCCATTCATGTCGCGGTCATTTGGGTTTAGCTCATGTTTCTTTTGCCATTCAGAAGCTCTTTCACTTGATGGAGTTACATTTGTTTGTCTTTTATTTTGTTTCCTCTGCGGGTGGACACCTGTTTTGTGAGTGTGCACAGTACTACTGGTTCAGGTTGGGATAAGAGACAGTGCAGGGGTTAAGTTGCTTGGAACTGACCTTGTTTAATTCCCTTCGCCTTAGAAGGTCCATGACCTCCTCCCTATTTAGAAACCGGTCCTAGCAGTAATGGAGTCAGCAAACTAAAATACTCTATACCTCAGATTTAGCTAACACAATTTTAGTTCTCTATCTCCTACCAGTCTCCCCCCACCACCATCACATCATAACACCACCCTGGACTGAGGGTCTTGTCAGGCCTCTAAACTACTTCGTGGTACCCTGGATTGGATCTCATTGTTTGGCCCTTAGTACATTAGATATTCTGCTCAGTAAACAATTACTGAACGAAAAAGAACCTTTTGGCGGGTCCACAATGCAGTGAAACTGTTAGCTGTTGGAAGTTCTTATACATGTGCGGAGATCTTGCGTTCCTTCAGAATTATACTGTTGAAGGGCTGGAGCGATAGTACAGCGGGTAGGGCTGCACCTTGCATGCAGCTGACGCAGGTTCGATTCCCAGCTTTCCATATTGTCCCCTGAGCACCGCCAGGAGTAATTCCTGAGAGCAGAGCTGGGAGTATCCCCTGTACATCGCTGTGTGTGACTCAAAAAAGCAAAAAAAAAAAAAAAAAAACCAAAAATTCTGTGGTCCTTTCAATAATGACTATTTTTCCCCCCTTGGTTTTTGGGTTACACCCAGCGGTGCTCAGGATTTATTCCTGGCTCTGTGCTCAGAGAGCACTCCTCCCTGTGCCCAGGGGACCGTATGGGATGCAGAATGAAACTCAGGTCAGCCATGTGTTCCCACTGCTCGTCTGCTCATTATACTACAGCTCTACTCCGTAACAGCCATTTCCTGTCTGAAATTGTATCATAGAGAGGCTATAGTTTTGTTTATGATATATATACATATATATACATATATATATACATATATATACATATATATGTGTCTGGCATATCGAATACTCTCGGTAGCTTGCCGGGCTCTCCGAGAGGGGCGGAGGAATCGAACTCGGGTCGGCCATGTTGGCCGCTTGTAAGGCGAACGCCCTACCCGCTGTGCTAGCGATTCCTCCGCCCCTCTCGGAGAGCCCGGCAAGCTACCGAGAGTATTCGATATGCCAGACACAGTAATACCAAAGTCTCCAATGGAGACGTTACTGGGCCCGCTCGAGCAAATCGACGATCAACGGGAGGGCCTTTACCTTTACCTTACCATATATATGTATATATATGTATATATATCCTGCTCTAACCTTTTCCCTTCCTAAAGTTGTGGAGTCATTTGTGATGGTGAGTTTTGCTTACATCTGTGTTAGACAAAATTGCTCTCCCTCACATGTGGTAAGTTGGGCACTTTTTGTTTGTGAGTCATGCCCTTATGTGCTTAGGGCTTTCTCCTATCTCAGGGGACCCTTATTTGGTGCTGGGGATTAGCCCAGGTCTGCTGTGTAGAAGGCAAGCACCTAATGAACTCTCTCCCTAGCCTGGTCTATTACTGTAAATTTGGTGAGGAGAGCACTTATTTTGATGGTGTTTCGATTTTAGGACACACCTGGTGATCTTTAGGGCCTTCTCCTGGCTGTACACTCAGAGTTCATTCCAGATGGGCTTAGGGAATGATATGGTTCTGGGCGTTGAACCAGGGTTAGCTACATACAAAGCAAAAAAGGCTTCCTTGCTATCTCTTTCACCCCTAAGGTATTCCCTGTCCCCCCGTGAATCAGGTACTTTCAGTGAGTATTTTATTTTTGATGTGAAGAAACGTCTTTATTTGGTTGTTAAAATGCCTGTTATTTTTAAAATTTCTTTTTAAAAATTTTTTTTCCTTTATTTTATTTTATTTTTTTTAAAGTTGTAGATTTACAATTTTTTGTGCTTTGGTTTCAATTATACAATGATCAGATACCCATCCCTCCACCAGTGCCCATTTTCCACCACCATGGATAATATCCCTCCCACCCCCATCCCCCCATCCCCCCTGTCTCTGTGGCAGGGCAATCCCCTGTGTTCTCTCTCTCCTTTTTGGTGTTGTGGTCTGCAAAAGAGGCATTGAGTGGCAAACATGTTCAGTCCATAGTCTACTTTCGACATGCATCTCCCCTCCTGGGAGGATCCTCCAAACATCCTTTATTTGGTGCTCCCTTCTCTATCTGAACTGCCCTTTCCTCCGCCCCTCTCGGAGAGCCCGGCAAGCTACCGAGAGTATTCGATATGCCAGACACAGTAACAACAAAGTCTCCAATGGAGACGTTACTGGGCCCACTCGAGCAAATCGACTTTTTTTTAATTTTTTTTAGTGAGATACCAGGAGGTACAGTTCTAGAAATGCCTGTTATTTTTTTTTTATCTTAAATTCAGTGAACCCAAATTAACCTTGTCTATTTGAGTCTCTCTCTTTTACTTCTATGTGTGTTTACACATATCTTTGTGTGTGTGTGTGGTTTTGAGTCACACTTCATAGTGCTTGGGCCATGCCTGGAAGTGCTAGAAGGATAGGCGGGTGAACCATACGTGCAGTTATTATTCTAACCATGGTCACAGTTTCATTTGCATTCTGAAAAAGCACCTTAACCTTTGTGCTATCTCTCTGGTGCCAAGAGATGTGTATTTTGTTACTAAAGAAAAAATACGGTTCCGGAGTGATAGCACATTAGGGAGGGTGTTTGCCTTGCACCCAGTAGACGTTGGTTCGATCCCCTGCATCCCTTGTGGTCCCCCAAGCATCCCCAGGAGTGATTTCTGCACACAGAGCTATGAGTGACCCCAGAGTGTTGCTGAGTGTGGCCCAAAAACTTAAAAAAAAAACCTCTAGGGCCCTTAGAGATAGTACAGAGCCAATGTGGCTGATCTAGGTAGATCCTAAGCACCCCATATGGTCCCCAGGGCACTGCTGGGAAGGATTCCTGAGTCCAGAGCCAGGAATAACCCCTGAGCATCACCCAAAAACAAAAGAAAATTTACTCAGGTAGTATTCTTTTTGTTGTTGTTGTTGGCTTTTCTTTGGCTGTTTGTGAGACAAATGCCCTATCCACTGTACTACCGTCCTGCCCCTCAAATGGTACTCATTTGGGTGTCAAGGAAGACAATGGTAAAAGAAAAATCCATTTCTTATTCCTGTTTTGCTTTGGTCCACAACTAGCAGTGTTCAGGGTTAACTTCTGACTGTAGCTCAGTGATCACACCTGAACTTTCAGAACGTGTGCGGTGCCTGGGATCAAACGCAGCGATTTTGTAAGGCAGCACTTTATACCCTGTACTATCCCTCTGGCCATCGACTTCGAGTTCTAGATACATCCTTTTGGGTCCAGTTTTTTTGTTGTCTGGTTGTCTGTGTTCCGGATAAAATTTCCTGACACTGCATTCAGAGATCACTCCTGGGGACGATTTGGGAGACCAAATAGGGAACCTTAGATTGAATCTGGGTTGTTAGCATGCAAGACAAACACGCTGCCTGCTCTGCTGTTTCTTCGACCCCTACCCATATTTTTAAGCAGCATTAAATTATATATATATATATATATATATATATATATATATATTTCCTGGGGCTCCATCTGGTGTTGAGGATCAAACCTGGACTTTTTGTATGAAAAGTTTCTATTCAAGTTCCTTAAAGTATCTGCCAATAATAGACAATATTGACTTTATTTCATACATGAAAGGGACCTGAAGATCGTACTTAATGAACGTTTAAACATTTAGTAAGGACCAAGTCAGATAGTATAGAAGTTGATGTGCTTCCCTGGCACCACATAAATTTCTCTGAGCACAGAGCCAGGTGGTGCCCTGCTTGGCTTGGCAGCAAACCATGTACCTTCCCACTCTTCACAGTCAGTAGTGGCAGATTTATGATGCAATGAGGGTCTGTCTGTCTTCAGAACTCCTTTCTTTGCGGGAGGCTGCATACAGTAGGAGGTGCTCAGAAGTTTTCTCCTGACTTCGACCTCATGGATGCTGCCTGGTGCTCTGGGGACCATACGGGGTGTAAGACAAGTGCTCTACTTGCTGTACAATTTTTCCAGCCCCGCCTTCCGATCCCTGAAGCTTTTTATAAACTTGTTTCTTGTTTTGAGCCACATTGGGTTGTGCTCAGGGCTTATTCCTGACCATTTGCTCGGGGATCGTTCCTGAAGGTGCTTTGGGGGCCATATGCAGTACTGGGGATCAAACCTGGGTCAACTGTGCAAGGCAAATGCCCTGCCTACTCTTCTCCACTCTGGTTTCCTGAATTTCTTTTTTCCTTTTTGGATCACACCCGGCGATACACAGGGGTTACTCCTGATGTTGTGATCAGGAATTACTCCTGGGGGTGTTCGAGGGAGCATATAGGATGCTGGGAATCAAACCCAGGACTGCCGCTTGCAAGGCAATTGCCATAACCCCTGCACTATGCTTCCAGCTCCTGAAATTTTATGTTTTCTTTTTAAATTAGGGCCAAATAGAAACAGGTAACATGGCATGTTTAAAAAATCAACACTCTGATTCAAAAACTTCATGTAAAATGAAGCATTTCACAAAAACGTCAGCAAAATTAATTGCTATTTATTTGTGTCCTTTGGTCCACATCTGGCTCTGTGCTCAGGATCACTCCTGTTAATGCCTAGAGATCAGAATGCAATGATGGGAATCCAAGCAAGGTCAGCATTTTGCAAAGCACGCCCTTTGACTAAACCCTGAACAATATATTTTTCCTCCTTGTATCCTTTTGGGGGCTGGAGTGATAACGCAGCAGTAGGGCTTTTGCTTTGCAAGCTGCCTGCCTGGCGGAGCCGGGTTCGATTCCGCAGCCCCTCTCGAAGAGCCTGCCAAGGAACCGAGAGTATCTCGCTCACACGGCAAACCCTGGCAAGCTACCTGTGATGTACTCATATGCCAAACACAGTAACATTTGTCCCAGTGGAGATGTTTCTGGGCCCGCTCGAGCAAATCCGTGAACAACGGGAGGACAGTGCTACAGTACAGGGCTACAGACCTCTCCCAGGAGTAACTCCAGAGCATAGAACCTGAAGGAAGCCCTGAGTATACCACTGAGTATTCTCCCCAAACCCTAAGTATTATTTAGAACATAGGGTAAAGGCATAAACACAAATAGAATAAACTATTCTATCCGGTTGGCATATAATAATGACAAAATTCTTCTAAATATGAAATGTTAATAATTAAAGTTATGAAAATTCTTTAAATAAAATAGAGAAATTAAAGAAAATAGTGATTGTGAAACAAAAGGATGTTTCTTAAATAAGTAACGTTATGATGTAAGGTCTGTTGACGAAGTACAATTTGATGAAGCAAATTAAACAAGATCAGTTCCAGCAAGAAACGCACCCTAACCCCTCCGCCATCTTTTCGTCTCTTCAGCCCAAACTGTGAACCTAGTATGTACATAGACCTTTTCATTTCGACATATTCAAAAGTTGAATATTTTCGTTGTATGAGACCTTCACTCTTACTTCCTTAAGAAATAATAATACTAGTTTTACAGATACTATGCCAGAAAACATTCCCTGGAGCAAATTTCAACACAATGACAAATACTGTGTGTTTTCAGTTTTTATCATCTCTGCCATTCTCATTGATGTGAGATAACACATTGTGATTTTGACTTGTGTGTTTTTCTCGGTTATTATACTTTAATATATCTAATGTCTTAAATTATTTAATATAATGTATAATATTTACAATATTTAAGTTATTTTATTTGTATGCTTGTTCACCACCCCTTTATCATTTCATATATCTGTCTATGAATTTCATTTTTTTTTGATGGCTTCATTGGGAGAGTTTGTTTCAGAGTTTTGGTTTTTTTTTTGTTACTTTTCCATGAACTTTCTTAATATTGAGGTGCACTGAACAAAAATTGTTTTAAAAAACCCACAAAATATCTATATAAATAGTGATAAAGTGTTTATAAGTATAGGTAATTGTAAATATATGAAATAAATAATAAATATAAATATATAATAAATTTTAGGATACAAAGATCAAAACAAAACCATAATTCACAGAAAAGTTTGTCATTCTTTAAAACTGTGTAAATTTTATTTATTTCTTTATTAATTTTTAATTTTTACTAGTGAAACTCCATGAGGTAGAGTTGTAGACTTACAAATTTTTGTGCTTGGGTTTCACTTTTACAATGATCAAGTGCCCACTCCTCCACCAGTGCCCATTCTGCACCACCAATGATCCCAGTATCCCTCCCTACCACCCATACTAGGCAGTATTCCTTCCTTGGATCCTAGGAGTTGAATTGATTCTATGCACTGGATTGATCCAAGTTTATCATGTTAACTAGGGACCATTGGGAAAAGGATCGGTTGGGTGGGATAGATGTCGGTGGGGCGCCAGGTGGCTTATGTGACCCGGGGAGGAGAGAGATGATCACTTTTTCCTGATCCAACTCTCCCGCCCCTAGGCCCAGGCTGGGAAGACTAGGACTAATAAAGTCTGTGATGAGTCCCCACCGGGGCACAGCAGAACCACCAGGTGGCCGCCAAGCCACACGGTTATGTTCACCGGGTCATCTTGGCACAGAAGATCCTCACAAATCTTGGCCAAAATCCTCGATTTCTTGGGGATGCATGGACTCAGGTTGGGACAAGGAATTGCTCTTTGCAGTAAAGGAAAATCAGTCCTAGACCTTACCCGGGTTTATGGGGTTCTGGTCTCACCTCGCAGAAAATAATTTGAAGAGGCAGATGAGCAGTGAAGTTGAGCAAATTTAATTTGGGGGTTTTTTGAAGGTGAGGAGGGAGGGAAAGTGAGAGAGAGAGAAAGAGAGAGATAAAGAGAGAGAGAGAGGGAGAGCGAGAGAGAGGGAGAGAGAGAGAGAGAGAGAGTAATGTGCTCAAGGGAGAACATGCACTTCTCCAAGGGTGAAGATAGCCTCTACACACACCCAAGCATTACAGAGGAAAGTTCGAGGCTCAAGAAGGGAGATTTGGTGACTTATGTGCTTGGGTGCCAAATGTACTCGGCCACGTGGGCACAAGCAGCATATGGGCTCAGACAGCAGAAGTGTACCCTCCCATTGTTCAAGGTGGCTTTTATAGGGTTTCTACAAGCCATCCCACTGGGTCTATCTACTTAGATAAGAGTCCCATTGCTAGGGTTGTTGCTAAGAGGCTAGAGTAGGGAGTGGTCTTCTTTGAGACTCCTTTTCTCTATATTTGTTCCTGCTGGAGTGTCTCTCAGAGGGTGTCCCAGCCTTCTCTGGTCTGGGTTAGCCTAGGCTTAATCAGATCAGAGGAAGGAATGGAGGGTTCTCCAGGAATTTCCTTCAGGGTTTTTCAGTAGGGATGGGTCTAGTCTCCTCAGCATCTGCTGCTGGAGAAGGTCTTATCAGGTCTTGCTTTCCGGATGCACAAGGTGGGCTAGACTTGGGGCTGGTGGCTTGATTACTTCCCACAAATTTCATTGCCTTGATACTGGGGTCCCTTCCATAATCGACCTGCCTGCATGAGGATGGAGAAAGATAGCTATCTTAATATTTTCAGTTAGTAGGAAGAAATGCTAGGGAATGAAGAGCTTCTTGTCAGCTATAGCATACTCCATTTTGAGGCAACCAAACCCTCTTCTACATGACTGATTCTGATTTGAGACCAAGGTTCAACCAAGGCTATTACTATTTCCATTCAAAATACCTTTTTTTCCCTGTGATATCCTCAGCCATTTTACAGAGATTTAAGAAACCCTGGTGCCGTGGCCTTCACACAGATCTGTCCCCAGAACAGGGAAACTTGGGGAATCAACTTTGGGGAGCTGACATGATTGTTTCTCGAGGGCAACCCTCTTGTTTTAAGCCTCAAGTCTATTTCCAATGCCTTGGAGAGCAAGAAGAAATGCAGGATGGTAGACTCTTGTGATGTTAGTGGGCAACACAGTTGGCGCTTGTGAAGTGGGGAGGAGAAAGATGGCCACATTCTTCCCATCGCCTCTCGCATGGAACCCAGGGTTACTGGGTTCTTGTTTCGCCTCGAAGAAAAGACTTGAAGGAGTTGGGGCTGGAGTGATAGCAGGCAAAGGAGTAATTCCTGAATGCATGAATCAGGAGTAACCCCTGTGCATCGCTGGGTGTGACACATAAAGAAGATAAAAAGAAAAGAATTGAAGGAGCAGACGAGCAATGAAATGAAACAGATTTGATTGGGAGGTTTTGAAGGGAAGGAGGAAAAGAACGTGGGAGAGAGTGGAAAGGCCTGTGCTCCAGATAACCTGGGCTTCTCCAAGGGTGGAGAGAGCCCCTATACACATCTCAGCATTAGACATGGAAGCATGAAAGTACGCATCACAAATGAGACATGTGGGTGACACATGTGCACGGGCACCACATGTGATCGGCTATATGGGCACAAGCAGCACATGGGCTCAGGTAGCATATATGTGCGCCCTTGCTTTGTTCAAGGTGGCTTTTTTTACTTTACATTTTTATTTTATTTTTTAAATTTTATTTTCTTTATATATTTTCAATTATTTGTATTTATTTATTAATTGTGATTTTTTATTTTTCTTTATTTCTTTATTCATTTTATATTTATATATTATTAATTCATGTATTATTTTTCATTGATTACTATATTTATATTTAATTCAAACATATGTATTTCAATATATAATATAGAATATTATTATGTAATCATATTATATTGATCATAACATATTTAATGTAATATATTAATATAGTAAAATTTAATATGATATATTTATTATATTCGCATTTTTATTTAACTCTGCTGCTCTTTGTTGGAGCAACGTTGTGGAAGAAAAAAATCTTTTCTTCGTTTTTCGACGAGTAACCTAGGACTTATTCCTAACCAAAAATGAGTGACAGAAGATCAAACATATCTCGAACTGGTCCTAAAGTCTCTGCCGATCCTATTCGTTCAAATGAAAGATTCTGTCTTTTATGCTGACTTTAAGAATACCAGACATTTTCCATACGGGTCAGGGGTTGGATGATATTTGTTATTCTTATTAATTTTATTTTTTAATTTCATACTATATATTTTTTGTTTTATTCATATATTTTCATTTATTTACATTAATTGTGGTTTATTATTTTTCTATTTCTCTTTATTTCTCTATTCATTTTGTTTTATGTTACTATTTATTCATTTATTATTTTTCATTGATTACTATATTTCTATTTAATTCATATACATGTATTTTAACATATATGATATATAATATGATTACATATCATATTATATTGATTATAACATATTGCTTAATTTAATATCTTAATACTGTGAAAATTTAAGATTGATATTATTAGTATAATAATTAAAATATATTTATGATATTTACATTTCTATTGAACTCCGTTGCTCTTTGTTGGAGCAATTTTGTGGAAGAGAAAACCTTTTCTTCGTTCTTAGAGAAACCTAGCACCAATTTATTCATACCCCAAAATGAGTGACAGATAGAAGTTCAAACCAATCTCCAACTGGTCCTTACGTCTCTGCCGTTCATATTTGTTCAAATGAAAGAGTCTATCTTTTATGCTGACTTCAAGAATACCAGACATTGTCCTTTTGGGTCAGGGTTCCTCCAAAGCCTGCTAAGACGGCCCCAGGGCAACTGCTAGTAATTCTCAGTAGATGGGATGGAAAGATTGAATGACTGAATGCTGCGGGACCATCAGCACCACTGTGGACGTGCTCAGGGGGCTCCAGAGCTGTTCTTGGGACTAGGCTGTCCTGGAAATCGAACCCAATCACCTTCTGGGCAACTAATACTATCAATTGTTATATTTCCTTAAGAACTGTAAAATGTTGTCCATTTCTATAAATATTTCCGATCCTCCACATCCTCACCAGATTCTGTCTTTTTGATGAAAGTCCTAGGGTGGGATTAAAACCTCTCTTTGAGATCAATTTGCTTGGAACTCCTGATTCGTGTTGAGCATCTTTTTCATGCGTGTCATGGGACTTGATAGGCAGCCTTTAGTACAATGGATTCAAACCCGTCGCCTATTTTGGAGGCATGCCTGGTGGAACTTGAGAGCTATTCACAGCACTGCACTTGGGGTCACTATAGCTAGTGCTCAGGGGACCATGTGATGCTGAGGATCAAACAGGATTGGACACATGCATGAAAAGTGATTAACCTCTCGGATACTTCTCCGGTACCGTTTTGAAAGATGGATGTTGTAGTATTAGAAAGTCTGGCAGTGTGGTGGGACTCCGAATTTCTTTCCCCCCAGTGCTTGAGTGACCGTGAAAGGCAAGGATTGTGTGTGGGCCCCTGTATCCTAGGCATCTCCTCCAGCCATTTCAGCTCTCTCCGCAGAGCACATATTTTCATTTGAAAATGACTATTGAACAAAACTTTTTTCAAGTAAGGTTTCATATTATACTTTACTAATCATTAGAACGATCATTCATATGCACCCCTAAAAATGTGGAGGATTGTGGGGCTGGAGCACTAGTGCAGCCTGGAGGGCGTTTGCCCTCCACGCAGCCAACCCCAGCTAGATTGCCAGCATCCAGTAGGGTCCCCTGAGCACCGCCAGGAGTAAATCCTCAGTGCACATCCAGGAGGAAACCTTGAGCATCGCCGGGTGTGACCCAAAAAGAAAACCAAAATGTTCAGAATTCTGTCCACATCCAAACCTCAAGTGTGTCATCAAGTGACCCTTTAGGACAGCATGCAGGTTTTCATGTGTTCATTCCTCCCAGAGATTAGAATATTTTGGGTACTTTTAAAAATACTTTGTTACTATTCTAATCTATACATCGATTGATAAAAGATCACCTCCTCTTTTACCTCCTCCTCATCTTTCACCTCCTTCACCTCCTCTTCTTCCTTCAGCAACTCCTCCTCCACCACATATACCTCCTTCACCTCCTCCACCTCCCCTTCCTCCTTCACCCCCTCCTCTTCCTGGGTGACGAGGAAGGTGGTGGGGAGGTGGAAAATAGAAAAGAATTAGCCTATTCCAGGTTTACGTCGGTGAGTGCACGGAACCAGTTGGTCAAGGGGAGCGATGAGAGCAAGGACCTGAGTCCCCAGCCTGAGTTTGTGGATGTGACTGGGAAGCCCATCTCGATCACGATGTGGCCCGGGGACTCTTGGACTGTGGCGTTCTCCTCCAAAGAGGACTGGTATGACTTCCCGCTCGCCTTCCTCCTCCTCAAGACTTGCTCCATCTGTTGTTCAGGCTCTTGTTGGGGGATCGCCGAGCCTTGCAGTTGGAGGAAGATCGAATGGGGTGCGTTGGTTGGGTGTCCTTGGGAAGGGAAGTTCCTTCCTGGCCCCTCCCAGCACACATGGGCTTTCAAGGAGGTGTTGAGTGGAGGTGGCCCAGAATGTCCCCATGGAAAGTTGCAGGTTGAGAGAAATCGGAAGGAGGGAAACCAAGAGTTAAGGATGGTTGGTCCCAGGGGATGCTGAAGGCAGCAGTCATGTTCATGGCTCACCGAGGGTGTGGTCCACACGGGGAACGGCTGATTCAGAAGGTCAACGTCCTTCTCTGACATGACCATCACTGGAACACACTCGTTGAAGTTCTCCTCCTTCATCTCCTCCTCCTTCACCTTCACCTCCTCCTTCTTCACCTTCTCTTCCACCTTCACCTCCTCCTCCTTTAACTTCTCCATCACCTCTGCCTCCTTTACCTCCTCCTTCACCTCCTCTTTTACCTCCTCCTCCTCATCTTTCACCTCCTTCACCTCCTCGTCCTCCTTCAGCACCTCCTCCTCCTCCACCTCTACCTCCTTCAGCTCCTCCACCTCCTCTTCCACCTTCACCCCCTCCTCCTTTACCTCTTCCTCCTCCACATCTTCCTCCTGCTTCACGTCCTCCTCCTTCTTCTCCTCTTCCTCCTTCACCCCCTCCTCCTCCTCTTTCATCTTCTCCTTCAGCACCTCCTCCGCCTCCTCCTCCTGCACGATCTCCCCCGCCTCCTTCACCTCCTCCTCTTTTACCTCCTCCTCCTCCACCTCTTCCTCGTGCTTAACCTCCTCCTCCCCTTTATGTGCCTCCTCCCACCTCTTCTCCTCTTCCTCCTTCACCTCCTCATCCTCCACATCTTCCTCCCCTACATCCTCCTCCTCCTCCACCTCCTCCTCCACCTCCTCCTCCTCCTCCATCTCCTCCGCCTCTTTCACACCCTCCTCCTCCTCCTCCTCCTCCCCCTCTTTCACCTGCTCCTCCTCCTCCTCTTCCTCCTTCACCACCTCCTCCTTCATTCCCTCCTCCTTTTTCTCGTCCTCATCCTCCTTTGCCTCATCCTCCTGACCCTCCTGCTCCTCCTCTTCCTCCTTTTTCTCCTCAGCCTCCTCCTCCTCCTCCTTTGCTTCCACCTCTTGCTCATTCTCTTGCTCCTGCTCAGCTTCATTTCCTGTGGAAAGATCCCCAGGGTCACAGACAACCCAAGCCATGGGGCCCCCTAGGGCAGATCTGGCTGGCTTATGCCTCCCTATACAGCCTTCCCTTCACACGCCCCCACCCACACCTCACCCCAAGCTAGATTCTCCCTCCTGGAGTCCCTGTCACTTACTCTTTGCGAAGGTGGTCAACACTTTGAGCTGAGCTCGGAGGTGGAGATTGTCTTCATTGCTCTTTTTTAAAAGTTTCTAAAGGGGAGGGAAGAAGGTCGTGAGTTAGTGAGCAAGGAAGTCCGCTTCATGTCTTCCTGCCCAACGATACAGGGCCCCGCTCTCACTTGAAGTCTTTCGATCTCGCAGGCATGTTTGATTTGCTCTTCTTCCAACTGTTTCACGAGCTGGTGCTCCTTTTCGACGATTAACTGTTGGAATTTGGCCCGTTGGTAACAAAGCTTATCTGTGCACTGCTGCATCAATCGGACATACGAGTCTTCCAGAAGCAGCTGACTCCTGACTTCCTGGTTCTTCTTTCGCACCTGCGGGTATAAAGCTGGAAGTAAGGATGGGCAGCAGGGGCAGCCTGACTGTTAAGCACAGGTGACTGTCACACTCAGACTCCCTTGGCCAAAAAAACAATATATGGCACGGTCTGTTCCCCGCATAGATCCTCATGGTCTTACTCTCAGGACCTAAGTGATGACACTCCCACCCATACAAACCACAAGGACCACCACTCAGGCCCTTGCCTCCGTGCCTTCCTCCCACCTCCCAGGAACCTTCCTCCCTGGCTTTAAGCTCCTGAATCTTGGTGGTGTGTGGTGAAGTTTACACTTCAATCCAGGGCTTAAACCCTGCTTTGTGCCCCCCCCCCCCAGCCCGACGTGTCCCACCCCTCCCCCCATCTTTTTTACTCCATCGTGTTACTTACATCAGCCTGGACTCTGATTTCCAGGCCTGGCCTTAATTGACATAGGGAACTTCGCATCACCCTTCCCCCTTTCCCTAGTGGGAACTGCCTTGGATCTCCCTTGTGCTGGCCCCAAGAAACACCTCCCCCTTTCAGGCAGGAGCCGCACCCCAGCTGGAGTAGGGCCTACCTGGACGCTTAATTCCGCAAAGGTTTGTTCGAGAAGTTCTACTTCTTCTACAACCTGTTCTTTTCTGGCTTCTCCACTCTGGAAGACCCAAGTGGGTTGGTCAGGCAGAGCCTCCCCAGCCCCATCCCTGAATGCCTCCTGCCCACCCCTATCCCATTATCCAAGTAGGGCTCTGGGCCATCGTTCCTGGTCCATGCTTCCTGATGGAGGGGGAAGAGGGAAACAAAATTTCAAAACAACGCAGTCAATCAAGCAGAAGAGAAAACAGCATGTATGTGCCGAGGGGGGAACAAGAGAGACTCCCCCACAGTGGGAATGCAGCCAGCGGCTCGTGCAGATCTGACAGAGGGCATGGCGCCTGCCCTGCCATTTTTCCCATTGGACAGTATTTTCCATTGCAGCCCGAAAGGTCACCCTTCACCCCGGTCCTTCATCTAAAGGGAGCAAAGAGGGCAGAGCAACCAAGTCCAGGGCAAAGGGAGTCAAAGTGAGACCAGGTGTCCAGGGGTGGCAGGTCACCTTGGCATGGTGCAAGAGAGAACAAAGGGGCCATTGCAAAGAGGCGCATAAGACCTAGAACTAGACTTCTGATGAAGCGGCTCGCATCCACAAACGGGGCTACAGCTAAATGATCATGGCTTGTGGCAGATAAAAGCAATAAGGACCCTTATTTCTTGAGGCCGCCCAGCATGCTGAGGGAAGCTCCTTAGGGCGCCCCAGCCCCGCGCCTCATCCTAACTCAATCCCAAAGGCCAAACTTGCCCATTCAAGTGAAACACTGGAGGCCAGGACTGAGGCAGTGTGCCCCATGTCAGGCCAAGCAGAGCCCGAGCATGTGGGGACGCAGAACCAGAGATTGTGTGGGTGCCCCCCTCCTTCCACATTCCTAAACATCCCAATAGCAACCCTTGAGCAGCTATGTGCTTGGGATGTACTGCAGGACAGGACTCACCCCAGTCAGCTGTTGGAAGTGTCGGGAAGTGGCGGTGTTCTGGCCACTGTCTCTGCAGTTGTTTTTTTTCCTCTGTTTTCTCTTTCCTGGGATTAGATCATTGTCTTTCTCGAACTTGTTGAGCTGCAGAAAAGCAAAGCAACAGCTGCTTGAGCCTGCTTGCTCCCATCCCACTGACACAAGTTCTCTTGCACTCATCTGCATGGGAGGATCCCAGGACTCAACCCAGGAGGATGGTGCTTGTCCCCAGGAGGGAAGCCCCAGAGGTTCCTAGGCCGGAGTCCTCAGGAGTTTCCGGAGGGCAGCAGCGGCTGGGTGAGACAGGCTCAAGACTTGGGTGGGGCTGGTAAGGGCTCAGGTGTTCATCAGCCAGTGGCCACACACTGACCACTGATTGGACATCCTAGGGCCTTGGGCTAGACCCGGGAACCAGGTCCCAGCCCTTTTTTCTTACCATTTCCCTGGCTCTAGCGATCTGTAGTTTCATGTCTTCATTGGCATGGAACACCACCGGGGGTGGGGGTCGGGGCCTCATCTCCTTCCTGTGCTTCTCCATGAGGATTTGTCCTCAAGGACGGCAGTACTGAGAGAGGGTGCCCCAAGAGGCTGAGGCCACGCATTTATAGAGGGGGCTCATGGGTGTGGCCCAGGTTCTGCAACCCCATTGGCCAGTTAGAATTCCAAAGCCCCCTGGGGCCCCTGTTCCCATGGCCTACAGCCCTGTACAGAGAACAGGGACATCACAATGGAGGCTGCACCCATTGCTGCTCAGGCAGCACTTGGGCCTAGGGGGAAGCTCCCCATCCCCACGCCAGGAGCCCCAGCACTCCCCCTTCCCCAACATGGCTCTCTGAATGGCAAGGCAAAGAGTGGGAAAGGAGCGTCCTCAGAGAGAAAGTGCCGGACTCCATGCCCTGACCCTTCCCGCCTTGCCAGAGTTCTGGCCACCACATTCTCAATCCCAGAATTCATATCAGAGATGCCTAACCTTAAGCCCTGAACTGCATTTCTGCCCTCTCAATATGGGTGTCTAACATTTTCATTCGAACCTCTGCTGAAGAGTGAAGCCATGAGCCAGAACACTGACTGATAGGAGCTTTTCAGGCTTCTGAATCTGAAATATCAGCCCCTCTGTGGGCAGCAAGGGTTGTTCTCGTTGCATGATGGTTATCAAAAGAAGAACCCCGTGGATGGTCAAAATGCTAGGGTCTGTGATCGAAGGAACGCGTGAAGCACAAATGTGAAAGTTGCACAGAGCTTTATTTCTTGCCAAGCAGAGAGTCCAGATGCTGATCGATCAAGTGACCAGGGTCTTCTTCCCAGAGAGAGAACCAGAGCCTACCTCTCTGCGGCCCTTTTAGACCCTGGACCTTAACTGTCCACCGACTTATTCCCTGTTCGCTGGGCCTCGGGGCAATCAGGGTCTTTGTGGCTCGGGATTGGCTGCCTTGGCTGGGTCTGTTCATTCAGCGATTTCCTTCTCTCCCCTATGGGTCCCCCATCGGCAGAACTTGGTAGTCATTCCAGCTAGGTGGGCTTAGGTGGGCTCTCTCACAAACACGGGGCCAGTATAGTTCCAAGGACGTGAGGACAAGCTTTGCCTATTGAAGGCCTGGATTTGATCCCCAGACCACCTGGTACCCTGAGCATCCCAGAAGCAAGCCCTGAGCATCCTGCCTGGAGAAGCACCTGAGCACCGTTGGGTGGGAACCTTAAGCAAAGCACATCCCAGAATAGAGGACTGTACCCACCCTGGGATACAGCAAGAGGCAGGAAATCGGTGACTGTACATTGTGTGCCTGTGGGTAGGCTTCAGAACTGTTGTAGCCACTCAGCAGCTCTCCAGCTCCAATGGACCCTAAGAGAAATCTAATATCCCCCGGGAACCCTGGCCTCCACCCTCACAACCAGGGAACAGTGACATCCCATGGAGTCCGCACCCACTCTAGCTGGACCTGAGGGAAGCTCCCCAGCCCCACCCCAGGCTCCCCAGCCCTCCTCTTTCCCAACATGGTACCTCTGAATGCCTGTGGTAGAGTGGGGAAGGCGTGTTCTCGGAGAGAGAGAGAGAGAGAGAGAGAGAGAGAGAGAGAAAGTGCATTCCTCTAGGCCCTGACCCTTCCCTCTGGGCCCTTGTTCAGTACTGGACCGGAGCTGGTACTGGACGTGGTTCCTCTCCTCATACATGTTGAGGAGAAAGTGGGGAGGCAGGTGAAGCCCTGATTCTAGGTCAACTTTACCCTGCTTGTTCGCTAGTTTGGAAGGAACTGAAGTGAATGAACCTAGAACTGATGGGATGTTTTGCAACCTATGAACCCCAGAAGAGGGCTTGGCTCATCCAAATGCATGTGCAATCTCTTGATTATTCAATTCTTAAACATTGTTCTCACCAAGTGGCAGGACTGTGCCACGGATGCTGAATTTTGGCCACACAGAGGTTCATTACACCGGTCTGAGTATATTTTGACTTTTTTCCTAGTGAAACAAATTAAAATAATAATAATCACTCTGCTGGTGCCTGAAACTGATCGTTCATGATCTTGTTGAAGATGTCTGAGGCATGAGGTTCTTCGGTTTGAGGCTCTTCGTGTTCCTAGAACCAACAGACGCCATTGGGCTACACTAGCACGGGACACGGACAGATGGAGATGTTACTGGCGCCCGCTTGATTCTTGTGAAGTCAAATGATCAAGTGATGCTAGTGACTGATATAATGTAAGACATTTATTAATTAAAAAGCAAATTTAGATTGTTCTGTTTTGTCCAGAGTTGATTTTTTATTGGAAGATTTAATTTTCCCAATATTGATCTTTTTTTGATATTTTTTGTAAATATAATGTAATTCTTGATGGATTTGAGATCTATTGTTGTGAATTTTGAAAAAATTTGTTCTGATTTTCTTTTTGTTTTCTTTACATAAGTTATATCGGATCACGGTGAGATACAGTTACAAACTTGCATGATTGCATTTCAGTCATACTATATCCAAGCACCCGTCCCTCCGTCATTGCACATTTTCCATCATCATTGTTCCCAGTGTCCCACCCTCCACCCCCACCCCATCCCACTCCCTGCCACTGTGGCAGGTACAATCCTTCTCTCTCTCTCTCTCTCTCTCTCTCTCTCTCTCTCTCTCTCTCTCTCTCTCTCTGTCTCTCATTTTGGGTATTATGATTTCCAATGCAGTTACTAGAGGACATCATGTTTGGTCCTTAGTCTACTTTCTGCACACATCTCCCACCCTGGTCATCCCTCCAATCATCATTTACTTAGTAGTTCTGTGCGGGAGAGTGATCCTTGAACACTGAGGGTTTCTAGTGCAGTTCATGAAAAGTCTTTTTTTTTTTTTGTCATCGTTCTTGGCCATACCCTGTGGTACTCCTGGGCTCCTCTCTCTGTGATGCTTAAGGTCGCTCTATAGTGCTGAGGGGACCATGACTAAGTTCAGGGCTCCTGCGAGTAAAGCAGGGATTGTAGCTTTTTCCGTCCTTGTCCTGGCTCTGCCTGTGTGTATGTCTGCTTCTGGGGATCCAACCTAGGCCTTCATTCTAGGAAGTATGGGCAATAACACTGAGCCACATTCCCCCATTTTGCTGAGAAATCTTTTTCAAGTTCCCTGTTGGTGCTGCTTGAGAACACTCCCCCACCGAGATCCCATTTAGTAGCACAGATATCAGAGATATCAGATGGGGCTCCTGAAACCGCTAAAGTGTGTGTTTGGCAGAAACTTCTAGAAAAGCAGGTGCCATGGGGCCAAGTTCATCTTGCAATTCATTGGTCACATTAGTGCTCAGTGTTCATGCACAGGGCTAGGTGTTGATGGGAATCATGTGGTCATGAGGATGGTGAGGGGAGTCTGGCTCGGAACTTCCCCCCAAATCAGTCATCCCCTCAGATTATTACGTAGCTATTTGAATTTAGGGGGTAGGAAGGAGCCACATCTGATGGTGCTCAGGGGTTACTCCTGGCTCTGTGCTCATGAGTTACTCTTTTGACTCGTTTTCCTCTTTTTTTTCTTTTTATCTTCTTTGCTTTTTGGGTGACACCCGGCAATGCGCAGGGGTTACTCCTAGTTCTGCTCTCAGGAATCACCCCTGGCGGTGGTGCTCAGGGTCCCATATGGGATGCTGGGAATCGAACTCGGATTGACCATGTGCAAGGCAAATGCCCTACCCGCTGTGCTATTGCTCCAGCCCCTCACGAATTGCTCTTGACGGTGATCAGGGAACTATATGCAGTGTAAGGAATCAAACCTTTGATTCAAGGCCAGCAACTAAACGTCTCTTCTATGCCCCACCCACAACTTGACTATGCCCTTGGTTTAGAAATCCGGGAAGCTAAATTGGAAAAAAAAAACAAAGAAACATGTAAACATCTCAAAAGGTTCTCACCTAAAGAAGAAAATTTGTAACTGTATACTGATGGATGGTAGTTGACTATTGGTGACTCATCCTAAAGTATTCTGTGTGTGTGTGTGTGTGTGTGTGTGTGTGTGTGTGTGTGTGTATCACTGTAGCACTCTCCTCTGATTGTTTATTGATTTGCTCGAGTGAGCACGAGAAAAGTCTCCCTGTGAGTCTTGGTGTATATGTGTATATCAATATGTATATGTATATATAAATTGCATAACATAATATGCAATGGTAAGTGTTAATTATTCCCCTCAACCAAATTACAACACTTTGCACCAGAGTTACTACCAAACAAGGAAAAATGAAATAAGAAAAGGAGAGACAGAATAGGTGTTAAACAAGGCACTTGTTGGATTGAATTGAAGTAGACAGATTTAACCGGAAGGCCAGAGCAGATGAGAGGATAGATCATTTGGGAGAGAAGTAATAATTGTACCGTATAGATAGGCATGTGAGTTTGAGGACTGGGTGAGTTCAAGGAG
This sequence comes from Sorex fumeus, assembly GCF_029834395.1. Lineage (NCBI taxonomy): Eukaryota > Metazoa > Chordata > Mammalia > Eulipotyphla > Soricidae > Sorex > Sorex fumeus. The sequence goes on from NW_026606067.1 coordinate 28,394,667, forward strand.
AGAGGAGGTGTGGAGGGTAGAATACAAGTCAAAAGTCGAAAATACATAATTTTCAAAGTTTTAACAGCTTTCTCTGTACCATGAGATTTCCTTCACTATTGAACGCTTGTACAGACCCAAGGTATTCTTCTCGTTTCACTGCCAATAAAAGATATAAACATATTTTCAGACCTAGGTGGCAAAAAAGTGTACACTGTCTAAGAGATAGGTGTTAGAGCATTCTAGGATTGAAATCCAGTCATGAACAACTCTGTAACTGTGTGCCACTGAGAGATTCAGTATAAGAAATTCCAAACATCATGAAGAAAATCCTATGACTCATTTCCATATTGTCGCATCGTGAATAGTTTTACAACTTAAAAAAAGTGTTTTCCGGATTAGGTCCAGAGAGATCGTACAGGGGTGAAGGCACTTGCCTGGGAAATAACCAACCCAGGTTCAATTTCAGGCACGACAAATGGTCCCAAAAGCTCCGCCAGGGGTGATCCTTGAGCCAAGAGCCAGAAGTAAGAGTTACGCATTGTTAGCTGTGGAGCAAATACCAAAAGCAAACAAAAATCGTTTTCAGAAACATCATTTCAAGGATCTTCATTGATCTTGATGGTAGAGTCAATAGTCTGAGAACGAGGTTTCATTGTTCCCTTTTGACAATTGACAGCATGAGCTCCACTCAGGCAGGTAAACAAGCTAAGGTCACACCAAACTAGAAGCCACCCCAAACACCGGACCGCATTTTGCACCGCTTTTGCACCGAGTCAGTCTCACAATCTCTTCCAAAGAAGCTTGGAGGTGGAAAAGGAGCCCAAAGGCATGTTCTTGTTCTCACGTGCCTCGGGTTCCAAAGGGGAAACATGAAAAGAGGCATACAAAATAGACTGTGACCTTGGTCTCAAATAGTTTAATGGATTTGATACCACAAAATATGGTGAAATGTCCACTACTATTGTCAGGATGAAGTGGAGATCTCTTTCTACAGGGGATTGGAGCATCTCTCCGAAGCGGCAATCCTGAGCTGAGAACATGCTGGCCAAGAAAACAAGCAAAGAAAAAATTCCTGGCCATCGTGGAAGAACTCGAATATCTGAGGATCGACCAGGAGCGGGTGCGTTTGGACTAGAGGGAGAAAGAGAGTGAAAAGGGATGGCAGAGAGAGAAGCAGAAGCCTTTGCCCCAAACTCTCTTTGATTCGAACCTAACCATGCTCTTTTGCGTAGAATTCATCCAATTGCCCCTTACATCTTCTTGGAGTGTCAAGAAAAAGCAAGGACCAGTCCAGAGATGCTGATTCTGAGCCTCCTATTTTGGCCATTTATGTATGTAAGCAGCACTCCTGGGGGTGCTCGGTGGACCATTTGGTACCAGGGATCCAACTGAGGCTCCTGCATGTGGATATGTGCTCCAGAACTTTGCACTATCTCCAGGACTCTGGAATCTAATATTTTCTAGGAGTAGGTTTGCCAGAGAAACACTAAGAGATTCTGGAAATGTATCACACTAACTCTTTCTCCTTTTCATCTGCAAGCTGGCGTTGGTAGGGGAGACATTGTTTGTGGCTGAGAACTACTGAGTCAAGACAGCATGGTGCTTTTTTTTGAGGGAACACACGCTCCTTCCATAATCAATCCATCTTGAGGTGGAGAGGATGGGGCCATTGCAATGCCATATGCTCCAAAATACGAAGGGAGAAACCTACTCTTTTTAGTTCCACAGCAGCCGAGTTTATGGACTAAGTCCTTGGTTTCTTAGAAATGAACCGACAGAGGTTACAACTGCAAAATCACTTGAGGTCAAGTGGAAGTCAATTGACTCAGAGCACCTGCCAGCAGGATTGTTGCCCTAACAAACTCTCCTTTCAGGAGGCAGGAGTTTGGGCTTGGTTTTTCTAGAAGTGTGAAAGCTGAAATTTGAACACTCGAAGCAGTCTTCTGGAGCCATAGCCACAAAGTCTCGATGGACAAGGAGCATGGCCAGGACTCAGGGGAGACATATTTCACATCCCTGCAAACTGTGCATGCGGCTTTCTAACAAGAAACAAATTTTGATGAAATCTGCTATCCGCACCTGGCTGTCCTCGCCAGGGACCTTTGAGGGGGGCGGTTTGAGTTTCCCTTCCCACCCAGACCAGATCCCTAGCAGCGGAAAAACTCCAGTACCCTCCACAACCATGCTGAGACCACTCTCCACTTGCATGAGGTACCGGCAGAGGAACAAAGGCATACGGGTCCCGGGGCTGAGATCTCCAAGCCTGCTCGGATTGGGGCTGAGCATCCTCCACCAAGATCCTCGAAATTCCAGTAGGCAGGGGTCACACCCACCAACTGGCCCCCGCACTCCGGGTAATCCCATCAACGGCCAAGACCCAGAGACTATAAAAACCAGCGCCCGGAAGCATCTGATTATCTCATTTCTACTTTGGACAAACTGGCAGGCTACCGAATGTAACCTGCCCACAGGGCAGAGTCTGGCAAACTCCCCGTGATGTCCTTAATATGCCAAATACCAATAACAATGATGGGTCTCATTCTCCTAACTCTGAAAGAGCCTTGAATGTGGCACATTTAAAAAAAAAAGTCTCAGGGCTAGGATGAAGGAGACTTTACCGGGGCCTGCTCCAGGCAATCGACAAACAACAGGATGGTCGTGATTGTGATTCTATTCTTTTTGTATTTTCGAGCCACACCCTGTGTTGCTAAGGATGGCTCCTGGCTCTGCAATCTGGTGGTGCTCAGGGATGGCTCTGGGTGGTGCTCAGGGATCTCTCATGAAGCTGCACTCAGAAATCGTTCCTAGCTGTGCTCGGGGAGGTGGGGAGGGGGAGGGGGGCAGGGACCACACCGGGTTCCAGTCAGCGCCTTGTAAGACAAATGCCCTGTGAGCTGTGCTCTGGCTCGGGCCCTATCTTAGATTCTTCTTCACTCAGATGCAACAAAGTAGAGCAGCGCGGGTGGCGGGGGTGTTCTGGTGTCTCTGAGCCAACAAGGTTTCTAAGGTTCGTCCATGTGGTTCCATGTGTCCATACTTGACTCTCCTTTCCTGCTCTCCTGTGTGCTTTGCTAGCTCCACCCCGAGATATGTTTCTCCATGCTCACAGCAAACATTGGTTTCCAAAACAAGAGAAGAGCAACTCGAGCTGAACGTGTGTGAGCCTGAATTCTGGTTCCTCCGGAAAAGGCAGGAAACTTTTAGAAACTGTTGTATCTTTGAGCACTTGGAGAGGGCGCTGGCGTGGAGTGGAAGGTGCAGGGGTTCCTAAGGGACCAAGACAGAGAATTGGCTCCTTGAGGGCCAAGGAGGCCAGCGTGTGCCTGAGCTGTCTCATCTGCCAGCTGGCCAGGAGTGGCCCAGGGTCAGTTTGGAGTGTGAGTGTGTGCTGTGTCAGAGATGGGGCGAGTGGGAGCAGAGGCCCTGCGAGATGGAAGCACACAGCGAGCCGAGCCCTCTGAGCTCCACTGGATTCAGTGCGCATATCGGGGATTCCTGGTCGTGGCCAAGTACCGTGAATTGCGTTGCAGTTCCCTGACCTCGTGACACGCCCCTCTCTTCTGCTGTTGCTGCAGTGGCTGAGGGGGGAGGGGTCCCACAGACACTCGATGTGGTGCTCCTGCTCTGGCCGTGGTGCTCATTGAGGGGAGAGATGGTTTCCCTTTAGAGGTCCCCAAATAGCAGCCGTGCCAAGCCCGGCTAGGAGCGTGGGGGCACTGCTGGGGGTCAGATCCGCAGCCTGGGATGCTGCGGCCAGAGCAGTTGCTCCTGTGGCCGAGCCACGCCCAGGCCCCCAAATCACCTGATTATCCTCTTGCCACCTGAAGGACATTTGTGTGGATTCCAGTGGACAGCTACAAATCAAACCAACAAGGGGTTTGATTATATTGGTTATTCTTCTTATTTTTTATTTTTATTTTTTATTTTATATTTTTATTTTATTTTCTTTATATATTTTTAATTATTTCTATTTATTTATTAATTGTGGTTTATTTTTCTTTATTTCTTCATTCATTTTATTTTTTATATTATTAATTCATGTATTATTTTTTATTGATTACTATATTTATGGGGCTGGAGCGATAGCACAGCAGTAGGGCGTTCGCCTTACAAGCGGCCAACATGGCCGACCCAAGTTCGATTCCTCAGCCCCTCTCGGAGAGCCCGGCAAGCTACCGAGAGTATTCGATATGCCAAACACAGTAACAACAAAGTCTCCAATGGAGACGTTACTGGGCCCACTCGAGCAAATCGACGATCAACGGGAGGGCCTTTACCTTTACCTTTACTATATTTATATTTAATTCAAACATATGTATTTCAATATATAATATAGAATATTATTATGTAATCATATTATATTGATCATAACATATTTAATGTAATATATTAATATAGTAAAATTTAATATGATATATTTATTATATTCGCATTTTTATTTAACTCTGCTGCTCTTTGTTGGAGCAACGTTGTGGAAGAAAAAAATCTTTTCTTCGTTTTTCGACGAGTAACCTAGGACTTATTCCTAACCAAAAATGAGTGACAGAAGATCAAACGTATCTCGAACTGGTCCTAAAGTCTCTGCCGATCCTATTCGTTCAAATGAAAGATTCTGTCTTTTATGCTGACTTTAAGAATACCAGACATTTTCCATACGGGTCAGGGGTTGGATGATATTTGTTATTCTTATTATTTTTATTTTTTTATTTCATATTTTATATTTTTTGTTTTATTCATATATTTTCATTTATTTACATTAATTGTGGTTTATTACTTTTCTATTTCTCTTTATTTCTCTATTCATTTTGTTTTATGTTATTATTTATTCATTTATTATTTTTCATTGATTACTATATTTCTATTTAATTCATATACATGTATTTTAACATATATGATATATAATATGATTACATATCATATTATATTGATTATAACATATTGCTTAATTTAATATCTTAATACTGTGAAAATTTAAGATTGATATTATTAGTATAATAATTAAAATATATTTATGATATTTACATTTCTATTGAACTCCGTTGCTCTTTGTTGGAGCAATTTTGTGGAAGAGAAAACCTTTTCTTCGTTCTTAGAGAAACCTAGCACCAATTTATTCATACCCAAAAATGAGTGACAGATAGAAGTTCAAACCAATCTCCAACTGGTCCTAATGGCTCTGCCTTTCATATTTGTTCAAATGAAAGAGTCTGTCTTTTATGCTGACTTTCAGAATACCAGACATTTTCCTTTTGGGTCAGGGTTCCTCCAAAGCCTGCTAAGACGGCCCCAGGGCAACTGCTAGTAATTCTCAGCAGCTGGGATGGAAAGATTGAATGACTGAATGCTGCGGGACCCTCAGCACCACTGTGGAGGTGCTCAGGGGGCTCGAGAGCTGTTCTTGGGACTAAGCTGTCCTGGAAATCTAACCCAATCACCTTCTGGGCAACTAATACTATCAATTGCTATATTTCTTTAAGAACTGTAAAATGTTGTTCATTTCTATAAATATTTCCGATCCTCCACATCCTCACCAGATTCTGTCTTTTTGATGAACGTCATCGGGTGGGTTTAAAACCTCTCATTGAGATCAATTTGCTTGGAACTCCTGATTCGTGTTGAGCATCTTTTTTCATGCGTGTCATGGGACTTGATAGGCAGCCTTTAGTACAATGGATTCAAACCCGTCGCCTATTTTGGAGGCATGCCTGGTGGAACTTGAGAGCTATTCACAGCACTGCACTTAGGGTCACTATAGCTAGTGCTCAGGGGACCATGTGATGCTGAGGATCAAACAGGATTGGACACATGCATGAAAAGTGATTAACCTCTCGGATACTTCTCCGGTACCGTTTTGAAAGATGGATGTTGTAGTACTAGAAAGTCTGGTAGTGTGGTGGGACTCCGAATTTCTTTCCTCCCAGTGCTTGAGTGACCGTGAAAGGCAAGGATTGTGTGTGGGCCCCTGTATCCTAGGCATCTCCTCCAGCCATTTCAGCTCTCTTCGCAGAGCACATATTTTCATTTGAAAATGACTATTGAACAAAACTTTTTTCAATTAAGGTTTCATATTATACTTTACTAATCATTAGAACGATCATTCATATGCACCCCTAAAAATGTGGAGGATTCTGGGGCTGGAGCACTAGTGCAGCCTGGAGGGCGTTTGCCCTACACGCAGCCAACCCCAGCTAGATTGCCAGCATCCAGTAGGGTCTCCTGAGCACCGCCAGGAGTAAATCCTCAGTGCAGATCCAGGAGGAACCCTCGAGCATCGCCGGGTGTGACCCAAAAAGAAAACCAAAATGTTCAGAATTCTGTCCACATCCAAACCTCAAGTGTGTCATCAAGTGACCCTTTAGGACAGCATGCAGGTTTTCATGTGTTCATTCCTCCCAGAGATTAGAATATTTTGGGTACTTTTAAAAATAGTTTATTAGTATTCTAATCATACATCGATTGATAAAAGATCACCTCCTCTTTTATCTCCTTCTTCTCATCTTTCACCTCCTTCACCTCCTCTTCCCCGTCAGCACCTCCTCCTCCACCACCTCTACTCCTTCACCTCCTTCACCTCCTCTTCCTCCTTCAGCACCTCCTCCTCCACCACCTCTACCTCCTTCACCTCCTCCACCTCCTCTTCCTCCTTCACCCCCACCTCCTCCTGGGTGGCGAGGAGGGTTGTGGGGAGGTGGAAAATAGAATACAATTAGCCTATGCCAGTTTTAAGTTGGTGAGTGCACGGAACCAGTTGGTCAAGGGGAGCAATGAGAGCAAGGACCTGAGTCCCCAGCCTGAGTTTTTGGATGTGACTGGGAAACCCATTTCGATCACGATGTGGCCCGTGGACTCTTGGACTGTGGCGTTCTCCTCCAAAGAGGACTGGGATGACTTCCCACTCGCCTTCCTCCTCTTCAAGACGTGCTCCATCTGCTGTTCAGGCTCTTGTTGGGGGATCGCCGAGCCTTGCAACTGGAGGAATATCGAATGGCGTGAGTTGGTTGGATGTACTTGGGAAGGGCAGTCCCTTCCTGGCCCCTCCCAGCACACATGGGCTTTCAAGGAGGTGTTGAGTGGAGGTGGCCCAGAATGTCCCATGGGAACGTTGCAGGTTGAGAGAAATCGGAAGGAGGGAAACAAGGAGTTATGGATGGTTTGTCCCAGGGGACGCTGAAGGCAGCAGTCATACTCATGGCTCACCGAGGATGTGGTCCACATGGGGAACGGCTGATTTGGAAGTTCAATGTTGTTGTCTGACATTTGCATCAATGGCACATGATCTTTGAACTTCTCCTCCTCCTCCTCCTCCTCCTCCTCCTCCTCCTCCTCCTCCTCCTCCTCCTCCTCCTCCTCCTCTTCATTCACCTTCCCCTCCTCCTTCACCTTTTTTCATCTTTCACCTCCTCCTCCTTTAAATTCTCCATCACCTCTGCCTCCTTTACCGCCTCCTTCACCTCTTCTTTTACCTCCTCCTTCTCATTTTTCACCTCCTTCACCTACTCTACCTCCTTCAGCACCTCCTCCTCCTCCAACTATAACTCCTCCACCTCCTCCACCTCTTCTACATCCTTCACCCCCTCCTCCTTTCCATCCTTCTCCTCCACATCTTCCTCCTGCTTCCCCTCCTCCTCCTCCATCTCCTCTTCCTCCTTCACCACCTCCTCCTCATCTTTCATCTTCTCCTCCAACACCTCCTCCTCCCCCACCTTGTTCACCATCTCAATGTCTCCTTCACCTCCTCCTCTTTTACCTCCTCCTCCTCCAACTCTTCCTCATGCTTTACCTCCTCCTCCCCTTTATCTGCCTCTTCTCTCTTCTCCTCTTCCTCCTTCACCTACTTTTCCTCCAGCTCCTCCGCCACCACATCCTCCTCCTCTTCCTTCACCTCCTTTGCCTCCTTCACCTCCTAGTCCTTTACTTCCTCTTCACCCACTTCCTCCTCCTGCTTGACCTCCTCCACCACCTCCTCCTCAGCTGTCACATCCATCTCCACCACCTCTTCTCCTCCTCCTCCTGCATCATCTCCTCTGCCTATTTCACTTCCTCCTCCTCCTCTTTCAACTCTTCCTCCTCCTCCTTCTCCTGCTCCTCTATCACCTCCTCCTCCCCCACATCCTCCTCCTTTTTCACCAACTCCTCCTTCATTCCCTCCTCCTTTTTCTCCTCCTCATCCTCCTTTGCCTCATCCTCCTGATCCTCCTCCTCCTCTTCCTCTTCCTCATTTTTATCCTCAGTGTCCTCCTCCTCCTCCTCCTTTGCTTCCACCTCTTGCTTCTTCTCTTGCTCCTGCTCAGCTTCATTTCCTGTGGGAGGATCCCCAGGGTAAGAGACAGCCAAAGCCAGGGGGGCCCCCTAGGGCAGATCTGGCTGGCTTCTGCCTCCCTGTGCAGCCATCCCTTCACACGCCCTCACCCACATCTGACCCCAAGCTAAATTCTTCCTCTTGGGGTCCCTGTCACTTACTCTTTGATATGGTGGTCAACACTTTGTGCTGTGCTCGGAGATGGAGATTGTCTTCTCTGCTATTTTTCAGGAGTTCCTAAAGGCGAGGGAAGAAGGTGGGGAGTGAGTGGACAAGAAAGCCTACTTCAGGTCTTCCTGCTCAATGGTACAGGCACCCCCCCCTCACTTGAAGACTTTCCAATTCACGGTTGTGTTTCATTTGCTGTTGTTGCAACTGTTTCACGAACTGCCGCTCCTTTGGACGGCTAACTTTTGGAATGCAGCCAGTTGTTGATGAAGATTGTCTGTGCACTGCTGCATCAATAGAACATAGGAGTCTTCGAGAATGAGCTGACTCCTGACCTCCTGGTTCTTCTTTCGCACCTGCGGGTTTGAAGCTGGGACTAAGGACGGGCAGTAAGGGCAGCCTGACTGTTAAGCACAGGTGACTGTCACACACCGACGGCCTGATCCAAGGAAACAACATTTGGGACGGTCTGTTCCCCGCATAGGTCCTCATGGTCTAACTCTCGGGACCTAAGAGATGCCATTCCCACCCACACATACCACCATGGCCCACAGTCAGGCCTTTGCCTCCTTGCTATGCCTCCCGCCTCCCAGAAACTTCCTCCCTGGCTATAAGCTCCTGAATCTTGGTGGTGTGTGGTGAAGTTGACGCTTCAAGCCAGGTCTCAAACCCTGCTTTGTGCCCTCCCCCACCCTACCCTACCCCACCCCGCGGACACCACCCCTCCCCCCAGCTTTTGTACTCAATCATGCTACATACTTCAGCCTTGAATGTGATTTCCAGGCCAGGCCCTAATTGACATAGAGACGTTCACATCACCCTTCCCCCTTTCCCTAGTGGGAACTGCCTTGGTTCTCCCTTGGGCTGGCCCCAAGCAACACCTCCCCCTTTCAGGCAGGAGGCGCACTCCAGCTGGAGCAGGGCCTACCTGGTCGCTTAATTCTGCAAAGTTTTGTTCGAGAAGTTCTACTTTTTCTGCTACCTGGTCTTCTCCGTCTTCTCCACTCTGGAAGACCCAAGTGGCTTGGTCAGGCAGAGCCGCCCCACCCCTCCCCTTAATGCCTGCTGCTCACCTCTATCCCATTATCCAAGTAGGGCTCTGGGCCATCGTTCCTGCTCCCTGCTTTCTGATGGAGGGGGAAGAGGGAAACAAAATTTCAAAACAACGCAGTCAATCAAGCTGTAGAGAATACAGCAAGTATGGGCCGAGGGCGGTACAAGAGAGACCCCCACAGTGGGAATGCAGCCAGCAGCTTGTGCAGATCTTGCAGAGGGCACGGCAACTGCCCTGCCACTTTTCCCATGGGACAGTATTTACCATTGTATCTGGAAAGGTCACCCTTCACCCCGGTCCTTCATCTAAATGGAGCAAAGAGGGCAGTGCCGACCAGGGTCGGGAAAAGGGAGTCAAAGTGAGATTAGGTGTCCAAGGGTGGCAGGTCCTATTGGAATGGTGCAATAGAGAACATAGGGGCCATTGAAAAAAGGGGCATAAGCAGCACCACACATGTCCTTGACTACAGGGTGACCCTGCTCCATGCGAGGCTTGGAATGTTGAAGGTGAGAACAAAGCAGCCATTCCAAAAGGGGCACTTGGCCAGTACCACACATGCCCCAGCCTGCGGATTACCCTGTCCCATTGCAAGGGTTTTCTTTTAGGGGGCCACGAATCCCTTGAATCAGGCCCATGAGAATGGGTTAGAACCTGATAGGGCGCCATCTACTCACCTCACCTACTACATTGTAAGATCTAGAACCAGACTTCTGATGAAGCGGTTCGCTTCCACAGATGGGGCTACAGCTAAATGATCATGGCTTGTGGCAGAGAAAGGCAATGAGGACCCTTGTTTCCTGAGGCCGCCCAGCATGCCAATACCTGAGGGAGGCTCCTTACTGCGCCCCAGCCCCTCACCTATTCCCAACTCAATCTCAAAGCCCAAACTGGCCCATTCAAGTAAAACACTGGGGGCCAGGACTGAGGTAATGCGTCAGGCCAAGCAGAGCCCAAGCGTGTGGGGAAGCAGGACCAGAGTTTGTATGGGTGCCCCTCTCCTTCCACATTCCTAAACGTCCCAACAGCACCCCTTGAGCAGCTATGTGCTTGGGATGTCCTGCAGGGCAGGACGCACCCCTGTCAGCAGTTTGAAGTGTCCGGAAGGGCTGGTGTTCTGGCCACTGTCTCCGCAGTTGTAGTTTTTCCTCCACTTTCTCTTTCCTGGGGTTAGATCGTTGTCTTTCTTGAACTTGCTGAGCTGCAGAAAAGCAAAGCAACAGCTGCTTGAGCCTGCTTATTCCCATCCCACTGACACAAGTTCTCTTGCACTGGTCTCCATGTGAGGAACCCAGTGGGCTACCCAGGAGGATGGTGCTTGTCCCCAGGAGAGAAGCCCCAGAGGTTCCTGGGCCAGACTGCCCAGGAGTTCCAGGAGGGCAGCAGCTGCTGGGTGAGACTGGCTGAAGTCTTGCGGGTCGGGGCCTCATCTCCTTCCTGCGGTTATCCATGAGGATTTATCCTCAAGGACGGCAGTACTGAGAGAGGGTGCCCCAGGAGGCTGAGGCCAAGCATTTATAGAGGGGGCTCATGGGTGTGGCCCAGGTTCTGCAACCCCATTGGCCAGTGAGAATTCAAAAGCCCCCTGGGGCCCCTGTTCCCATGTCCTACAGCCCTGTACAGAGTACAGGGACATCACAATGGAGGCTGCACCCACTGCTGCTCAGGCAGCACTTGGGCCTGGGGGAAGCTCCCCATCCCCACGCCAGGAGCCCCAGCACTCCCCCTTCCCCAACATGGCTCTGAATGGCAAGGCAAAGAGTGGGAAAGGAGCGTCCTCGGAGAGAAAGTGCCGGACTCCATGCCCTGACCCTTCCCGCCTTGACAGTTCAGGACAGCATATTCTCAATCCCAGAAATCATGTCAGAGATGCCCAACCTTAAGCCCTGGACTACATTTCTCCTCTCTCAATATGGGTCTCTAACATTTTCATCTGAAACTCTGCTGAAGAGTGGAACCATGAGAAGGAACACTGAGTGATAAGAGCTTTTCAGGCTTCTGAATCTGAAATTTCTGCCCCTCTGTGGGCAGCAAGGGTTGTTCTCATTGCATGATGGTTGTCAAGAGAAGAACCATGTAGATAGCCAAAGGGTTACGATCTGTGATCTAAGGAATGTGTGCAGCACAAATGTGAAAGTTCCACAGAGCTTTATTTCCTGCTAAGCAGAGAGTCCAGATACTGATTGATCATGTGACCAGGATCTTCTCCCCCGAGAGAGAACAAGAACCTACCTCTCTGAGCCCCTTTTAGACCCGAACCTGACCTATTCCCTGTTGGCTGGGCCTGGGGGCAACCCGGGACTTTGTGGCTCGAGATTGGCTGCCATTGCGGGGTCTGTTCATTCAGCGATTTCCTTCTCTCCCCTATGGGTCCCTCATCTGCTGAACTTGGTAGTTATTCCAGCTAAGTGGGCTTAGCTGGGCCCTCTCACAAACATGGGGCTAAGGAAGTGAGGACAAACTTTGCCTACTGAAGGCCTATATTTGATCCCTAGATCACCTGATTGCCTGAGAGTCCCAGAAGGAACCCCTGAGCACTCTTCCTGGAGAAACACCTGAGCACAGTTGGGTGTTGAATTTGAAGCAAAACACATCCCAGAGGAGAGGACTGATTCCTCGCTACGATACAGCAGAAGGTAGGAAATCGGTGACCATATATTGTGTGCCTGTGGGAAGGCTTAAGAACTGTTGTAGCCACTCACCAGCTTTCTACCTCCAATGGACCCTAAGAGAAATCCAACATCCCCTTGCGATCCCTGGCCTCCAGCCCCACAGCCAGGGAACAGTGACATCCCATGGAGGCCGCACCCACTCTAGCTAGACCTGAGAGAAGCTACCCAGCCCCACCCCAGGCTCCCCAGCCCTCCTCTTTTCCAACATGGGACCTCTGAACGCCTGTGGTAGAGTGGGCAAGGCGTGTTCTCGGAGAGAGAGAGAGAGAGAGAGAGAGAGAGAGAGAGAGAGAGAGAGAGAGAGAAAGTGCATTCTTCTAGGCCCTGACCCTTCCCCCTGGACCCTAGTTCAGTACTGGACCGCAACTGGTACTGGAAGTGGTTCCTCTCCTCACACATATTGTGGGGAATGTGGGGGACACAGGTGATGCCTTGATTCTAGGTCAACTTTGCCCTGCTTGTTTACTAGTTTGGGAGGAACTGAAGTGAATGAACCTAGAACTTCTGGGATGTTTTGCAACCTATGAACCCCACAAGAGGGCTTGGCTCATCAAAATGCATATGAGGTCTCTTGATTATTCAATTTTTAAGCAATGTTTTCACCACGTGGCAGGACTGTGCCATGGTTGCTGGATTTTGGCCACACAGCGGTTCATTACAACATTCTGAGGATATTTTTACTTTTTTCTGGTGAAACTAATTAAAATAATAATAATAACTATGTTGGTGACTGACTTAATGTAAGACATTAATAAAAAGCAAATTTAGGTTCTTTTATTTTGTCTAGAGTATATTTTTTATTGGAAGATTTAACTTTTCCATTATTGATTTTTTTTAGATATTGTTTGTAAATATAAAGTAATTCTTGATGGATTTGAGATCTATTTTTGGGAATTTTAAAAAAATTGTTCTGATTCATTTTGTTTTTTTTTTTAAAAGTTATATCGCATCACAGTAAGATAGAGTTACAAACTTGCAGGATTACGTTTCAGACATAGTTTCCAAGCACCCGCCCTCAGTCAGTTCACATTTTCCATAATCATTCTTCCCAGTGTCCCACCATCCACCCCACCGCATCCGACTCCCTGCATCTGTGGCAGGTATAGTACTTCTCTCTCTCTCTCTCTCTCTCTCTCTCTCTCTCTCTCTCTCTCTCTCTCTTTGGCATTATGATTTGCAATGCAGGTACTTAGCGGACATCATGTTTGGTCCTTAGTCTACTTACTGCACACATCTCCCACCCTGGTCATCACTCCAGTCATCATTTACTTAGTCGATCTATGTGGGAGAAACTGATGCCAAGACAACCTGCAGCTCATCATAAGTCTCAACTAGGTCTCAGTTTCTGTCTCCCAGGAGCAAGGACTCACAGATGCTGGTAGACTCCCAGTTAAGTAATGCACCTCCAGAATGAATGGGTATTGGGCAATTGGGTCTGGCCAGTCACGAGGGATCACTGTACCTTTCTTAGAAACTCTTACTCACCATTGACTAGTTGGGACCACCATTGGAATAGGGCCGATGATAAAATTAACTCAGTCTATAGAGTGCTGTTAACTCGGAATCCTATAGAAAGTGCTTGTGATTTGGAGTGGAGGTCCTCGTCAAGACTCCACTGCGTTGGAAGAGACTTGGATCCTAGCTCGATGTACTGCTGGCTTGGGCTAGTAATCAAATATCTTTGCTTTTATATTATCCTATGTGGAACAGTGTCTCTCAGAAATTGGGGATCTGAAACTCGGGCAGAACATTTTCTCCTTCATCCCAACGGCCTTTTCCACAGCACGTGGGGTCAGCTTTCAAACCCTGGAGTGATCTGCCTGGCCCTTATCTCTGCTTTCCTTAGGTGTGAGAGTCACATCACACTACTTTCTATTGCACAAATGAGTGCAATTATGCTTTGTCTGTCCCTCTCTTTCTAACTCATTGACCTTAGCATGGCTCTCTGTGTTGATCCACTTAGTCGCAAATTTCATGGTTTCATCTCTTCTAACCGCTGCATAGTATTCCATGGTGTAGATGTAACAGCGTTTCTTTAACCAGTCATGTGTTCTTGGGCACTTAGGTTTTTTTCCAGATTCTGGCTATTGTTATTGTGTGACTTTAGGAAGGAGGATTGTTGTAGGCAGGATCAACGGCAAGTACATCTATCTTAGAAGACTAGTTTGGGATCTTGCCCAGACACCTCAAGCTTGACCATTTGAGTGACATTTCAGCAGCACATTCCTCTCACCTGAGGCATCCTTTGGGTTCCATCCTCTGGTATCTGTCCTGCCCACACTTGGCAGGCTTTAGGAGATGGGAGGGAACTTGAGTAGTAATACCTCTGGCTTGTGGCTCTGGGGAGGCCAGAGCAAGTGGCCAGTTGTACCCTGGTTCCCAGCCTTGGGTCAGGGGCTCATGGTGGAAGCTGTATCTGCAACCTTCCCTGCGCTAGCTCCCTTCCCAGAATTCCTGAAACTTTTGTCCTTTAGCAAAGAATGAGTCACACTCAATTTTTCTTCTCAGATCGTTTGAGAAGGGGAACCTTGTGGGGCCTGGAGATAGAATCCGGGCAGGAACTCCAGCCCTTTGATCCGTCATCTCCTAGGCCTCTAATGTAGCTTCATACACAACACTAACTTGCAAACCCAGTGCTTTGAATGAATAACAGATTTGACTTGATCATCCTAAGTTCAGTGTTGTATGAAGTTGTATCAAGAACCTATAATTAGTCAACAGGTTGTTATTGACGACCTGGAATGATAATTGAAAGAGCTGCCACTTAGCCCCTGAATGCCAGTTTATTGTGCGAGGATAGCTCTCACATGAGTGAGGCTCTGGGATCCATGCCCCATCCTGGACTGGAGTAGGCCTGGGGAATCTGCCACTGAACCTTCTTGGCATGAGTCTCAGGGACAGAATTGCCTGGTACATGAATTGTCATTCCTTTGAACTGTCTGTCCTCAATTTGAAGAAAATGTTTCTCTTTTCAGTTGCATGACTTGACGTGTGGTGGGAAAGGCTTCTGCACCGGATCTGAGAGCCAATATTTGGGTTCAAAACAGCATCTCAGGAGTGAAAGCAAATACCATCCCAATGCACAAGTGCTCATTTCCCCAAAGAGCTTCGTTTTCTCCCACTTCGTCCTTCTGATCTGGGCTCCCAACTCAGGGTGCATTATCTTCAACAATCCTAGCTGCATTTCAAGACTATCCCTGAAACAGGGTCAGCCAGACTCTGTAGCACTTCCTCACCCACAATCAGGAATACACTGAAAAATGAAGGGAACTCCCCGCTTTCTCCACTTGCCACACCCCACCCCTCCTCTTTGTCTCAGAACAGATTTGGCCCATGGTGACACTTCAGTGAAAACAAACTACTTTTCTGCCTTATTTTCATGTGGGATTCTCTCCCCTGGATTTCCAAAAATTCTGCTCCAGAAGGGTTATATGAGATGTTCTGACTCACAACCATGAAAAAGACTTCTTACACCTCCACCTTTGGACAAAATACTATCGAAAAGACCTTGCACTCACCTTCACATCACCTGGAAAACTTTAGGAAATGAAGAATGAAAATCCCATCCAGACCAATAGACAGAATTGGAGGGTAGTACTCTAGAAGGTAGTGATTCTAGCTCCAGTGAAAAGTAAAAATCAGGAGCACCGTTGGTCAATTGCGTTCCTAGACCTCTCTGCCTTGCAATGAATGCAGCATTGTTACCAATAAGCAAATAGACTGTCAGCAAAGAACACGCTTTCCATGCAGCTAAGGTTTGATTCTCGCATTATTCATTGATTTGCTCGAGTGGGCATGAGTAAATTCTCATGACTGAACTCAAAAAGTTTTAACCGTTTTCTCTGTACCACAAGATTTCCTTCACTATTGAACACTTGTGTAGACACAAGGAATCCTTCTTACTTAACTGCCAATAAAAGATAAAAAATATATTTGCAGGTCTAGGTGGCAGAAAAGTGTACACTGGTGAAGAGATAGGTGTTGGAACATTGTAGGATTGAAATCCAATTATGAACAACTTTGTAACTGTGTGTCACCGAGAGATTCACTATAAAAAAGTACAAACATCATGGAGAAAATTGTATGACTAATTTCCATATTGTAGTATCGAAAGTAATTTTATAATTTAAAAAAATTGTTTTCGTGATTGGGTCCAGAGAGATCTAGGTCCAGGGGTTAAGGCACTTGCCTGGCAATTAAGCAACCCAGGTTCAATTTCAGGCACCTCAATTTGACCCCAAAGCCCCACCAGGAGTGCTCCTTGAGCAAAGACCCAGAAGTAAGACTGAAGCATTGCTAGATGTGGCCCAAATACCAAAAGCAAACAAAAATAAGTTTCAGAACATTATTTCAATGATCTTCATTGATCGTAGAATGAGGAATCTGAGAACGAGGTTTTATTCTTCCCATTTGACAGTTGAAGGCATGAGGTATACTCAGGCAGGTAAACGAGCTAAGGTCACACCAAAGTAGAAGGCATCCCAAACACTTGACCTCATGTCAAGTGACTTTGCAGCTAGTAAGTCTCACATTCTCTTCCAGAAACGCGTTCAGGTGGAACATGAGCCCAGAGCCACATTCTTGTTCTCACAGACCTCATGTCCCAAAGGGGAAACCTGAAAATAGGCATACAAAATAGACTGTGAACTTTATCTAAAATAGTATAATGGATTTAGATACCACAAAATGTAATTCAATGTTCACTCCTATTGTCAGGATAAAGTGGAGATCTCTTTCTACAGGGGATTGGAACATCTCTCTGAAGCAGCAATCCTGAGCTGAGAACATGCTGGCCAAGAAAAAAGCAAAGGAAAAGTTCCTGGCCATGGTGGAAGAATTCGAACATCTGAGGATCTACCAGGAGCTCCTTACATCTTCTTGGAGTGTCAAGAAAAATCAACGTCAAGTCTAGAGAGCTGATTCTGTACCTCATATTTTGACCATTTGTGTATGTGAGGAGCACTCTTTGGGGTGCTAGGTGGACCATTTGGTGCCAGGGATAAAACTGAGGCTCCTGCATGTGAATACGTGCTCCAGAACTTTGTGCCATCTCCTGGACTCTGGAATCGAATATTTTCTAGGAGTAGTCTTGCCGGGAAACAGTAAGAGCGTTTGGAAATGAATCACACTAATATTTTCTCCTTTTCATCTTCGAGCTGGCTTTGGCAGGTAAGACATTCTTTGCGGCAGAGAATTGCTGAGTCAAGGCAACATGGTGCTTTCTTTGACGGAACACATGCTCCCTCCATAATCAATCCGTCTTGAGGTGGAGAGGATGGGGCCATTGCAATGCCGTATGCTCCAAAATATGAAGGGAGAAACCTACTCTTGTTGGTTCCACAGCAGCCAAATTTATGGACTAAGTCCTTGGTTTCTTAGAAATCAACCAAGAGACTTTATAACTACAAAATAACGAGGCCAAATGTAAGTAAATTGATTCTGAGCACCTGCCAGCAGGATTGTTGCCCTAACAAACTCTCATATCAGGAGGCAGGCTACCGAGTGCAGCCTGCCCGCATGGCAGATTCTGGCAAACTCCCCGTGGCGTACCCAATGTGCCAAATATCAGTAACAATGATGGGTCTCATTCTCCTAAACCTGAAGGAGCCTTGAATGTGACACTTTTTCGAATCTCAGGGCTAGGACGAAGGAGACGATCCCGGTGCCTACTGAGGCAATCAACGAACAACAGGATGATCGTGATCCTGATCTGCTATTCGATGTGATCTCCAAGAAAAATAAAACAATTTTTTAAAAAAAAAATTTCTATTTGGAGGCTGCATCCAGCAGTGTTCAGGGCTTATTCGTGGCTCTGGGCTCAGGGGCCACTTTTGGAGGGACTAAGGAACCTTCTGGGTTTTCCGGAACCATATCCCTGTTGGCCCCATGCAAGGCAAGCACTCTACCTGCTGTAATCTCTCTCCACACTTCAAATGATATCTATTTTTGCCTTTTTTTTTGGAGCCAGAGGTGAGAAGCACACTTAGTAGTGCTGAGGACTTACGCCTGACTCTGGCCTGGGGTCAAGGCAGCACCTTACCTGCTGTACGGTCACTCTGGTAATTCCAAATTCAAATTTTTTGTCTAATTGCAACATTTTTATTCGTTTAGAGGTCACAACCTGCAATGCTCAGCGGTTACTTCTGCTTGCACTCAGGGATTCCTTCGGGCAGAGTAGGAACATAATAGTTTTAATATGTTACTTAAGGACTTACTGGAAATACTGGGGGCTGTGATAGCACAGTGGGAAGGGCATTTGCCTTGCATGCGGCCTACCCGAGGTCGATGACTACCATTCCATATAGGCCCCCGAGCACCTCGAGCAGTGATTCCTAATTGCATGACCCAGGGGTAGCACCTGTGCATTACCAGGTATGACCCAAAAGAAAAAAAAATATTTACTGGAAATAGTAGTTAACTATACAACAAAGTGATGATGGTGAAGAAGAGGAGGAGGAAGAAAACAATGACAAATGACCACAATGAGGAACACGATGGTTTCTGTCATTGATTGAGAGCTTTGTGCCGGGACCTTTGTAGGGTTTTAGTTCCTTTGCTGCTCACGTCCTTGTGAGGTAGAAGCTACAGTAATAACTCATAGTGTGCCTATACTAACTGCTGCTAAAATCAGTATTAAATCAGAAAGAAAACTAAATATCAGAAACATGCCCCAGGGTTGGAATACCAGTCGTCATTGAGTTAGAGGAACAAGGAGAATTTTAGTTTCCCCAGGACTCAGGTGAGACATATTTCGCATAACCGCAAACAGTCCATTCTAAGAAGAAACTAATTTTAATTATATCTGCTATTTGATGTGAGCGCCAAGGCAGGTGAAAAATTATTTTTTTAATTTTTGCATTTGGAGGCCGCAATGAGCAGTGCTCAGGGCTTATTCCTGGCTCTGGGCTCAGGGGCCACTTTTGGAGGGACTGAGGGACATTCTGGGTTTCCAGGAATCAAGTTCCTATTGGGCCCATGCAGGGCAAGCACTCTACCTGCTGGACTGTCTCTCCAGACCTCGGTCCCAGTCACGGTCCTCCTGTTGTTCATCGATTTGCTCGAGCGGGCCCAGTAACGTCTCCATTGGAGACTTTGTAGTTACTGTGTTTGGCATATTGGGAATACGTTACGGGGAGCTTGCCAGACTTTGCCATGCGGGCGAGATACTCTAGGTATCTTGCCGGGCTCTCCGAGAGGGGCGGAAGAATCGAACTCGGGTCAGCCATGTGGGATGCGTGCAAGGCAAACGCCCTACTGCTGTGCTATCGCTCCCACCTTTCTCTAGACCTCAAATGATATCTATTTTTGGCTTGTTTTTAGGAGGGAGAAGTGGGAACCACACTTAGTAGTAGTGTGACTCAGGGCTTACTCATGGCTCTGGCCTGGGGCCAAGGCAACTCCTTAACTGCTGGACTATCACTCTGGCCCTCCCAAATTCGAATTTCTTGTCTCGTTTCAACATTTTTGATTGTTTGCTGATTCTGACTAAAAGATCCCAACCTGAAAAGATTGTTGCTTGAAATTAAGGAGACTCCTTTGTTCCTACGTATATCTGAGCAATTGTGTTTGCTTTCTTTTGTTTTGTTTTGTTTTGTGTTTACTTTTTTGAGTCTCTCCTGGCGATTCAAAGGGGTTCCTGCTGGTTCACGCACTCAGGAATTACTCATGGCAGTGTTCAGGGGACTATATGGGATGGTGATGATCAGAGGACCACATGGGATGCTGGGAATCGAACCAGGATTGGCCGCGTGCAGGACAAAAGTCCAACCCGCTGTGCTATGGCTCCAGCCCCTGAACAATTGGTGTCTTTTGGAAGATACTAAGCAGCAGAGATAAATAGATTGCAAAGGCTAGGTCAGGGCTGGGATGATTTCAGCGGACTGGTGCAGTGGGTGAAACACTTGCAAGTGTGAGGTTGTGAGTTGGGTCCCTGGTGCGCTCCATCTGCCCTAAGCTCAGTGCTCGAAGCCCTGCTCCCACAGTGTTATGATTTGGTATGTAATTTCCAGGTAGGCACAAGCTTTGCAACTGGGGTTGGCAGGCCCCAATGAGCCTAAACGAAAGACATGTGAATGTGAGCAGGTGTGTGAGTAAACCAGCACTGCAATCAGACACGTGGGAACTCCCAGTCTTGGGGATCACGGCCATAGAGGGAAGGTATGGGATGCTTAGTCTCCTGGGTGACCACAGAAGGCAGCAGCAGCTCTCCCCCTTGCCACCTGCTTTGGGGGGCCTTGGGCCACTGCCCCACCTGGGGCGCCTTTTGCCATGAGGCAGACAGAGGAGGAAACGAGGGCCAAGCCGGTTGAGTGATCAGTTGTCGTTTCTTTCGTTTTCCTCGTACGCCTGTACCAGTCTGTCTGAGCCCACATATTCTAGTCTCACACTGCTCCTCATTCCCGCTCCTTCTGTCTGTCCCACACAATCCTCCGTGCTCCATCTCAAAGCCTGTGCTCTCTCTTGCCACGTGCCTCTCCTGTATTCTTCCTCTACATATTTCTTTCTCAGTCCCCCTTGCTAGTCTCTCTCTTCTCCATCTTGCAGCCCTGCTCTCTCTCTCATCTCTCCCAACTCTCTCGTCTCTTGCTCACTCCGCACTGGGGGAAGAGACTTCACTCAGTCGGGTAGCATAAGCAATACAGGAAAGAGGGAACAGTCCAAGCCACGAAAACTATACCCACCTGGGGTGGCCCAAGCAATTTCTCCAAACACTCTATACATCGTTTCCCCTTCTCTATCTGAGCTACATTTTCTCCCAGCATCTGCTGCCAGCTTCCAAGCCATGGAGCACACCTCCTGTTAGTTATCTCAAGTATTCTTGTGTGTTTGTCTCCCGTTCTGTTACTTAATATTCCCTTAGATGAGTGCAGTCTTTCAACTTATATCCCTCTCTTTCTGACTCATTTCACATAGCATAATACTTTCCCCCTAGAACCATTTAAAAAAAATGTTAGGGAAACACCACGACTTAAGAGTTGTAGACTTACAGAATTTTGTGCTTGGGTTTCAGTTATACAATGATCAAGTACCCATCCCTCCACCAGTGCCCATTCTCCAACACCACAGATACCAGTATCCCTCCCATCCCCCCTCTCCTGCATCCCACCCTGCCTCTGTGGCAGGGCATTTCCTTTTGTTCTCTCTCTCCTTTTGTGTGCTGAGGTTTGCAAAAGAGGCATTGAGTGGCAATCATGTTCGGTCCAGAGTCTACTTTCAGCATGCTTCTCCCATCCTGGAACGAGCCTCCCAACACCCTTTATTTGGTGCTGCCTTCTCTATCTGAGCTGCCTTTTTCTCTAAAATGTGTGGTTGGCCTCCAAGCCATGGAGTAAACCTCCTGGTACTTATCTCGGCTATGCTTGGGTGTTAGTCTCCTATTTTGTTACTTTATATTCCCCAGATGAATGCAATCTCTCTATGTCTGTCCCTCTCTTTCTGAGTCATTTCGCTTATCATGATACTTTCTATGTACAACCACTTGTATGCAAATTTCATGACTTCATCTTTTCTAACAACTGCATAGTACATCATTATGTAGATGTACCAAAGGTTCTTTAACCAATCATCTGTTCTCAGCCACCCAGGACTTTCCCAGATTTTGGCTATTGTGAACAGTGCAGCAATGACCATTGCAAAAATATTGAAAATCCAGTGATAAGTATTGGATAATAATGACAGTTAGATCTCTCTAAGAAAGGAGCTTCGTGCATCAAGTTGAATAAGAAAATTCTTTTCACCAAATGGTGTGGGTTAAACTGCATAACCATTGCAAAATTCAGCTGCCTGGTTCATCCCACATTCAAATCTAATTCAAAGTGGTTCAATTAAAGTATATTAAACCAGAAGTCATAAGATGCACTCCAGGAAAACAGGGGCAGAACTCTCCAGGATATGTACCGCAGAGGTATTTCCACTGACTTGATTGAACTAGCTAGCAGTACTCAATGAAGTTTAAAAAATGTTTACCAGGCAAAATAAAAGTGAGTTAAAATATTTTCCTCATATTAAATATTTGCATTAGTCTTCTGCTCTATAGATATGGAGCAGCGTCCTGATAAGAAGTTTTGACAAATTTCGGCAAGAGCAAAATTTGCCATTGGCTAAAAGAAAGAGAATCCTGGGATTTTCAAGACTAGACCAATGAAGTTCTCGTGTGATAATTATATTTGAATAGAAGAAATAGGTAACGGAATGTCCACAGAAGTTTGGCACTAGCTCTATGCCAAGGTTTGCGCCAGGCTCCAAAGTCATAGATGGAGGATCATATACAAATACTTTCATAATTGTCTTTATTTTATTTTAAAGTTAATTTATTTTTCTCAGCGGTAGTGCATTTGCCTTACACGCAGCCAACATGGCCAACCCGAGTTCGATTCCTCCGCCCCTCTCGGAGAGCCCGGCAAGCTACCGAGAGTATATCGCCCGCACGTCAGAGCCTGGCAAGCTCCCCGTGATGTATTCGATATGCCATACACAGCAACAACAAAGTCTCCAATGGAGACGTTACTGGGCCCGCTCAAGCAAATCGATGATCAACGGGAGGGCCTTTACTTTTTTACTTTTACATATTTTTCTCATGTACAAAGAGGTAAACTCTTGTGAAACTATTGAAAAGTATGCATCATAGATTAACTGGATACCTTTGAGTTAACCATAATAGTAGTACAAAGTAGCAGAAGACTGAGAGGATTATTGATGAAAAATATTTCAAGTGATATAGGAGACATAAAGATTTTCTCTTTCAAAATTTGGATAGTAAAATATTTCATAGTTGTATTATAATATTCTTTGAATTTTGTTCTATAAAATTTTTTACGTAGGAGTACTTCTATTTCTTCAGCCACTGATTCGCTGATTTTATTGGGCATGAACTGCACGTCACTTTTTTTTTTTCATTTTTTAAAATTTTACTTATTGAATTACCATGAGAGCAGTTACAAAGCTTTCGTGTTTCAGTCTTGGTCATCCAATGAAACACCCGTATCTACACCATTGCCCATTCTCCACGACCAAACCCCCAGTATGCTGCCATCCCGCACCCTCCCCCTACCTCTGGGGCAGATGATATCCGCATGTCTCTCTCTCTACTTTGATGACATTCAATATTTTGACACCAGACTCACCATTCTTAGTTGGGATTTTACCCCAACACTCATATCTGCTGAAAAGGCAACAGTAGACAATTTGTTTTCTATTGCTGCTTAAGAATAAAATGGTGTCGCGTGGCTGCAGTAGTGGCCAGGCGGTTTCGAAATTCTGAAATGTTAACACTTAAATATGGAGGGATTTCTAACCAAACCAGCTTGGTACTGAGATTTGTTCCTAAGTCTCTGAGATCACGGCCATTAAGCAGATTGATCAGGAGCCAGAAATTCCATTCATGGGAGGTGACTCAGGGTCTCATTGGAAAGGGGAGGAAAGGGTCAGCTCCACCCGCATGCCCTGAGGCCCCATGTGTTTTGTTACTGCCCAACCAAACCTGAATCTTCATTGACCTGGTAACTGGAAGGCAGTTACAACTTTTTAATAGTTGCCACTTAGAGCTCATGTTTTCTGTTTGTTGAGTCTGTGTTTTGGATACATGGCTACTTCCTTTGCTCATATCATTGGTATAACAAAAGCCCTACTGCCTGTTCATTCATTCATTCTTGTTCTTTTCTCCCCGCAATTGATTCCTTTTCTTCTCTGCCTGTCTCCTCTATAAGCACTGCTGTCAAAGGTAGTCTCAAAATCCCCTCTTTCACAACAATTCCTCATCGAGTAGTCTTTATTCCACAGGTAAGTGAGATCATTCTGTGTTTGTCTTTCTTCTTCTGGCTTCTGGCTTCAACATGTTATCTTCCAGTTCCAAGTATGGCGGAACAAATTATATGATTTCATCATTCCTTGCAGCTGCATAGTATCCCATTAGGTCTATATAACACTTCAATAATCCATACATTTGTCCCTGGACACCTAGACTGATTTCATATCTTAGCTACTGTACTGAAAGCAGTGATGAAGAATGTCTTTTTGAGAGAGAATTGTGATGTTCTGGGGATAGATTTGCATAAGGTTTATGGCAGTTCAATTCTGAGTGAACTGAGAACCCTACAGTGTTTCCCACATTCCTAACATTCCCATCAGAGGCGGATGATAATCCCCTTG
Source organism: Sorex fumeus (assembly GCF_029834395.1). Classification (NCBI taxonomy): domain Eukaryota; kingdom Metazoa; phylum Chordata; class Mammalia; order Eulipotyphla; family Soricidae; genus Sorex; species Sorex fumeus. Next base: position 28,418,986 of record NW_026606067.1, read on the forward strand.
ATCACCACATCTCTTCTAACAAGATTGTTCCTACTATTTTCTATAAGTGCCATTCTCCCTGGTGTGAGAGAGTCTCATTGTCATTTTGATTTGAATTTCTCTGATGGTAGGTAAGTGGTGCTGAGTATTTCTTCTTGTGTCTCCTGGCCATCCTCCTCTCTTCCTCTGAGAAGTGTCTGTTCATTTGCTCTCCCTGTTTTTGGATAGAGTTTGGAATTTCTCATTGTTGATCTTTGTATTTTATGTGTCCTGGATAACAAACCTTTATCTGATGTGTGTAATGAATACATTTTTCCCTATTCATGTCGCGGTCATTTGGGTTTAGCTCATGTTTCTTTTGCCATTCAGAAGCTCTTTCCCTTGATGGAGTTACATTTGTTTGTCTTTTATTTTGTTTCCTCTGCGGGTGGACACCTGTTTTGTGAGTGTGCACAGTACTACTGGTTCAGGTTGGGGTAAGAGACAGTGCAGGGGTTAAGTTGCTTGGACCTGACCTTGTTTAATTCCCTTCGCCTTAGAAGGTCCATGACCTCCTCCCTATTTAGAAACCGGTCCTAGCAGTAATGGAGTCAGCAAACTAAAATACTCTATACCTCAGATTTAGCTAACACAATTTTAGTTCTCTATCTCCTACCAGTCTCCCCCCACCACCATCACATCATAACACCACCCTGGACTGAGGGTCTTGTCAGGCCTCTAAACTACTTCGTGGTACCCTGGATTGGATCTCATTGTTTGACCCTTAGTACATTAGATATTCTGCTCAGTAAACAATTACTGAACGAAAAAGAACCTTTTGGCGGGTCCACAATGCAGTGAAACTGTTAGCTGTTGGAAGTTCTTATACATGTGCGGAGATCTTGCGTTCCTTCAGATTATACTGTTGAAGGGCTGGAGCGATAGTACAGCGGGTAGGGCTGCACCTTGCATGCAGCTGACGCAGGTTCGATTCCCAGCTTTCCATATTGTCCCCTGAGCACCGCCAGGAGTAATTCCTGAGAGCAGAGCTGGGAGTATCCCCTGTACATCGCTGTGTGTGACTCAAAAAAGCAAAAAAAAAAAAAAAAAACAAAAATTCTATGGTCCTTTCAGTAATGACTATTTTTCCCCCCTTGGTTTTTGGGTTACACCCAGCGGTGCTCAGGATTTATTCCTGGCTCTGTGCTCAGGGAGCACTCCTCCCTGTCCCCAGGGGACCATATGGGATGCAGAATGAAACTCAGGTCAGCCATGTGTTCCCACTGCTCATCTGCTCATTATACTACAGCTCTGCTCCGTAACAGCCATTTCCTGTCTGAAATTGTATCATAGAGAGGCTATAGTTTTGTTTATGATATATATACATATATATACATATATATACATATATATATATATATATATATATATATATATATATCTCCTGCTCTAACCTTTTCCCTTCCTAAAGTTGTGGAGTCATTTGTGATGGTGAGTTTTGCTTACATCTGTGTTAGACAAAATTGCTCTCCCTCACATGTGCTAAGTTGGGCACTTTTTGATTGTGGGTCATGCCCTTATGTGCTTAGGGCTTTCTCCTATCTCAGGGGACCCTTATTTGGTGCTGGGGATTAGCCCAGGTCTGCTGTGTAGAAGGCAAGCACCTAATGAACTCTCTCCCTAGCCTGGTCCCTTACTGTAAATTTGGTGAGGAGAGCACTTATTTTGATGGTGTTTCGATTTTAGGACACGCCTGGTGATCTTTAGGGCCTTCTCCTGGCTGTACACTCAGAGTTCATTCCAGATGGGCTTAGGGAATGATATGGTTCTGGGCGTTGAACCAGGGTTAGCTACATACAAAGCAAAAAAGGCTTCCTTGCTATCTCTTTCACCCCTAAGGTATTCCCTGTCCCCCCGTGAATCAGGTACTTTCAGTGAGTATTTTATTTTTGATGTGAAGAAACGTCTTTATTTGGTTGTTAAAATGCCTGTTATTTTTAAAATTTCTTTTTTTTTTATTTTTTTTTAGTGAGATACCAGGAGGTACAGTTCTAGAAATGCCTGTTATTTTTTTTTTATCTTAAATTCAGTGAACCCAAATTAACCTTGTCTATTTGAGTCTCTCTCTTTTACTTCTATGTGTGCTTACACATATCTTTGTGTGTGTGTGTGGTTTTGAGTCACACTTCATAGTGCTTGGGCCATGCCTGGAAGTGCTAGAAGGATAGTCGGGTGAACCATACGTGCAGTTATTATTCTAACCATGGTCACAGTTTCATTTGCATTCTGAAAAAGCACCTTAACCTTTGTGCTATCTCTCTGGTGCCAAGAGATGTGTATTTTGTTACTAAAGAAAAAATACGGGGCCGGAGTGATAGCACATTAGGGAGGGTGTTTGCCTTGCACCCAGTAGACGTGGGTTCGATCCCTTGCATCCCTTGTGGTCCCCCAAGCACCGCCAGGAGTGATTTCTGCACACAGAGCAATGAGTGACCCCTGAGTGTTGCTGAGTGTGGCCCAAAAACTTAAAAAAAAAACCCTCTAGGGCCCTCAGAGATAGTACAGAGCCAATGTGGCTTATTTAGGTAGATCCTAAGCACCCCATATGGTCCCCAGGGCACTGCTGGGAAGGATTCCTGAGTCCAGAGCCAGGAATAACCCCTGAGCATCACCCAAAAACAAAAGAAAAATTACTCAGGTAGTATTCTTTTTGTTGTTGTTGTTGGCTTTTCTTTGGCTGTTTGTGAGACAAATGCCCTACCCACTGTACTACCATCCTGCCCCTCAAATGGTACTCATTTGGGTGTCAAGGAAGACAATGGTAAAAGAAAAATCCATTTCTTATTCCTGTTTTGCTTTGGTCCACACCTAGCAGTGTTCAGGGTTAACTTCTGACTGTAGCTCAGTGATCACACCTGAACTTTCAGAACGTGTGCGGTGCCTGGGATCAAACGCAGCGATTTTGTAAGGCAGCACTTTATACCCTGTACTATCCCTCTGGCCATCGACTTCGAGTTCTAGATACATCTTTTTGGGTCCAGTTTTTTTGTTGTCTGGTTGTCTGTGTTCCGGATAAAATTTCCTGACACTGCATTCAGAGATCACTCCTGGGGACGATTTGGGAGACCAAATAGGGAACCTTAGATTGAATCTGGGTTGTTAGCATGCAAGACAAACACGCTGCCTGCTCTGCTGTTTCTTCGACCCCTACCCATATTTTTAAGCAGTATTAAATTATATATATATATATATATATATATATATATATATATATTTCTTGGGGCTCCATCTGGTGTTGAGGATCAAACCTGGACTTTTTGTATGAAAAGTTTCTATTCAAGTTCCTTAAAGTATCTGCCAATAATAGACAATATTGACTTCATTTCATACATGAAAGGGACCTGAAGATCGTACTTAATGAACGTTTAAACATTTAGTAAGGACCAAGTCAGAGAGTATAGAAGTTGATGTGCTTCCCTGGCACCACATAAATTTCTCTGAGCACAGAGCCAGGTGTTGCCCTGCTGGGCTTGGCAGCAAACCATGTACCTTCCCACTCGTCACAGTCAGTAGTGGCAGATTTATGATGCAATGAGGGTCTGTCTGTCTTCAGAACTCCTTTCTTTGTGGGAGGCTGCATACAGTAGGGGGTGCTCAGAAGTTTTCTCCTGACTTCGACCTCATGGATGCTGCCTGGTGCTCTGGGGACCATACGGGGTGTAAGACAAGTGCTCTACTTGCTGCACAATTTCTCCAGCCCCGCCTTCCGATCCCTGAAGCTTTTTATAAACTTGTTTCTTGTTTTGAGCCACATTGGGTTGTGCTCAGGACTTATTCCTGAACATTTGCTCGGGGATCGTTCCTGAAGGTACTTTGGGGGCCATATGCAGTACTGGGGATCAAACCTGGGTCAACTGTGCAAGGCAAATGCCCTGCCTACTCTTCTCCACTCTGATTTCCTGAATTTCTTTTTTCATTTTTGGATCACACCCGGCGATACACAGGGGTTACTCCTGATGTTGTGATCAGGAATTACTCCTGGGGGTGCTCGAGGGAGCATATAGGATGCTGGGAATCAAACCCAGGACTGCCGCTTGCAAGGCAATTGCCATAACCCCTGCACTATGCTTCCAGCTCCTGAAATTTTATGTTTTCTTTTTAAATTAGGGCCAAATAGAAACAGGTAACATGGCATGTTTAAAAAATCAACACTCTGATTCAAAAACTTCATGTAAAATGAAGCATTTCACAAAAACGTCAGCAAAATTAATTGCTATTTATTTGTGTCCTTTGGTCCACATCTGGCTCTGTGCTCAGGATCACTCCTGTTAATGCCTAGGGATCAGAATGCAATGATGGGAATCCAAGCAAGGTCAGCATTTTGCAAAGCACGCCCTTTGACTAAACCCTGAACAATATATTTTTCCTCCTTGTATCCTTTTGGGGGCTGGAGGGATAACGCAGCAGTAGGGCTTTTGCTTTGCAAGCTGCCTGCCTGGCGGAGCCGGGTTCGATTCCGCAGCCCCTCTCGAAGAGCCTGCCAAGGAACCGAGAGTATCTCGCTCACACGGCAAACCCTGGCAAGCTACCTGTGATGTACTCATATGCCAAACACAGTAACATTTGTCCCAGTGGAGATGTTTCTGGGCCCGCTCGAGCAAATCCGTGAACAACGGGAGGACAGTGCTACAGTACAGTGCTACAGACCTCTCCCAGGAGTAACTCCAGAGCATAGAACCTGAAGGAAGCCCTGAGTATACCACTGAGTATTCTCCCCAATCCCTAAGTATTATTTAGAACATAGGGTAAAGGCATAAACACAAATAGAATAAACTATTCTAGCCGGTTGGCATATAATAATGACAAAATTCTTCTAAATATGAAATGTTAATAATTAAAGTTATGAAAATTCTTTAAATAAAATAGAGAAATTAAAGAAAATAGTGATTGTGAAACAAAAGGATGTTTCTTAAATAAGTAACGTTATGATGTAAGGTCTGTTGACGAAGTACAATTTGATGAAGCAAATTAAACAAGATCAGTTCCAGCAAGGAACGCACCCTAACCCCTCTGCCATCTTTTCATCTCTTCAGCCCAAACTGTGAACCTAGTATGTACATAGACCTTTTCATTTCGACATATTCAAAAGTTGAATATTTTCGTTGTATGAGACCTTCACTCTTACTTCCTTAAGAAATAATAATGCTAGTTTTACAGATACTATGCCAGAAAACATTCCCTGGAGCAAATTTCAACAGAATGACAAACACTGTGTGTTTTCAGTTTTTATCATCTCTGCCATTCTCATTGATGTGAGATAACACATTGTGATTTTGACTTGTATGTTTTTCTCGGTTATTATACTTTAATATATCTAATGTCTTAAATTATTTATTTATTTTATTTTTTTATTTTTTTATCATTTTTTTAATTAGTGAAACACCATGAAGTACACTTATAGACTTATAAATTTTTGTGCTTGGGTTTCAGTTATACAATGATCAAGTACCCATCCCTCCACCAGTGCCCATCCTCCCCCACCACGGGTCCTGTCTTAAATTATTTAATATAATGTATAATATTTACAATATTTAAGTTATTTTATTTATATGCTTGTTCACCACCCATTTATCATCTTCATATATCTGTCTATGAATTTCATTTTTTTTTGATGGCTTCATTGGGAGAGTTTGTTTCAGAGTTTTGTTTTTTTGTTACTTTTCCATGAACTTTCTTAATATTGAGGTGCACTGAACAAAAATTGTTTTAAAAAACCCACAAAATATCTATATAAATAGTGATAAAGTGTTTATAAGTATAGGTAATTGTAAATATATGAAATAAATAATAAATATAAATATATAATAAATTTTAGGATACAAAGATCGAAACAAAACCATAATTCACAGAAAAGTTTGTCATTCTTTAAAACTGTGTAAAGTTTATTTATTTCTTTATTAATTTTTAATTTTTCCTAGTGAAAAACCATGAGGTAGAGTTGTAGACTTACAAATTTTTGTGCTTGGGTTTCACTTTTACAATGATCAAGTACCCACTCCTCCACCAGTGCCCATTCTGCACCACCAATGATCCCAGTATCCCTCCCTACCACCCATACTAGGCAGTATTCCTTCCTAGGATCCTAGGAGTTGAATTGATTCTATGCACTGAATTGATCCAAGTTTATCATGTTAACTAGGGACCATTGGGAAAAGGATCGGTTGGGTGGGATACATGTAGGTGGGGCGCCAGGTGGCTTATGTGACCCAGGGAGGAGAGAGATGACCACTTTTTCCTGATCCAACTCTCCAGCCCCTAGACCCAGGCTGGGAAGTCTAGGACTAATAAAGTCTGTGATGAGTACCCACCGGGCCACACCAGACCCACCAGGTGGCCGCCAAGCCACACGGTTATGTTCACCGGGTCGTCTTGGCACAGAAGATCCTCACAAATCTTGGCCAAAATCCTCGATTTCTTGGGGATGCATGGACTCAGGTTAGGACAAGGAATTGCTCTTTGCAGTAAAGGAAAATCAGTCCTAGACCTTACCCGGGTTTATGGGGTTCTGGTCTCACCTCACAGAAAATCATTTGAAGAGGCAGATGAGCAGTGAAGTTAAGCAAATTTTATTTGGGGGTTTTTTGAAGGTGAGGAGGGAGGGAAAGTGAGATAGAGAGAGAAAGAGAGAGAGAAAGAGAGAGAGAGGGAGAGCGAGAGAGAGGGAGAGAGAGAGAGAGAGAGAGAGAGAGTAATGTGCTCAAGGGAGAACATGCACTTCTCCAAAGGTGAAGATAGCCTCTACACACACCCAAGCATTACAGAGGAAAGTTCGAGGCTCAAGAAGGGAGATTTGGTGAATTATGTGCTTGGGTGCCAAATGTACTCGGCCACGTGGGCACAAGCAGCATATGGGCTCAGACAGCAGAAGCGTACCCACCCATTGTTCAAGGTGGCTTTTATAGGGTTTCTACAAGCCACCCCACTGGGTCTATCTACTTAGGTAAGAGTCCCATTGTTAGGGTTGTTGCTAAGAGGGTAGAGTTGGGAGAGGTCTTCTTTGAGACTCCTTTTCTCTATCTTTGTTCCTGCTGGAGCGTCTCTCAGAGCGTGTCCCAGCCTTCTCTGGTCTGGGCTAACCTAGGCTTAATCAGATTACAGGAAGGAATGGAGGGTTCTCCAGGAATTTCCTTCAGGGTTTTTCAGTAGGGATGGGTCTAGTCTCCTCAGCATCTGCTGCTGGAGAAGGTCTTATCAGGTCTTGCTTTCCGGATGCACAAGGTGGGCTAGACTTGGGGCTGGATTACTTCCCACAAATTTCATTGCCTTGATGCTGGGGTCCCTTCCATAATCGACCTGCCTGCATGAGGATGGAGAAAGATAGCTTTCTTAATATTTGCAGTTAGTAGGAAGAAATGCTAGGGAGTGAAGAGCTACTTGTCAGATATAGCATACTCCATTTTGAGGCAACCAAACCCTCTTCTACATGACTGATTCTGATTTGAGACCAAGGTTCAACCAAGGCTATTACTATTTCCATTCAAAATACCTTTTTTTCCCTGTGATATCCTCAGCCATTTTACAGAGATTTAAGAAACCCTGGTGCCATGGCCTTCACACAGATCTGTCGCCAGAACAGGGAAACTTGGGGAATCAACTTTGGGGAGCTGACATGATTGTTTCTCGAGGGCAACCCTCTTGTTTTAAGCCTCAAGTCTATTTCCAATGCCTTGGAGAGGAAGAAGAAATGCAGTACAGTAGACTCTTGTGATGTTAGTGGGCAACACAGTTGGCGCTTGTGAAATGGGGAGGAGAAAGATGGCCACATTCTTCCCATTCGCCTCTCGCGTGGAACCCAGGGTTACTGGGTTCTTGTTTCGCCTTGATGAAAAGACTTGAAGGAGTTGGGGCTGGAGTGATAATAGCACAGCGCAGGAGTAATTCCTGAATGCATGTATCAGGAGTAACCCCTGTGCATCGCTGGGTGTGACACAAAAAGAAGAAAAAAAGAAAAGAATAGAAGGAGCAGACGAGCAATGAAGTAAAACAGATTTGATTGGGAGGTTTTGAAGGGAAGGATGAAAAGAACGTGGGAGAGAGTGGAAAGGCCTGTGCTCCAGATAACCTGGGCTTCTCCAAGGGTGGAGAGAGCCCCTACACACATATCAGCATTAGACATGGAAGCATGAAAGTACGCATCACAAATGGGACATGTGGATGACACATGTGTGCGGGCACCACATGTGATCGGCTACATGGGCACAAGCAGCACATGGGCTCAGGTAGCATATATGTGCGCCCTTGCTTTGTTCAAGGTGGCTTTTCTAGGGTTTCTCCAAGTTGCCCCCATGGAGGGATACTCCCTAGGTAAAAGCCCCTTGCAAAAGGAGGTTGCCAGGTAGGTTGGGAGTGGTGATGTTCTTCTTTGAAATTCCTTTCCTGTTCTTTTGTTTCTACAGGAGTTTCTCTGGTTCTGTTCTCCTTGATAGGTGAGGGTCTTCTCAGGTCCTAGTTCCTGTTTGTTACTGTGTCCTGCAAGGTCTTCTTTTGCCATTGCCTCCGGACGGGGCCTTCTCTATCTGCTTGCCTGCTCCATGACTTAGAGTTCAAAGTTATTCCAGATTCTGACCTTAAGCATCCTGAAGCTCCATGGCTTGTAGCGTAAGTTTGTAGTTTCATTTTCCCGAAGCATGTGTCTATATCAGCACAAGGCTGCAGTGGGAGTGTGTGTATGAGGCATCTGTCGTTTGTGCCTGCCTGGCACCTATTCTGTATTCTTCAGAAAAACCCCTTGGGTTTGTTTTGGGGCACTGAACCCCACCCATTGGTTAGTGTTTGGCTGTGAATATCAGTCAAGGAACTCAGCTGTCCCCTCCAAAGCATTTGGATCTGTGACCCACGTGTAGTCAGTCAGATTCAGCCAGGAATTTAAACCAAGGAGAGATGTGACTTGAAAATGAGGGGAGAAATCGACCCCTAACATACTATTGTGAAAATACTGTTCATCATTCCCATTCTTTCAAACAAGAATCATCAACTTTTTCTGCATAGGACAAACCATTGCATGTTTTAGGGTCTGCGAGCCATCATTTGATTTTGGCCTCTGTCATAAGACCTATAGGGTTTTTTTTTCCTTCAAGTTAACAATCTTCTAACTCTATTTCTTTTTGTTTGTTTGTTCGTTTGTTTGTAAGCTACTGCAGGGACCAGATGTATTTCTGCCAAAAGCTGCTGGGTTTCAAGATTTGTTCTAAGCCTCAGAGAATCTGGCCATGAAATGGCTTAATCAGGAGCCAGGGAGGCTGTTCTTGCTGGCGACTTAGGGTCTCGTTGGGTTGGGGAGGAAAGGGTCAGCTCCACCCCCACCCCGTGAGACCCTGTGTGTCTCTTCACTATGAGCTCACATCTGACTCTCCAATGACCTGTCAACTGGAAGGCACATTATATATAAAGTTTTAATAGTTGCTGCTTAGAGCTCTGATTTTCGTTTGTGGAGTCTGTGTTTGGGGACATGGCTATTTCCTTTGCTCATAACACTGGAATAACAAAAGACATTAATGCCTGTTCATTCATTCATTCTTGTTCTTTTCTCCCCGCAATTGATTTCTTTTCCTCTCTTCCTGTCTCCTCTATAAGCACTGTGGTCAAAGGTGGTCTAAAAATTCCCCCTTTTACAACAATTCCTCATCGAGTAGTCTAAGTTCCACAGGAAAATGAGATCATTCTGTGTTTGTCTTTCTTCTTCTGGCTTCTGACTTCAACCTTTTATCTTCCAGTTCCAAGTATGGTGGAAGAAATGACATGATTTCATCATTCCTTGCAGCTGCATAGTATCCCATTAGGCATATATAACAATTCTAATAATCCATTCATCTCTCACTGGACACCTAGACTGATTTCATATCTCAGCTCCTGTACTGAAAGCATTGATGAAGAATGTGCATTTGTCTCTCTTTCGGTTCTGGGGATAGAGGCCCCAAAGTAGAGTTGCATACAGCTCATTTAACTGCGAATCCTACAACGTGTTTTCCACACGTGTTGTACCAGACATCATTCCCAACCGAAGTGGATGACAATCCCCTTGATCACCACATCTCTGCTAACAAGATTGTTCCTACTATTTTCTATGTGTGCCATTCTCTTTGGTGTGAGTCCATCTCATTGTCATTTTGATTTGAATTTCTCTGGTAGTACGTGGTGCTGAGCAATTCTTCCTTTGTCTACTGGCCATCCTACTCTCTTCCTCTGAGAAGTGTCTGTTTATTTGCTCTCCCTGTTTTTGGATAGAGTTTTGAATTCTCATTGTTGATCTTTGTATTTTATGTGTCCTGGATATCAAACCATTATCTGATGTGTGTAATGAATACATTGTTCCCCATTCATGTCGCGGTCATTTGGGTTTAGCTCATGTTTCTTTTGCCATTCGGAAGCTCTTTCACTTTATTGAGTTATGTTTGTTTGTCTTTTATTTTGTTTCCTCTGCGAGTGGACAGCTCCTGTTTTGTGAGTGTGCACAGTAATACTGGTTCAGGTTGGGATAAGAGACAGTGCAGGGGTTAAGTTGCTTGGAACTGACCTTGTTTAATTCCCTTCGCCTTAGAAGGTCCATGACCTCCTCCCTATTTAGAAACCGGTCCTAGCAGTAATGGATCCAGCAAACTAAAGTACTCTATACCTCAGATTTACCTAAAACAATTTTAGTTCTGTATCCCCTACCAGTCTCCCCCCCCCACCACCACCACCACATCATATCACCGCCCTGGACTGAGGGTCTTGTCAGGCCTGTAAACTCCCCCGTTACAAAAGCATAGCATTCGTTTACTGTATTCTTGTGCCCATACAAAAAGGACATTGGTCTGAATTCACTAGGAGAAGGACCTAAGGAGAAGAGACAAACAAGATTTACAAGTGAACAGCACAAACACAAAAGTTACAAATAAACACAGAGTACTGGGAGCACTGTGATGGGAGCAACCCAATAAACCTAAGCTCCCTAAGCAGCAAGGCAAAAAGGACAAACCAGTGTTCTCCTACAACGGGAAAGGTTATAAGCCAGGCCAGGGAGAAACTTAGGAAGCAGCAGCAACCACACCACACATGTGCCATGTCCAGGGCTCACCACTGCCTTGCAGAAGGGGCCCAGATCCCAGCAACTCTGAGTGTGCCTCAGACCCCCTTAAAAGTTCCCACTGTTGTGTCCAAGTTTCAGATCCCCAATTTCAGAGAGACCGAGTCCACACACGATAATGCAAAATCAAAGGGATTGTATTACTAGCCCAAGACAGTGCTAGCTCAAGCCAGGGTCCAAGTCTCATCCAATGCAGTGGAGTCTTGAGCAGGAACCGGACTCCAAATCACAAGCTGTTTATCTAGGGATCAGGGTTAAGAGGCAATTTATATACTGGTCTATTTTGAGCATTGGCCCTATTCCAATGGTGGTCAGCCATTAGGCAATGATTAGCAACAGTTTCTAAGGGGGGTACACTGACCCCTCATGACCAGCCAGACCCAACTGCCCAATTCCTTACATTACTCAACTGGGAGTCTAGCAGCAACCGCATGTCCTGCTTTGGGGAAACAGAAACTGAGGCTTAGCTGAACTCAATGTTAGCTGCAGCTTGTCCTGACATGTTTCACCCTCACACCAACAAAGTTTCAAAAGATAAATTCCTTTTATTTCTTCTCTATTGAAAAATTTTACTTACCTGACCAATTTTGGCTTATGTGCACAGTAATATTACAAGTAAAGTTTTTAGCTTGTTCAGGCATAAGATCGCAATATATTCGTTCATTCATTCATTCATTCATTCATTATCCTGTTATTCGTCGATTGCCTCGAGCAGGCCCCAGTAACGTCTCTTTCATCCTAGCCCTGAGATTATATTCAAGGCTCTTTATGAGAATGAGACCCATCATTGTTACTGGTATTTGGCATATTTGATATGCCACGGGTAGTTTGCCAGACTCTGCCCTGTGGGCAGGCTACACTCGATAGCCTGCAAGTTTGTCATCGCAATATATATGTATCACAATCACAATCATCCTGTTGTTTGTTGATTGCCTCGAGCAGGCACCAGTAACGTCTCCTTCATCCTAGCCCTGAGATTCGAAAAAGTGCCACATTCAAGGCTCTTTCAGGTTCAGGAGAATGACACCCATCATTGTTGTTGGTGTTTGGCATATTGGGTACGCCACGGCGAGTTTGCCAGACTCTGCCGTGTGGGCAGGCTGCAGTTGGTAGCCTGCCACGTTGTCAAAAGCAGGAATGAGGTAATAAAGTGTCGTGCTTCCGGGAGCTGGGTGCTATAGTCTCTGGGTCTTGTATATACACATATAGATTGATATATACAGATATATAAAAATGCATTTCCTGCTTTTTTTACATATCCTTTATGTATAAGGATATGTAATCAAAGCAGGAAATGTATCAGTTTCATAAAAAAGATAAATTGCTTTCATTTCCTACTCAAATGATTTTTAGTTCGTCTTGAAACAGAGCACGTACACTTTCTCGATTCTTTTAATGCCCCCTCCTCTCCTGAAATCTGTATTATGAGTGACTGGGGTAGAGTCGGTGGGGGTGCAGGGTCCTGCCTCCTGAGCCTTTGCCAAGGTCAACGATTTATTGAGCAGTCAGTAACAGGGAGAGAGGGCAGTTCCCTCCCAAGAGGGTAAGCCTTGACCAGTGGGGAATGGGAGGAGCAAATACTTTTCTCTTCCTCTTCCAGGATCACTTCCGGTTCACCTCATTGACATCCTTGTAGGAGCAGCACAGGCAAAGACGCAGGTCAGGCACGGATCCGGTATGTTTTTATGGCTGACCTGTGATGTATGGCACCATGGATTAAGAAGGAAAAAGATTCATATCTCCCTTCCATCCAGTAATGCAACTTCTAGGAATTTACTTTAGGAGATTGCTAGACAGTCAGACTGATTTATAGAAGAATATGTATGGCAGGATCGCTCACACTAAGGTAGTGATACAAGCTCACAAGTAACACAGCAGTTTTTCGTAAAACGCGTTTGCAAATAGTGCCATAGCTATACAGCAGAATACTGAGTAGTCACTCAAAATCATAGTTAATATTTGTGGGGGATTTTGGTTTGTTTGGCTTTGGTTTTGGTTTAGAACCACACTCAGGGCTTACTCCTGGCTCTGCACTCAGGGATAACTCCAGGGGGTTGAAGAGACCATAAGGGTGCTGAGGATCAAAGCAGGGTCAACCATGTATAAGGCAAGCACCCTACCCACTGTACTACCACTCTGGTCCCCAAAGAGATCCACTGACAATGAAGAAGAAGTTCATAGAAGATGTCAGTCTTTTAAGAGACTTAGTGGTGGGGCATATGCTTTGTGTGAAGTTTTAGGTTTGACTCCACGCATAACAAATAAATGACTACATAAAAAATTATACAACATAAAACTAGTTTTAAAAGTATGTCACAAAGTATTATAAGATGGGATCTGTATTACAGAACAATGGTTCTTAAAATGTTGTCCCTGGGAAAGGAATGTCAGTATCACTTAGAAAAACGCAAACAAATGACCCTACCCCAGACCTGCTCAATCAAACTGCTGCTGTGAATTTAGCAACCTGCTTTAAAAAGCTCTGCAGGTGAATCTAATGCTCGAATGAGCACTTTGATGATGAAAAAATGAGGAGGCTGCTGTATATATTTATGACATGTGTGAGAGCACTGTTTCCTGAAGTAGGAGAGACAGTATAGGGGTTAAAGCACTTCCTTTGCACATGGTCAGCTCTGTTTAATTCCTGACATGGTTTATAATCCGCTGAGCACAGAGGCAGGAGTAAGCCCTGAGCACTGCTCTACGGCAAGAAAGGAAAAGCAAACAAGTATCAACTTTTTCTGCATAGGACAAATCAGTACATGTTTTAGGATCTGCGAGCCATCATTTGATTTTGACCTCTGTCATGAGACCTGTAGGATTTTTTTCCTTCAAGTTAACAATCTTCTAACTCTATTTCTTTTTGTTTGTTTGTTTGTTGCAATATAGCATAGTCAGAAGTAGTTTCTTTTGCTTATCATTAAAGAGCTCTATCTACATAAAGGGAATCTTTTGGCTAATGAGTGACTCAGTTGACTCTCCTAACAACATCCAAATACTTGGGGGACTTTCTTTTTATGCCTGTCTCCTACTACTAGAATTTTCAGTAACAATTGTAGCATTTAACTAGAACAATTCAGCTTGCTGCACTCAGGAAACCCTCCGTGCAGGCAGAACTTTGGCAGCCGGTATCTCCTGTGCTCTGCCTAGGCCTGGCCCTTGGTGGCTTTTCAGTGTTATTAATAGGAAGTCCAATGACACAAAGTAAGGTGTCACTTTCTCCATAAGCTTTGAGGTACAGTCTGGGAGGAACTTGGCTCTTCCTGGAGACAGCCTAGTCCCCTCTGATCCCAGGTGTATAACCTTTGTTGATTAATTTCTTTTTGTATTTTTGACGCACACCCTGTATTGCTGAGGATGACTCCTGGCTCTGCAGTCTGGTGCTGCTCAGGGATGGCTCTGGGTGGTGCTCAGGGATGGCTCTGGGTGGTGATCAGGGATCTCTTATGAATCTGCACTCAGAAATCACTCCTTGCCCTGCTCAGGGGACCACAACCAGTTTTGGTCAGCCATGGGCAAGACAAAGGCCGTATAAGCTGTTCTGTGGATTCCGGCGCTACCTTCACTTATTCTTCAGTAAGATGCGACAAAGTAGAGCAGCGGGCATGGTGGGGGTGTTCTGGCATCTCTGAGCCAACAATATTTCTGAGGTTCTTCCATGTTGTTCCATGTGCCCTTACTTCACTCTCCATTCCTGGTCTCCTGTGTGCTTTGCTAGCTCCACCCTGAGATTTGTCTATCTATGCTCATGGCAAACATTTTGTTTCCAAAACATGACAGGAGCAAATCCAGTTGTAGGTGTGTGATCTTGAATTCCATTGATTCCTCCTGAAAAGGCGGAACCTTTTAGAAACTGTTGTATCTTTGACCATTTGGAGTGGGCGTTGGCGTGGAGTGGTAGGTGAACGGTTTCCTAAGGGACCAAATCAGGGAATTGACTCCTTGAGGGCCAAGGAGGTCAGCGTGTGCCTGAGCTGTCTCATCTTCCAGCTGGCCAGGAGTGGTGAAAGGTCAGTTTGGAGTGTGCGCTGTGACAGGGATGTGGCGCGTGGGAGCAGAGGCCCAGCGAGACAGAAGCTCCACTGGATTCAGTGCAAGTATTGGGGCTTCCTCATCATTAAGGAGGGAAACCAAGAGTTAAGGATGGTTTGTCCCAGGGGATGCTGAAGGCAGCACTCATGCTCATGGCTCACCGAGGATGTGGTCCACACCGGGAATGGCTGATTTGGAAGTTCAACTTCATCTTCTGACATTTGCATCACTGGTACACGCTCTTTGAACTTCTCAATCTCCTCCTCCTCCTCTTCCTCCTCCTTCACCTCCTCCTTCTTCACCTCTTCTTCCTTCCCTCCTCCTCCTTTAACTTCTCCATCACCTCCGCCTCCTTTACCTCCTTCTTCACCTCTTCTTTTACCTCCTCCTCTTCATCTTTCACCTCCTTCACCTCCTCTTCCTCATTCAACACCTCCTCCTCCCCTACCTCTACCTCCTTCACCTCCTCCAACTCCTCTTCCTCCTTCACCTCCCCCAAATTTACCTCCTCCTCCTCCACATCTTCCTCCTGCCTCATCTTCTCCTCCTTCTTCTCCTCTTCCTCCTTCAACACCTCCTCCTCCTCTTTCATCTTGTCCTCCAACTTCTCCTCCAACACCTCCTCCTCCTCCTCCTCCTCCTTCACCATCTACCCCGCCTCCTTCACCTCCTCCTCTTTACCTCTTCCTCCTCCACCTCTTCCTCATGCTTCTCCTCTTCCTCCCCTTTACCTGCCTCCTCCCTCTTCTCTTCCTCCTTCACCTCCTCATCCTCCACCTCCTCTTCCTTTACTTCCTCTTCCTCCACTTCCTCCTCCTGCTTCACCTCCTCCAAAACCTCTTCGCCCTCTTTCACATCCTTCTCCACCTCCTCCTCCTCCTCCTCCTCCTCCTCCTCCTCCTCCTCCTCCTCTTCCTCCTCCTCCTCCTCCTCCTCGTCTTCCCCTCCTCCTCCTCCTCCTCTATCTCTTCTGCCTCTTTCACCTCCTCCTCCCTCACGTCCTCCTCCTCCTTCTCTTCCTTCTCCTTCACCACCTCCTAACAACATCTACATACCTGTGGGACTTACTTTTTATGTCTGTCTCCTACTACTAGAATTTTCAGTAACAATTGTAGCAGTTCAGTAGAACAATTCAGCTTGCTGCATTCAGGAATCACTCTATGCAGGCAAAACTCTGTCAGCTAGTGTCTCCTGTGCTCTGTCTATGCCTCACCCTTAGTTACTTCTCAGTGTTATTAATCGTATGTCCAGTTACACAAAGTAAGGTGTCACTTTCTCCATAAGCTTTGAGGTATAGTCTGGGAGGAACTTGGCTCCTCCTGGAGACAGCCGAGTCCCCTCTGATCCCCGGGGTGTAACCTTTGTTGATTAATTTCTTATTTTATTTTTGACGCACACCCTGTATTGCTGAGGATGACTCCTGGCTCTGCAGTCTGGTGGTGCTCAGGGATGGCTCTGGTTGGTGATCAGGGATCTCTCATGAATCTGCATTTGCAAATCACTCCTCGCCCTGCTTGGAGGACCACACCCAGTTCCAGTCATTCACGTGCAAGACAAAGGCCCTAGAAGCTGTTCTGTGGATGCGGGCCCTACCTTCCCTTATTCTTCAGTAAGATGCAACAAAGCAGAGCAGCGCGGGTGGCGGGGGTGTTCTGGTGTCTCTGAGCCAACAAGGTTTCTAAGGTTCGTCCGTGTGGTTCCATGTGTCCATACTTGACTCTCCTTTCCTGCTCTCCTGTGTGCTTTGCTAGCTCCACCCTGAGATATGTTTCTCCATGCTCATGGCAAACATTGGTTTCCAAAACATGAGAAGAGCAAATCCAGCTGTAGGTATGTGAATGTGAATTCTAATGATTCCTCAGAAAGAGCAGGAACCTTTTAGAAACTGTTGTATCTTTGAGCACTTGGAGAGGGCGCTGGCGTGAAGTAGAAGGTACAGGAGTTCCTAAGGGACCAAGTCAGGGAATTGGCTCCTTGAGGGCCACGGAGGCCACTATGTGCCTGAAATGCCTCATCTGCCAGCTGGCCAGGAGTGGTACAGGGTCCGTTTGGACTGTGCGCTGTGTCAGGGATGAGGCCCGTGGGAGCAGAGGCGTCATGAGACGGAAGCACACAGCGAGCCGAGCCCTCTGGGCTCCACTGGTTTCAGGGCCCTTATCGGGGCTTCCTTGTGGTGGCTGAGTACTGTGCATTGGGTTGCAGTTCCCTGACCGCGCGTGACATGCCCCTCTCTTCTTCTATTGCTGCAAGGACTCGGGTGGTCCAACAGACACTCCATGTGGTGCTCCTGCTCTGGCTGTGGTGCTCATTGAGGGGAGAGCTGGTTTCCCTTTAGACATTCCTAAATAGCAGCCGTGCCACGCCCGGCTAGGAACGTGGGGGCACTGCTGGGGGTCAGACCCACAGCCTGGGATGCTGCCGCCAGAGCAGGCGCTCCTGTGGCCGAGCCACACCCAGGCCCCCAAATCACCTCTATGTCCTCTTGCCACGTGAAGGCCATTTGTGTGGATTCCAGTGGACAGCTACAAATCAAACCAACAAGGGGTTTGATTATATATATATATGATTATATTCGATATGCCAGAGACAGTAACAACAAAGTCTCCAATGGAGACGTTACTGGGCCCGCTCGAGCAAATCGACGATCAACGGGAGGGCCTTTACCTTTACCTTATTCATGCACAGGGCTAGGTGTTGTTGGGAATCATGTGGTCATGAGGATGGTGAGGGGAGTCTGCCTCGGAACTTCCCCCAAAATCAGTGATCCCCTCAGATTATTAAGGAACTATTTGAATTTAGGGGGTAGGAAGGAGCCACATCTGATGGTGCTCATGGGTTACTCCTGGCTCTGTGCTCATGAGTTACTCTTTTGACTCGTTTTTCTCTTTTTTTTCTTTTTTGTTCTTTGCTCTTTGGGTGACACCTGGCAATGCACAGGGGTTACTCCTAGTTCTGCTCTCAGGAATCACCTCTGGCGGTGGTGCTCAGGGTCCCATATGGGATGCTGGGAATCGAACCCGGGTTGACCATGTGCAAGGCAAATGCCCTACCCGCTGTGCTATTGCTCCAGCCCCTCACGAATTGCTCTTGACGGTGATCAGGGAACTTTATGCAGTGTCAGGAATCAAACCTTTGATTCAAGGCCAGCAACTAAACGTCTCTTCTATGCCCCACCCACAACTTGACTATGCCCGCGGCTTAGAAATCCGGGAAGCTACATTGCAAAGAAACAAAGATACATGTAAACATCTCAAAAGGTTCTCACCTAAAGAAGAAAATTTGTAACTGTATAGTGATGGATGGGAGTTGACTATTGGTGACTCATCCTAAAGTATTCTGTGTGTGTGTGTGTGTGTGTGTGTGTGTGTGTGTGTGTGTGTATCACTGTAGCACTCTCCTCTGATTGTTCATTGATTTGCTCGAGTGAGCACGAGGAAAGTCTCCCTGTGAGTCTTGGTGTATATGTATATATCATTATGTATATGTATATATAAATTGCATCACATAATATGCAATGGTAAGTGTTAATTATTACCATCAACCAAATTACAGCACTTTGCACCAGAGTTCCTACCAAACAAGGACAAAAGAAATAAGGAAAGGAAAGACAGTATAGGTGTTAAACAAGGCACTTGTTGGATTGAATTGAAGTAGACAGATTGAACCGGAAGGCCAGAGCAGTTGAGAGGATAGATCATTTGGGAGAGAGGTAATAATTGTACCGTACAGATAGGCATGTGAGTTTGAGGACTGGGTGAGTTCAAGGAGAAAGGAGGTGTGGAGGGTAGAATACAAGTCAAAAGTCGAAAATACATAATTTTCAAAGTTTTAACAGCTTTCTCTGTACCATGAGATTTCCTACACTATTGAACGCTTGTACCGACCCAAGGTATTCTTCTCATTTCACTGCCAATAAAAGATATAAACATATTTTCAGGCCTAGGTGGCAGAAAAGTGTACACTGTCTAAGAGATAGGTGTTAGAGCATTCTAGGATTGAAATCCAGTCATGAACAACTCTGTAACTGTGTGCCACTGAGAGATTCAGTATAAGAAATTCCAAACATCATGGAGAAAATCCTATGACTCATTTCCATATTGTAGCATCGTGAATAATTTTACAGCTTAAAAAAAATGTTTTCAGGATTAGGTCCAGAGAGATCGTACAGGGGTGAAAGCACTTGCCTGGGAAATAACCAACCCAGGTTCAATTTCAGGCACGACAAATGGTCCCAAAAGCTCCGCCAGGCGTGATCCTTGAGCCAAGAGCCAGAAGTAAGACTTAAGCATTGTTAGCTGTGGAGCAAATACCAAAAGCAAACGAAAATCATTTTCAGAAACATCATTTCAACGATCTTCATTGATCGTAGAGTCAATACTCTGAGAACGAGGTTTCATTATTCCCATTTGACAATTGACGGCATGAGGTCTACTCAGGCAGGTAAACGAGCTAAGGTCACACCAAACTAGAAGCCACCCCAAACACCGGACCGCATGTCAAGTGCTTTTGCACCGAGTCAGTCTCACAATCTCTTCCAGAAAAGCTTTGAGGTGGAAAAGGAGCCCAAAGGCGTGTTCTTGTTCTCACGTGCCTCGGGTTCCAAAGGGGAAACATTAAAAGAGGCATACAAAATAGACTGTGACCTTGGTCTCAAATAGTTTAATGGATTTGATACCACAAAATATGGTGAAATGTCCACTACTATTGTCAGGATGAAGTGGAGATCTCTTTCTACAGGGGATGGGAGCATCTCTCCGAAGCGGCAATCCTGAGCTGAGAACATGCTGGCCAAGAAAACAAGCAAAGGAAAAGTTCCTGGCCATCGTGGAAGAACTCGAATATCTGAGGATCGACCAGGAGCGGGTGCGTTTGGACTAGAGGGAGAAAGAGAGTGAAAAGGGACGGCAGAGAGAGAAGCAGAAGCCTTTGCCCCAAACTCTCTTTTCTTCGAACCTAGCCATGCTCTTTTGCGTAGAATTCATCCAACTGCCCCTTACATCTTCTTGAAGTGTCAAGAAAAAACAAGGACCAGTCCAGAGATGCTGATTCTGAGCCTCCTATTTTGGCCATTTTTGTATGTGAGGAGCACTGCTGGGGGTGCTCGGTGGACCATTTGGTACCAGGGAACCAACTGAGGCTCCTGCGTGTGGATATGTGCTCCAGAACTTTGCGCTATCTCCAGGACTCTGAAATCTAATATTTTCTAGGAGTAGGTTTGCCAGAGAAACACTAAGAGATTCTGGAAATGGATCACACTAACTCTCTCTCCTTTTCATCTGCAAGCTGGCGTTGGTAGGGGAGACATTGTCTGCGGCTGAGAACTACTGAGTCAAGACAGCATGGTGCTTTCTTTGAGGGAACACACGCTCCTTCCATAATCAATCCATCTTGAGGTGGAGAGGATGGGGCCATTGCAATGCCATATGCTCCAAAATACGAAGGGAGAAACCTACTCTTTTTAGTTCCACAGCAGCCGAGTTTATGGACTAAGTCCTTGGTTTCTTAGAAATGAACCGACAGAGGTTACAACTGCAAAATCACTTGAGGTCAAGTGGAAGTCAATTGATTCAGAGCACCTGCCAGCAGGATTGTTGCCCTAACAAACTCTCGTTTCAGGAGGCAGGAGTTTGGGCTTGGTTTTTCTAGAAGGGCGAAAGCTGAAATCTGAACACTCGAAGCAGTCTTCTGGAGCCATAGCCACAAAGTCTCGATGGACAAGGAGCATGGCCAGGCCTCAGGGGAGACATAATTTCACATCCCCGCAAACTGTGCATGCGGCTTTCTACCAAGAAACTAATTTTGATGAAATCTGCTATCCGCACCTGGCTGTCCTCGCCAGGGACCTTTGAGGGGCGCGGGTTGAGTTTCCCTTCCCGCCCAGACCAGAGCCCCGGCAGCTGAAAAACCCCAGAACCCTCCACAACCATGCTGAGACCACTCTCCACACGCATGAAGGTACCGGCAGAGGAACAAAGGCATGCGGGTTCCGGGGCCGAGATCTCCAAGCCTGCTCGGATTGGGACTGAGCATCCTCCACCCAGACCCTCGAAATTCCAGTAGGCAGGGGTCACACCCACCAAGTGGCCCCCTCGCTCCGGGTAATCCCATCAACGGCCAAGACCCAGAGACTATAAAACCCAGCTCCTGGAAGCATCTGATTATCTCATTCCTACTTTGGACAAACTGGCAGGCTACCGAATGTAACCTGCCCACAGGGCAGAGTCTGGCAAACTCCCCGTGGCGTCCTTAATATGCCAAATACCAATAACAATGATGGGTCTCATTCTCCTAACTCTGAAGGAGCCTTGAATGTGGCACATTTAAAAAAAAAAAATCTCAGGGCTAGGATGAAGGAGACGTTACTGGGGCCTGCTGGAGGCAATCGGCAAACAACAGGATGGTCGTGATTGTGATTCTTTTCTTTTTGTATTTTTGAGCCACACCCTGTGTTGCTAAGGATGGCTCCTGGCTCTGCAATCTGGTGGTGCTCAGGGATGGCTCTGGGTGGTGCTCAGGGATCTCTCATGAAGCTGCACTCAGAAATCATTCCGAGCTGTACTCGGGGGGCAGGGACCACACTGGGTTCCAGTCAGGGCTGTGCAAGACAAATGCCCTGTGAGCTGTGCTCTGGCTCGGGCCCTATCTTAGATTCTTCTTCACTCAGATGCAACAAAGTAGAGCAGCGCGGGTGGCGGGGGTGTTCTGGTGTCTCTGAGCCAACAAGGTTTCTAAGGTTCGTCCATGTGGTTCCATGTGTCCATACTTGACTCTCCTTTCCTGCTCTCCTGTGTGCTTTGCTAGCTCCACCCTGAGATGTGTTTCTCCATGCTCACAGCAAACATTGGTTTCCAAAACAAGAGAAGAGCAACTCGAGCTGAACGTGTGTGAGCCTGAATTCTGGTTCCTCCGGAAAAGGCAGGAACCTTTTAGAAACTGTTGTATCTTTGAGCACTTGGAGAGGGCGCTGGCGTGGAGTGGAAGGTGCAGGGTTTCCTAAGGGACCAAGTCGGGGCATTGGCTCCTTGAGGGCCCAGGAGGCCAGCGTGTGCTGAGCTGTCTCATATGCCAGCTGGCCAGGATCAGTTTGGACTGTGCGGTGTGTCTGGCACCGGGTGCGTGGGAGCAGAGGCCCCCCCACCCCACCCCCACCCCCCAGACGGAAGCACACAGCCAGCCGAGCCCCCTGAGGTCCAGTGGATTCAGTGCGCGGATCGGGGCTTCCTCGTCCTGGCCGAGTACCGTGCATTGGGTTGCAGTTCCCTGACCGCGTGACACGCCCCTCTCTTCTGCTGTCGCTGCACTGACTCGGGGGTCCCACAGACACTCCATGTGGTGCTCCTGCTCTGGCCATGGTGCTCATTGAAGGGAGAGCTGGTTTTCCTTTAGAGGTCCCCAGATAGCAGCCGTGCCAGGCCCGGCTAGGAATGTGGGGGCACTGCTGGGGGTCAGACCCACAGCCTGGGATGCTGCGGCCAGAGCAGGCGCTCCTGTGGCCGAGCCACGCCCAGGCCCCCAAATCACCTGTTTATCCTCTTGCCACGTGAAGGACATTTGTGTGGATTCCAGTGGACAGCTACAAATCAAACCAAGAAGGGGGTGGATGATAATTGTTATTCTTATTATTTTTATTTTTTATTTCATGTTTTATATTTTTATTTTATTTATATTTTTTCATTTATTTACATTTATTAATTGTGATTTATTATTTTTCTATTTCTCTTTATTTCTTTATTCATTGTTTTTATATGTTATTATTTATTCATTCATTATTTTTCATTAATTACTACATTTATATTTAATTCATATCTATGTATTTTAACATATATGATACGTAATATGATCGTGTATCATATTATATTGATTATAACATATTGTTTAATTTAATATATTAATATTGTAAAATTTTAATATTGATATTATTAGTATAATAATTAGTATATTTATTATATTTACATTTCTATTGAACGCCGTTGCTCTTTGTTGGAGCAACGTCGTGGAAGAGAAAACCTTGTCTTCGTTTTTAGAGAAACCTAGCACCGATTTATTCATACCCAAAAATGAGTGACAGATAGAAGTTCAAACCAATCTCCAACTGGTCCTAATGGCTCTGCCGTTCATATTTGTTCAAATGAAAGAGTCTGTCTTTTATGCTGACTTTCAGAATACCAGACATCGTCCTTTTGGGTCAGGGTTCCTCCAAAGCCTGCTAAGACGGCCCCAGGGCAACTGCTAGTAATTCTCAGCAGCTGGGATGGAAAGATTGAATGACTGAATGCTGCGGGACCCTCAGCACCACTGTGGAGGTGCTCAGGGGGCTCGAGAGCTGTTCTTGGGACTAGGCTGTCCTGGAAATCGAACCCAATCACCTTCTGGGCAACTAATACTATCAATTGCTATATTTCTTTAAGAACTGTAAAATGTTGTCCATTTCTATAAATCTTTCCGATCCTCCACATCCTCACCAGATTCTGTCTTTTTGATGAACGTCCTCGGGTGGGATTAAAACCTCTCTTTGAGATCAATTTGCTTGGAACTCCTGATTCGTGTTGAGCATCTTTTTCATGCGTGTCATGGGACTTGATAGGCAGCCTTTAGTACAATGGATTCAAACCCGTCGCCTATTTTGGGGGCATGCCTGGTGGAACTTGAGAGCCATTCACAGCACTGCACTTGGGGTCACTATAGCTAGTGCTCAGGGGACCATGTGATGCTGAGGATCAAACAGGATTGGACACATGCACGAAAAGTGTCTTAACCTCTCGGATACTTCTCCGGTACCGTTTGGAAAGGTGGATGTTGTAGTGCTAGAAAGTCTGGTGGTGTGGTGGGACTCCGAATTTCTTTCCCCCCAGTGCTTGAGTGACCGTGAAAGGCAAGGATTGTGTGTGGGCCCCTGTATCCTAGGCATCTCCTCCAGCCATTTCAGCTCTCTTCTCAGAGCACATATTTTCATTTGAAAATGACTATATCGAACAAAACTCTTTTAAAGTAAGGTTTCATATTATACTTTACTAATCATTAGAACGATCATTTATACGCAGCCCTAAAAATGTTGAGGATTCTGGGGCTGGAGCACTAGTGCAGCCTGGAGGGCGTTTGCCCTCCACGCAGCCAACCCCAGCTAGATTGCCAGCGTCCCGTAGGGTCCCCTGAGCACCGCCAGGAGTAAATCCTCAGTGCACATCCAGGAGGAACCCTCGAGCATCGCCGGGTGTGACCCAAAAAGAAAACCAAAATGTTCAGAATTCTGTCCACATCCAAACCTCAAGTGTGTCATCAAGTGACCCTTTAGGACAGCATGCAGGTTTTCATGTGTTCATTCCTCCCAGAGATTAGAATATTTTTGGTACTTTTAAAAATACTTTATTACTATTCTAATCATATATCGATTGATAAAAGATCACCTCCTCTTTTACCTCCTCCTTCTCATCTTTCACCTCCTTCACCTCCTCTTCCTCCTTCAGCACCTCCTCCTCCTCCACCTCTACCTCCTTCACCTCCTCCACCTCCTCTTCCTCCTTCAGCCCCTCCTCCTTCTGGGTGGCGAGGAGGGTGGTGGGGAGGTGGAAAATAGAGTAGAATTAGCCTATGCCAGTTTTAAGTTGGTGAGTGCACGGAACCAGTCGGTCAAGGGGAGCAATGAGAGCAAGGACCTGGGTCCCCAGTCTGAGTTTTTGGATGCGACTGGGAAGCCCATTTCGATCACTATGTGGCCCGTGGTCTCTTGGACTGTGGCCTTCTCCTCCAAAGAGGACTGGGATGACTTCCCGCTCGCCTTCCTCCTCCTCAAGACATGCTCCATCTGTTGTTCAGGCTCTTGTTGGGGGATCGCCGAGCCTTGCAGCTGGAGGAAGATCGAATGGGGTGAGTTGGTTGGGTGTCCTTGGGAAAGGCAGTCCCTTCCTGGCCCCTCCCAGCATACATGGGCTTTCAAGGAGGTGTTGCGTGGAGGTGGCCCAGAATGTCCCATGGGAAAGTTGCAGGTTGAGAGAAATCGGAAGGAGGGAAACCAAGAGTTAAGGATGGTTGGTCCCAGGGGACGCTGAAGGCAGCAGTCATGCTCATGGCTCACCGAGGGTGTGGTCCACACGGGGAACGGCTGATTCAGAAGGTCAGCGTCGTCGTCTGACATGACCATCACTGGCACACACTCGTTGAAATTCTCCTCCTTCATCTCCTCCTCCTTCTCCTTCACCTCCTCCTTCTTCACCTTCTCTTCCACCTTCACCTCCTCCTCCTTTAACTTCTCCATCACCTCCGCCTCCTTTACCTCCTCCTTCACCTCCTCTTTTACCTCCTCCTTCTCATCTTTCACCTCCTTCACCTCCTCTTCCTCCTTCAGCACCTCCTCCTCCTCCACCTCTACCTCCTTCACCTCCTCCACCTCCTCTTCCTCCTTCACCCCCTCCTCCTTTACCTCCTCCTCCTCCACCTCTTCCTCGTGCTTCACCTCCTCCTCCCCTTGATCTGCCTCCTCCCTCTTCTCCTCTTCCTCCTTCACCTCCTCGTCCTCCACATCTTCCGCCCCTACATCCTCCTCCTCCTCCTCCTCCTCCTCCTCCTCCATCTCCTCCGCCTCTTTCACCCCCTCCTCCTCCTCCTCCTCCTCCTCCTCCACCTCCTCCTCCTCCTCTTCTTCCCTCTCCTCCCCCTCTTTCACCTCCTCCTCCTCCTCCTCTTCCTCCTTCACCACCTCCTCCTTCATTCCCTCCTCTTTTTTCTCCTCCTCATCCTCCTTTGCCTCATCCTCCTGACCCTCCTCCTCCTCCTCTTCCTCCTTTTTCTCCTCAGCCTCCTCCTCCTCCTCCTTTGCTTCCACCTCTTGCTCATTCTCTTGCTCCTGCTCAGCTTCATTTCCTGTGGAAAGATCCCCAGGGTCACAGAAAACCCAAGCCACGGGGGCCCCCTGGGGCAGATCTGGCTGGCTTCTGCCTCCCTGTACAGCCTTCCCTTCACACGCCCCCACCCACACCTCACCCCAAGCTAGATTCTCCCTCCTGGAGTCCCTGTCACTTACTCTTTGCGAGGGTGGTCAACACTTTGAGCTGAGCTCGGAGGTGGAGATTGTCTTCGTTGCTCTTTTTTAAAAGTTTCTAAAGGAAAGGGAAGAAGGGAGTGAGTGAGTGAGTGAGTGAGTGAGTGAGTGAGTGAGTGAGTGAGCGAGCAAGGAAGTCTGCTTCAGGTCTTCCTGCTCAACGATACAGGGCCCCGCTCTCACTTGAAGTCTTTCGACTACGCAGTTATATTTCTTTCGCTGTTCTTTCAACTGTTTCCCGAGCTGGCGCTCCTTTTCGACGGCTAACAGTTGCAACGTGACCAGTTTTTGATGGAGCTTGTCTGCGCACTGCTGCATCAATCGAACATAGCAGTCTTCCAGAAGCAGCTGACTCCGGATCTCCCGGTTCTTCTTTCGCACCTGTGGGTATAAAGCTGGAAGTAAGGATGGGCAGCAGGGGCAGCCTGACTGTTAAGCACAGGTGACTGTCACACTCAGACTCCCTTGGCCAAGAAAACAATATATGGCACGGTCTGTTCCCCGCATAGGTCCTCATGGTCTTACTCTCAGGACCTAAGTAATGACACTCCCACCCACACACACCACCACGACCACCACTCAGGCCCTTGCCTCCGTGCCTGCCTCCCATCTCCCAGGAACCTTCCTCCCTGGCTTGAAGCTCCTGAATCTTGGTGGTGTGTGGTGAAGTTTACACTTCAACCCAGGGCTCAAACCCTGCTTTGTGCCCCCCCACCCCCCGCCCCGCGTGCCCCACCCCTCCCCCCATCTTTTTGACTCCATCGTGTTACTTACAACAGCCTTGACTGTGATGTCCAGGCCCGGCCTTAATATGACATAGAGACCTTTGCATCACCCTTCTCCCTTTCCCTAGTGGGAACTGCCATGGTTCTCCCTTGTGCTGGCCCCAAGCAACACCTCCCCCTTTCAGGCAGGAGCCGCACCCCCGCTGGAGTAGGGCCTACCTGGACGCTTAATTCCGCAAAGGTTTGTTCGAGAAGTTCTACTTCTTCTACAACCTGTTCTTTTCTGGCTTCTCCACTCTGGAAGACCCAAGTGGGTTGGTCAGGCAGAGCCCCCCCAGGCCCTTCCCTGAATGCCTCCTGCCCACCCCTATGCCCGTTATCCAAGTAGGGCTCTGGGCCATCGTTCCTGGTCCCTGCTTGCTGATGGAGGGGGAAGAGGGAAACAAAATTTCAAAACAACGCAGTCAATCAAGCAGAAGAGAAAACAGCAAGGACGGGTCGACAGGGGGGAACAAGAGAGACACCCCCACGGTGGGAATGCAGCCAGCGGCTCGTGCAGATCTGGCAGAGGGCATGGCACCTGCCCTGCCATTTTTCCCATTGGACAGTATTTTCCATTGCAGCCCGAAAGGTCACCCTTCACCCCGGTCCTTCATCTAAAGGGAGCAAAGAGGGCAGAGCCAACCAAGTCCAGGGCAAAGGGAGTCAAAGTGAGACCAGGTGTCCAGGGGTGGCAGGTCCCCTTGGCATGGTGCAAGAGAGAATAAAGGGGCCATTGCAAAGAGGCACATGAGCAGCACCACATGTCTTTGACTGCAGGGTGCCCCTGCTCCATGGTGAGGCTTGGAATGTTGCACGTGAGAACAAAGGGGCCATTCCAAAGAGGGCCCCAGGCCAGTACCACACATGCCCCTGCCTGTAGGATTACACTGTCCCATTGCAAGGCCTTTATTTCTGGGGGGGAGGGAGGGGGGACATGAATCCCTTGAATCAAGCCTATGAGAATGGGGTGGAACCCAATAGGGCCCCATCCACCCACCTAACCTTCTCCATTGTAAGACCTAGAACTAGACTTCTGATGAAGCGGCTCGCTTCCACAAAGGGGGCTACAGCTAAATGATCATGGCTTGTGGCAGATAAAAGCAATAAGGACCCTTGTTTCCTGAGGCCGCCCAGCATGCTGAGGGAAGCTCCTTAGGGCGCCCCAGCCCCGCGCCTCGTCCTAACTCAATCTCAAAGGCCAAACTTGCCCACTGAAGTGAAACACTGGAGGCCAGGACTGAGGCGGTGCGCCCCATGTCAGGCCAAGCAGAGCCCGAGCAGGTGGGGAAGCAGGAGCAGAGTTTGTGTGGGTGCCCTCCTCCTTCCACATTCCTAAATGTCCCAACAGCACCCCGTGAGCAGCTATGTGCTTGGGATGTCCTGCAGGGCAGAACTCACCCCAGTCAGCAGTTGGAAGTGTCGGGAAGTGGCGGTGTTCTGGCCACTGTCTCCGCGGTTGTTGTTTTTCCTCTGCTTCCTTTGTCCTGGGATTAGATCGTTGTCTTTCTCGAACTTGTTGAGCTGCAGAAAAGCAAAGCAACAGCTGCTTGAGCCTGCTTGTTCCCCTCCCACTGACACAAGTTCTCTTGCACTGGTCTCCATGGGAGGAACCCAGTGGGCTACCCAGGAGGATGGTGCTTGTCCCCAGGAGGGAAGCCCCAGAGGTTCCTGGGCCGGAGTCCACAGGAGTTCCCGGAGGGCAGCAGCTGCTGGGTGAGACCGGCTCAAGACGTGGGTGGGTCTGGAAAGGGCTGGGGGGTTCATCAGCCAGCGGCCACACACTGACCACTGATGGGTCATCCTAGGGCCTTGGGCTAGACCCAGGAACCAGGTCCCAGCACTTTTTTCTTACCATTTCCCTGGCTCTAGCGATCTGCTCTTTCATCTCTTCATTGGCATGGAACACCACCGGGGGTGGGGGTCGGGGCCTCATCTCCTTCCTGTGCTTCTCCATGAGGATTTGTCCTCAAGGACGGCAGTACTGAGAGAGGGTGCCCCAAGAGGCCGAGGCCACGCATTTATAGAGGGGGCCCATGGGTGTGGCCCAGGTTCTGCAACCCCATTGGCCAGTGAGAATTCCAAAGCCCCCTGGGGCCCCTGTTTCCATGGCCTACAGCCCTGTACAGAGAACAGGGACATCACAATGGAGGCTGCAACCACTGCTGCTCAGGCAGCACTTGGGCCTGGGGGAAGCTCCCCATCCCCACGCCAGGAGCCCCAGCACTCCCCCTTCCCCAACATGGCTCTGAATGGCAAGACAAAGAGTGGGAAAGGAGCGTCCTCAGAGAGAAAGTGCCCGACTCCATGCCCTGACCCTTCCCGCCTTGCCAGAGTTCAGGCCACCACATTCTCAATCCCAGAATTCATATCAGAGATGCCTAACCTTAAGCCCTGAACTGCATTTCTGCCCTCTCCATATGGGTGTCTAACATTTTCATTCGTACCTCTGCTGAAGAGTGAAACCATGAGACAGAACACTGACTGATAGGAGCCTTTCAGGCTTCTGAATCTGAAATATCAGCCCCTTTGTGGGCAGCAAGGGTTGTTCTCGTTGCATGATGGTTTTCAAGAGAAGAACCCCGTGGATGGTCAAAGTGCTAGGGTCTGTGATCGAAGGAACGAGTGCAACACAAATGTGAAAGTTGCACAGAGCTTGCTTTCCTGCCAAGCAGAGAGTCCAGATGCTGATCGATCAAGTGACCAGGGTCTTCTCCCCAGAGAGAGAACCAGACCCTACCTCTCTGCGCCCCTTTTAGACCCCGAACCTGAACTGTCCACCGACCTATTCCCTGTTGGCTGGGCCTCGGGGCAATCAGGGACTTTGTGGCTCGGGATTGGCTGCCTTGGCTGGGTCTATTCATTCAGCGATTTCCTTCTCTCCGCTGTGGGTCCCTCATCGGCAGAACTTGGTAGTCATTCCAGCTGGGTGGGCTTAGGTGGGCCCTCTCACAAACACGGGGCCAGCACAGCTCCAAGGACGCGAGGACAAGCTTTGCCTACTGAAGGCCTGGATTTGATCCCCAGACCACCTGGTACCCTGAGCATCCCAGAAGCAACCCCTGAGCACCCTGCCTGGAGAAGCACCTGAGCACCGTTGGGTGGGAACCTTAAGCAAAGCACATCCCAGAATAGAGGACCGTATCCACCCTGGGATACAGCAAGAGGCAGGAAATCGGTGACTGTACATTGTGTGCCTGTGGGTAGGCTTCAGAACTGTTGTAGCCACTCAGCAGCTCTCCAGCTCCAATGGACCCTAAGAGACATCCAATATCCCCCGGGAGCCCTGGCCTCCACCCCCACATCCAGGGAACAGTGACATCCCATGGAGGCCGCACCCACTCTAGCTGGACCTGAGGGAAGCTCCCCAGCCCCACCCCAGGTTCCCCGGCCCTCCTCTTTCCCAACATGGGACCTCTGAACGCCTGTGGTAGAGTGGGCAAGGCGTGTTCTCAGAGAGAGAGAGAGAGAGAGAGAGAGAGAGAGAGAGAGAGAGAGAGAGAGATCTATTCTTCTAGGCCCTGACCCTTCCCTCTGGGCCCTAGTTCAGTACTGGAGCGGAGCTGGTACTGGAGGTGGTTCCTCTCCTCACACATGTTGAGGAGAAAGTGGGGAGGCAGGTGAAGCCCTGATTCTAGGTCAACTTTGCCCTGCTTGTTCGCTAGTTTGGAAGGAACTGAAGTGAATGAACCTAGAACTGATGGGATGTTTTGCAACCTATGAACCCCACAAGAGGGCTTGGCTCATCCAAATGCATGTGAAATCTCTTGATTATTCAATTCTTAAACATTGTTTTCACCAAGTGGCAGGACTGCGCCACGGATGCTGAATTTGGGCCACACAGAGGTTCATTACACCGGTCTGAGTATATTTTGACTTTTTTCCTAGTGAAACGAATTAAAATAATAATCATCACTCTGCTGGTGCCTCAAACTGATCGTTCATGATCTTGATGAAGAAGTCTGAGGCATGAGGCTCTTCGGTTTGAGGCTCTTCGTGTTCCTAGAACGAACAGACGCCATTGGGCTACACTAGCACGGGACAGGGAGAGATGGAGACGTTACAGGCGCCCGCTCGAGCAAATCGACGGTTCATGGGAAGTCAAATGATCAAGTGATGCTAGTGACTGATATAATGTAAGCTATTTATTAATTAAAAAGCAAATTTAGATTGTTCTGTTTTGTCTAGCGTTGATTTTTTATTGGAAGATTTAATTTTCCCAACATTGATCGTTTTTTGATATTTTTTGTGAATATAATGTAATTCTTGATGGATTTGAGATCTATTGTTGGGAATTTTGAGAAAATTTGTTCTGATTTTCGTTTTGTTTTATTTACATAAGTTATATCGGATCACGGTGAGATACAGTTACAAACTTGCATGACTGCATTTCAGTCGTACTATTTCCAAGCACCCGTCCCTCCGTCATTGCACATTTTCCACCATCATTGTTCCCAGTGTCCCACCCTCCACCCCCACCCCATCCCACTCCCTGCCTCTGTGGCAGGTAAAATCCTTCTCTCTCTCTCTCTCTCTCTCTCTCTCTCTCTCTCTCTCTCTCTCTCTCATTTTGGGCATTATGATTTGCAATGCAGTTACTAGAGGACATCATGTTTGGTCCTTAGTCTACTTTCTGCACACATCTCCCACCCTGGTCATCCCTCCAATCATCATTTACTTAGTAGTTCTGTGCGGGAGAGTGATCCTTGAACACAGAGGGTTCCTAGTGAAGTTCATGAAAAGTCTTTTTTTTTTCTGTCATCGTTCTTGGTCGTGCCCTGTGGTACTCCTGGGCTCCTCTCTCTGTGATGCTTAAGGTCGCTCTATAGTGTTCAGGGGACCATGACTAAGTTCAGGGCTCCTGCGAGTAAAGCAGGGATTGTAGCTTTTTCCGTCCTTGTCCTGGCTCTGCCTGTGTGTTTGTCTGCTTCTGGGGATCCAACCTAGGCCTTCATTCTAGGAAGTATGGGCTCTAACACTGAGCCACATTCCCCATTTTGCTGAGAAATCTTTCTCAAGTTCCCTGTTGGTGCTGCTTGAGAACACTCCCCCACCGAGACCCCATTTAGTAGCACAGATATCAGAGATATCAGATGGGGCTCCTGAAACCGCTAAAGGGTGTGTTTGGCAGAAACTTCTAGAAAAGCAGGTGCCATGGGGCCAAGTTCATCTTGCAATTCATTGGTCACATTAGTGCTCAGTATTCATGCACTTGGGTCGGCCATGTTGGCCGCTTGTAAGGCGAACGCCCGGCTGGAGCGATAGCACAGCGGTAGGGCGTTCGCCTTACAAGTGGCCAACATGGCCGACCCGAGTTCGATTCCTCCGCCCCTCTCGGAGAGCCCGGCAAGCTACCGAGAGTATTCGATATGCCAGAGACAGTAACAACAAAGTCTCCAATGGAGACGTTACTGGGCCCGCTCGAGCAAATCGACGATCAACGGGAGGGCCTTTACCTTTACCTTATTCATGCACAGGGCTAGGTGTTGTTGGGAATCATGTGGTCATGAGGATGGTGAGGGGAGTCTGCCTCGGAACTTCCCCCAAAATCAGTGATCCCCTCAGATTATTAAGGAACTATTTGAATTTAGGGGGTAGGAAGGAGCCACATCTGATGGTGCTCATGGGTTACTCCTGGCTCTGTGCTCATGAGTTACTCTTTTGACTCGTTTTTCTCTTTTTTTTCTTTTTTGTTCTTTGCTCTTTGGGTGACACCTGGCAATGCACAGGGGTTACTCCTAGTTCTGCTCTCAGGAATCACCTCTGGCGGTGGTGCTCAGGGTCCCATATGGGATGCTGGGAATCGAACCCGGGTTGACCATGTGCAAGGCAAATGCCCTACCCGCTGTGCTATTGCTCCAGCCCCTCACGAATTGCTCTTGACGGTGATCAGGGAACTTTATGCAGTGTCAGGAATCAAACCTTTGATTCAAGGCCAGCAACTAAACGTCTCTTCTATGCCCCACCCACAACTTGACTATGCCCGCGGCTTAGAAATCCGGGAAGCTACATTGCAAAGAAACAAAGATACATGTAAACATCTCAAAAGGTTCTCACCAAAAGAAGAAAATTTGTAACTGTATAGTGATGGATGGGAGTTGACTATTGGTGACTCATCCTAAAGTATTCTGTGTGTGTGTGTGTGTGTGTGTGTGTGTGTGTGTGTGTGTGTGTATCACTGTAGCACTCTCCTCTGATTGTTCATTGATTTGCTCGAGTGAGCACGAGGAAAGTCTCCCTGTGAGTCTTGGTGTATATGTATATATCATTATGTATATGTATATATAAATTGCATCACATAATATGCAATGGTAAGTGTTAATTATTACCATCAACCAAATTACAGCACTTTGCACCAGAGTTCCTACCAAACAAGGACAAAAGAAATAAGGAAAGGAAAGACAGTATAGGTGTTAAACAAGGCACTTGTTGGATTGAATTGAAGTAGACAGATTGAACCGGAAGGCCAGAGCAGTTGAGAGGATAGATCATTTGGGAGAGAGGTAATAATTGTACCGTACAGATAGGCATGTGAGTTTGAGGACTGGGTGAGTTCAAGGAGAAAGGAGGTGTGGAGGGTAGAATACAAGTCAAAAGTCGAAAATACATAATTTTCAAAGTTTTAACAGCTTTCTCTGTACCATGAGATTTCCTACACTATTGAACGCTTGTACCGACCCAAGGTATTCTTCTCATTTCACTGCCAATAAAAGATATAAACATATTTTCAGGCCTAGGTGGCAGAAAAGTGTACACTGTCTAAGAGATAGGTGTTAGAGCATTCTAGGATTGAAATCCAGTCATGAACAACTCTGTAACTGTGTGCCACTGAGAGATTCAGTATAAGAAATTCCAAACATCATGGAGAAAATCCTATGACTCATTTCCATATTGTAGCATCGTGAATAGTTTTACAGCTTAAAAAAAATGTTTTCAGGATTAGGTCCAGAGAGATCGTACAGGGGTGAAAGCACTTGCCTGGGAAATAACCAACCCAGGTTCAATTTCAGGCACGACAAATGGTCCCAAAAGCTCCGCCAGGCGTGATCCTTGAGCCAAGAGCCAGAAGTAAGACTTAAGCATTGTTAGCTGTGGAGCAAATACCAAAAGCAAACGAAAATCATTTTCAGAAACATCATTTCAACGATCTTCATTGATCGTAGAGTCAATACTCTGAGAACGAGGTTTCATTATTCCCATTTGACAATTGACGGCATGAGGTCTACTCAGGCAGGTAAACGAGCTAAGGTCACACCAAACTAGAAGCCACCCCAAACACCGGACCGCATGTCAAGTGCTTTTGCACCGAGTCAGTCTCACAATCTCTTCCAGAAAAGCTTTGAGGTGGAAAAGGAGCCCAAAGGCGTGTTCTTGTTCTCACGTGCCTCGGGTTCCAAAGGGGAAACATTAAAAGAGGCATACAAAATAGACTGTGACCTTGGTCTCAAATAGTTTAATGGATTTGATACCACAAAATATGGTGAAATGTCCACTACTATTGTCAGGATGAAGTGGAGATCTCTTTCTACAGGGGATGGGAGCATCTCTCCGAAGCGGCAATCCTGAGCTGAGAACATGCTGGCCAAGAAAACAAGCAAAGGAAAAGTTCCTGGCCATCGTGGAAGAACTCGAATATCTGAGGATCGACCAGGAGCGGGTGCGTTTGGACTAGAGGGAGAAAGAGAGTGAAAAGGGACGGCAGAGAGAGAAGCAGAAGCCTTTGCCCCAAAATCTCTTTTCTTCGAACCTAGCCATGCTCTTTTGCGTAGAATTCATCCAACTGCCCCTTACATCTTCTTGAAGTGTCAAGAAAAAACAAGGACCAGTCCAGAGATGCTGATTCTGAGCCTCCTATTTTGGCCATTTTTGTATGTGAGGAGCACTGCTGGGGGTGCTCGGTGGACCATTTGGTACCAGGGAACCAACTGAGGCTCCTGCGTGTGGATATGTGCTCCAGAACTTTGCGCTATCTCCAGGACTCTGAAATCTAATATTTTCTAGGAGTAGGTTTGCCAGAGAAACACTAAGAGATTCTGGAAATGGATCACACTAACTCTCTCTCCTTTTCATCTGCAAGCTGGCGTTGGTAGGGGAGACATTGTCTGCGGCTGAGAACTACTGAGTCAAGACAGCATGGTGCTTTCTTTGAGGGAACACACGCTCCTTCCATAATCAATCCATCTTGAGGTGGAGAGGATGGGGCCATTGCAATGCCATATGCTCCAAAATACGAAGGGAGAAACCTACTCTTTTTAGTTCCACAGCAGCCGAGTTTATGGACTAAGTCCTTGGTTTCTTAGAAATGAACCGACAGAGGTTACAACTGCAAAATCACTTGAGGTCAAGTGGAAGTCAATTGATTCAGAGCACCTGCCAGCAGGATTGTTGCCCTAACAAACTCTCGTTTCAGGAGGCAGGAGTTTGGGCTTGGTTTTTCTAGAAGGGCGAAAGCTGAAATCTGAACACTCGAAGCAGTCTTCTGGAGCCATAGCCACAAAGTCTCGATGGACAAGGAGCATGGCCAGGCCTCAGGGGAGACATAATTTCACATCCCCGCAAACTGTGCATGCGGCTTTCTACCAAGAAACTAATTTTGATGAAATCTGCTATCCGCACCTGGCTGTCCTCGCCAGGGACCTTTGAGGGGCGCGGGTTGAGTTTCCCTTCCCGCCCAGACCAGAGCCCCGGCAGCTGAAAAACCCCAGAACCCTCCACAACCATGCTGAGACCACTCTCCACACGCATGAAGGTACCGGCAGAGGAACAAAGGCATGCGGGTTCCGGGGCCGAGATCTCCAAGCCTGCTCGGATTGGGACTGAGCATCCTCCACCCAGACCCTCGAAATTCCAGTAGGCAGGGGTCACACCCACCAAGTGGCCCCCTCGCTCCGGGTAATCCCATCAACGGCCAAGACCCAGAGACTATAAAACCCAGCTCCCGGAAGCATCTGATTATCTCATTCCTACTTTGGACAAACTGGCAGGCTACCGAATGTAACCTGCCCACAGGGCAGAGTCTGGCAAACTCCCCGTGGCGTCCTTAATATGCCAAATACCAATAACAATGATGGGTCTCATTCTCCTAACTCTGAAGGAGCCTTGAATGTGGCACATTTAAAAAAAAAAAATCTCAGGGCTAGGATGAAGGAGACGTTACTGGGGCCTGCTGGAGGCAATCGGCAAACAACAGGATGGTCGTGATTGTGATTCTTTTCTTTTTGTATTTTTGAGCCACACCCTGTGTTGCTAAGGATGGCTCCTGGCTCTGCAATCTGGTGGTGCTCAGGGATGGCTCTGGGTGGTGCTCAGGGATCTCTCATGAAGCTGCACTCAGAAATCATTCCGAGCTGTACTCGGGGGGCAGGGACCACACTGGGTTCCAGTCAGGGCTGTGCAAGACAAATGCCCTGTGAGCTGTGCTCTGGCTCGGGCCCTATCTTAGATTCTTCTTCACTCAGATGCAACAAAGTAGAGCAGCGCGGGTGGCGGGGGTGTTCTGGTGTCTCTGAGCCAACAAGGTTTCTAAGGTTCGTCCATGTGGTTCCATGTGTCCATACTTGACTCTCCTTTCCTGCTCTCCTGTGTGCTTTGCTAGCTCCACCCTGAGATGTGTTTCTCCATGCTCACAGCAAACATTGGTTTCCAAAACAAGAGAAGAGCAACTCGAGCTGAACGTGTGTGAGCCTGAATTCTGGTTCCTCCGGAAAAGGCAGGAACCTTTTAGAAACTGTTGTATCTTTGAGCACTTGGAGAGGGCGCTGGCGTGGAGTGGAAGGTGCAGGGTTTCCTAAGGGACCAAGTCGGGGCATTGGCTCCTTGAGGGCCCAGGAGGCCAGCGTGTGCTGAGCTGTCTCATATGCCAGCTGGCCAGGATCAGTTTGGACTGTGCGGTGTGTCTGGCACCGGGTGCGTGGGAGCAGAGGCCCCCCCACCCCACCCCCACCCCCCAGACGGAAGCACACAGCCAGCCGAGCCCCCTGAGGTCCAGTGGATTCAGTGCGCGGATCGGGGCTTCCTCGTCCTGGCCGAGTACCGTGCATTGGGTTGCAGTTCCCTGACCGCGTGACACGCCCCTCTCTTCTGCTGTCGCTGCACTGACTCGGGGGGTCCCACAGACACTCCATGTGGTGCTCCTGCTCTGGCCATGGTGCTCATTGAAGGGAGAGCTGGTTTTCCTTTAGAGGTCCCCAGATAGCAGCCGTGTCAGGCCCGGCTAGGAATGTGGGGGCACTGCTGGGGGTCAGACCCACAGCCTGGGATGCTGCGGCCAGAGCAGGCGCTCCTGTGGCCGAGCCACGCCCAGGCCCCCAAATCACCTGTTTATCCTCTTGCCACGTGAAGGACATTTGTGTGGATTCCAGTGGACAGCTACAAATCAAACCAAGAAGGGGGTGGATGATAATTGTTATTCTTATTATTTTTATTTTTTATTTCATGTTTTATATTTTTATTTTATTTATATTTTTTCATTTATTTACATTTATTAATTGTGATTTATTATTTTTCTATTTCTCTTTATTTCTTTATTCATTGTTTTTATATGTTATTATTTATTCATTCATTATTTTTCATTAATTACTACATTTATATTTAATTCATATCTATGTATTTTAACATATATGATACGTAATATGATCGTGTATCATATTATATTGATTATAACATATTGTTTAATTTAATATATTAATATTGTAAAATTTTAATATTGATATTATTAGTATAATAATTAGTATATTTATTATATTTACATTTCTATTGAACGCCGTTGCTCTTTGTTGGAGCAACGTCGTGGAAGAGAAAACCTTGTCTTCGTTTTTAGAGAAACCTAGCACCGATTTATTCATACCCAAAAATGAGTGACAGATAGAAGTTCAAACCAATCTCCAACTGGTCCTAATGGCTCTGCCGTTCATATTTGTTCAAATGAAAGAGTCTGTCTTTTATGCTGACTTTCAGAATACCAGACATCGTCCTTTTGGGTCAGGGTTCCTCCAAAGCCTGCTAAGACGGCCCCAGGGCAACTGCTAGTAATTCTCAGCAGCTGGGATGGAAAGATTGAATGACTGAATGCTGCGGGACCCTCAGCACCACTGTGGAGGTGCTCAGGGGGCTCGAGAGCTGTTCTTGGGACTAGGCTGTCCTGGAAATCGAACCCAATCACCTTCTGGGCAACTAATACTATCAATTGCTATATTTCTTTAAGAACTGTAAAATGTTGTCCATTTCTATAAATCTTTCCGATCCTCCACATCCTCACCAGATTCTGTCTTTTTGATGAACGTCCTCGGGTGGGATTAAAACCTCTCTTTGAGATCAATTTGCTTGGAACTCCTGATTCGTGTTGAGCATCTTTTTCATGCGTGTCATGGGACTTGATAGGCAGCCTTTAGTACAATGGATTCAAACCCGTCGCCTATTTTGGGGGCATGCCTGGTGGAACTTGAGAGCCATTCACAGCACTGCACTTGGGGTCACTATAGCTAGTGCTCAGGGGACCATGTGATGCTGAGGATCAAACAGGATTGGACACATGCACGAAAAGTGTCTTAACCTCTCGGATACTTCTCCGGTACCGTTTGGAAAGGTGGATGTTGTAGTGCTAGAAAGTCTGGTGGTGTGGTGGGACTCCGAATTTCTTTCCCCCCAGTGCTTGAGTGACCGTGAAAGGCAAGGATTGTGTGTGGGCCCCTGTATCCTAGGCATCTCCTCCAGCCATTTCAGCTCTCTTCGCAGAGCACATATTTTCATTTGAAAATGACTATATCGAACAAAACTCTTTTAAAGTAAGGTTTCATATTATACTTTACTAATCATTAGAACGATCATTTATACGCAGCCCTAAAAATGTTGAGGATTCTGGGGCTGGAGCACTAGTGCAGCCTGGAGGGCGTTTGCCCTCCACGCAGCCAACCCCAGCTAGATTGCCAGCGTCCCGTAGGGTCCCCTGAGCACCGCCAGGAGTAAATCCTCAGTGCACATCCAGGAGGAACCCTCGAGCATCGCCGGGTGTGACCCAAAAAGAAAACCAAAATGTTCAGAATTCTGTCCACATCCAAACCTCAAGTGTGTCATCAAGTGACCCTTTAGGACAGCATGCAGGTTTTCATGTGTTCATTCCTCCCAGAGATTAGAATATTTTTGGTACTTTTAAAAATACTTTATTACTATTCTAATCATATATCGATTGATAAAAGATCACCTCCTCTTTTACCTCCTCCTTCTCATCTTTCACCTCCTTCACCTCCTCTTCCTCCTTCAGCACCTCCTCCTCCTCCACCTCTACCTCCTTCACCTCCTCCACCTCCTCTTCCTCCTTCAGCCCCTCCTCCTTCTGGGTGGCGAGGAGGGTGGTGGGGAGGTGGAAAATAGAGTAGAATTAGCCTATGCCAGTTTTAAGTTGGTGAGTGCACGGAACCAGTCGGTCAAGGGGAGCAATGAGAGCAAGGACCTGGGTCCCCAGTCTGAGTTTTTGGATGCGACTGGGAAGCCCATTTCGATCACTATGTGGCCCGTGGTCTCTTGGACTGTGGCCTTCTCCTCCAAAGAGGACTGGGATGACTTCCCGCTCGCCTTCCTCCTCCTCAAGACATGCTCCATCTGTTGTTCAGGCTCTTGTTGGGGGATCGCCGAGCCTTGCAGCTGGAGGAAGATCGAATGGGGTGAGTTGGTTGGGTGTCCTTGGGAAAGGCAGTCCCTTCCTGGCCCCTCCCAGCATACATGGGCTTTCAAGGAGGTGTTGCGTGGAGGTGGCCCAGAATGTCCCATGGGAAAGTTGCAGGTTGAGAGAAATCGGAAGGAGGGAAACCAAGAGTTAAGGATGGTTGGTCCCAGGGGACGCTGAAGGCAGCAGTGATGCTCATGGCTCACCGAGGGTGTGGTCCACACGGGGAACGGCTGATTCAGAAGGTCAGCGTCGTCGTCTGACATGACCATCACTGGCACACACTCGTTGAAATTCTCCTCCTTCATCTCCTCCTCCTTCTCCTTCACCTCCTCCTTCTTCACCTTCTCTTCCACCTTCACCTCCTCCTCCTTTAACTTCTCCATCACCTCCGCCTCCTTTACCTCCTCCTTCACCTCCTCTTTTACCTCCTCCTTCTCATCTTTCACCTCCTTCACCTCCTCTTCCTCCTTCAGCACCTCCTCCTCCTCCACCTCTACCTCCTTCACCTCCTCCACCTCCTCTTCCTCCTTCACCCCCTCCTCCTTTACCTCCTCCTCCTCCACCTCTTCCTCGTGCTTCACCTCCTCCTCCCCTTGATCTGCCTCCTCCCTCTTCTCCTCTTCCTCCTTCACCTCC
The DNA here is from genome assembly GCF_029834395.1 of Sorex fumeus. NCBI lineage: Eukaryota > Metazoa > Chordata > Mammalia > Eulipotyphla > Soricidae > Sorex > Sorex fumeus. The sequence continues at coordinate 28,459,200 of NW_026606067.1, forward strand.
TCGTCCTCCACATCTTCCGCCCCTACATCCTCCTCCTCCTCCTCCTCCTCCTCCTCCATCTCCTCCGCCTCTTTCACCCCCTCCTCCTCCTCCTCCTCCTCCTCCACCTCCTCCTCCTCCTCTTCTTCCCTCTCCTCCCCCTCTTTCACCTCCTCCTCCTCCTCCTCTTCCTCCTTCACCACCTCCTCCTTCATTCCCTCCTCTTTTTTCTCCTCCTCATCCTCCTTTGCCTCATCCTCCTGACCCTCCTCCTCCTCCTCTTCCTCCTTTTTCTCCTCAGCCTCCTCCTCCTCCTCCTTTGCTTCCACCTCTTGCTCATTCTCTTGCTCCTGCTCAGCTTCATTTCCTGTGGAAAGATCCCCAGGGTCACAGAAAACCCAAGCCACGGGGGCCCCCTGGGGCAGATCTGGCTGGCTTCTGCCTCCCTGTACAGCCTTCCCTTCACACGCCCCCACCCACACCTCACCCCAAGCTAGATTCTCCCTCCTGGAGTCCCTGTCACTTACTCTTTGCGAGGGTGGTCAACACTTTGAGCTGAGCTCGGAGGTGGAGATTGTCTTCGTTGCTCTTTTTTAAAAGTTTCTAAAGGAAAGGGAAGAAGGGAGTGAGTGAGTGAGTGAGTGAGTGAGTGAGTGAGTGAGTGAGCGAGCAAGGAAGTCTGCTTCAGGTCTTCCTGCTCAACGATACAGGGCCCCGCTCTCACTTGAAGTCTTTCGACTACGCAGTTATATTTCTTTCGCTGTTCTTTCAACTGTTTCCCGAGCTGGCGCTCCTTTTCGACGGCTAACAGTTGCAACGTGACCAGTTTTTGATGGAGCTTGTCTGCGCACTGCTGCATCAATCGAACATAGCAGTCTTCCAGAAGCAGCTGACTCCGGATCTCCCGGTTCTTCTTTCGCACCTGTGGGTATAAAGCTGGAAGTAAGGATGGGCAGCAGGGGCAGCCTGACTGTTAAGCACAGGTGACTGTCACACTCAGACTCCCTTGGCCAAGAAAACAATATATGGCACGGTCTGTTCCCCGCATAGGTCCTCATGGTCTTACTCTCAGGACCTAAGTAATGACACTCCCACCCACACACACCACCACGACCACCACTCAGGCCCTTGCCTCCGTGCCTGCCTCCCATCTCCCAGGAACCTTCCTCCCTGGCTTGAAGCTCCTGAATCTTGGTGGTGTGTGGTGAAGTTTACACTTCAACCCAGGGCTCAAACCCTGCTTTGTGCCCCCCCACCCCCCGCCCCGCGTGCCCCACCCCTCCCCCCATCTTTTTGACTCCATCGTGTTACTTACAACAGCCTTGACTGTGATGTCCAGGCCCGGCCTTAATATGACATAGAGACCTTTGCATCACCCTTCTCCCTTTCCCTAGTGGGAACTGCCATGGTTCTCCCTTGTGCTGGCCCCAAGCAACACCTCCCCCTTTCAGGCAGGAGCCGCACCCCCGCTGGAGTAGGGCCTACCTGGACGCTTAATTCCGCAAAGGTTTGTTCGAGAAGTTCTACTTCTTCTACAACCTGTTCTTTTCTGGCTTCTCCACTCTGGAAGACCCAAGTGGGTTGGTCAGGCAGAGCCCCCCCAGGCCCTTCCCTGAATGCCTCCTGCCCACCCCTATGCCCGTTATCCAAGTAGGGCTCTGGGCCATCGTTCCTGGTCCCTGCTTGCTGATGGAGGGGGAAGAGGGAAACAAAATTTCAAAACAACGCAGTCAATCAAGCAGAAGAGAAAACAGCAAGGACGGGTCGACAGGGGGGAACAAGAGAGACACCCCCACGGTGGGAATGCAGCCAGCGGCTCGTGCAGATCTGGCAGAGGGCATGGCACCTGCCCTGCCATTTTTCCCATTGGACAGTATTTTCCATTGCAGCCCGAAAGGTCACCCTTCACCCCGGTCCTTCATCTAAAGGGAGCAAAGAGGGCAGAGCCAACCAAGTCCAGGGAAAAGGGAGTCAAAGTGAGACCAGGTGTCCAGGGGTGGCAGGTCCCCTTGGCATGGTGCAAGAGAGAATAAAGGGGCCATTGCAAAGAGGCACATGAGCAGCACCACATGTCTTTGACTGCAGGGTGCCCCTGCTCCATGGTGAGGCTTGGAATGTTGCACGTGAGAACAAAGGGGCCATTCCAAAGAGGGCCCCAGGCCAGTACCACACATGCCCCTGCCTGTAGGATTACACTGTCCCATTGCAAGGCCTTTATTTCTGGGGGGGAGGGAGGGGGGACATGAATCCCTTGAATCAAGCCTATGAGAATGGGGTGGAACCCAATAGGGCCCCATCCACCCACCTAACCTTCTCCATTGTAAGACCTAGAACTAGACTTCTGATGAAGCGGCTCGCTTCCACAAAGGGGGCTACAGCTAAATGATCATGGCTTGTGGCAGATAAAAGCAATAAGGACCCTTGTTTCCTGAGGCCGCCCAGCATGCTGAGGGAAGCTCCTTAGGGCGCCCCAGCCCCGCGCCTCGTCCTAACTCAATCTCAAAGGCCAAACTTGCCCACTGAAGTGAAACACTGGAGGCCAGGACTGAGGCGGTGCGCCCCATGTCAGGCCAAGCAGAGCCCGAGCAGGTGGGGAAGCAGGAGCAGAGTTTGTGTGGGTGCCCTCCTCCTTCCACATTCCTAAATGTCCCAACAGCACCCCGTGAGCAGCTATGTGCTTGGGATGTCCTGCAGGGCAGAACTCACCCCAGTCAGCAGTTGGAAGTGTCGGGAAGTGGCGGTGTTCTGGCCACTGTCTCCGCGGTTGTTGTTTTTCCTCTGCTTCCTTTGTCCTGGGATTAGATCGTTGTCTTTCTCGAACTTGTTGAGCTGCAGAAAAGCAAAGCAACAGCTGCTTGAGCCTGCTTGTTCCCCTCCCACTGACACAAGTTCTCTTGCACTGGTCTCCATGGGAGGAACCCAGTGGGCTACCCAGGAGGATGGTGCTTGTCCCCAGGAGGGAAGCCCCAGAGGTTCCTGGGCCGGAGTCCACAGGAGTTCCCGGAGGGCAGCAGCTGCTGGGTGAGACCGGCTCAAGACGTGGGTGGGTCTGGAAAGGGCTGGGGGGTTCATCAGCCAGCGGCCACACACTGACCACTGATGGGTCATCCTAGGGCCTTGGGCTAGACCCAGGAACCAGGTCCCAGCACTTTTTTCTTACCATTTCCCTGGCTCTAGCGATCTGCTCTTTCATCTCTTCATTGGCATGGAACACCACCGGGGGTGGGGGTCGGGGCCTCATCTCCTTCCTGTGCTTCTCCATGAGGATTTGTCCTCAAGGACGGCAGTACTGAGAGAGGGTGCCCCAAGAGGCCGAGGCCACGCATTTATAGAGGGGGCCCATGGGTGTGGCCCAGGTTCTGCAACCCCATTGGCCAGTGAGAATTCCAAAGCCCCCTGGGGCCCCTGTTTCCATGGCCTACAGCCCTGTACAGAGAACAGGGACATCACAATGGAGGCTGCAACCACTGCTGCTCAGGCAGCACTTGGGCCTGGGGGAAGCTCCCCATCCCCACGCCAGGAGCCCCAGCACTCCCCCTTCCCCAACATGGCTCTGAATGGCAAGACAAAGAGTGGGAAAGGAGCGTCCTCAGAGAGAAAGTGCCCGACTCCATGCCCTGACCCTTCCCGCCTTGCCAGAGTTCAGGCCACCACATTCTCAATCCCAGAATTCATATCAGAGATGCCTAACCTTAAGCCCTGAACTGCATTTCTGCCCTCTCCATATGGGTGTCTAACATTTTCATTCGTACCTCTGCTGAAGAGTGAAACCATGAGACAGAACACTGACTGATAGGAGCCTTTCAGGCTTCTGAATCTGAAATATCAGCCCCTTTGTGGGCAGCAAGGGTTGTTCTCGTTGCATGATGGTTTTCAAGAGAAGAACCCCGTGGATGGTCAAAGTGCTAGGGTCTGTGATCGAAGGAACGAGTGCAACACAAATGTGAAAGTTGCACAGAGCTTGCTTTCCTGCCAAGCAGAGAGTCCAGATGCTGATCGATCAAGTGACCAGGGTCTTCTCCCCAGAGAGAGAACCAGACCCTACCTCTCTGCGCCCCTTTTAGACCCCGAACCTGAACTGTCCACCGACCTATTCCCTGTTGGCTGGGCCTCGGGGCAATCAGGGACTTTGTGGCTCGGGATTGGCTGCCTTGGCTGGGTCTATTCATTCAGCGATTTCCTTCTCTCCGCTGTGGGTCCCTCATCGGCAGAACTTGGTAGTCATTCCAGCTGGGTGGGCTTAGGTGGGCCCTCTCACAAACACGGGGCCAGCACAGCTCCAAGGACGCGAGGACAAGCTTTGCCTACTGAAGGCCTGGATTTGATCCCCAGACCACCTGGTACCCTGAGCATCCCAGAAGCAACCCCTGAGCACCCTGCCTGGAGAAGCACCTGAGCACCGTTGGGTGGGAACCTTAAGCAAAGCACATCCCAGAATAGAGGACCGTATCCACCCTGGGATACAGCAAGAGGCAGGAAATCGGTGACTGTACATTGTGTGCCTGTGGGTAGGCTTCAGAACTGTTGTAGCCACTCAGCAGCTCTCCAGCTCCAATGGACCCTAAGAGACATCCAATATCCCCCGGGAGCCCTGGCCTCCACCCCCACATCCAGGGAACAGTGACATCCCATGGAGGCCGCACCCACTCTAGCTGGACCTGAGGGAAGCTCCCCAGCCCCACCCCAGGTTCCCCGGCCCTCCTCTTTCCCAACATGGGACCTCTGAACGCCTGTGGTAGAGTGGGCAAGGCGTGTTCTCAGAGAGAGAGAGAGAGAGAGAGAGAGAGAGAGAGAGAGAGAGAGAGAGATCTATTCTTCTAGGCCCTGACCCTTCCCTCTGGGCCCTAGTTCAGTACTGGAGCGGAGCTGGTACTGGAGGTGGTTCCTCTCCTCACACATGTTGAGGAGAAAGTGGGGAGGCAGGTGAAGCCCTGATTCTAGGTCAACTTTGCCCTGCTTGTTCGCTAGTTTGGAAGGAACTGAAGTGAATGAACCTAGAACTGATGGGATGTTTTGCAACCTATGAACCCCACAAGAGGGCTTGGCTCATCCAAATGCATGTGAAATCTCTTGATTATTCAATTCTTAAACATTGTTTTCACCAAGTGGCAGGACTGCGCCACGGATGCTGAATTTGGGCCACACAGAGGTTCATTACACCGGTCTGAGTATATTTTGACTTTCTTCCTAGTGAAACGAATTAAAATAATAATCATCACTCTGCTGGTGCCTCAAACTGATCGTTCATGATCTTGATGAAGAAGTCTGAGGCATGAGGCTCTTCGGTTTGAGGCTCTTCGTGTTCCTAGAACGAACAGACGCCATTGGGCTACACTAGCACGGGACAGGGAGAGATGGAGACGTTACAGGCGCCCGCTCGAGCAAATCGACGGTTCATGGGAAGTCAAATGATCAAGTGATGCTAGTGACTGATATAATGTAAGCTATTTATTAATTAAAAAGCAAATTTAGATTGTTCTGTTTTGTCTAGCGTTGATTTTTTATTGGAAGATTTAATTTTCCCAACATTGATCGTTTTTTGATATTTTTTGTGAATATAATGTAATTCTTGATGGATTTGAGATCTATTGTTGGGAATTTTGAGAAAATTTGTTCTGATTTTCGTTTTGTTTTATTTACATAAGTTATATCGGATCACGGTGAGATACAGTTACAAACTTGCATGACTGCATTTCAGTCGTACTATTTCCAAGCACCCGTCCCTCCGTCATTGCACATTTTCCACCATCATTGTTCCCAGTGTCCCACCCTCCACCCCTACCCCATCCCACTCCCTGCCTCTGTGGCAGGTAAAATCCTTCTCTCTCTCTCTCTCTCTCTCTCTCTCTCATTTTGGGCATTATGATTTGCAATGCAGTTACTAGAGGACATCATGTTTGGTCCTTAGTCTACTTTCTGCACACATCCCCCACCCTGGTCATCCCTCCAATCATCATTTACTTAGTAGTTCTGTGCGGGAGAGTGATCCTTGAACACAGAGGGTTCCTAGTGAAGTTCATGAAAAGTCTTTTTTTTTTTCTGTCATCGTTCTTGGTCGTGCCCTGTGGTACTCCTGGGCTCCTCTCTCTGTGATGCTTAAGGTCGCTCTATAGTGTTCAGGGGACCATGACTAAGTTCAGGGCTCCTGCGAGTAAAGCATGGATTGTAGCTTTTTCCGTCCTTGTCCTGGCTCTGCCTGTGTGTTTGTCTGCTTCTGGGGATCCAACCTAGGCCTTCATTCTAGGTAGTATGGGCTCTAACACTGAGCCACATTCCCCATTTTGCTGAGAAATCTTTCTCAAGTTCCCTGTTGGTGCTGCTTGAGAACACTCCCCCACCGAGACCCCATTTAGTAGCACAGATATCAGAGATATCAGATGGGGCTCCTGAAACCGCTAAAGGGTGTGTTTGGCAGAAACTTCTAGAAAAGCAGGTGCCATGGGGCCAAGTTCATCTTGCAATTCATTGGTCACATTAGTGCTCAGTGTTCATGCACAGGGCTAGGTGTTGATGGGAATCATGTGGTCATGAGGATGGTGAGGGGAGTCTGGCTCGGAACTTCCCCCAAAATCAGTCATCCCCTCAGATTATTAAGTAGCTATTTGAATTTAGGGGGTAGGAAGGAGCCACATCTGATGGTGCTCAGGGGTTACTCCTGGCTCTGTGCTCATGAGTTACTCTTTTGACTCGTTTTTCTCTTTTTTTTCTTTTTTGTTCTTTGCTTTTTGGGTGACACCTGGCAATGCACAGGGGTTACTCCTAGTTCTGCTCTCAGGAATCACCCCTGGCGGTGGTGCTCAGGGTCCCATATGGGATGCTGGGAATCGAACCCGGGTTGACCATGTGCAAGGCAAATGCCCTACCCGCTGTGCTATTGCTCCAGCCCCTCACGAATTGCTCTTGACGGTGATCAGGGAACTTTATGCAGTGTCAGGAATCAAACCTTTGATTCAAGGCCAGCAACTAAACGTCTCTTCTATGCCCCACCCACAACTTGACTATGCCCGTGGCTTAGAAATCCGGGAAGCTACATTGCAAAGAAACAAAGATACATGTAAACATCTCAAAAGGTTCTCACCTAAAGAAGAAAATTTGTAACTGTATAGTGATGGATGGGAGTTGACTATTGGTGACTCATCCTAAAGTATTCTGTGTGTGTGTGTGTATCACTGTAGCACTCTCCTCTGATTGTTCATTGATTTGCTCGAGTGAGCACGAGGAAAGTCTCCCTGTGAGTCTTGGTGTATATGTATATATCATTATGTATATGTATATATAAATTGCATCACATAATATGCAATGGTAAGTGTTAATTATTACCATAAACCAAATTACAGCACTTTGCACCAGAGTTCCTACCAAACAAGGTAAAAAGAAATAAGGAAAGGAAAGACAGTATTGGTGTTAAACAAGGCACTTGTTGGATTGAATTGAAGTAGACAGATTGAACCGGAAGGCCAGAGCAGTTGAGAGGATAGATCATTTGGGAGAGAGGTAATAATTGTACCGTACAGATAGGCATGTGAGTTTGAGGACTGGGTGAGTTCAAGGAGAAAGGAGGTGTGGAGGGTAGAATACAAGTCAAAAGTCGAAAATACATAATTTTCAAAGTTTTAACAGCTTTCTCTGTACCATGAGATTTCCTACACTATTGAACGCTTGTACCGACCCAAGGTATTCTTCTCATTTCATTGCCAATAAAAGATATAAACATATTTTCAGGCCTAGGTGGCAGAAAAGTGTACACTGTCTAAGAGATAGGTGTTAGAGCATTCTAGGATTGAAATCCAGTCATGAACAACTCTGTAACTGTGTGCCACTGAGAGATTCAGTATAAGAAATTCCAAACATCATGGAGAAAATCCTATGACTCATTTCCATATTGTAGCATCGTGAATAGTTTTACAGCTTAAAAAAAATGTTTTCAGGATTCGGTCCAGAGAGATCGTACAGGGGTGAAGGCACTTGCCTGGGAAATAACCAACCCAGGTTCAATTTCAGGCACGACAAATGGTCCCAAAAGCTCTGCCAGGCGTGATCCTTGAGCCAAGAGCCAGAAGTAAGACTTAAGCATTGTTAGCTGTGGAGCAAATACCAAAAGCAAACGAAAATCATTTTCAGAAACATCATTTCAACGATCTTCATTGATCGTAGAGTCAATACTCTGAGAACGAGGTTTCATTATTCCCATTTGACAATTGACGGCATGAGGTCTACTCAGGCAGGTAAACGAGCTAAGGTCACACCAAACTAGAAGCCACCCCAAACACCGGACCGCATGTCAAGTGCTTTTGCACCGAGTCAGTCTCACAATCTCTTCCAGAAAAGCTTTGAGGTGGAAAAGGAGCCCAAAGGCCTGTTCTTGTTCTCACATGCCTCGGGTTCCAAAGGGGAAACATGAAAAGAGGCATACAAAATAGACTGTGACCTTGGTCTCAAATAGTTTAATGGATTTGATACCACAAAAGATGGTGAAATGTCCACTACTATTGTCAGGATGAAGTGGAGATCTCTTTCTACAGGGGATTGGAGCATCTCTCCGAAGCGGCAATCCTGAGCTGAGAACATGCTGGCCAAGCAAACAAGCAAAGGAAAAGTTCCTGGCCATCGTGGAAGAACTCGAATATCTGAGGATCGACCAGGAGCGGGTGCGTTTGGACTAGAGGGAGAAAGAGAGTGAAAAGGGACGGCAGAGAGAGAAGCAGAAGCCTTTGCCCCAAACTCTCTTTTCTTCGAACCTAACCATGCTCTTTTGCGTAGAATTCATCCAACTGCCCCTTACATCTTCTTGAAGTGTCAAGAAAAAGCAAGGACCAGTCCAGAGATGCTGATTCTGAGCCTCCTATTTTGGCCATTTTTGTATGTGAGGAGCACTGCTGGGGGTGCTCGGTGGACCATTTGGTACCAGGGAACCAACTGAGGCTCCTGCGTGTGGATATGTGCTCCAGAACTTTGCGCTATCTCCAGGACTCTGAAATCTAATATTTTCTAGGAGTAGGTTTGCCAGAGAAACACTAAGAGATTCTGGAAATGGATCACACTAACTCTCTCTCCTTTTCATCTGCAAGCTGGCGTTGGTAGGGGAGACATTGTCTGCGGCTGAGAACTACTGAGTCAAGACAGCATGGTGCTTTCTTTGAGGGAACACACGCTCCTTCCATAATCAATCCATCTTGAGGTGGAGAGGATGGGGCCATTGCAATGCCATATGCTCCAAAATACGAAGGGAGAAACCTACTCTTTTTAGTTCCACAGCAGCCGAGTTTATGGACTAAGTCCTTGGTTTCTTAGAAATGAACCGACAGAGGTTACAACTGCAAAATCACTTGAGGTCAAGTGGAAGTCAATTGATTCAGAGCACCTGCCAGCAGGATTGTTGCCCTAACAAACTCTCGTTTCAGGAGGCAGGAGTTTGGGCTTGGTTTTTCTAGAAGGGCGAAAGCTGAAATCTGAACACTCGAAGCAGTCTTCTGGAGCCATAGCCACAAAGTCTCGACGGACAAGGAGCATGGCCAGGCCTCAGGGGAGACATAATTTCACATCCCCGCAAACTGTGCATGCGGCTTTCTACCAAGAAACTAATTTTGATGAAATCTGCTATCCGCACCTGGCTGTCCTCGCCAGGGACCTTTGAGGGGCGCGGGTTGAGTTTCCCTTCCCGCCCAGACCAGAGCCCCGGCAGCTGAAAAACCCCAGAACCCTCCACAACCATGCTGAGACCACTCTCCACACGCATGAAGGTACCGGCAGAGGAACAAAGGCATGCGGGTCCCGGGGCCGAGATCTCCAAGCCTGCTCGGATTGGGACTGAGCATCCTCCACCCAGACCCTCGAAATTCCAGTAGGCAGGGGTCACACCCACCAAGTGGCCCCCTCGCTCCGGGTAATCCCATCAACGGCCAAGACCCAGAGACTATAAAACCCAGCTCCCGGAAGCATCTGATTATCTCATTCCTACTTTGGACAAACTGGCAGGCTACCGAATGTAACCTGCCCACAGGGCAGAGTCTGGCAAACTCCCCGTGGCGTCCTTAATATGCCAAATACCAATAACAATGATGGATCTCATTCTCCTAACTCTGAAGGAGCCTTGAATGTGGCACATTTAAAAAAAAAAATCTCAGGGCTAGGATGAAAGAGACTTTACTGGGGCCTGCTGGAGGCAATAGGCAAACAACAGGATGGTCATGATTGTGATTCTTTTCTTTTTGTATTTTTGAGCCACACCCTGTGTTGCTAAGGATGGCTCCTGGCTCTGCAATCTGGTGGTGCTCAGGGATGGCTCTGGGTGGTGCTCAGGGATCTCTCATGAAGCTGCACTCAGAAATCATTCCGAGCTGTACTCGGGGGGCAGGGACCACACCGGGTTCCAGTCAGGGCTGTGCAAGACAAATGCCCTGTGAGCTGTGCTCTGGCTCGGGCCCTATCTTAGATTCTTCTTCACTCAGATGCAACAAAGTAGAGCAGCGCGGGTGGCGGGGGTGTTCTGGTGTCTCTGAGCCAACAAGGTTTCTAAGGTTCGTCCATGTGGTTCCATGTGTCCATACTTGACTCTCCTTTCCTGCTCTCCTGTGTGCTTTGCTAGCTCCACCCTGAGATGTGTTTCTCCATGCTCACAGCAAACATTGGTTTCCAAAACAAGAGAAGAGCAACTCGAGCTGACCGTGTGTGAGCCTGAATTCTGGTTCCTCCGGAAAAGGCAGGAACCTTTTAGAAACTGTTGTATCTTTGAGCACTTGGAGAGGGCGCTGGCGTGGAGTGGAAGGTGCAGGGTTTCCTAAGGGACCAAGTCGGGGCATTGGCTCCTTGAGGGCCCAGGAGGCCAGCGTGTGCTGAGCTGTCTCATATGCCAGCTGGCCAGGATCAGTTTGGACTGTGCAGTGTGTCTGGCACTGGGTGCGTGGGAGCAGAGGCCCCCCCACCCCACCCCCACCCCCCAGACGGAAGCACACAGCCAGCCGAGCCCCCTGAGGTCCAGTGGATTCAGTGCGCGGATCGGGGCTTCCTCGTCCTGGCCGAGTACCGTGCATTGGGTTGCAGTTCCCTGACCGCGTGACACGCCCCTCTCTTCTGCTGTCGCTGCACTGACTCGGGGGGTCCCACAGACACTCCATGTGGTGCTCCTGCTCTGGCCATGGTGCTCATTGAAGGGAGAGCTGGTTTTCCTTTAGAGGTCCCCAGATAGCAGCCGTGCCAGGCCCGGCTAGGAATGTGGGGGCACTGCTGGGGGTCAGACCCACAGCCTGGGATGCTGCCGCCAGAGCAGGTGCTCCTGTGGCCGAGCCACGCCCAGGCCCCCAAATCACCTGTTTATCCTCTTGCCACGTGAAGGACATTTGTGTGGATTCCAGTGGACAGCTACAAATCAAACCAAGAAGGGGGTGGATGATAATTGTTATTCTTATTATTTTTATTTTTTATTTCATATTTTAAATTTTTATTTTATTTTATTTATATTTTTTCATTTATTTACATTTATTAATTGTGATTTATTATTTTTCTATTTCTCTTTATTTCTTTATTCATTGTTTTTATATGTTATTATTTATTCATTCATTATTTTTCATTAATTACTACATTTATATTTAATTCATATCTATGTATTTTAATAAACATATATGATACGTAATATGATCGTGTATCATATTATATTGATTATAACATATGGTTTAATTTAATATATTAATATTGTAAAATTTTAATATTGATATTATTAGTATAATAATTAGTATATTTATTATATTTACATTTCTATTGAACTCCGTTGCTCTTTGTTGGAGCAACGTTGTGGAAGAGAAAACCTTGTCTTCGTTTTTAGAGAAACCTAGCACCGATTTATTCATACCCAAAAATGAATGACAGATAGAAGTTCAAACCAATCTCCAACTGGTCCTAATGGCTCTGCCGTTCATATTTGTTCAAATGAAAGAGTCTGTCTTTTATGCTGACTTCCAGAATACCAGACATTGTCCTTTTGGGTCAGGGTTCCTCCAAAGCCTGCTAAGACGGCCCCAGGGCAACTGCTAGTAATTCTCAGCAGCTGGGATGGAAAGATTGAATGACTGAATGCTGCGGGACCTTCAGCACCACTGTGGAGGTGCTCAGGGGGCTCGAGAGCTGTTCTTGGGACTAAGCTGTCCTGGAAATCGAACCCAATCACCTTCTGGGCAACTAATACTATCAATTGCTATATTTCTTTAAGAACTCTAAAATGTTGTTCATTTCTATAAATATTTACGATCCTCCACATCCTCACCAGATTCTGTCTGTTGGATGAAAGTCATCGGGTGGGTTTAAAATCTCTCTTTGAGACCAATTTGCTTGGAACTCCTGATTACTGTTGAGCATCTTTTTCATGCGTGTCATGGGAGTTGATAGGCAGCCTTTAGTACAATCTATTCAAACCCGTCGCCTATCTTGGGGACATACCTGGTGGAACTTGAGAGCTATTCACAGCACTGCACTTGGGGTCACTATAGCTAGTGCTCAGGGGACCATGTGATGCTGAGGATCAAACAGGATTGGACACATGCATGAAAAGTGATTAACCTCTCGGATACTTCTCCAGTACCGTTTTGAAAGATGGATGTTGTAGTTCTAGAAAGTCTGGTAGTGCGGGGGGACTCCGAATTTCTTTCCCCTCAGTGCTTGAGTGACCGTGTAAGGCAAGGATTGTGTGTGGGCCCCTGTATCCTAGGCATCTCCTCCAGCCATTTCAGCTCTCTCCGCAGAGCACATATTTTCATTTGAAAATGACTATTGAACAAAACTTTTTTCAAGTAAGGTTTCATATTATACTTTACTAATCATTAGAACGGTCATTTATATGCACCCCTAAAAATGTTGAGGATTCTGGGGCTGGAGCACTAGTGCAGCCTGGAGGGCGTTTGCCCTACACACAGCCAACCCCAGCTAGATTACCAGCATCCAGTAAGGTCCCCTAAGCACCGCCAGGAGTAAATCCTCAGTGCAGATCCAGGAGTAACCCCTGAGCATCCCTGGGTGTGACCCCCCCCAAAAAATGATCAAAATTCTGTCCACATCCAAACCTCAAGTGTGTCATCAAGTGACCCTTTAGGACAGCATGCAGGTTTTCATGTGTTCATTCCTCCCAGAGATTAGATTTTTTTTTGGTCCTTTTAGAAATAATTTATTATTATTATTCTAATCATACAGAGATTGATAAAAGTGGTAAGGGGTGGCGAGGAGAGTGGTGGGGAGGTGGAAAATAGAATAGAAGGAGACTATTCCGTTTTTAATTTTGTGGGTCCCGAAACCAGTTGGTAAAGGGGAGAAACGAGAGCAGGGACCTGAGTCCCCAGCCTGAGGTTTTGGATGTGACTACGAAACCCATTTCTATCAAGATATGGCCAGGGGTCTCTTGGACTGTGGCCTTCTCCTCGAAAGAGGACTGGGATGATTTCCCGCTCGCCTCCATCCTCTGGTAGATGTGCTCCATCTGCTGTTCATGCTCTTGTTGGGGGAGGAACGATCCGTGCAGCTGGAGGAAGATCGAATGGGGTGAGTTGGTTGGGTGTCCTTGGGAAGGGAAGTCCCTTCCTGGCCCCTCCCAGCACACATGGGCTTTCAAGGAGGTGTTGAGTGGAGGTGGCCCAGAATGTCCCATGGGAAAGTTGCAGGTTGAGAGAAATCGGAAGGAGGGAAACCAAGAGTTAAGGATGGTTGGTCCCAGGGGACGCTGAAGGCAGCAGTCATGCTCATGGCTCACTGAGGGTGTGGTCCACATGGGAATGGCTGATTTGGAAGTTCAATGTTGTTGTCTGACATTTGCATCAATGGCACATGATTTTTGAACTTCTCCTCCTCCTCCTCCTCCTCTTCCTCTTCCTCCTCCTCTTTATTTACCTTCACCTCCTCCTTCTCCTTTTTTCCTCCTTCACCTCCTCCTCTAAATTCTCCATCACCTCCGCCTCCTTTACTGCCTCCTTCACCTCCTCTTTTACCTCCTCCTTCTCATTTTTCACCTCCTTCACCTCCTTTTCCTCCTTCAGCACCTCCGCCTCCTCCAACTCTACCTCCTTCACCTCCTCCACCTCTTCTTCCTCCATCACCCCTCCTCCTTTACATCCTCCTCCTCCACATCTTCCTCCTGCTTCCCCTCCTCCTCCTCTTTCTCCTCTTCCTCCTTCACCACCTCCTCCTCCTCTTTCCTCTTCTCCTCCAACACCTCCTCCTCCGCCTCCTCGTTCACCATCTCCCCGTCTCCTTCACCTCCTCCTCTTTTACCTCCTCCTACTCCACCTCTTCCTCGTGCTTCACCTCCTCCTCCCCTTTATCCGCCTCTTCCCTCTTCTCCTCTTTCTCCTTCACCTCCTTGTCCTCCACCTCCTCTTCCACCACATCCTCCTCCTCTTCCTTCACCTTCTCCTCTACCTCCTTCACCTCCTCCTCCTTTACTTCCTCTTCCCCCATTTCCTCCTCCTGTTTGACCTCCTCTACCACCTCCTCCTCTGCTGTCACATCCTTCTCCACCACCTATTCTCCTCCTCCTCCTCCTCCTCCTACATCATCTCCTCTGCCTTTTTCACTTCCTCCTCCTCCTCTTTCAACTCTTCTTCCTCCTGCTCTTGCTCCTCTATCACCTCCTCCGCTGTCACATCTTTCTCCACCACCTCTTCTCCTCTCCTCCTCCTCCATCATCTCCTCTGCCTTTTTCACTTCCTCCTCCTCCTCTTTCAACTCTTTCTCCTCCTCCTCTTGCTCCTCTATCACCTCCTCCTCCCCCACATCCTCCTCCTTTTTCACCAACTCCTCCTTCATTGCCCCCTCCTTTTTCTCCTCCTCATCCTCCTTTGCCTCATCCTCCGGACCCTCCTCCTCCTCTTCCTCTTCCTCCTTTTTATCCTCAGTGTCGTCCTCCTCCTCCTTTGCTTCCACCTCTTGCTTCTTCTCTTGCTCCTGCTCAGCTTCATTTCCTGTGGGAGGATCCCCAGGGTCACAGACAGCCAAAGCCAGGGGGGCCCCCTAGGGCAGATCTGGCTGGCTTCTGCCTCCCTCTACAGCCTTCCCTTCACACGCCCCCACCAAAAACTGACCCCAAGCTAGATTCTTTCTCCTGGGGTCCCTGTTACTTACTCTTTGATAAGGTGGTCAACACTTTGAGCTGAGCTCGGAGATGGAGATTGTCTTCTCTGCTATTTTTCAGAAGTGCCTAAAGGCGAGGGAAGAAGGTGGGGAGTGAGTGGACAAGGAAGCCTGCTTCAGGTCTTCCTGCTCAACGGTACAGGGCCCCCCCCCTCACTTGAAGTCTTTCCACTTCACGGTCGTGTTTCATTTGCTGTTGTTGCAACTGTTTCACTTACTGCCGCTCCTTTTGGACGGCTAACTTTTGGAATACAGCCAGTTATTGATGAAGATTGTCTGCGCACTGCTGCATCAATAGAACATAGGAGTCCTCGAGAATGAGCTGACTCCTGACCTCCTGGTTCTCCTTTCGCACCTGCGGGTATGAAGCTGGGAGTAAGGACGGGCAGCAGGGGCAGCCTGACTATTAAGCACAGGTGACTGTCACACACCGACGCCCTGATTCAAGGAAACAACATTTGGGGCGGACTGTTCCCCGCATAGGTCCTCGTGGTCTAACTCTCGGGACCTAAGAGATGCCACTCCCACCCACACATACCACCACGACCCCCACTCAGGCCTTTGCCTCCTTGCCTGCCTCCCGCCTCCCAGGTAACTTCCTCCCTGGCTATAAGCTCCTGACTCTTGGTGGTGTGTGGTGAATTTGACGCTTCAAGCCAGGTGTCAAACCCTGCTTTTTGCCCTCCCCCACCCCACCCTACCCCATCCCGCGGACACCACCCCTGCCCCCATCTTTTGAACTCCATTGTGCTACATACTTCAGCCTTGACTGTGATTTCCAGGCCAGGCCCTAATTGACATAGAGACGTTCGCATCACCCTTCCCCCTTTCCCTAGTGGGAACTGCCTTGGTTCTCCCTTGGGCTGGCCCCAAGCAACACCTCCCCATTTCAGGCAGGAGGCGCACCCCAGCTGGAGCAGGGCCTACCTGGACGCTTAATTCTGCAAAGTTTTGTTCGAGAAGTTCTACTTTTTCTGATACCTGGTCTTCTCCATCTTCTCCACTCTGGAAGACCCAAGTGGCTTGGTCAGGCAGAGCCTCCCCACCCCATCCCCTGAATGCCTGCTACTCACCTCTACCCCCGTGATCCAAGTAGGGCTCTGGGCCATCGTTCCTGGTCCCTGCTTCCTGATGGAGGGGGAAGAGGGAAACAAAATTTCAAAACAACTCAGTCAATTAAGCAGAAGAGAATACAGCAAGAACGGCCGAGGGGGGAACAAGAGAGACCCCCACAGTGGGAATGAAGCCAGCAGCTCGTGCAGATCTTGCAGAGGGCATGGCAACTGCCCTGCCACTTTTCCCATGGGACAGTATTTACCATTGCAGCTGGAAAGGTCACCCTTCACCCCGGTCCCTCATCTAAATGGAGCAAAGAGGGCAGAGCAGACCAGGGCCGGGGAAAAGGGAGTCAAAGCGAGACTAGGTGTCCAAGGGTGGCAGGTCCTATTGTAATGGTGTAATAGAGAACAAAGGGGCCATTGAAAAAAGGGGCATGAGCAGCACCACACATGTCCTTGACTGCAGGGTGACCCTGCTCCATGTGAGGCTTGGAATGTTGAAGGTGAGAACAAAGTGGCCATTCCAAAGGGGCCCCTTGGCCAGTACCACACATGCCCCAGCCTGAGGATTACCCTGTCCCATTGCAAGGGTTTTCTTTTAGGGGGCCATGAATCCCTTGAATCAGGCCCATGAGAACGGGGTGGAACCTGATAGGGCGCCATCTACTCACCTCACCTACTACATTGTAAGACCTAGAACCAGACTTCTGATGAAGTGGCTCGCTTCCACAGATGGGGCTACAGCTAAATGATCATGGCTTGTGGCAGAGAAAAGTAATGAGGACTCTTGTTTCCTGAGGCCGCCCAGCATGCCAATACCTGAGGGAGGCTCCTTACTGCGCCCCAGCCCCTCACCTATTCCCAACTCAATCTCAAAGGCCAAACTGGCCCATTCACGTAAAACACTGGGGGCCAGGACTGAGGTAATGCGTCAGGCCAAGCAGAGCCCAAGCATGTGGGGAAGCAGAACCAGAGTTTGTATGGGTGCCCCCCTCCTTCCACATTCCTAAACGTCCCAACAGCACCCCTTGAGCAGCTATGTGCTTGGGATGTCCTGCAGGGCAGGACTCACCCCTGTCAGCAGTTGGAAGTGTCGGGAAGTGCTGGTGTTCTGGCCACTGTCTCCGCAGTTGTTGTTTTTCCTCCGCTTTCTCTTTCCCGGGATTAGATCGTTGTCTTTCTCGAACTTGTTGAGCTGCAGAAAAGCAAAGAAACAGCTGCTTGAGCCTGCTTGTTCGCATCCCACTGACACAAGTTCTCTTGCACTGGTCTCCATGTGAGGAACCCAGTGGGCTACCCAGGAGGATGGTGCTTGTCCCCAGGAGAGAAGACCCAGAGGTTCCTGGGCCAGAGTACCCAGGAGTTCCAGTAGGGCTACAGCTGCTGGGTGAGACTGGCTGAAGTTTTGGGGGTCGGGGCCTCATCTCCTTCCTGCGGTTATCCATGAGGATTTATCCTCAAGGACGGCGGTACTGAGAGAGGGTGCCCTAAGAGGCTGAGGCCACGCATTTATAGAGGGGGCTCATGGGTGTGGCCCAGGTTCTGCAACCCCATTGGCCAGTGAGAATTCAAAAGCCCCCTAGGGCCCCTGTTCCCATGTCCTACAGCCCTTTACAGAGTACAGGGACATCACAATGGAGGCTGCACCCACTGCTGCTCAGGCAGCACTTGGGCCTGGGGGAAGCTCCCCATCCCCAACATGGAGCCAGGAGCCCCAGCACTCCCCCTTCCCCAACATGGCTCTCTGAATGGCAAGGCAAAGAGTGGGAAAGGAGCGTCCTCAGAGAGAAAGTGCAGGATTCCATGCCCTGAATCTTCCCGCCTTGCCAGAATCCAGGACAGCATATTCTCAATCCGAGAAATCATGTCAGAGATGCACAACCTTAAGCCCTGGACTACATTTCTCCCCTCTCAATATGGGTCTCTAACATTTTCATCCGAACCTCTGCTGAAGAGTGGAACCATGAGAAGGAACACTGAGTGATAGGAGCTTTTCAGTCTTCTGAATCTGAAATTTTTGTCCCTCTGTGGGCAGCAAGTGTTGTTCTCGTTGCATGATGGTTGTCAAGAGAAGAACCATGTAGATAGCCAAAGGGTTATGATCTGTGATCTAAGGAATGTGTGCAGCACAAATATGAAAGTTCCACAGAGCTTTATTTCCTGCTAAGCAGAGAGTCCAGATGCTGATCGATCAAGTGACCAGGATCTTCTCCCCCAGAGAGAACAAGACCCTACCTCTCTGAGCCGCTTTTAGACCCCGAACCTGAACTGTCCACCGAACTATTCCCTGTTGGCTGGGCCTGGGGGCAACCAGGGACTTTGTGGCTCGGGATTGGCTGCCATTGCGGGTCTGTTCATTCAGTGATTTCCTTCTCTCCCCTATGGGTCCCTCACCTCCTGAACTTGGTAGTTATTCCAGCTAAGTGGGCTTAGGTGGGCCCTCTCACAAACATGGGGCCAAGGACGCGAGGACAAACTTTGCCTACTGAAGGCCTATGTTTGATCCCTAGACCACCTGATAGCCTGAGCATACCAGAAGGAACTCCTGAGCACTCGTCCTGGAGAAACAGCTGAGCACCGTTGGGTGTTGAATTTGAAGCAAAACACATCCCAGAGGAGAGGACTGATTCCGCCCGAGGATACAGCAGAAGGTAGGAAATCGGAGACCGTATATTTTGTGCCTGTGGGAAGGCTTAAGAACTGTTGTAGCCACTCACCAGCTCTCCAGCTCCAATGGATCCTAAGAGAAATCCAACATCCCCTGCGATCCTTGGCCTCCACCCCCACAGCCAGGGAAGAGTGACATCCCATGGAGGCCGCAACCACACTAGCTGGACCTGAGGGAAGCTCTCCAGCCCCACCCCAGGCTCCCCAGCCCTCCTCTTTTCCAACATGGGATCTCTGAACGCCTGTGGTAGAGTGGGCAAGGCATGTTCTCGGAGAGAGAGAGAGAGAGAGAGAGAGAGAGAGAGAGAGAGAGAGAGAGAGTACATTCTTCTAGGCCCTGACCCTTCCCTCTGGGCCCTAGTTCAGTACTGGACCGCAGCCTGTACTGGAAGTGGTTCCTCTCCTCACACATATTGTGGGGAATGTGGGGGAGGCAGGTGATGCTTTGATTCTAGGTCAACTTTGCCCTGCTTGTTCGCTAGTTTGGGAGGAACTGAAGTGAATGAACCTAGAACTGCTGGGATGTTTTGCAACCTATGAACCCCACAAGAGGGCTTGGCTCATCAAAATGCACGTGAGGTCTCTTGATTATTCAATTCTTAACCAATGTTTTCACCACGTGGCAGGACTGTGCCATGGTTGCTGGATTTTGGCCACACAGAGGTTCATTACAACATTCTGAAGATATTTTTACTTTTTTCTGGTGAAATTAATTAAAATAATAATAATAACTATGTTGGTGACTGACTTAATGTAAGACATTAATAAAAAGCAAATTTAGGTTCTTTTATTTTGTCTAGAGTATATTTTTTATTGGAAGATTTAACTTTCACATTATTGATTTTTTTAGATATTGTTGGTAAATATAAAGTAATTCTTGATGGATTTGAGATCTTTTTTGGGAATTTTAAAAAAATTGTTCTGATTCCTTTTGTTTTTTTTTTAAATAAGTTACATCGCATCACAGTAAGATAGAGTTACAAACTTGCAGGATTACGTTTCAGACATAGTTTCCAAGCACCCGCCCTCAGTCAGTTCACATTTTCCATAATCATTCTTCCCAGTGTCCCACCATCCACCCCACCGCATCCGACTCCCTGCATCTGTGGCAGGTACAGTACTTCTCTCTCTATCTCTCTCTCTCTCATTTTGGCATTATGATTTGCAATGCAGGTACTTAGCAGACATCATGTTTGGTCCTTAGTCTACTTACTGCACACATCTCCCACCCTGGTCATCACTCCAGTCATCATTTACTTAGTCGATCTATGTGGGAGAAACTGATGCCAAGACAACCTGCAGCTCATATTAAGTCTCAACTAGGTCTCAGTTTCTGTCTCCCGGGAGCAGGACTCACAGATGCTGGTAGACTCCCAGTTAAGTAATGCACCTCCAGAATGAATGGGTATTGGGCAATTGGGTCTGGCCAGTCACGAGGGGTCACTGTACCTTTCTTAGAAACTCTTACTCACCATTGACTAGTTGGCACCACCATTGGAATAGGGCCGATGACAAAATTAACTCAGTCTATAGAGTGCTGTTAACTCGGAATCCTATAGAAAGTGCTTGTGATTTGGAGTGGAGGTCCTCGTCAAGACTCCACTGCGTTGGAAGAGACTTGGATCCTAGCTCGATGTACTGCTGGCTTGGGCTAGTAATCAAATATCTTTGCTTTTATATTATCCTATGTGAAACAGTGTCTCTTGGAAATTGGGGATCTGAAACTCGGGCAGAACAGTTTCTTCTCCATCCCAAGGGCCTTTTCCACAGCACGTGGGGTCAGCTTTCAAACCCTGGAGTGATCTGCCTGGCCCTTATCTCTGCTTTCCTTTGGTGTGAGAGTCACATCACATTACTTTCTATTGCACAAATGAGTGCAGTTATGCTTTGTTTGTCCCTCTATTTCTAACTATTGACCTTAGCATGGCTCTCTGTGTTGATCCACTTAGTCGCAAATTTCATGGTTTCATCTCTTCTAACCGCTGCATAGTATTCCATGGTGTAGATGTAACAGTGTTTCTTTAACCAGTCATGTGTTCTTGGGCACTTAGGTTTTTTTCCAGATTCTGGCTATTGTTATTGTGTGACTTTAGGAAGGAGGATTGTTGTAGGCAGGATCAACGGCAAGTACATGAATAATAGAAGACTCGTTTGGGATCTTGCCCAGACACCTCAAGCTTGACCATTTGAGAGACAGTTCAGTGTCCAATGATGAGCAGCACATCCCTCTCACCTGAGGCATCCTTTGGGTTCCATCCTCTGGTATCTGTCCTGCCCACACTTGGCAGGCTTCAGGAGATGGGAGGGAACTTGAGTAGTAACACCTCTGGCTTGTGGCTCTGCGGAGACCGGAGCAAGTGGCCACTTGTACCCTGGTTCCCAGTCTTGGGTCAGGGGCTCACGGTGGAAGCTGTATCTGCAAACTTCCCTGCGCTAGGTCCCTTCCCAGAATCCCTGAAACTTTTGTCCTTTAGCAAAGAATGAGTCACACTCAATTTTTCTTCTCAGATCGTTTGAGAAGGGGAACCTTGTGGGGCCTGGAGATAGAATCCGGGCAGGAACTCCAGCCCTTTGAGCTGTCATCTCCCAGGCCTCTAATGTAGCTTCATACACAACACAAATTTGCAAACCCAGTGCTTAGAATGAATAACAGATTTGACTTGATCATCCTAAGTTCAGTGTTGTATGAAGTTGTATCAAGAACCTATAATTAGTCAACAGGTTGTTATTGACGACCTGGAATGATAATTGAAAGAGCGCCACTTAGCCCCTGAATGCCAGTTTATTGTGCGAGGATAGCTCTCACATGAGTGAGGCTCTGGGATCCATGCCCCATCCTGGACTGGAGTAGGCCTGGGGAATCTGCCACTGAAACTTCTTGGCATGAGTCTCAGGGTCAGAATTGCCTGGTACATGAATTGTCATTCCTTTGAACTGTCTGTCCTCAATTTGAAGGAAATGTTTCTCTTTTCAGTTGCATGACTTGACGTGTGGTGGGAAAGGCTTCTGCACAGGATCTGAGAGCCAATATTTGGGTTCAAAACAGCATCTCAGGAGTGAAAGTAAATACCATCCCAATGCACAAGTGCTCATTTCCCCAAAGAGCTTCGTTTTCTCCCACTTCGTCCTTCTGATCTGGGCTCCCAACTCAGGGTGCATTATCTTCAACAATCCTAGCTGCATTTCAAGACTATCCCTGAAACAGGGTCAGCCAGACTCTGTAGAACTTCCTCACCCACAATCAGGAATACACTGAAAAATGAAGGGAACTCCCCGCTTTCTCCACTTGCCACACCCCACCCCTCCTCTTTGTCTCAGAACAGATTTGGCCCATGGTGACACTTCAGTGAAAACAAACTACTTTTCTGCCTTATTTTCATGTGGGATTTTCTCTCCTGGATTTCCAAAAATTCTGCTCCAGAAGTGTTATATGAGATGTTCTGACTCACAACCATGAAAAAAACTTCTTACACCTCCACCTTTGGACAAAATACTACCGAAAAGAACTTGCACTCACCTTCACATTACCTGGAAAACTTTAGGAAATAAAGAATGAAAATCCCATCCAGACCAATAGACAGAATTGGAGGGTAGTACTCTAGAAGGTAGTGATTATAGCTCCAGTGAAAAGTAAAAATAAGGAGCACCATTGGTCAATTGCGTTCCTAGACCTCTCTGCCTTGCAATGAATGCAGCATTGTTGCCAATAGGCAAATAGACTGTCTGCATAAAACACGCTTTCCATGCAGCTAACTAAGGTTTGATTCTCGCATTGTTCATTGATTTGCTCGAGTGGACATGAGTAAAGTCTCCCTTGTGAGTCTCATATATATATATATATATATATATATATATATACATATATATACACACACACACATATATATATATTTGTATAACATAATATACTTGTCTTGGGCTGGAGCGATAGCACAGCGGGTAGGGCGTTCGCCTTACAAGCGGCCAACATGGCCGACCCAAGTTCGATTCCTCCGCCCCTCTCAGAGAGCCCGGCAAGCGACCGAGAGTATTCGATATGCCAGACACAGTAACAACAAAGTCTCCAATGGAGACGTTACTGGGCCCACTCGAGCAAATCGACGATCAACGGGAGGGCCTTTACCTTTACCTTTACCTTAATATACTTGTCTTACTTGGGACAAACTGGCAGGCTACCGAATGTAACCTGCTTACATGGCAGAGTCTGGCAAACTCCCCGTGGTGTACCCAATATGCTAAATACCAGTAACAATGATGGGTCTCATTCTTCTAGTCCTGCAACAGCCTTGAATATGGCACTTTTTAAAAATATCAGGGTTAGGATGAAGGAGATGTTACTGGGGCCTGCTCGAGGCAATCGACGAACAACAGGTCGTCGTGATCTTGTGATCGTCGTGATCGTAAATGTATTTGGTAAGTTTTAATTATTACCATCCACCAAATTACAGCACTTTGCACCAGAGTTACTACCAAACATCGAAAAAAGAAATAAAATGAAAGACAGTGTAAGATGTCAAACAAGGCACTTGTACTGAATTGAAGTAGACGTATTTAACTGGAAGGCAAGAGCAGTTGAGAGGATAGATCATTTGGGAGAGAGGTAATCTTTGTACCATATAGATAGGCATATGATTTTGAGAACTGGGTAATTTCTGGGAGGAAGGAGGACTGGAAGGTAGAATACAAGTAAAAATCCAAAATATATCATTTCAAAAAGTTTTAATCATTTTCTCTGTAACACAAGATTTCCCTCACTATTGAACACTTGTGTAGACCCAAGGAATCCTTCTTATTTAACTGCCAATAAAAGATAAAAAACATATTTTCAGGCCTAGGTGGCCGAAAAGTGTACACTGGTGAAGAGATAGGTGTTGGAACATTGTAGGATTGAAATCCAATTATGAACAACTTTGTAACTGTGTGCCTCTGAGAGATTCACTATAAAAAAGTACAAACATCATGGAGAAAATTGTATGACTAATTTCCATATTGTAGCATCGAAAGTATTTTTATAATTAAAAAAATTGTTTTCGTGATTGGGTCCAGAGAGATCTAGGTCCAGGGGTTAAGGCACTTGCCCGGCAATTAAACAACCCAGGTTCAATTTCAGGCACCTCAAATTGACCCCAAAGCCCCACCAGGAGTGCTCCTTGAGCAAAGACCCAGAAGTAAGACTGAAGCATTGCTAGATGTGGCCCAAATACCAAAAACAAACAAAAATAAATTTCAGAACATTATTTCAGTGATCTTCATTGATCGTTGAATGAGGAATCTGAGAACGAGGTTTTATTATTCCCATTTGACATTTGAAGGCATGAGGTATACTCAGGCAGGTAAACGAGCTAAGGTCACACCAAAGTAGAAGGCATCCCAAACACTTGACCTCATGTCAAGTGACTTTGCAGCTAGTAAGTCTCACATTCTCTTCCATGCGTTCAGGTGGAACATGAGCCCTGAGCCACATTCTTGTTCTCACAGACCTCATGTTCCAAAGGGGAAACCTGAAAATAGGCATACAAAATAGACTGAACTTTATCTCAAATAGTTTAATGAATTTAGATGCCACAAAATATGGTGAAATGTCCACTACTACTGTCAAGATGAAGTGGAGATCTCTTTCTACAGGGGATTGGAACATCTCTCCGAAGCAGCAATCCTGAGCTGAGAACATGCTGGCCAAGAAAAAAGCAAAGGAAAACTTCCTGGCCATGGTTTAAGAATTCGAACATCTGAGAATCTACCAGGAGCTCCTTACATCTTCTTGGAGTGTCAAGAAAAATCAAGGTCAAGTCTAGAGAGCTGATTCTGTACCTCATATTTTGGCCATTTGTGTATGTGAGGAGCACTCTTTGGGGTGCTTGGTGGGCCATTTGGTACCAGGAATCAAACGATCAAACTGAGGCTCCTGCATGTGAATACGTGCTCCAGAACTTTGTGCCATCTCCTGGACTCTGGAATCGAATATTTTCTAGGAGTAGTCTTGCCGGGAAACACTAAGAGCGTTTGGAAATGAATCACACTAATATTTTCTCCTTTTCATCTTTGAGCTGGCATTGTCAGTTAAGACATACTTTGCGGCAGAGAATTGCTGAGTCAAGACAACATGGTGCTTGCTTTCTTTGACGGAACACACGCTCCCTCCATAATCAATCCGTCTTGAGGTGGAGAGGACGGGGCCATTGCAATGCCGTATGCTCCAAAATATGAAGGGAGAAACCTACTCTTGTTGGTTCCACAGCAGCCAAATTTATGGACTAAGTCCTTGGTTTCTTAGAAATCAACCAACAGACTTTATAACTACAAAATAACTTGAGGCCAAATGTAACTAAATTGATTCTGAGCATCTGCCAGCAGGATTGTTGCCCTAACAAACTCTCATATCAGGAGGCAGGCTACCGAGTGCAGCCTGCCCGCACGGCAGATTCTGGCAAACTCCCCGTGGCGTACCCAATGTGCCAAATACCAGTAACAATGATGGGTCTCATTCTCCTAAACCTGAAGGAGCCTTGAATGTGACACTTTTTCGAATCTCAGGGCTAGGACGAAGGAGATGATCCTGGTGCCTGCTGAGGCAATCAACGAACAACAGGATGATCGTGATCCTGATGTGCTCTTCGATGTGATCTCCAAGAAAAATAAAACAATTTAAAAAAAAAAACACACGTTTCTATTTGGAGGCTGCATCCAGCAGTGTTCAGGGCTTAATCGTGGCTCTGGGCTCAGGGGCCACTTTTGGAGGGACTGAGGGACCTTCTGGGTTTTCCGGAACCAAATCCCTGTTGGCCCCATGCAAGGCAAGCACTCTACCTGCTGGACTCTCTCTCCAGACTTCAAATGATATCTATTTTTGGCTTTTTTTTTTTTGGAGCCAGAGGTGAGAAGCACACTTAGTAGTGCTGAGGACTTACTCCTGACTCTGGCCTGGGGTCAAGGCAGCACCTTACCTGCTGTACGGTCACTCTGGCACTCCCAAATTCAAATTTCTTGTCTAGTTTCAACATTTTTGTTCGTTTAGGGGTCACAACCTGCCATGCTCAGCGGTTACTTCTGCTTGCACTCAGGGATTCCTCCGAGCAGGCTAGGAACATCATAGTTTTAATATGTTACTTAAGGATTTACTGGAAATACTGGGGGCTGTGATAGCACAGTGGGAAGGGCATTTGCCTTGCATGCGGCCTACCCGGGGTCGATGACTACCATTCCATATAGGCCCCCGAGCACCTCGAGCAGTGATTCCTAATTGCATGACCCAGGGGTAGCCCCTGTGCATCACCAGGTATGACCCAAAAGAAAAAAAATATTTACTGGAAATAGTAGTTAACTATACAACAAAGTGATGATGGTGAAGAAGAGGAGGAAGAAAACAATGACAAATGACCACAATGAGGAACACGATGGTTTCTGTCATTGATTGAGAGCTTTGTGCCAGGACCTTTGTAGGGTTTTAGTTCCTTTGCTGCTCATGTCCTTGTGAGGTAGAAGCTACAGTAATAACTCATAGTGTGCCTATACTAACTGCTGCTAAAATCAGTATTAGATCAGAAAGAAAACTAAATATCAGAAACATGCCCCAGGGTTGGAATACCAGTAGTCATTGAGTTAGAGGAACAAGGAGAATTTTAGTTTCCCCAGGACTCAGGTGAGACATATTTCACATAGCCGCAAACGGTGCATTCTAAGAAGAAACTAATTTTAATTATATCTGCTATTTGATGTGAGCGCCAAGGCGGGTGAAAAATTATTTTTTAATTTTTGCATTTGGAGGCTGCAACGAGCAGTGCTCAGGGCTTATTCCTGGCTCTGGGCTCAGGGGCCACTTTTGGAAGGACTGAGGGACATTCTGGGTTTCCAGGAATCAAGTTCCTATTGGGCCCATGCAGGGCAAGCACTCTACCTGCTGGACTGTCTCTCCAGACCTCGGTGCTGGTCACGGTCCTCCTGTTGTTCATCGATTTGCTCGAGCGGGCCCAGTAACGTCTCCATTGGAGACTTTGTAGTTACTGTGTTTGGCATATTGGGAATACGTTACGGGGAGCTTGCCAGGCTTTGCCATGCGGGCGAGACACTCTCGGTAGCTTGCCGGGCTCTCCGAGAGGGGCGGAGGAATCGAACTCGGGTCGGCCATGTGGGCTGCGTGCAAGGCAAAAGCCCTACTGCTGTGCTATCGCTCCCACCTTTCTCCAGACCTCAAATGATATCTATTTTTGGCTTGTTTTTTGGAGGGAGAAGTGGGAACCACACTTAGTAGTAGTGTGACTCAGGGCTTACTCCTGGCTCTGGCCTGGGGGCAAGGCAACTCCTTAACTGCTGGACTATCACTCTGGCCCTCCCAAATTCGAATTTCTTGTCTCGTTTCAACATTTTTGATTGTTTGCTGATTCTGAAAAAAAGATCCCAACCTGAAAAGATCGTTTGCTTGAAATTAAGGAGACTCCTTTGTTCCTACCTATATCTGAGCAATTGTGTTTGCTTTCTTTTGTTTTGTTTTGTTTTGTGTTTACTTTTTTGAGTCTCTCCTGGCGATTCAAAGGGGTTCCTGCTGGTTCACGCACTCAGGAATTACTCCTGGCAGTGTTCAGGGGACCATATGGGATGGTGATGATCAGAGGACCACATGGGATGCTGGGAATCGAACCAGGATTGGCCGCGTGCAAGACGAAAGTCCAACCCGCTGTGCTATGGCTCCAGCCCCTGAACAATTGGTGTCTTTTGGAAGATACTAAGCAGCAGAGATAAATAGATTGCAAAGGCTGGGTCAGGGCTGGGATGATTTCAGCGGACTGGTGCAGTGGGTAAAACACTTGCAAGTGTGAGGTCGTGAGTTGGGTCCCTGGTGCGCTCCATCTGTCCTAAGCTCAGTGCTCGAAGCCCTGCTCCCACAGTGTTATGATTTGGTCTGCAATTTCCAGGTAGGCACAAGCTTTGCAACTGGGGTTGGCAGGCCCCAATGAGCCTAAACGAAAGACATGTGAATGTGAGCAGGTGTGTGTGTAACCCAGCCCTGCAATCAGACACGTGGGAACTCCCAGTCTTGGGGATCACGGCCATAGAGGGAAGGTATGGGATGCTTAGTCTCCTGGGTGACCAGGGAAGGCAGGAGCAGCTCTCCCCCTTGCCGCCTGCTTTGGGGGGCCTTGGGCCATTCCCCCACCCGGGGAGCCTTTTGCCATGACGCAGACAGAGGAGGAAATGAGGGCCAAGCTGGTTGAATGATCAGTTGTCGTTTCTTTCATTTTCCCCATACACCTGTACCAGTCTGTCTGAGCCCCCTATTCTAGTCTCACACTGCTCCTCATTCCCGCTCCTTCTGTCTGTCCCGAACAATCTTCCGTGCTCCCTCTCAAAGCCTGTGCTCTCTCTTGCCACATGCCTCTCCTGTATTCTTCCTCTACATATTTCTTTCTCAGTCCCCCTTGCTAGTCTCTCTCTTCTCCGTCTTGCAGCCCTGCTCTCTCTCTCATCTCTCCCAACTCTCTCGTCTCTTGCTCACTCCGCACTGGGGGAAGAGACTTCACTCAGTCGGGTAGCATAAGCAATACAGGAAAGAGGGAACAGTCCAAGCCACGAAAACTATACCCACCTGGGGTGGCCCAAGCAATTTCTCCAAACACTCTATACATCGTTTTCCCTTCTCTATCTGAGCTACATTTTCTCCCAGCATCTGCTGCCAGCTTCCAAGCCGTGGAGCATACCTCCTGTTAGTTATCTCAAGTATTCTTGTGTGTTTGTCTCCCATTCTGTTACTTAATATTCCCTTAGATGAGTGCAGTCTTTCAACGTATAGCCCTCTCTTTCTGACTCATTTCACATAGCATAATACTTTCCCCCTAGAACCATTTAAAAAAAAATGTTAGGGAAACACCACGACTTAGAGTTGTAGACTTACAGAATTTTGTGCTTGGGTTTCAGTTATACAATGATCAAGTACCCATCCCTCCACCAGTGCCCATTCTCCACCACCACAGATACCAGTATCCCTCCCATCCCCCCTCTCCTGCATCCCACCCTGCCTCTGTGGCAGGGCATTTCCTTTTGTTCTCTCTCTCCTTTTGTGTGCTGAGGTTTACAAAAGAGGCATTGAGTGGCAATCATGTTCGGTCCAGAGTCTACTTTCAGCATGCTTCTCCCATCCTGGAACGAGCCTCCCAACACCCTTTATTTGGTGCTGCCTTCTCTATCTGAGCTGCCTTTTTCTCTAAAATGTGTGGTTGGCCTCCAAACCATGGAATAAACCTCCTGGTACTTATCTCGGCTATGCTTGGGGGTTAGTCTCCTATTTTTTTACTTTATATTCCCCAGATGAATGCAATCTCTCTATGTCTGTCCCTCTCTTTCTGAGTCATTTCGCTTATCATGATACTTTCTATGTAGAACCACTTGTATGCAAATTTCATGACTTCATCTTTTCTAACAGCTGCATAGTACATCATTATGTAGATGTACCAAAGGTTCTTTAACCAATCATCTGTTCTCAGCCACCCAGGACTTTCCCAGATTTTGGCTATTGTGAACAGTGCAGCAATGACCATTGCAAAAATATTGAAAATCCAGTGATAAGTATTGGATAATAATGACAGTTAGATCTCTCTAAGAAAGGAGCTTCGTGCATCAAGTTGAATAAGAAAATTCTTTTCACCAAATGGTGTGGGTTAAACTGCATAACCATTGCAAAATTCAGCTACCTGGTTCATCCCACATTCAAATCTAATTCAAAGTGGTTCAATTAAAGTATATTAAACCAGAAGTCATAAGATGCACTGCAGGAAAACAGGGGCAGAAATCTCCAGGATATGTACCGCAGAGGTATTTCCACTGACTTGATTGAACTAGCTAGCAGTACTCAATGAAGTTTAAAAAATGTTTACCAGGCAAAATAAAAGTGAGTTAAAATATTTTCCTCATATTAAATATTTGCATTAGTCTTCTGCTCTATAGATATGGAGCAGCGTCCTGATAAGAAGTTTTGACAAATTTCGGCAAGAGCAAAATTTGCCATTGGCTAAAAGAAAGAGAATCCTGGGATTTTCAAGACTAGACCAATGAAGTTCTCAAGTGATAATTATATTTGAATAGAAGAAATAGGTAACGGAATGTCCACAGAAGTTTGGCACTAGCTCTATGCCAAGGTTTGCGCCAGGCTCCAAAGTCATAGATGGAGGATCATATACAAATACTTTCATAATTGTCTTTATTTTATTTTAAAGTTAATTTATTTTTCTCAGCGGTAGTGCATTTGCCTTACACGCAGCCAACATGGCCAACCCGAGTTCGATTCCTCCGCCCCTCTCGGAGAGCCCGGCAAGCTACCGAGAGTATATCGCCCGCACGTCAGAGCCTGGCAAGCTCCCCGTGATGTATTCGATATGCCATACACAGCAACAACAAAGTCTCCAATGGAGACGTTACTGGGCCCGCTCAAGCAAATCGATGATCAACGGGAGGGCCTTTACTTTTTTACTTTTACATATTTTTCTCATGTACAAAGAGGTAAACTCTTGTGAAACTATTGAAAAGTATGCATCATAGATTAACTGGATACCTTTGAGTTAACCATAATAGTAGTACAAAGTAGCAGAAGACTGAGAGGATTATTGATGAAAAATATTTCAAGTGATATAGGAGACATAAAGATTTTCTCTTTCAAAATTTGGATAGTAAAATATTTCATAGTTGTATTATAATATTCTTTGAATTTTGTTCTATAAAATTTTTTACGTAGGAGTACTTCTATTTCTTCAGCCACTGATTCGCTGATTTTATTGGGCATGAACTGCACGTCACTTTTTTTTTTCATTTTTTAAAATTTTACTTATTGAATTACCATGAGAGCAGTTACAAAGCTTTCGTGTTTCAGTCTTGGTCATCCAATGAAACACCCGTATCTACACCGTTGCCCATTCTCCACGGCCAAACCCCCAGTATGCTGCCATCCCGCACCCTCCCCCTACCTCTGGGGCAGATGATATCCACATGTCTCTCTCTCTACTTTGATGACATTCAATATTTTGACACCAGACTCACCATTCTTAGTTGGGATTTTACCCCAACACTCATATCTGCTGAAAAGGCAACAGTAGACAATTTGTTTTCTATTGCTGCTTAAGAATAAAATGGTGTCGCGTGGCTGCAGTAGTGGCCAGGCGGTTTCGAAATTCTGAAATGTTAACACTTAAATATGGAGGGATTTCTAACCAAACCAGCTTGGTACTGAGATTTGTTCCTAAGTCTCTGAGATCACGGCCATTAAGCAGATTGATCAGGAGCCAGAAATTCCATTCATGGGAGGTGACTCAGGGTCTCCTTGGGAAGGGGAGGAAAGGGTCAGCTCCACCCGCATGCCCTGAGGCCCCATGTGTTTTGTTACTGCCCGACCAAACCTGAATCTTCATTGACCTGGCAACTGGAAGGCAGTTACAACTTTTTAATAGTTGCCACTTAGAGCTCATGTTTTCTGTTTGTTGAGTCTGTGTTTTGGATACATGGCTACTTCCTTTGCTCATATCATTGGTATAACAAAAGCCCTACTGCCTGTTCATTCATTCATTCTTGTTCTTTTCTCCCCGCAATTGATTCCTTTTCTTCTCTGCCTGTCTCCTCTATAAGCACTGCGGTCAAAGGTAGTCTCAAAATCCCCTCTTTCACAACAATTCCTCATCGAGTAGTCTTTATTCCACAGGTAAGTGAGATCATTCTGTGTTTGTCTTTCTTCTTCTGGCTTCTGGCTTCAACATGTTATCTTCCAGTTCCAAGTATGGCGGAACAAATTGCATGATTTCATCATTCCTTGCAGCTGCATAGTATCCCATTAGGTCTATATAACACTTCAATAATCCATACATTTGTCCCTGGACACCTAGACTGATTTCATATATTAGCTACTGTACTGAAAGCAGTGATGAAGAATGTCTTTTTTAGAGAGAATTGTGATGTTCTGGGGATAGATTTGCATAAGGTTTATGGCAGTTCAATTCTGAGTGAACTGAGAACCCTACAGTGTTTCCCACATTCCTAACATTCCCATCAGAAGCGGATGATAATCCCCTTGATCACCACATCTCTTCTAACAAGATTGTTCCTACTATTTTCTATAAGTGCCATTCTCCCTGGTGTGAGAGAGTCTCATTGTCATTTTGATTTGAATTTCTCTGATGGTAGGTAAGTGGTGCTGAGTATTTCTTCTTGTGTCTCCTGGCCATCCTCCTCTCTTCCTCTGAGAAGTGTCTGTTCATTTGCTCTCCCTGTTTTTGGATAGAGTTTGGAATTTCTCATTGTTGATCTTTGTATTTTATGTGTCCTGGATAACAAACCTTTATCTGATGTGTGTAATGAATACATTTTTCCCTATTCATGTCGCGGTCATTTGGGTTTAGCTCATGTTTCTTTTGCCATTCAGAAGCTCTTTCACTTGATGGAGTTACATTTGTTTGTCTTTTATTTTGTTTCCTCTGCGGGTGGACACCTGTTTTGTGAGTGTGCACAGTACTACTGGTTCAGGTTGGGATAAGAGACAGTGCAGGGGTTAAGTTGCTTGGAACTGACCTTGTTTAATTCCCTTCGCCTTAGAAGGTCCATGACCTCCTCCCTATTTAGAAACCGGTCCTAGCAGTAATGGAGTCAGCAAACTAAAATACTCTATACCTCAGATTTAGCTAACACAATTTTAGTTCTCTATCTCCTACCAGTCTCCCCCCACCACCATCACATCATAACACCACCCTGGACTGAGGGTCTTGTCAGGCCTCTAAACTACTTCGTGGTACCCTGGATTGGATCTCATTGTTTGACCCTTAGTACATTAGATATTCTGCTCAGTAAACAATTACTGAACGAAAAAGAACCTTTTGGCGGGTCCACAATGCAGTGAAACTGTTAGCTGTTGGAAGTTCTTATACATGTGCGGAGATCTTGCATTCCTTCAGAATTATACTGTTGAAGGGCTGGAGCGATAGTACAGCGGGTAGGGCTGCACCTTGCATGCAGCTGACGCAGGTTCGATTCCCAGCTTTCCATATTGTTCCCTGAGCACCGCCAGGAGTAATTCCTGAGAGCAGAGCTGGGAGTATCCCCTGTACATCGCTGTGTGTGACTCAAAAAAGCAAAAAAAAAAAAAAAACCAAAAATTCTGTGGTCCTTTCAATAATGACTATTTTTCCCCCCTTGGTTTTTGGGTTACACCCAGCGGTGCTCAGGATTTATTCCTGGCTCTGTGCTCAGGGAGCACTCCTCCCTGTCCCCAGGGGACCATATGGGATGCAGAATGAAACTCAGGTCAGCCATGTGTTCCCACTGCTCATCTGCTCATTATACTACAGCTCTGCTCCGTAACAGCCATTTCCTGTCTGAAATTGTATCATAGAGAGGCTATAGTTTTGTTTATGATATATATACATATATATACATATATACATATATATGTATATATATATATATATGTATATCCTGCTCTAAACTTTTCCCTTCCTAAAGTTGTGGAGTCATTTGTGATGGTGAGTTTTGCTTACATCTGTGTTAGACAAAATTGCTCTCCCTCACATGTGCTAAGTTGGGCACTTTTTGATTGTGGGTCATGCCCTTATGTGCTTAGGGCTTTCTCCTATCTCAGGGGACCCTTATTTGGTGCTGGGGATTAGCCCAGGTCTGCTGTGTAGAAGGCAAGCACCTAATGAACTCTCTCCCTAGCCTGGTCCCTTACTGTAAATTTGGTGAGGAGAGCACTTATTTTGATGGTGTTTCGATTTTAGGACACGCCTGGTGATCTTTAGGGCCTTCTCCTGGCTGTACACTCAGAGTTCATTCCAGATGGGCTTAGGGAATGATATGGTTCTGGGCGTTGAACCAGGGTTAGCTACATACAAAGCAAAAAAGGCTTCCTTGCTATCTCTTTCACCCCTAAGGTATTCCCTGTCCCCCCGTGAATCAGGTACTTTCAGTGAGTATTTTATTTTTGATGTGAAGAAACGTCTTTATTTGGTTGTTAAAATGCCTGTTATTTTTAAAATTTCTTTTTTTTTAATTTTTTTTTTTTAGTGAGATACCAGGAGGTACAGTTCTAGAAATTCCTGTTATTTTTTTTTATCTTAAATTCAGTGAACCCAAATTAACCTTGTCTATTTGAGTCTCTCTCTTTTACTTCTATGTGTGCTTACACATATCTTTGTGTGTGTGTGTGGTTTTGAGTCACACTTCATAGTGCTTGGGCCATGCCTGGAAGTGCTAGAAGGATAGGCGGGTGAACCATACGTGCAGTTATTATTCTAACCATGGTCACAGTTTCATTTGCATTCTGAAAAAGCACCTTAACCTTTGTGCTATCTCTCTGGTGCCAAGAGATGTGTATTTTGTTACTAAAGAAAAAATACGGGGCCGGAGTGATAGCACATTAGGGAGGGTGTTTGCCTTGCACCCAGTAGACGTGGGTTCGATCCCTTGCATCCCTTGTGGTCCCCCAAGCACCGCCAGGAGTGATTTCTGCACACAGAGCAATGAGTGACCCCTGAGTGTTGCTGAGTGTGGCCCAAAAACTTAAAAAAAAAACCCTCTAGGGCCCTCAGAGATAGTACAGAGCCAATGTGGCTTATTTAGGTAGATCCTAAGCACCCCATATGGTCCCCAGGGCACTGCTGGGAAGGATTCCTGAGTCCAGAGCCAGGAATAACCCCTGAGCATCACCCAAAAACAAAAGAAAAATTACTCAGGTAGTATTCTTTTTGTTGTTGTTGTTGGCTTTTCTTTGGCTGTTTGTGAGACAAATGCCCTACCCACTGTACTACCATCCTGCCCCTCAAATGGTACTCATTTGGGTGTCAAGGAAGACAATGGTAAAAGAAAAATCCATTTCTTATTCCTGTTTTGCTTTGGTCCACACCTAGCAGTGTTCAGGGTTAACTTCTGACTGTAGCTCAGTGATCACACCTGAACTTTCAGAACGTGTGCGGTGCCTGGGATCAAACGCAGCGATTTTGTAAGGCAGCACTTTATACCCTGTACTATCCCTCTGGCCATCGACTTCGAGTTCTAGATACATCTTTTTGGGTCCAGTTTTTTTGTTGTCTGGTTGTCTGTGTTCCGGATAAAATTTCCTGACACTGCATTCAGAGATCACTCCTGGGGACGATTTGGGAGACCAAATAGGGAACCTTAGATTGAATCTGGGTTGTTAGCATGCAAGACAAACACGCTGCCTGCTCTGCTGTTTCTTCGACCCCTACCCATATTTTTAAGCAGTATTAAATTATATATATATATATATATATATATATATATATATTTCTTGGGGCTCCATCTGGTGTTGAGGATCAAACCTGGACTTTTTGTATGAAAAGTTTCTATTCAAGTTCCTTAAAGTATCTGCCAATAATAGACAATATTGACTTCATTTCATACATGAAAGGGACCTGAAGATCGTACTTAATGAACGTTTAAACATTTAGTAAGGACCAAGTCAGAGAGTATAGAAGTTGATGTGCTTCCCTGGCACCACATAAATTTCTCTGAGCACAGAGCCAGGTGTTGCCCTGCTGGGCTTGGCAGCAAACCATGTACCTTCCCACTCGTCACAGTCAGTAGTGGCAGATTTATGATGCAATGAGGGTCTGTCTGTCTTCAGAACTCCTTTCTTTGTGGGAGGCTGCATACAGTAGGGGGTGCTCAGAAGTTTTCTCCTGACTTCGACCTCATGGATGCTGCCTGGTGCTCTGGGGACCATACGGGGTGTAAGACAAGTGCTCTACTTGCTGCACAATTTCTCCAGCCCCGCCTTCCGATCCCTGAAGCTTTTTATAAACTTGTTTCTTGTTTTGAGCCACATTGGGTTGTGCTCAGGACTTATTCCTGAACATTTGCTCGGGGATCGTTCCTGAAGGTACTTTGGGGGCCATATGCAGTACTGGGGATCAAACCTGGGTCAACTGTGCAAGGCAAATGCCCTGCCTACTCTTCTCCACTCTGGTTTCCTGAATTTCTTTTTTCATTTTTGGATCACACCCGGCGATACACAGGGGTTACTCCTGATGTTGTGATCAGGAATTACTCCTGGGGGTGCTCGAGGGAGCATATAGGATGCTGGGAATCAAACCCAGGACTGCCGCTTGCAAGGCAATTGCCATAACCCCTGCACTATGCTTCCAGCTCCTGAAATTTTATGTTTTCTTTTTAAATTAGGGCCAAATAGAAACAGGTAACATGGCATGTTTAAAAAATCAACACTCTGATTCAAAAACTTCATGTAAAATGAAGCATTTCACAAAAACGTCAGCAAAATTAATTGCTATTTATTTGTGTCCTTTGGTCCACATCTGGCTCTGTGCTCAGGATCACTCCTGTTAATGCCTAGGGATCAGAATGCAATGATGGGAATCCAAGCAAGGTCAGCATTTTGCAAAGCACGCCCTTTGACTAAACCCTGAACAATATATTTTTCCTCCTTGTATCCTTTTGGGGGCTGGAGGGATAACGCAGCAGTAGGGCTTTTGCTTTGCAAGCTGCCTGCCTGGCGGAGCCGGGTTCGATTCCGCAGCCCCTCTCGAAGAGCCTGCCAAGGAACCGAGAGTATCTCGCTCACACGGCAAACCCTGGCAAGCTACCTGTGATGTACTCATATGCCAAACACAGTAACATTTGTCCCAGTGGAGATGTTTCTGGGCCCGCTCGAGCAAATCCGTGAACAACGGGAGGACAGTGCTACAGTACAGTGCTACAGACCTCTCCCAGGAGTAACTCCAGAGCATAGAACCTGAAGGAAGCCCTGAGTATACCACTGAGTATTCTCCCCAATCCCTAAGTATTATTTAGAACATAGGGTAAAGGCATAAACACAAATAGAATAAACTATTCTAGCCGGTTGGCATATAATAATGACAAAATTCTTCTAAATATGAAATGTTAATAATTAAAGTTATGAAAATTCTTTAAATAAAATAGAGAAATTAAAGAAAATAGTGATTGTGAAACAAAAGGATGTTTCTTAAATAAGTAACGTTATGATGTAAGGTCTGTTGACGAAGTACAATTTGATGAAGCAAATTAAACAAGATCAGTTCCAGCAAGGAACGCACCCTAACCCCTCTGCCATCTTTTCATCTCTTCAGCCCAAACTGTGAACCTAGTATGTACATAGACCTTTTCATTTCGACATATTCAAAAGTTGAATATTTTCGTTGTATGAGACCTTCACTCTTACTTCCTTAAGAAATAATAATGCTAGTTTTACAGATACTATGCCAGAAAACATTCCCTGGAGCAAATTTCAACAGAATGACAAACACTGTGTGTTTTCAGTTTTTGTCATCTCTGCCATTCTCATTGATGTGAGATAACACATTGTGATTTTGACTTGTATGTTTTTCTCGGTTATTATACTTTAATATATCTAATGTCTTAAATTATTTATTTATTTTAATTTTTTATTTTTTTATCATTTTTTTAATTAGTGAAACACCATGAAGTACACTTATAGACTTATAAATTTTTGTGCTTGGGTTTCAGTTATACAATGATCAAGTACCCATCCCTCCACCAGTGCCCATCCTCCCCCACCACGGGTCCTGTCTTAAATTATTTAATATAATGTATAATATTTACAATATTTAAGTTATTTTATTTATATGCTTGTTCACCACCCATTTATCATCTTCATATATCTGTCTATGAATTTCATTTTTTTTTGATGGCTTCATTGGGAGAGTTTGTTTCAGAGTTTTGTTTTTTTGTTACTTTTCCATGAACTTTCTTAATATTGAGGTGCACTGAACAAAAATTGTTTTAAAAAACCCACAAAATATCTATATAAATAGTGATAAAGTGTTTATAAGTATAGGTAATTGTAAATATATGAAATAAATAATAAATATAAATATATAATAAATTTTAGGATACAAAGATCGAAACAAAACCATAATTCACAGAAAAGTTTGTCATTCTTTAAAACTGTGTAAAGTTTATTTATTTCTTTATTAATTTTTAATTTTTCCTAGTGAAAAACCATGAGGTAGAGTTGTAGACTTACAAATTTTTGTGCTTGGGTTTCACTTTTACAATGATCAAGTACCCACTCCTCCACCAGTGCCCATTCTGCACCACCAATGATCCCAGTATCCCTCCCTACCACCCATACTAGGCAGTATTCCTTCCTAGGATCCTAGGAGTTGAATTGATTCTATGCACTGAATTGATCCAAGTTTATCATGTTAACTAGGGACCATTGGGAAAAGGATCGGTTGGGTGGGATACATGTCGGTGGGGCGCCAGGTGGCTTATGTGACCCAGGGAGGAGAGAGATGATCACTTTTTCCTGATCCAACTCTCCCGCCCCTAGACCCAGGCTGGGAAGTCTAGGACTAATAAAGTCTGTGATGAGTCCCCACCGGGCCACACCAGACCCACCAGGTGGCCGCCAAGCCACACGGTTATGTTCACCGGGTCGTCTTGGCACAGAAGATCCTCACAAATCTTGGCCAAAATCCTCGATTTCTTGGGGATGCATGGACTCAGGTTGGGACAAGGAATTGCTCTTTGCAGTAAAGGAAAATCAGTCCTAGACCTTACCCGGGTTTATGG
Organism: Sorex fumeus; assembly: GCF_029834395.1. Lineage (NCBI taxonomy): Eukaryota > Metazoa > Chordata > Mammalia > Eulipotyphla > Soricidae > Sorex > Sorex fumeus. The sequence goes on from NW_026606067.1 coordinate 28,497,563, forward strand.
GGTTCTGGTCTCACCTCACAGAAAATAATTTGAAGAGGCAGATGAGCAGTGAAGTTAAGCAAATTTTATTTGGGGGTTTTTTGAAGGTGAGGAGGGAGGGAAAGTGAGATAGAGAGAGAAAGAGAGAGAGAAAGAGAGAGAGGGGGAGAGCGAGAGAGAGGGAGAGAGAGAGAGAGAGAGTAATGTGCTCAAGGGAGAACATGCACTTCTCCAAAGGTGAAGATAGCCTCTACACACACCCAAGCATTACAGAGGAAAGTTCGAGGCTCAAGAAGGGAGATTTGGTGAATTATGTGCTTGGGTGCCAAATGTACTCGGCCACGTGGGCACAAGCAGCATATGGGCTCAGACAGCAGAAGCGTACCCACCCATTGTTCAAGGTGGCTTTTATAGGGTTTCTACAAGCCACCCCACTGGGTCTATCTACTTAGATAAGAGTCCCATTGCTAGGGTTGTTGCTAAGAGGCTAGAGTTGGGAGTGGTCTTCTTTGAGACTCCTTTTCTCTATCTTTGTTCCTGCTGGAGCGTCTCTCAGAGGGTGTCCCAGCCTTCTCTGGTCTGGGCTAGCCTAGGCTTAATCAGATCAGAGGAAGGAATGGAGGGTTCTCCAGGAATTTCCTTCAGGGTTTTTCAGTAGGGATGGGTCTAGTCTCCTCAGCATCTGCTGCTGGAGAAGGTCTTATCAGGTCTTGCTTTCCGGATGCACAAGGTGGGCTAGACTTGGGGCTGGATTACTTCCCACAAATTTCATTGCCTTGATGCTGGGGTCCCTTCCATAATCGAACTGCCTGCATGAGGATGGAGAAAGGTAGCTTTCTTAATATTTGCAGTTAGTAGGAAGAAATGCTAGGGAGTGAAGAGCTACTTGTCAGCTATAGCATACTCCATTTTGAGGCAACCAAACCCTCTTCTACAAGACTGATTCTGATTTGAGACCAAGGTTCAACCAAGGCTATTACTATTTCCATTCAAAATACCTTTTTTTCCCTGTGATATCCTCAGCCATTTTACAAAGATTTAAGAAACCCTGGTGCCATGGCCTTCACAGAGATCTGTCGCCAGAACAGGGAAACTTGGGGAATCAACTTAGGGGAGCTGACATGATTGTTTCTCGAGGGCAACCCTCTTGTTTTAAGCCTCAAGTCTATTTCCAATGCCTTGGAGAGGAAGAAGAAATGCAGTACAGTAGACTCTTGTGATGTTAGTGGGCAACACAGTTGGCGCTTGTGAAATGGGGAGGAGAAAGATGGCCACATTCTTCCCATTCGCCTCTCGCGTGGAACCCAGGGTTACTGGGTTCTTGTTTCGCCTCGATGAAAAGACTTGAAGGAGTTGGGGCTGGAGTGATAATAGCACAGCGCAGGAGTAATTCCTGAATGCATGTATCAGGAGTAACCCCTGTGCATCGCTGGGTGTGACACAAAAAGAAGAAAAAAAGAAAAGAATAGAAGGAGCAGACGAGCAATGAAGTAAAACAGATTTGATTGGGAGGTTTTGAAGGGAAGGATGAAAAGAACGTGGGAGAGAGTGGAAAGGCCTGTGCTCCAGATAACCTGGGCTTCTCCAAGGGTGGAGAGAGCCCCTACACACATATCAGCATTAGACATGGAAGCATGAAAGTACGCATCACAAATGGGACATGTGGATGACACATGTGTGCGGGCACCACATGTGATCGGCTACATGGGCACAAGCAGCACATGGGCTCAGGTAGCATATATGTGCGCCCTTGCTTTGTTCAAGGTGGCTTTTCTAGGGTTTCTCCAAGTTGCCCCCATGGAGGGATACTCCCTAGGTAAAAGCCCCTTGCAAAAGGAGGTTGCCAGGTAGGTTGGGAGTGGTGATGTTCTTCTTTGAAATTCCTTTCCTGTTCTTTTGTTTCTACAGGAGTTTCTCTGGTTCTGTTCTCCTTGAAAGGTGAGGGTCTTCTCAGGTCCTAGTTCCTGTTTGTTACTGTGTCCTGCAAGGTCTTCTTTTGCCATTGCCTCCGGACGGGGCCTTCTCTATCTGCTTGCCTGCTCCATGACTTAGAGTTCAAAGTTATTCCAGATTCTGACCTTAAGCATCCTGAAGCTCCATGGCTTGTAGCGTAAGTTTGTAGTTTCATTTTCCCGAAGCATGTGTCTATATCAGCACAAGGCTGCAGTGGGAGTGTGTGTATGAGGCATCTGTCGTTTGTGCCTGCCTGGCACCTATTCTGTATTCTTCAGAAAAACCCCTTGGGTTTGTTTTGGGGCACTGAACCCCACCCATTGGTTAGTGTTTGGCTGTGAATATCAGTCAAGGAACTCAGCTGTCCCCTCCAAAGCATTTGGATCTGTGACCCACGTGTAGTCAGTCAGATTCAGCCAGGAATTTAAACCAAGGAGAGATGTGACTTGAAAATGAGGGGAGAAATCGACCCCTAACATACTATTGTGAAAATACTGTTCATCATTCCCATTCTTTCAAACAAGAATCATCAACTTTTTCTGCATAGGACAAACCATTGCATGTTTTAGGGTCTGCGAGCCATCATTTGATTTTGGCCTCTGTCATAAGACCTATAGGGTTTTTTTTCCTTCAAGTTAACAATCTTCTAACTCTATTTCTTTTTGTTTGTTTGTTCGTTTGTTTGTAACCTACTGCAGGGACCAGATGTATTTCTGCCAAAAGCTGCTGGGTTTCAAGATTTGTTCTAAGCCTCAGAGAATCTGGCCATGAAATGGCTTAATCAGGAGCCAGGGAGGCTGTTCTTGCTGGCGACTTAGGGTCTCGTTGGGTTGGGGAGGAAAGGGTCAGCTCCACCCCCACCCCGTGAGACCCTGTGTGTCTCTTCACTATGAGCTCACATCTGACTCTCCAATGACCTGTCAACTGGAAGGCACATTATATATAAAGTTTTAATAGTTGCTGCTTAGAGCTCTGATTTTCGTTTGTGGAGTCTGTGTTTGGGGACATGGCTATTTCCTTTGCTCATAACACTGGAATAACAAAAGACATTAATGCCTGTTCATTCATTCATTCTTGTTCTTTTCTCCCCGCAATTGATTTCTTTTCCTCTCTTCCTGTCTCCTCTATAAGCACTGTGGTCAAAGGTGGTCTAAAAATTCCCCCTTTTACAACAATTCCTCATCGAGTAGTCTAAGTTCCACAGGAAAATGAGATCATTCTGTGTTTGTCTTTCTTCTTCTGGCTTCTGACTTCAACCTTTTATCTTCCAGTTCCAAGTATGGTGGAAGAAATGACATGATTTCATCATTCCTTGCAGCTGCATAGTATCCCATTAGGCATATATAACAATTCTAATAATCCATTCATCTCTCACTGGACACCTAGACTGATTTCATATCTCAGCTCCTGTACTGAAAGCATTGATGAAGAATGTGCATTTGTCTCTCTTTCGGTTCTGGGGATAGAGGCCCCAAAGTAGAGTTGCATACAGCTCATTTAACTGCGAATCCTACAACGTGTTTTCCACACGTGTTGTACCAGACATCATTCCCAACCGAAGTGGATGACAATCCCCTTGATCACCACATCTCTGCTAACAAGATTGTTCCTACTATTTTCTATGTGTGCCATTCTCTTTGGTGTGAGTCCATCTCATTGTCATTTTGATTTGAATTTCTCTGGTAGTACGTGGTGCTGAGCAATTCTTCTTGTGTCTACTGGCCATCCTACTCTCTTCCTCTGAGAAGTGTCTGTTCATTTGCTCTCCCTGTTTTTGGATAGAGTTTTGAATTCTCATTGTTGATCTTTGTATTTTATGTGTCCTGGATATCAAACCATTATCTGATGTGTGTAATGAATACATTGTTCCCCATTCATGTCGCGGTCATTTGGGTTTAGCTCATGTTTCTTTTGCCATTCGGAAGCTCTTTCACTTTATTGAGTTATGTTTGTTTGTCTTTTATTTTGTTTCCTCTGCGAGTGGACAGCTCCTGTTTTGTGAGTGTGCACAGTAATACTGGTTCAGGTTGGGATAAGAGACAGTGCAGGGGTTAAGTTGCTTGGAACTGACCTTGTTTAATTCCCTTCGCCTTAGAAGGTCCATGACCTCCTCCCTATTTAGAAACCGGTCCTAGCAGTAATGGATCCAGCAAACTAAAGTACTCTATACCTCAGATTTACCTAAAACAATTTTAGTTCTGTATCCCCTACCAGTCTCCCCACCACCACCACCACCACCACATCATATCACCGCCCTGGACTGAGGGTCTTGTCAGGCCTGTAAACTCCCCCGTTACAAAAGCATAGCATTCGTTTACTGTATTCTTGTGCCCATACAAAAAGGACATTGGTCTGAATTCACTAGGAGAAGGACCTAAGGAGAAGAGACAAACAAGATTTACAAGTGAACAGCACAAACACAAAAGTTACAAATAAACACAGAGTACTGGGAGCACTGTGATGGGAGCAACCCAATAAACCTAAGCTCCCTAAGCAGCAAGGCAAAAAGGACAAACCAGTGTTCTCCTACAACAGGAAAGGTTATAAGCCAGGCCAGGGAGAAACTTAGGAAGCAGCAGCAACCACACCACACATGTGCCATGTCCAGGGCTCACCACTGCTTTGCAGAAGGGGCCCAGATCCCAGCAACTCTGAGTGTGCCTCAGACCCCCTTAAAAGTTCCCACTGTTGTGTCCAAGTTTCAGATCCCCAATTTCAGAGAGACCGAGTCCACACACGATAATGCAAAATCAAAGGGATTGTATTACTAGCCCAAGACAGTGCTAGCTCAAGCCAGGGTCCAAGTCTCATCCAATGCAGTGGAGTCTTGAGCAGGAACCGGACTCCAAATCACAAGCTGTTTATCTAGGGATCAGGGTTAAGAGGCAATTTATATACTGGTCTATTTTGAGCATTGGCCCTATTCCAATGGTGGTCAGCCATTAGGCAATGATTAGCAACAGTTTCTAAGGGGGGTACACTGACCCCTCATGACCAGCCAGACCCAACTGCCCAATTCCTTACATTACTCAACTGGGAGTCTAGCAGCAACCGCATGTCCTGCTTTGGGGAAACAGAAACTGAGGCTTAGCTGAAGTCAATGTTAGCTGCAGCTTGTCCTGGCATGTTTCACCCTCACACCAACAAAGTTTCAAAAGATAAATTCCATTTATTTCTTCTCTATTGAAAAATTTTACTTACCTGACCAATTTTGGCTTATGTGCACAGTAATATTACGAGTAAAGTTTTTAGCTTGTTCAGGCATAAGATCGCAATATATTCGTTCATTCATTCATTCATTCATTATCCTGTTATTCGTCGATTGCCTCGAGCAGGCCCCAGTAACATCTCTTTCATCCTAGCCCTGAGATTATATTCAAGGCTCTTTATGAGAATGAGACCCATCATTGTTACTGGTATTTGGCATATTTGATATGCCACGGGTAGTTTGCCAGACTCTGCCCTGTGGGCAGGCTACACTCGATAGCCTGCAAGTTTGTCATCGCAATATATATGTATCACAATCACAATCATCCTGTTGTTTGTTGATTGCCTCGAGCAGGCACCAGTAACGTCTCCTTCATTCTAGCCCTGAGATTCGAAAAAGTGCCACATTCAAGGCTCTTTCAGGTTCAGGAGAATGACACCCATCATTGTTGTTGGTGTTTGGCATATTGGGTACGCCACGGCGAGTTTGCCAGACTCTGCCGTGTGGGCAGGCTGCAGTTGGTAGCCTGCCACGTTGTCAAAAGCAGGAATGAGGTAATAAAGTGTCGTGCTTCCGGGAGCTGGGTGCTATAGTCTCTGGGTCTTGTATATACACATACAGATTGATATATACAGATATATAAAAATGCATTTCCTGCTTTTTTTACATATCCTTTATGTATAAGGATATGTAATCAAAGCAGGAAATGTATCAGTTTCATAAAAAAGATAAATTGCTTTCATTTCCTACTCAAATGATTTTTAGTTCGTCTTGAAACAGAGCACGTACACTTTCTCGATTCTTTTAATGCCCCCTCCTCTCCTGAAATCTGTATTATGAGTGACTGGGGTAGAGTCGGTGGGGGTGCAGGGTCCTGCCTCCTGAGCCTTTGCCAAGGTCAACGATTTATTGAGCAGTCAGTAACAGGGAGAGAGGGCAGTTCCCTCCCAAGAGGGTAAGCCTTGACCAGTGGGGAATGGGAGGAGCAAATACTTTTCTCTTCCTCTTCCAGGATCACTTCCGGTTCACCTCATTGACATCCTTGTAGGAGCAGCACAGGCAAAGACGCAGGTCAGGCACGGATCCGGTATGTTTTTATGGCTGACCTGTGATGTATGGCACCATGGATTAAGAAGGAAAAAGATTCACATCTCCCTTCCATCCAGTAATGCAACTTCTAGGAATTTACTTTAGGAGATTGCTAGACAGTCAGACTGATTTATAGAAGAATATGTATGGCAGGATCGCTCACACTAAGGTAGTGATACAAGCTCACAAGTAACACAGCAGTTTTTCGTAAAACGCGTTTGCAAATAGTGCCATAGCTATACAGCAGAATACTGAGTAGTCACTCAAAATCATAGTTAATATTTGTGGGGGATTTTGGTTTGTTTGGTTTTGGTTTTGGTTTAGAACCACACTCAGGGCTTACTCCTGGCTCTGCACTCAGGGATAACTCCAGGGGGTTGAAGAGACCATAAGGGTGCTGAGGATCAAAGCAGGGTCAACCATGTATAAGGCAAGCACCCTACCCACTGTACTACCACTCTGGTCCCCAAAGAGATCCACTGACATGAAGAAGAAGTTCATAGAAGATGTCAGTCTTTTAAGAGACTTAGTGGTGGGGCATATGCTTTGTGTGAAGTTTTAGGTTTGACTCCACGCATAACAAATAAATGACTACATAAAAAATTATACAACATAAAACTAGTTTTAAAAGTATGTCACAAAGTATTATAAGATGGGATCTGTATTACAGAACAATGGTTCTTAAAATGTTGTCCCTGGGAAAGGAATGTCAGTATCACTTAGAAAAACGCAAACAAATGACCCTACCCCAGACCTGCTCAATCAAACTGCTGCTGTGAATTTAGCAACCTGCTTTAAAAAGCTCTGCAGGTGAATCTAATGCTCGAATGAGCACTTTGATGATGAAAAAATGAGGAGGCTGCTGTATATATTTATGACATGTGTGAGAGCACTGTTTCCTGAAGTAGGAGAGACAGTATAGGGGTTAAAGCACTTCCTTTGCACATGGTCAGCTCTGTTTAATTCCTGACATGGTTTATAATCCGCTGAGCACAGAGGCAGGAGTAAGCCCTGAGCACTGCTCTACGGCAAGAAAGGAAAAGCAAACAAGTATCAACTTTTTCTGCATAGGACAAATCAGTACATGTTTTAGGATCTGCGAGCCATCATTTGATTTTGACCTCTGTCATGAGACCTGTAGGATTTTTTTCCTTCAAGTTAACAATCTTCTAACTCTATTTCTTTTTGTTTGTTTGTTTGTTGCAATATAGCATAGTCAGAAGTAGTTTCTTTTGCTTATCATTAAAGAGCTCTATCTACATAAAGGGAATCTTTTGGCTAATGAGTGACTCAGTTGACTCTCCTAACAACATCCAAATACTTGGGGGACTTTCTTTTTATGCCTGTCTCCTACTACTAGAATTTTCAGTAACAATTGTAGCATTTAACTAGAACAATTCAGCTTGCTGCACTCAGGAAACCCTCCGTGCAGGCAGAACTTTGGCAGCCGGTATCTCCTGTGCTCTGCCTAGGCCTGGCCCTTGGTGGCTTTTCAGTGTTATTAATAGGAAGTCCAATGACACAAAGTAAGGTGTCACTTTCTCCATAAGCTTTGAGGTACAGTCTGGGAGGAACTTGGCTCTTCCTGGAGACAGCCTAGTCCCCTCTGATCCCAGGTGTATAACCTTTGTTGATTAATTTCTTTTTGTATTTTTGACGCACACCCTGTATTGCTGAGGATGACTCCTGGCTCTGCAGTCTGGTGCTGCTCAGGGATGGCTCTGCGTGGTGCTCAGGGATGGCTCTGGGTGGTGATCAGGGATCTCTTATGAATCTGCACTCAGAAATCACTCCTTGCCCTGCTCAGGGGACCACAACCAGTTTTGGTCAGCCATGGGCAAGACAAAGGCCGTATAAGCTGTTCTGTGGATTCCGGCGCTACCTTCACTTATTCTTCAGTAAGATGCGACAAAGTAGAGCAGCGGGCATGGTGGGGGTGTTCTGGCGTCTCTGAGCCAACAATATTTCTAAGGTTCTTCCATGTTGTTCCATGTGCCCTTACTTCACTCTCCATTCCTGGTCTCCTGTGTGCTTTGCTAGCTCCACCCTGAGATTTGTCTATCTATGCTCATGGCAAACATTTTGTTTCCAAAACATGACAGGAGCAAATCCAGTTGTAGGTGTGTGATCTTGAATTCTATTGATTCCTCCTGAAAAGGCGGAACCTTTTAGAAACTGTTGTATCTTTGACCATTTGGAGAGGGCGTTGGCGTGGAGTGGTAGGTGAACGGTTTCCTAAGGGACCAAATCAGGGAATTGACTCCTTGAGGGCCAAGGAGGCCAGCGTGTGCCTGAGCTGTCTCATCTTCCAGCTGGCCAGGAGTGGTGAAAGGTCAGTTTGGAGTGTGCGCTGTGACAGGGATGTGGCGCGTGGGAGCAGAGGCCCAGCGAGACAGAAGCTCCACTGGATTCAGTGCAAGTATCGGGGCTTCCTCATCATTAAGGAGGGAAACCAAGAGTTAAGGATGGTTTGTCCCAGGGGATGCTGAAGGCAGCACTCATGCTCATGGCTCACCGAGGATGTGGTCCACACCGGGAATGGCTGATTTGGAAGTTCAACTTCATCTTCTGACATTTGCATCACTGGCACACGCTCTTTGAACTTCTCAATCTCCTCCTCCTCCTCCTCCTCCTCCACCTTCACCTCCTCCTTCTTCACCTCTTCTTCCTTCCCTCCTCCTCTTTTAACTTCTCCATCACCTCCGCCTCCTTTACCTCCTTCTTCACCTCCTCTTTTACCTCCTCCTCTTCATCTTTCACCTCCTTCACCTCCTCTTCAACACCTCCTCCTCCCCTACCTCTAACTCCTTCACCTCCTCCAACTCTTCTTCCTCCTTCACCCCCCCAAACTTTACCTCCTCCTCCTCCACATCTTCCTCCTGCCTCATCTTCTCCTCCTTCTTCTCCTCTTCCTCCTTCAACACCTCCTCCTCCTCTTTCATCTTCTCCTCCAACTTCTCCTCCAACACCTCCTCCTCCTCCTCCTCCTCCTTCACCATGTCCCCCACCTCCTTCACCTCCTCCTCTTTTACCTCCTCCTCCTCCACCTATTCCTCATGCTTCTCCTCTTCCTCCCCTTTACCTGCCTCCTCCCTCTTCTCTTCCTTCTTCACCTCCTCATCCTCCACCTCCTCTTCCACTACATCCTCCTTCTCCTCTTCCTTCACCACCTCCTGCTCCACCAACTCCTCCTCCTCCTCTTCCTTCACCATCTCCTCCACCTCCATCACCTCCTCTTCCTTTACTTCCTCTTCCTCCACTTCCTCCTCCTGCTTCACCTCCTCCAAAACCTCCTTGCCCTCTTTCACATCCTTCTCCTCCTCCTCCTCCTCCTCCTCCTCCTCCTCCTCCTTCTCCTCCTCCTCCTCGTCTTCCCCTCCTCCTCCTCCTCCTCTATCTCTTCTGCCTCTTTCACCTCCTCCTCCCTCACGTCCTCCTCCTCCTTCTCTTCCTCCTCCTTCACCACCTCCTAAGAACATCTACATACCTGTGGGACTTTCTTTTTATGTCTGTCTCCTACTACTAGAATTTTCAGTAACAATTGTAGCAGTTCAGTAGAACAATTCAGCTTGCTGCATTCAGGAATCACTCTATGCAGGCAAAACTCTGCCAGCTAGTGTCTCCTGTGCTCTGTCTATGCCTCACCCTTGGTGACTTCTCAGTGTTATTAATCGTATGTCCCGTTACACAAAGTAAGGTGTCACTTTCTCCATAAGCTTTGAGGTATAGTCTGGGAGGAACTTGGCTCCTCCTGGAGACAGCCTAGTCCCCTCTGATCCCCGGGGTGTAACCTTTGTTGATTAATTTCTTTTTGTATTTTTGATGCACACCCTGTGTTGCTGAGGATGACTCCTGGCTCTGCAGTCTGGTGGTGCTCAGGGATGGCTCTGGTTGGTGATCAGGGATCTCTCATGAATCTGCACTTGCAAATCACTCCTCGCCCTGCTTGGAGGACCACACCCAGTTCCAGTCATCCACGTGCAAGACAAAGGCCTATAAACTGTTCTGTGGATGCGGGCCCTACCTTCCCTTATTCTTCAGTAAGATGCAACAAAGTAGAGCAGCGCGGGTGGCGGGGGTGTTCTGGTGTCTCTGAGCCAACAAGGTTTCTAAGGTTCATCCATGTTGTTCCATGTGTCCATACTTGACTCTCCTTTCCTGCTCTCCTGTGTGCTTTGCTAGCTCCACCCTGAGATATGTTTCTCCATGCTCATGGAAAACATTGGTTTCCAAAACATGAGAAGAGCAAATCTAGCTGTAGGTATGTGAACGTGAATTCTAATGATTCCTCAGAAAGGGCAGGAACCTTTTAGAAACTGTTGTATCTTTGAGCACTTGGAGAGGGCGCTGGCGTGGAGTGGAAGGTGCAGGGGTTCCTAAGGGACCAAGACAGGGAATTGGCTCCTTGAGGGCCAAGGAGGCCAGCGTGTGCCTGAGCTGTCTTATCTGCCAGCTGGCCAGGAGTGGCCCAGGGTCAGTTTGGAGTGTGAGTGTGCGCTGTGTCAGAGATGGGGCGAGTGGGAGCAGAGGCCCCGCGAGATGGAAGCACACAGCGAGCCGAGCCCTCTGAGCTCCACTGGATTCAGTGCGCATATCGGGGATTCCTGGTCGTGGCCGAGTACCGTGCATTGCCTTGCAGTACCCTGACCCCGCGTGACACGCCCCTCTCTTCTGCTGTTGCTGCAGTGGCTGAGGGGGGAGGGGGGGGTCCCACACACACTCGATGTGGTGCTCCTGCTCTGGCCGTGGTGCTCATTGAGGGGAGAGATGGTTTCCCTTTAGAGGTCCCCAAATAGCAACCGTACCAGGTCCGACTAGGAACGTGGGGGCACTGCTGGGGGTCAGACCCACAGCCTGGGATGCTGCCGCCAGAGCAGGCGCTCCTGTGGCCGAGCCACACCCAGGCCCCCAAATCACCTCTATGTCCTCTTGCCACGTGAAGGCCATTTGTGTGGATTCCAGTGGACAGCTACAAATCAAACCAACAAGGGGTTTGATTATATTGGTTATTCTTATTATTTTTTATTTTTATTTTTTAATTTGGAGTGATAGCACAGCGGGTAGGGCGTCTGCCTTGCAGGTAGCCAACATGGCCGACCTGAGTTCGATTCCCCCGCCCCTCTCAGAGAGCCCGGCAAGCTACTGAGAGTATCTCGCCCGCACAGCAGAGCCTGGCAAGCTCCCCGTGACGTATTCGATATGCCAAACACAGTAACAACAAAGTCTCCAATGGAGACGTTACTGGGCCCGCTCGAACAAATCGATGATCAACGGGAGGGCCTTTACTTTACTTTTACTTTAATTTTTTATTTTATTTTCTTTATATATTTTCAATTATTTGTATTTATTTATTAATTGTGGTTTATTAATTTGCTTTATTTCTTTATTCATTTTATTTTTATATATTATTAATTCATGTATTATTTTTCATTGATTACTATATTTATATTTAATTCAAATATATGTATTTCAATATATAATATAGAATATTATTATGTAATTATATTATATTGATAATAACATATTTAATGTAATATATTCATATAGTAAAATTTAATATGATATGTATAATTGTTTAATTATTAATATAATAATTAATATATAATATATTTATTATATTCGCATTTTTATTTAACTCCGCTGCTCTTTGTTGGAGCAACGTTGTGGAAGAAAGAAATCTTTTCTTCGTTTTTCGATGAGTAACCTAGGAGTTATTTACTCCTAACCAAAAATGAGTGACAGAAGATCAAACGAATCTCGAAATGGTCCTAAAGTCTCTGCCGTTCTTATTCGTTCAAATGAAAGATTCTGTCTTTTATGCTGACTTTAAGAATACCAGACATTTTCCATTCGGGTCAGGGGTTGGATGATATTTGTTATTCGTATTATTTTTATTTTTTTATTTCATATTTTATATTTTTTATTTTATTTATATATTTTCATTTATTTACATTTATTAATTGTGGTTTATTATTTTTCTATTTCTCTTTATTTCTCTATTCATTTTGTTTTATGTTATTATTTATTCATTTATTATTTTTCATTGATTACTATATTTATATTTAATTCATATATATGTATTTTAACATATTTGATATATAATATGATTAAATATCATATTATATTGATTATAACGTATTGTTTAATTTAATATATTAATATTGTGAAGAGTTAAGATTGATATTATTAGTATAATAATTAATATATTTATTATATTTACATTTTTATTGAACTCCGTTGCTCTTTGTTGGACCAATTTTGTGGAAGAGAAAACCTTGTCTTCGTTTTTAGAGAAACCTAGCACTGATTTATTCATACCCCAAAATGAGTGACAGATAGAAGTTCAAACCAATTTCCAACTCGTCCTAAAGCCTCTGCCGTTCATATTTGTTCAAATGAAAGATTCTGTCTTTTATGCTAACTCTCAGAATACCAGACATTTTCCTTTTGGGTCAGGGTTCCTCCAAAGCCTGCTAAGACGGCCCCAGGGCAACTGCTAGTAATTCTCAGCCAATGCCTCTTGGCCTCAAAGGCCATTCTCAGTGCTATGCTCAGAGGTCACCTCTGGTTGTACTCAGGGGACTGCGTGATAGCAGGAATCAAACCCAGCCTCCCTCTAAGGACAGCATGTGCTCAGTTCATGGTATTATAGTAAATGCAGGAATGATGCAACCCTTATATTTCCAAAATGAATGCTCTCTGGAAAAAATCTGAGTGCCCGAGAACAGATGACTGGTTAAAGACACTTTGGTACATCTACACAGTGGAGTACTATGTAGCTGTTAGAAAAGATGAAGTCATGAAATTTACATACAAGTGGTATACATGGAAAGTATCGTGCTAAGACCACCAAATAAAGGGTGTTGGGAGGATACTCCCAGGACGGGAGATGCATGCTGAAAGTAGACTATAGACCGAACATGACTGCCACTCAATGCTTCTTTTGCAAACCATAGCACCCAAAAGGAGAAAGAGAACAAAAGGGAATGCCCTTGTTGAAAGTAGACTATGGACTGAACATGTTTGCCACTCAATGCCTCTTTTGCAGACCACAACACCCAAAAGGAGAGAGAGAACACAAGAAATTGCCCTGCCACAGAGACAGGGTGGGATGGGGGGATGGGGGTGGGAGGGATATTATCCATGGTGATGGAAAATGGGCACTGGTGGAGGGATGGGTATTTGATCATTGTATAATCGAAACCCAAGCACAAAAAATTGTAAATCTACAACTGTACCTCATGGTGTTTCACTAATAAAAAAAATGATGTCCATTTAAAAAAAAAAAGGGAATGCCCTGCCACAGAGGCAGGGTGGGATGGGGGATGGGAGGGTGGGAGGAATACTGGAATCATTGGTGGTGGAGAATAGGCACTGTGGAGGGATGGGTACTCAATCATTGTATAACTGAAACCCAAGCACAAAAATTTATAAGTCTACAACTGTACCTCATGGTGTTTCACTAAGAAAATTTAAAAAAAAAATTCTCAGCCAATGGGATGGAAAGATTGAATGACTGAATGCTGCGGGACCTTCAGCACCACTGTGGAGGTGCTCAGGAGGCTCGAGAGCTGTTCTTGGGACTAAGCTGTCCTGGAAATCGAACCCAATCACCTTCTGGGCAACTAATACTATCAATTGCTATATTTCTTTAAGAACTGTAAAATGTTGTTCATTTCTATAAATATTTCCGATCCTCCACATCCTCACCAGATTCTGTCTGTTGGATGAAAGTCATTGGGTGGGTTTAAAATCTCTCTTTGAGACCAATTTGCTTGGAACTCCTGATTACTGTTGAGCATCTTTTTCATGCGTGTCATGGGACTTGATAGGCAGCCTTTAGTACAAACTATTCAAACCCGTCGCCTATCTTGGGGACATACCTGGTGGAACTTGAGAGCTATTCACAGCACTGCACTTGGGGTCACTATAGCTAGTGCTCAGGGGACCATGTGATGCTGAGGATCAAACAGGATTGGACACATGCATGAAAAGTGTCTTAACCTCTCAGATACTTCTCCGGTACCGTTTTGAAAGGTGGATGTTGTAGTACTAGAAAGTCTGATAGTGAGGTGGGACTCCGAATTTCTTTCTCCCCAGTGCTTGAGTGACCGTGAAAGGCAAGGATTGTGTGTGGGCCCCTGTATCCTAGGCATCTCCTCCAGCCATTTCAGCTCTCTTCGCAGAGCACATATTTTCATTTGAAAATGACTATTGAACAAAACTTTTTTCAAGTAAGATTTCATACTATACTTTACTAATCATTAGAACGATCATTTATATGCACCCCTAAAAATGTTGAGGATTCTGGGGCGGGAGCACTAGTGCAGCCTGGAGGGCGTTTGCCCTCCACGCAGCCAACCCCAGCTAGATTGCCAGCATCCCGTAGGGTCCCCTGAGCCCGGCCAGGAGTAAATCCTCAGTGCAGATCCAGGAGTAACCCCTGAGCATCCCTGGGTGTGACCCCCCCCAAAAAAACAAAAATGATAAAAATTCTGTCCATATCCAAACCTCGAGTGTGTCATCAAGTGACCCTTTAGGACAGCATGCAGGTTTTCATGTGTTCATTCCTCCCAGAGATTAGATTTTTTTTGGTCCTTTTAGAAATAATTTATTATTACTATTCTAATCATACAGAGATTGATAAAAGTGGTAAGGTGTGGCGAGGAGAGTGGTGGGGAGGTGGAAAATAGAATAGAAGGAGACTATTCCGTTTTTAACTTTGTGGGTCCCGAAACCAGTTGGTAAAGGGGAGAAACGAGAGCAGGGACCTGAGTCCCCAGCCTGAGTTTCTGGATGTGACTACGAAACCCATTTCTATCACGATATGGCCAGGGGTCTCTTGGACTGTGGCCTTCTCCTCGAAAGAGGACTGGGATGATTTCCCGCTCGCCTCCATCCTCTGGAAGACGTGCTCCATCTGCTGTTCAGGCTCTTGTTGGGGGAGGAACGATCCGTGCAGCTGGAGGAAGATGGAATGGGGTGAGTTGGTTGGGTGTCCTTGGGAAGGGCAGTCCCTTCCTGGCCCCTCTCAGCACACATGGGCTTTCAAGGAGGTGTTGAGTGGAGGTGGCCCAGTATGTTCCATGGGAAAGTTGCAGGTTAAGAGAAATCGGAAGGAGGGAAACCAAGAGTTAAGGATGGTTTGTCCCAGAGGACTCTGAAGGCAGCAGTCATGCTCATGGCTCACTGAGCATGTGGTCCACATGGGAATGGCTGATTTGGAAGTTCAATGTTGTTGTCTGACATTTGCATCAATGGCACATGATTTTTGAACTTCTCCTCCTCCTCCTCCTCTTCCTCCTCCTCCTCCTCTTTATTTACCTTCACCTCCTCCTTCTCCTTTTTTCCTCCTTCACCTCCTCCTCTAAATTCTCCATCACCTCCGCCTCCTTTACTGCCTCCTTCACCTCCTCTTTTACCTCCTCCTTCTCATTTTTCACCTCCTTCACCTCCTTTTCCTCCTTCAGTACCTCCACCTCCTCCTACTCTACCTCCTTCACCTCCTCCACCTCTTCTTCCTCCATCACCCCTCCTCCTTTACATCCTCCTCCTCCACATCTTCCTCCTGCTTCCCCTCCTCCTCCTCCTTCTCCTTTTCCTCCTTCACCACCTCCTCCTCCTCTTTCATCTTCTCTTCCAACACCCCCCCTCCGCCTCCTCGTTCACCATCTCCCCGTCTCCTTCACCTCCTCCTCTTTTACCTCCTCCTCCTCCACCTCTTCCTCCTGCTTCACGTCCTCCTCCTTCTTCTCCTCTTCCTCCTTCACCCCCCTCCTCCTCTTTCATCTTCTCCTTCAGCACCTCCTCCACCTCCTCCTCCTGCACGATCTCCCCCGCCTCCTTCACCTCCTCCTCTTTTACCTCCTCCTCCTCCACCTCTTCCTCCTGCTTCACCTCCTCCTCCTCTTTATCCGCCTCTTCCCTCTTCTCCTCTTTCTCCTTCACCTTCTTGTCCTCCACCTCTGCTTCCACCACATCCTCCTCCTCTTCCTTCACCTTCTCCTCTACCTCCTTCACCTCCTCCTCCTTTACTTCCTCTTCCCCCACTTCCTCCTCCTGTTTGACCTCCTATACCACCTCCTCCTCTGCTGTCACATCCTTCTCCACCACCTCTTCTCCTCCTCCTCCTCCTCCTCCTTCATCATCTCCTCTGCCTTTTTCACTTCCTCTTCCTCCTCTTTCAAGTCTTTCTCCTCCTCCTCTTGTTCCTCTATCACCTCCTCCTCCCTCATATCCTCCTCCTTTTTCACCAACTCCTCCTTCATTGCCCCCTCCTTTTTCTCCTCCTCATCCTCCTTTGCCTCATCCTCCTGACCCTCCTCCTCCTCTTCCTCTTCCTCCTTTTTCTCCTTAGTGTCCTCCTCCTCCACCCTTGCTTCCACCTCTTGCTTCTTCTCTTGCTCCTGCTCAGCTTCATTTCCTGTGGGAGGATCCCCAGGGTCACAGACAGCCAAAGCCAGGGGGGCCCCCTAGGGCAGATCTGGCTGGCTTCTGCCTCCCTGTGCAGCCTTCCCTTCACACGCCCCCACCGTCACCTCACCCCAAGCTAAATTCTTTCTCTTGGGGTCCCTGTCACTTACTCTTTGATAAGGTGGTCAACACTTTGAGCTGAGCTTGGAGATGGAGATTGTCTTCTCTGCTCTTTTTCAGAAGTGCCTAAAGGCGAGGGAAGAAGGTGGGGAGTGAGTGAACAAGGAAGCCTGCTTCAGGTCTTCCTGCTCAACGGTACAGGGCACCCCCCCTCACTTGAAGTCTTTCCACTTCACGGTCCTGTTTCATTTGCTGTTGTTGCAACTGTTTCACGAACTGCAGCTCCTTTTGGACGGCTAACTTTTGGAATGCAGCCAGTTGTTGATGAAGATTGTCTGCGCACTGCTGCATCAATAGAACATAGGAGTCTTCGAGAATGAGCTGACTCCTGACCTCCTGGTTCTTCTTTCGCACCTGCGGGTATGAAGCTGGGAGTAAGGACGGGCAGCAAGGGCAGCCTGACTGTTAAGCACAGGTGACTGTCACACACCGACGCCCTGATCCAAGGAAACAACATTTGGGATGGTCTGTTCCCCGCATAGGTCCTCATGGTCTAACTCTCGGGACCTAAGAGATGCCACTCCCACCCACACATTCCACCACGACCCCCAGTCAGGCCTTTGCCTCCTTGCCTGCCTCCCGCCTCCCAGGTAACTTCCTCCCTGGCTATAAGCTCCTGACTCTTGGTGGTGTGTGGTGAAGTTGACGCTTCAAGCCAGGTCTCAAACCCTGCTTTGTGCCCTCCCCCACCCCACCTACCCCACCCCGCGGACACCACCCCTGCCCCCATCTTTTGAACTCCATTGTGCTACATACTTCAGCCTTGACTGTGATTTCCAGGCCCTAATTGACATAGAGACGTACGCATCACCCTTCCCCCTTTCCCTAGTGGGAACTGCCTTGGTTCTCCCTTGGGCTGGCCCCAAGCAACACCTCCCCCTTTCAGGCAGGAGGCGCACCCCAGCTGGAGAAGGGCCTACCTGGACGCTTAATTCTGCAAAGTTTTGTTCGAGAAGTTCTACTTTTTCTGCTACCTGGTCTTCTCTGTCTTTTCCACTCTGGAAGACCCAAGTGGCTTGGTCAGGCAGAGCCTCCCCACTCCCTCCCCTGAATGCCTGCTGCTCACCTCTACCCCCGTGATCCAAGTAGGGCTCTGGGCCATCGTTCCTGCTCCCTGCTTTCTGATGGAGGGGGAAGAGGGAAACAAAATTTCAAAACAACGCATTCAATCAAGCTGTAGAGAATACAGCAAGTATGGGTCGAGGGGGGAACAAGAGAGACACCCCCACAGTGGGTACGCAGCCAGCAGCTCGTGGAGATCTTGCAGAGGGCATGGCAACTGCCCTGCCACTTTTCCCATGGGACAGTATTTACCATTGCAGCCCGAAAGGTCACCCTTCACCCCGGTCCTTCATCTAAAGGGAGCAAAGAGGGCAGAGCGGACCAAGGCCGGGGGAAAAGGTAGTCAAAGCGAGACTAGGTGTCCAAGGGTCACAGGTCCTATTGGAATGGTGCAAGAGAGAAAAAGGGGCCATTGCAAAGAGGCGCATGAGCAGCATCACACATGTCCTTGACTGCAGGGTGACCATGCTCCAGGATGAGGCTTTGAATGTTGAAGGTGAGAACAAAGAGGCCATTCCAAAGGGGGCCCTTGACCAGTACCACACATGCACCAGCCTAAGGATTACCCTATCCCATTGCAAGGGTTTTCTTTTGGGGGAGGCATGAATCCCTTGAATCAGGCCCATGAGAATGGGGTGGAACCGGATAGGGCTCCATCTACTCACCTAACCTACTACATTATAAGACCTAGAACCAGACTTCTGATGAAGCGGCTCGTTTTCACAAATGGGGCTACAGCTAAATGTTCATGCCTTGTGGCAGAGAAAAGCAATAAGAACCCTTGTTTCCTGAGGCCGCCCAGCATGCCAATTCCTGAGGGACGCTCTTTACTGCGCCCCAGCCCTGTGCCTTGTCCTAACTCAATCTCAAAGGCCAAACTCGCCCATTCAAGTTAAACACTGGAGGCCAGGACTGAGGCAGTGCATCCCATGTCAGGCCAAGCAGAGCCCGAGCAGGTGGGGAAGCAGGACCAGAGTTTGTGTGGGTGCCCCCCTCCTTCCACATTCCTAAACATCCCAACAGCACCCCTTGAGCAGCTATGTGCTTGGGATGTCCTTCAGGGCAGGACTCACCCCAGTCAGCAGTTGGAAGTGTCGGGAAGTGCGGTGTTCTAGCCACTGTCTCAGCAGTTGTTGTTTTTCCTCTGCTTTCTTTTTCCTGGGAGTAGATCGTTGTCTTTCTCGAACTTGTTTAGCTGCAGAAAAGCAAAGCAATAGCTGCTTGAGCCTCTTTGTTCCCATCCCACTGACACAAGTTCTCTTGCATTGGTCTCCATGGGAGGAACCCAGTGGGCTACCCAGGAGAATGGTGCTTGTCCCCAGGAGGGAAGCCCCAGAGGTTCCTGGGCTGGAGTCCCCAGGAGTTCCAGGAGGGAAGCAGCTGCTGTGTGAGACTGGCTGAAGTCTTGGGTGGGTCTGGAAAGGGCTGAGGGGTTTATCAGCCAGCGGCCACACACTGACCACTGATGGGTCATCCTAGGGCCTTGACCTAGACCCGGGAACCAGGTCCCAGCACTTTTTTCTTACCATTTCCCTGGCTCGAGCATTCTGTAATTTTATCTCTTCATTGGCACGGAACACCACCAGGGGTGGGGGTCGGGGCCTCATCTCCTTCCTGCGGTTGTCCATGAGGATTTGTCCTCAAGGACCGCGGTACTGAGAGAGGGTACCCCAAGTGGCTGAGGCCACGCATTTAAGGAGGGGGATCATGGTTGTGGCGCAGGTTCTGCAACGCCATTGGCCAGTGTGAATTCCAAAGCCCCCTTGGGCCCCTGGTCCCATGTCCTACAGCTCTGTACAGACAACAGGGACATCACAATGGAGGCTGCACCCACTGCTGCTCAGGCAGCACTTGGGCCTGTAGGAAGCTCCCCATCCCCACGCCAGGAGCCCCAGCACTCCCCCTTCCCCAACATGGCTCTCTGAATGGCAAGACAAAGAGTGGGAAAGGAGCGTCCTCAGAGAGAAAGTGCCAGACTCCATGCCCTGACCCTTCCCGCCTTTCCAGAGTTCAGGCCACCACATTCTCAATCCCAGAAATCATGTCAGAGATGCCCAACCTTAAGCCCTGGACTACATTTCTCCCCTCTCAATATGGGTCTCTAACATTTTCATCCGAACCTCTACTGAAGAGTGGAACCATGAAAAGGAACACTGAGTGATAGGAGCTTTTCAGGCTTCTGAATCTGAAATTTCTGCCCCTCTGCCCCTCTGTGGGCAGCAAGTGTTGTTCTCGTTGTATGATGGTTGTCAAGAGAAGAACCATGTAGATAGCCAAAGGGTTACGGTCTGTGATCTAAGGAATGTGTGCAGCACAAATGTGAAAGTTCCACAGAGCTTTATTTCCTGCTAATCAGAGAGTCCATATACCGATCGATCAAGTGACCAGGGTCTTCTCCCCTGAGAGAGAACAAGACCCTACCTCTCTGATCCCCTTTTAAACCCCGAACCTTAACTTTCCATGGACCTATTCCCTGTCGGCTGGGCCTCATGGCAATCAGGGACTTTGTGGCTCGGTATTGGCTGCCTTGGCTGGGTCTGTTCATTCAGCGATTTCCTTCTCTCCCCTATGGGTCCCCCATGGGCAGAACTTGGTAGTCATTCCAGCTAGGTGGGCTTAGGTGGGCTCTCTCACAAACACGGGGCCAGTATAGTTCCAAGGACGCGAGGACAAGCTTTGCCTATTGAAGGCCTGGATTTGATCCCCAGACCACCTGGTACCCTGAGCATCCCAGAAGCAACCCCTGAGCATCCTGCCTGGAGAAGCACCTGAGCACCGTTGGGTGGGAACCTTAAGCAAAGCACATCCCAGAATAGAGGACTGTATCCACCCTGGGATACAGCAAGAGGCAGGAAATCGGTGACTGTACATTGTGTGCCTGTGGGTAGGCTTCAGAACTGTTGTAGCCACTCAGCAGCTCTCCAGCTCCAATGGACCCTAAGAGAAATCTAATATTCCCCGGGAACCCTGGCCTCCACCCCCACAACCAGGGAACAGTGACATCCCATGGAGTCCGCACCCACTCTAGCTGGACCTGCGGGAAGCTCCCCAGTCCCACCCCAGGCTCCCCAGCCCTCCTCTTTCCCAACATGGCATGTCTGAACGCCTGTGGTAGAGTGGGCAGGCGAGTTCTCGGAGAGAGAGAGAGAAAGTGCATTCTTCTAGGCCCTGACCCTTCCCTCTGGGCCCTAGTTCATTGCTGACTGGAGCTGGTACTGGAGGTGGTTCCTCTCCTCACACATGTTGAGGAGAAAGTGGGGAGGCAGGTGAAGCCTTGATTCTAGGTCAACTTTGCCCTGCTTATTAGCTAGTGTGGAATGATCTGAAGTGAATGAACCTAGAACTGATGGGACGTTTTGCAACCTATGAACCCCACAAGAGGGCTTGGCTCATCAAAATGCATATGAAATCTCTTCATTACTAAACTCTTAATCAGTATTTTAACCATGTGGGAGAATTGTGCCATGAATGCTGGATTTTGGTCACAGAGACGTTCATTATACTACTCTGAGGATATTTTGGCTTTTTCCTATTGAAACGTATTAAAATAAAAATAATGACTCTGTTTGTGACTAATCTAATGCAAGACAAATAATAAACAGCAAATTTAGGTTTTTTGTTGTATCTAGAGTTTATTTTTCATTGTATCATTTAATTTTCAAAATATTGATCTTTCCTTTAGATATTCTCTGTACATATAATGTAATTTTTGAAGGATTTGAGGTTTCTGCTTTTCCTTCCTTCGCTCCTTCTTTCTTTCTTTCTTTCTTTCTTTCTTTCTTTCTTTCTTTCTTATTATTAGTGAGACAAAATGAGGTACAGTTGTAGACTTAGCAATTTCTGTGCTTGGATTTCAATTATAGAATGATCAAATACCCATCCCTCCACCAGTACCCATTCTACACCACCACGGGTCCCAGTATCCCACCATCTCCCCCACTAGACCCCCCAACCCACCCTGTGTCTGTGGCGGGGCATTTACTTTTGTTCTCTCTCTCCTTTGGGGTGTTGTGGTTTACAAAAGAGGCATTTAGTGGAAATCTTGTTTGGTCTGTAGTCTGCTTTCAGCATGCTTCTCCATCCTGGGAGGATCCTTGCAACACTCTTTATTTGGTATTCCCTTCTCTATCTGAGCTGCCTTTGCCCCTCGTTTTTGTGAATGGCCTCCAATCCATGGAGCAAATCGCCTCGTGCTAATCTTGGCAATCTTGTGTGTTAGTCTCCGATTTTGTTACTTTATGTTCCCCAGATGAATGCAATCTTTCTCTGACTATCCCTCTCTTTCTGACTCATTTTCTTTAACATGATACTTCCCATGTAGTACCACATGTGTGTAAAGGTCATGACTTCATCTTTTCTAACAGTTCTATAGTACTCCATTTTGTAGATGTACCAAATTTTCTTGAACCAGTCATCTGTTCTTGGGCACTCAGGTTTTTTCCAGATACTGGCTATTGTAAATCTTGCTGAAATGAACAAACAAGTGTAGATGTCATTTGACTATACTTTTTTGACTCGCAGGGATTTATTCCCAGGTGTGGTATTTTTGGGTCAAATGGGAGCTGAATTTCTAGGATACATCAAGAGGTAGGATATTGGTGACCGTACATTGTGTGTCTGTGGGTAGGCTGAAGAACTCTTTTAGACACTCACCAGCTCTCCAGCTCCAATGGACGCTAAGGGAAATCCAACATCCCCTGGGAGCCTGGCCTCGACAGGGAAGAGTGACATCACATGGAGGCTGCACCCACTCTAGCTGGGCCTGAGGGAAGCCCCCCAGCCCCACCCCAGGCTCCCCAGCACTCCTCTTTCCCAACATGGGGACTCTGAACGGTTGTGGAAGAGTGGGCAAGGCGTGTACTCGGAGAGAGAGAAAGTGCATTCTTCTATGCCCTGACCCTTCCCTCTGGGCCCTAATTCAGTACTGGACCGGAGCTGGTACTGGAAGTGGTTCCTCTCCTCACACATGTTGTGGAGAAAGTGGGAGGCAGGTGAAGTCTTGATTCTAGGTCAACTTTGCCCTGCTTGTTCGCTAGTTTGGAATGAACTGAAGTGAATGAACCTAGAACTGCTGGGATGTTTTGCTAATTATGAACCCCACAAGAGGGCTTGGCTCATCAAAATGCATATGAAATCTCTTGATTATCATATTCTTAAACATTGTTTTCACCACGTGGCAAGACTGCACTAGGGATGCTGGATTTTGGCCACACAGAATTTCATTTCAATTGTCTGAGGATATTTTGAGTTTTTCCTAGTGAATCGTCTTAAAATAATAATAATAACTATGTTTGTGACTGTTATAATGTAAGACAAATAAAAACAAAATTTAGGTTTTTTGTTTTATCTAGAGTTTATTTTAAATTGGAACATTTAATTTTCCCAACATTGATCTTTTATTTAGAAATTCTAGGTAAATATAATGTTATTTTTGGTGGATGTACGTGTTCTGCCTTTCTTTCTTTCTTTCTTTCCTTCCTTCCTTCCTTCCTTCCTTCCTTCCTTCCTTCCTTCTTTCTTTCTTTCTCTTTCTTTCTTTCTTTAGTCTACTTTCTGCATGCATCCTGGGAGGATCCTCCTGTTACCCTTTATTTGGTGCTCCCTTCTCTATCTGAGCTGTCTCCAAACCATGGAGCAGACCTCCTGGTACTAGTCTCCCCAATTCTTGGGTGTTAGTCTCCTATTTTGTTACTTAATTTTCCGCAGATGAATGCACCCTTCCTCTGACTATCCCTCTCTTTCTAACTCATTTCGCTTAACATGACAGTTTCCATGTAGTACGATTTGTTTGTAAATATCACGAATTCATCTTTTCTAACAGCCATTTAGTACTCCATTGTGTAGATGTACCAAAGTTTCCATATCCAGTCATATGTTCTTGGTCACTCAGATGTTCTTCAGATTCTGGCTATTGTAAAGATTGCTGCAATGAACAAGCCAGTGTAGATGTCACTTCGACTATACTTTTTTGTCTCTCTGGAATATATTCCCAGGAGTGGTATTTTTGGGTCAAATGGGACCTCAATTTCTTATTTTTGGAGAATCGTCCATATTGTTTTCCAAAAGGGCTGAAGCATTCTCTCCAGCAGTGAAGGAGGTTTCTTTTCTCGCCACATACGCACCAACACAGGTTGCTTTTGTTCTTTTGGATGTGGGCCAGTCTCTGTGGTGTGAAATAATATCTCATTTTGGTTTTCATATGCATCTCCCTGATGATTAATGACGTAGAGCATTTTCTCATGTGCCTTTTAGCCATTCGCATGTCTTCTTTGAGAAAGTTTCTGTTCATTTCGTCGCCCCATTTTTGGATGGGGTTGGATGTTTTCTTCTTGTGGAGTTTATCCAGTGCTTGTATATCCGTGATATCAACCCCTTTCCGGATGTGTATTCTGAGATTATCCTTTCCCATTCTGTATTCTGTCTTTGTATTTTGGTCACTGTTTCTTTGGAGGTGCAGAAGCTTCTTTGTTTATGATAATGCCATTTATCTATCTCTCTTTTCACTTGCTTGGCCAGGGGCATGACATCTTTGAAGATACCTTTAGCTTCAACATCATGGAATCTTTTGCCAACTTTGTCTTCCATGTACCATATGGATTCTCGTCTGATGTTGAGATCCTTAATCCATTTTGATCTTACTTTTGTACATGGCATTAGGCAGAGATCTGAGCCCACTTATTTGCATGCACCCCTCCAGCTTTGCCAGCACAATTTGTTAAAGGGCCTTTCCTTGCTCCATTTCACTTTTCTTGCCCCCTTATCGAAGATTAGATGATCATATGCTTGGGCGGGGGGCGGCAAGATGTCAGTATATCGAACCATCTTCCATTGTTCTACAGCTCTGCCTTTGTTCCAGTACCATGCTGTTTTAATTACTACTGCTTTGTACTAGTGTGTGAAGTTAGGGAGGTTGATTCCTCCCATTTTCTTTTTCCCACGAATTGCTTGAGCTGTTCCTGGGGGCTTATTGTTCCATATAAATTTCAGGAGGGTTTGCTCCATTTCTTCAAAGAATGTCATGGGTTTCGTCATAGGGATCGCATTGAATTTGTACAGTGCTTTGGGAAGTATTGCCATTTTGACTCTGTTAATTATCCCGATCCATGAACAGGGGATATTTTTCCATTTCCTTGTGTCCTCTTTTATTTCCTGAAGTAGCGTTTTGTATTTTCCTTTGTACAGGTTCTTCACTTCCTTAGTTAAGCTGATTCCAAGGTACTTGATTTTCTGAGGCAGAATTGTGAACGGGGTGGTTTTCTGCATGTCACTTTCTTCTCTTTCAGGATTTGCGTCTAGGAAAGCCAAGGACTTTTTGGTATTGATTTTATAGCCTGCCACTTTCCTATACAAGTCTTTTGTTTCTAGCAGTTTCTTGGGACAGGTTTCAGGGTTGTCTAGGTATAATATCACATCATCTGTGAAAAGTGAGAGCTTGATTTCTTCCTTTCCTACCTGGATGCCCTTAAGATCATTTTTGTTGCCTAATCACTATTGCAAGTACTTCCAGGAGTAGATTGAACAGTAGTGGAGAGAGTGGCATCCTTGTGTCTTCCCTGATCTGAAGGGAAGTCTCTGAGTTTTTCCCCATTGAGGATGATGCTTGCTGTAGGCTTGTGGTAGATGGCTTTAAGTATATTGAGGAAAGTCGCCTCTATCCACATTTTGGCGATGGTTTTCATCATAAACGGGTGCTGAATCTTGTGACATGCTTTCTCTGCCTCTATTGATGTGACCATATGAGTTTTATCTCTTCTTTTGTTGATTTGATGGATTATGCTGATTGATTTCTGAATGTTGAGCTGTCCTATCATCCCCGGGATGAATCCCACTTGGTCATGGTGTATGATCTTTTTGATGAGTTGTTGAATTCTATTTGCTATTATTTTGTTGAGGATCTTCGCATCCGTGTTCATCAGAGATATCGGCCTGTAGTTTTCTTTGCTTGTGGTGTCTTTGTTTCCTCTTGGTGTTCGAGAGATCTGGGCTTCATAGAATCTGTTTGGGAGTGTTTCTGTTTTTTCAATTTCCTGGAAAAGCTTGAGAAGAACTGGCAATAAGTCCTCTTTAAATGTTTGGAAAAATTCACTAATGAATCCATCTGGACCTGGGCTTTTGTACTGTTATTTATTCGGCCACTGATTAGCTGATTGAATTGGTATGAACTCCATATTACTTTTTTTTTCATTTTTTATAATTTTATTTGTAGACTCACCATGAAAGCAGTTACAAAACTTTCGGGTTTCAGTCTCGGTCATCCAATGAAATACCCATACCTTCACCAGTGCCCGTTCTCCACCACCAAACCCCAGTATACCCCCATCCCACAACATCCCCCTACCTGTGGGGCAGATGATTTCCCCATGAGCTTCAATACTTTGATCACATTCAATATTTTGACACCAGACACACAATTATTGTTTGGGATTTTATCCCAACACGCAGATCTGCTGAAAAAGCAACAGTAGACAATTTGTTTTCTGTTGGTGCTTAAGAATAACATGATGTCGTGTGGCTGCAGTAGCGGCCATGAGATTTTGAAATTCTGAAATTTTAGCACTGAAATCGGGAGGGATTTCTGCCAAAACCGGCTGTTTGCAAAATTTCTTCCTGAGTCTCTGGGATCGTGGTCGTTAAGGAGCTTGATTAGGAGCAAGAAAGGTCATTCATGGTCTGTGACTCGGGGTCTCATTGGAATGGGGAAGAAATGGCTGGCTCCACCCCCATGCCATGAGGCCCCAAGTGTCTCCTCACTGAGGGCCCAAATCTGACTTTCCAATGACCTCTGGGTGATGACAGTCACCGTGCTGCCTAAGGGTAGCAGAGGGAGGGACAGCACCCTTTCATCCCTGGTGTGGCACGTTTTGAGTTACCTAATGCGGGTCCAGACACATTTTTGCCAAAAGCCATGGGTTCTGAGGTTTGTTTCTGAGTCTATGGGATCATGGCCATTAAGCAGGTTGATCAGGAGCAAGAGAGGCTTTTTGTAGGTGGCAACTCAGTGTCTCGTTGTGGTGTGAATGAAAGGGCTGGATCCACCCCCATCCTGTGAGGCCCTGCGTGTCTCGTCACTGAGGGCCCAAATCTGATTTTCCAGTGGCCTCTGGAGGATGGCGCCCTCTGATTCACCAGGGGAAACAAGGCAAGCCATGAAACCTATTACCACCTGGGGTGACTTAGTGCCGGTCTGCTACTGCAGGGACCGGACACATTTCTGCCAAAAGCTGCTAGGTTTCAAGATTTGTTTCTGAGTCTCAGAGATCGTGGCCATGAAATGGCTTAATCAGGAGCCATGGAGGCCATTCTTGCTGGCGATTCGGGGTCTCATTGGGGTGGGGAGGAAAGGGTCGACTCCACCCCCACCCCGTGAGACCCTGTGTGTCTCCTAACTGTGGGCTCACATCTGACTTTCCAATGACCTGTCAACTGCAAGGCACATTATATATAAAGTTTTAATAGTTGCCGCCTAGAGCTCTGTTTTTAGTTTGTGGAGTCTGTGTTTTGGGGACATGGCTATTTCCTTTGCTCATATCACTGGTATAACAAAAGACCTAATGCCTGTTCATTCATTCATTCTTGTTCTTTTCTCCCCGCAATTGATTTCTTCTCTGCCTGTCTCCTCTATAAGCACTGCGGTCAAAGGTGGTCTAAAAATTCCCCCCTTTACAACAATTCCTCATCAAGTAAGTCTAAGTTCCACAGGTGAGTGAGATCATTCTGTGTTTGTCTTTCTTCTTCTGGCTTCCAATTCCAAGTAAGGTGGAACAAATTGCATGATTTCATCATTCCTTGCAGCTGCATAGTATCCCATTAGGTATATAGAGCACTTCTAATAATCCATTCATCTCTCACTGGACACCTAGACTGATTTCATATCTTAGCTACTGTACTGAAAGCAGTGATGAAGAATGTGTACTTGTCTTTTTAAGAGAGAATTCTTATGTTCTGGGGATAGAGGCCCCACAGTAGAATTGCACGCATAGCATACACGGCAGTTCAATTCTTACTTAACTAAGATCCATTCAAAGTGTTTTCCACAGGTTTTGTACCAGAAAACAATCTCATCAGAAGTGGATGATAATCCCCTTGATCACCACATCTCTGCTAACAAGATCCGTTCCTACTATTTCCTATATGTGCCATTCTCCCTGGGGTGAGACCGTCTCCTTGTCATTTTGATTTGAATTTCTCTGATGGTACGTGGTGCTGAGCATTTCTTCTTGTGTCTACTGGCCATCCTCCTTTCTTCCTCTGAGAAGTGTCTGTTCATTTGCTCTCCGTGCTTTTTGATCTTTGTATTTTATGTGTCCTGTATATCAATCCTTTATCTGATGTGTTTAATGAATATATTTTTCCCCATTCGTGTAGCAGTCATTTGGGTTTAGCTCATGTTTCTTTTGCCATTCAGAAGTTCTTTCACTTGATTGAGTTACATTTGTTTTTCTTTTATTTTGTTTCCTCTGTGGGTGGACACCTCCTTTTTTTTGTGAGTGTGCACAGTAATACTGATTCCGGTTGGGCTAAAAAGATAGTCCAGGGGTTAATGTGCTTGGAACTGACCTTGGTTAATTCCCTTCACCTTAGATGGTCCATGATCTCCCCCAGGAGTAACTCCAGAGCATCGAACCTGAAGGATGCCCTGAGTACCACTGAGTATTCTCCCCAAACCCTAAGTATTATTTAGAATGTACGATAAAGGCATAAACTCAAATAGAATAATCTTCTGGCAGTTTATAATATAATAATAAACAAATATATAATAATAACAAAATTCTTCTAAATGTGAAATTGTAATAATTCAAATTATGAAAAATACATTAATTAAATAGAGATATTGAGGTAAATAGTGATTGTGAGACAAAAGGGGGTTTCTTAAATATATAACGTTATGATGTAAGGTCTTTTGACAAAGTACAATTTGATTAAACAAATTAAAGAAGATAAGTTCCACACAAGGCACACACCCTAGCCCCTCCACCATCTCTTCATCTCTTCAGCCCAACCTGTGAACATAGGTGTGTACATAGACGTTTTTGTTTCAATATTCTAAAAAGTTGAATAGTTTTGTTGTATGAGACCTTCATTCTTACTTTCTTGAAAAATATCGATGCTAATTTTATAGATACTATGCCAGGAAACATTCCCAGCAGCAAATTCACAAAGAATGCAAACAATGAGTGTTTTCCAGTTTTTTATCATCTATGCCATTCTCTTTTTTTTTTCCTTAAATTTTTATTAGTGAAACACCATGAGGTACACTTGTAGACTTACAAATTTTTGTGCTTGGGTTTCAATTATACAATGATCAAATACCCATCCTTTCACCAGTGCCCATTTCCCACCACCACGGATCCCATTATCCCTCCCAGCCCCATCCCCCCCATCCCACCCTGTCTCTGTGGCAGGGCATTCCCTTTTGTTCTCTCTCACTTACTGGGTTTTGTGGTTTGCAAAAGAGGCAATGGGTGAACAAAAATTATTTTAAAAAGCCCGTAATATATCTATATAAAATGGGATAAAGTGTTTATAATTATAAGTTATTATAAATATATAATAAACTGATGGATACAAAGTTTTGAAATAAAATTATTGTTCTAAGAAAAGTTTGTCATTCTTTACAACTATGTAAATTTTATTATTTATTTATTTATTTATTTATTTTGGAGCTGGAGCAATGGCACAGCGTGTAGGGCGTTTGCCTGGCAGGCAGTCAACATGGCCGACCCCAGTTCAATGCCTCCGCCCCTCTCAGAGAGCCCAGTAAGCTACCGAGAGATTCTCGCCCGCACAGCAAAGTCTGGCAGGTACCCGTGATGTCTTCAATATGCCAAACACAGTACCAACAAGTCTCACAATGGAGACGTTGTTGGACCCGCTCGAGTAAATCAATGAACAACGGGAGGACCATGACAATGTTATTTATTTTTAATTTTTATGAGTGAAATACCATGAGGTACAGTTGTAGACTTACAAATTTGTGTGCTTGGGTTTCAGTTATACAATGAACGAGTACCATCCGTCCACCAGTGCCCATTCTCTACCACCAATGATCCCAGTATCCCTCCAACCCCCCATACTAGGCAGTAATACTTCCTAGGATCCTAGGAGTTGGATTGATCCTATGAGTTAGATTGATCCAAGTTCATCTTGTTAACTAGTGACAATTGGGACAAGGATCGGTTTGGTGGGATTGATATTCCTGGGCCCCACAGGTGGGTTATGTGACCCGGGGAGGAGAGAAATGATCACTTTTTCCTGATCCACCTATCCCACCCCTAAACCCAGGCTAGGAAGACTAAGACTAATAAAGTCTGTGATGAGCCCCTGCCAGGCCACACCAGCTCCACCAGGTGGCCACCAAGCAACATCTGATGTTCACTTGGTCTTCTTGGCAGAGAAGATCCTCACAAATCTTGGCCAAGATTGCCGATTTTTCAGGGAATCCATGGACTCAAGTTGGGACAAGAAATTGCGTATTCCAGGAAAGGAAAATCCATCCTAAAACTTACCCAGGTATTTGGGGTTCTTGTCTCACCTCGCAGAAAATAATTTTAAGAGGCAAATGAAAAGTGAAGTAGAGAAGATATTATTTGGAAGGGTTTTTAAGGTGAGGAGGGAGGGAAAGGGAGAGAGAGGGAAAGAGAGAGAGGGAGAGAGAGAGAGAGAGAAAGAGAGAGAGAGAGAAACATGCCAAGGGAGAACATGCGCTTCTCCAAGGGTGAAGATTGCATCTACACACACCCAGGCATTACATAGGAATTTACACAGCTCAAGAAGAGAGATGTAGGTAACATATGTGCTTGGGTGCCAACTGTGCTCGGCCACGTGGACACAATCAGCATATGGGCTCAGACAGCATATGGGTTCCCTCCCTTTGTTTAAGATGGCTTTTATAGGGTTTCTTCAAGCCACCCCATTGGGGCTTTCTACTGAGATAAGAGTCCCATTGCTAGGGTTGTTGCTAAGAGGGTAGAGTTGGGAGTGGTCTTTCTTGAGAGTCCCTTTCCGGATCGTTGTTCCTGCTGGAGCTTCTCTCAGAGGATGGCCCAGCCTTCTCTGATCTGGGCTAGACTAGGGTTAATCAGATTAAAGGAAGGGATGGAGGTTTCTCCAGTAATTCCCTTCAGGGTCTTTCAGTAGGGATGGGTCTAGTCTCCTCAGCATCTGCTGAGTAAGTGCAACTGAGGCTGTAGTCCAGAGAACAGATGCCCTGGACGTAAATATCATTGAAAATAAATTAATTTCCCCATTACAAAAGCATAGCGATCATTTACTGCCTTCTTTTGCCCATAAAAAAAGGACATTGCTCTGAATTAACTAGGCAAAGGACCTAAGGAGAAGAGAAAAACTAGATTTACAAGTTAACAACACAAACACAAAAGTTACAAATAAACACAGAGTAATGGGAGCACTGCGATGGGAGTAACCCAATAAACCTAAGCTCTCTAGGCGGCAAGGCAGAAAGGACAAACCAATGTTATCCTACAATGGGCAAGGTTATAAGCCAGGTCAGGGTGAAACTGAGGAAGCAGCAGCGCCCACACCACACATGTGCCATGTCCAGGGCTCACCACTGCCTTGCAGAAGGGGCCCAGATCCCAGCAACTCTGAGTGTGCCTCAGATCCCCTTAAAAGTTCCCACTGTTGTGTCCTAGTTTCAGATCCCCAATTTCAGAGAGACCGAGTCCACACACGATAATGCAAATACAAAGGAATTGTATTACTAGCCCAAGCCAGTGCTAGCTCAAGCCAGGGTCCAAGTCTCATACAATGCAGTGGAGTCTTGAGCAGGAACTGGACTCCAAATCACAAGCAGTTTATCTAGGGTTCAGGGTTAAGAGGCAATTTATATACTGGTCTAATTTGAGTATTGGCCCTATTCCAATGGTGGTCAGCCATTAGGCAATGATTAGCAACAGTTTCTAAGGGGGGGTACAAGTGCCCCCTCATGACCAGCCAGACCCAACTGCCTAATTCCTTCCATTACTCAAGTGGGAGTCTACCAGCAACCGCAAGTCCTGCTTTAGGGAAATAGAAACTGATGCCTAGCTGAGACTCAATGTTAGCTGCAGCTTGTCCTGGCATGTTTCACCCTCACACCAACAAAGTTTCAAAAGATAAATTCCTTTTATTTCTTCTCTATTGAAAAATTTTACTTACCTGACCAATTTTGGCTTATGTGCACAGTAATATTACGAGAAAAGTTTTTAGCATGTTCAGGCATAAGATCGCAATATATATGTATCACAATCACAATCATCCTGTTGTTCGTTGATTGCCTCCAGCAGGCACCAGTAACATCTCTTTCATCCTAGCCCTGAGATTCGAAAAAGTGCCACATTCAAGGCTCTTTCAGGTTTTGGAGAATGAGACCCATCATTGTTACTGGTGTTTGGCATATTGGGTACGCCACGGCGAGTTTGCCAGACTCTGCCGTGTGGGCAGGCTGCAGTTGGTAGCCTGCCACGTTGTTGAAAGCAGGAATGAGGTGATAAGGTGTCATGCTTCTGGGAGCTGGGTTCTATAGTCTCTGAGTCTTGTATATACACACACAGATTGATATATACAGATATATAGAAATACATTTCCTGCTTTGATTACATATCCTTTATGTATAAGGATATGTAATACATTTCCTGCTTTGATTACATATCCTTTATGTATAAGGATATGTAATCAAAGCAGGAAATGTATTCGTTTCATAAAAAAGATAAATTTCTTTGATTTCCTACTTAAATGATTTTTAGTCTTGACACAGAGCTCGTATACTTTCTCGATTCTTTTAATGCCCCCTCCACTCCTGAAATGTTTATTATGAGTGACTGGGGTACATTCGGTGGGGGTGCAGGGTCCTGCCTCCTGATCCTTTGCCAAGGTTAACAATTTATTGAACAGTCAGTAACAGGGAGAGAGGGCAGTTCCCTCCCAAGAGGGTAAGCCTTGACCAGTGGGGAATGGGAGGAGCAAATACTTTTCTCTTCCTCTTCCAGGATCACTTCCGGTTCACCTCATTGACATCCTTGTAGGAGCAGCACAGGCAAAGACGCAGGTCAGGCACGGACCCGTATGTTTTTATGGCTGACCTGTGATGTATGGTACCATGGATTGAGAAGGAAAAAGATTCACATCTCCCTTCCATCCAGTAATGCAACTTCTTGGAATTTACTTTAGGAGATTGCTAGACAGTCAGACTGATTTATAGAAGAATATTTATGGCAGGATCACTCACACTAAGGTAGTGATACAAACTCAGAAGTAACACATAGCAATTTTTAGTAAAACACGTTCACGTTTGCAAATAGTGACATAGCTATACAGCAGAATACTGAATAGTAGCTCAAAATTACAGTTAATTATTGTGGGGGATTTTGGTTTGTTTGGTTTTGGTTTTGGTTTAGAACCACACTCAGGGCTTACTCCTGGCTCTGCACTCAGGGATAACTCCAGGGGGGTCGAAGAGACCATAGGGGTGCTGAGGATCAAAGCAGGGTCAACCATGTATAAGGCAAGCACCCTACCCACTGTACTACCACTCTGGTCCCCAAAGAGATCCACTGACATGAAGAAGAAGTTCATAGAAGATGTCAGTCTTTTAAGAGTCTTAGTGGTGGGGCATATGCTTTGTGTGAAGTTTTAGGTTTGATTCCAAGCATAACAAATAAATGACTACATAAAAAATTATACAACATAAAACTAGTTTTAAAAGTATGTCACAAAGTATTATAAGATGGGATCTATATTACAGAACAATGGTTCTTAAAATGTTGTCCCTGGGAAAGGAATGTCAGTATCACTTAGAAAAACGCAAGCAAATGACCGTACCCCAGATCTGCTCAATCAAACTGCTGCTGTGAATTTAACAACCTGGTTTAATAAGCTGTCCAGGTGAATCTAATGCTCGAATGAGCACTTTGATCATGATAAAATGAGGAGGCTGCTGTATATATTTATGACATATGTGAGAGCACTGTTTCCTGAAGTAGGAGAGACAGTATAGGGGTTGAAGCACTTCCTTTGCACATGGTCAGCTCTGTTTAATTCCTGACATAGTTTATAATCCCCTGAGCACAGAGGCAGGAGTAAGCCCTGAGCACTGCTCTATGGCACAAAGAAAGGGAAAGCAAACAAGTAAACAAAGAGTGCTGCTTGCCGGTTGTTATTCAACACAGGCCAGTGCCAGGGGGTTTGTTTCAGTGTCCCACAGTAGAAAACCCAGCCCAAGGGTTTTAGATAATAAGTGAATTTAGTTCCTCATATTAACTGGAAAGGGCACATTCTGGTTGGACATCAAGTCTTCATGCTCATAACGTGTAACTTGTTGTTTGTGCGTGCGTTCAGTTGCAGTTGGTTTTTCGGGGTTCCACACAAATACTCAGGTTAACCACAGCCAGAGGCAGAAAGAACCATTTTGTCTGGCGTCTTCTTCAAATCCAGGAAATTATTCCTAAGAACAGTAGGCTCCATTTCTCAATGGTGCGTGGGGGTCACCTGCTCAACCCTCCTCTACTGACTGATCAAAGGAATAGGGGCCACAACTGGCTTAGATTGATCAGGATTCACCTCTATCTAGAAAGAAATAGAGACGCCTTCCCTAAAGAACAGGCTTCATCAAAATTAAGGATCTGCTAATAAGGAAAAAATGGGGAAACAGCTCTAGCAAAAGCGTCAAGCTCTCTGCCACACATGATTTGAGCCTAATAATTGCCTCTCTGGTAGAGAACACCCACTTGTGCTTAGGGGGGGCCTATCCTTGCCTGGGGATCATGCAGTGCTTGGATGGGACAGGGGTCTTGGAGTAACTTCCCCAGTCCTGTTTTGTGGGAGGGGGTGGGAGCAGGAGTAGAGCTTCAAACTGAAGCTCAGAAAATCTGCGGGGATCGGGGGGGGGGGGGAGCAGTCATGATTTTCTGACAACCAGTCGTTCAATGTGAGGTCCTGAGGATGGGATGCTGTTCAGGGCCTGTGAAACTGGGGTTACCTGGTCCACCCCAATGCTGTTCAGGAGACCATGTGGTGCTGGGAATCAGGACTGGATAGAATCACTGTACCACCCCGGGCCTCCCTAAAAAGTGTTTTCTAAAAAAAGTACTTCAAAATAAAACTTTCTTGAGTCTTTTGTTAGGCATGATAGAAAATGTATCATGCACATTTTGTGTATGTTTTCTTTCTTGAGAGTTCCTTACTTTGGAACAATATCCGAGTCTTCAAAGGAAGACGTTACAGGGGTTAAATTACTTGCCTTGTACATGGTTTATGAGGGCTTAATCCTTGGCATGGCATATGATCTCTGAGCACCACCAGGAGTGATCCGTGTACGTAGAGCCACGGATAAGACCTGAGTATCACTAGATGCCACCCCCCCAAAGAAATGAACAAGGAAAAGAAAAAATCCAACCAACTCTACTGCTACCAGGAAAGAGAGCAACACAAAAGAATACACTGACAATTCAATTTCTATGAAGATGAGAAAGAGGCAAAATGAATCTGGAACAATAAAAGTATGAATACAGTTACCCAAACAGGAAAAGACAAAATTTTTAAACAGGTCACGTTAAAAAAATTATTGAATCTCCGTTAGATAGTTTCAAGATCTTTTATGTTTGAGTTACAATCAGACAATGAAAAAACATCCATCCCTCCACCAGTGCACATTCCCCACCATCAATATCCCCGGTATACCCCTCCTTTCCCACCCTCCCCCTGCCTCCATGGCAGAAAATTTTCCCCATACTCTATCTCTACTTTGGGGAATTATGGTTTGCAATACAGATACTGAGAGGTTATCATGTTTAGTCCTTTACCTCCTTTCTGCACACATCTCCCATCCCAACCAGTCCCTCAAGCCATCATTTGCTTAGTGATTGCTACTCTATTCCATCTGCTTTCTCCCATTTGCTCGTGAGGCAGGCTTCAGCTATGGAGCAGTCTTCCTGTCCCGTGTATCTACTATCCTTAGGTGTCAGCCTCATATGATGTTGTGTTCTACTCCACAAATGAGCGCAGTCCTTCTATATCTGTCCCTCTCTTTCTGACTCATTTCACTTAGCATGATACAGCAGACCTATTAAATGAGACTCTGAGTCATCAGATGATGGGGTGAAATAGTACAAAATTATAATAAAATGAATATATTACCAAGAATGTGCTATCCAACAAGATTATCAGCCAGATTAAAAGAAACAATACTGAGCTTCTGGGACAGGAAACAGCTTTGGACATTTATATCCTCAAACTTGGTTTTGCAAAAAATATTTTATAAGATTCTTTAAAAGAAAGCATAAACTTCCAGCACCTGACATTAAGAATGACAGTCATTCATAGAATTTATGGTTTCCTCTACTAGATTAGGAATTGTATGCTCACTCCTAGTTTCCTACAGAATTTACTACATTTTCAATAATGAATTGATGTTTCACTTATTTTGAATGTTTCATGCCTACCAGTTCTTAATATATAGATATTTTATTATAATTTTTTTAATTTTAAAGCAGTTAATTAGTATTTAAAATATAATGTATTTAATTTAAATAAAATTTAAATTAATTTTCTTTCTTAGAATAAAATGCAATTTTATTCCTTTGAAGACCAATTCATATTTTCTTAAATTTTGTATAGTCCTCCCTATTGTTACTAAATTTCAAATTTTCAGAATTTACCTATGTCACGTAAATTTTAAAACAATTTAAAATTATTTAGAAATACACATGTTATTTTAAGTTTAGCTACCTGTGACATAATCAATATGCCAAATACATTAACAACAAGTCTCACTTTGGAGATATTACTGGGTTTGCTTGAGCAAATCGATGAACAATGGGAGGACAGTGCTACAGTGCAGTGCATTTTTAATTCACATGCCTTAAAATGAATTGTATAGCTTTTGGAAAAAGATTGCTTTATCAACTTATTATTGATTTACATTTTGTGAAATTTCAGGTTATCTTTATTCACATGTATGTGTGTATGTATCAGCACTTCCATAATTGAATAAAAATGAGATACTTCCCATAAGTGGGATAGAAAAGTAGCATAGTAAGGAAAAAATAATAAATGGTCAGAGAAATTGGAAGTTATTTTTTCTTCTCTGTTACTGAGCTTACATTGGGAGTGGAGTATACGAGAGGTTTTTGGTATGCTAGTGGAGGGAAGAATGGGTGGTAGTGTAATGATATATATGGAAAATATTAGTAAAAGATTATACATACAGATATCTTAATAAAAATGGCAAAAATTATTTTAATGTAAAAATTTTAAATCAAAGAGGTGGTGTGGGAGTAAGGCACTTCAAGCATACTATGAAACAGATTCAAATCCTCAGCACCACAGGATCCAGCCTGAGCACAGAGCTAGCAATAGACCCTGAACACCACTGCATGTGGCCCCAATCCCAAAATATAAAATCTGAAAATAAAATTCAGGTGGTGTATTCAAAATATGCACCCTAACAAGAAAAATCCAAACTTTGAATATTCCCCAAAGTAAGTAAAATAGCTTAGGACTTAAAATAAAAGTTTTGCAAATTTACACCAGAAAAGAATATAATAGATGACAGGAGAAAGAAAAATGTGTTTGTGAGAGATCAGTAAAATCAATTTAAGGTATTTTAGATGTCTGTTGATTATCGATATGAAGTATCGCAGGCTCTGTTCTTTATATACCTATGAAGGAGTAAGACTCAGTTTCCCCTTGCCAACCAGAAGAGACCCCGGTTTCCTCTCGCCAGCAGTTCTATTTCTCCCCATCGACCTAACACATCTCATTTCCAAGGCCCTGTCTTTAACATTCCCGGAATTCCCCAGGACAATATTATTCTGCCCCAGAACTAGGAGTCACAAGACTAAGAGAAATAACAATACTTGAGGCAGATTTTATTCAGAAAGACTCAAACCAGCCAGATGACTCTCTACATTCTCCATAATAATTGTTGATCGAAAAGAAATGCAATGTGCCTTAAAAAGGGCTTCCACAAAACTCCCTTACTTTTAACTTAAAGTTCTTTTTCACACAGGGGTTCCTTTTTGTTTCTCTCCTACTTTCCAATAAACTTATAAATGTTCCAATATCGCTGAGTCTGAGCATCTGTATTACTCGTTATTCTTGAAAACACTGAAGAACCTGGGAATAACGAAGAACAGAGACCTGCCATCAATGCTCTAGCACCACCTACATCACGCATTGCATGTTGAAGTACTTATAAACTGTC
Organism: Sorex fumeus; assembly: GCF_029834395.1. Classification (NCBI taxonomy): domain Eukaryota; kingdom Metazoa; phylum Chordata; class Mammalia; order Eulipotyphla; family Soricidae; genus Sorex; species Sorex fumeus. Next base: position 28,535,647 of record NW_026606067.1, read on the forward strand.
CTTAATAACTCTGTAAATCAAGCTGCCCTAAGTCCTCTTGTTCTGTGGGCAGCACATGTGCCATAACAGCACGTGAGTGGGCTTATTTTCCTTGTAGGGCTTTATGGACACTTCTCCCAAGCTGCCCCTCCCTTAATCCATTGCAAGGGTGGTGGTCAAGGGGGAGTTCTGATGCAGTTGATGGTCTTCTTCTGACGTTCTCCATCTGGTCTTTGTTACAGAGCTGAGACTCGTGTCCAGGGGTCTAGCCTCTTCCTCTCCCATGAAGCTTCTAGCACTTGGCCTGGAGTTCTGCATCGCAGTGGTTTCCGGACTCCTGAGACAGGTGTCCATGTCTTTTTATTATTATTATTATTATTATTATTATTATTAGTGAAACACCATGAGGTACAGTTGTAGATTTACAAATTTTTGTGCTTGGATCTCGGTCATACCACGATCAAATACCCATTCCTCCACCAGTGCCCATTTTCCACCACCAGGATAATATCCCTCCCCCCCATCCCCCCATCCCCCCCTGCCACTGTGGCAGGGCATTCCCTTTTGTTCTCTCTCTCCTTTTGGTTGTTGTGATCAGCAAAAGAGGCATTGAGTGGTGAACATGTTCAGTCCAGTCTACTTTCAACCTGCATCTCCCCTCCTGGGAGGATCCTCCAAACACCCTCCACTTGGTGTTCCCCTTTCTATCTGAATTGTCCTTTCCCCTAGAATACCCGGCTGGCCTCTAAGTTATGGAGTAATTCTCCTGGTGTTGATCTCAGCTATTCTTGGGTATTAATCTCATATTTTGTTACTTTATATCCCCCAGATGAATGCAATCTTTCTATGTCTATCGCTCTCTTTCTGACTCATTTCGCTTAGCATGATACTTTCCATATTGTACCACTTGTATGTAAAGTTCATGACTTCATCTTTTCTAAGAGCTACATAGTACTCCATTGTGTAGATGTACCAAAGTTTCTTTAACCAGTCATCTGTTCCTGGGCACTCAGTGTCCATGTCTTTAGGCTGGGTCCACATTTCAGGCTCCTGTTTTTTCCAAAACACATTTTATTAGAGCCCCCAGTCTCCATGCCTGCTACAAAATCTTATTCTTCATTTATTTAGTCATGTTATATGTACCCACAAAGATTTTTATATGTAATACGGTGAGATAATGTGAACGGGGGAAATCACACGACAGTCAATGACAGTAAATAAATAGAAAAAGAACTGACTGAAGCATTTTACTAGTATGGCTTATTTAATTAAAAACATAAACCATCTTCAAACTTTCCGTATGTCACATACGAATGTAAGTCTTTGTAATGATAACATTTGGATGGCTATTGACTTACTATTTCTCATACAGACATTGCTATTATAGTGTAAATGAATCAGCACTTGAATTTAGTATCCTATTCTGTCATGATGCCTAATTCCTAACTGATATTAAGGAACTCACATTCCTTAGAAATACTAGGGAAGGATAAAACAAGTAAAATGAGAAAAATTCAAAAATCAAAAATTCACTGACCACTTTTATGTATTATATATGAAATAATAGCAATGTACTTTTTTAGTTAAAACAGCAGGTAGGGCATTTGCCTTGCACACGGCCAATATGGCTGACCTGAGTTCAATTCCTCCGCCCCTCTCAGAGATCCCGACAAGCTTCCAAGACTATCTCACTAGGACGGCAAAGCCTGGCAAGCTACCCGAGATGTATTCGATATGCTAAACACAGTAACATTTGTGTGCTTCCCTGGCACCACATAAATTTCTCTGAGCACAGAGCTAGGAGTTGCCCTGCTGGGCTTGGCAGCAAACCATGTACCTCCCGACTCTCCACAGTCAGTAGTGGCAGATTTATGATGCAATGAGGGTCTGTCTGTCTTCAGAACTCCTTTTTTTGTGGAGGGCTCCATACAGTAGGTGGTGCTCAGGAGTTTACTCCTGTCTTTGACCTCATGCATGCTGCCTGGTGCTCTGGGGACCATATGGGGTGTAAGCTCTACTTGCTGTACGATTTCTCCAGCCCCGCTTTCTGATCCCTAATGCTTTTTAAAAACTCATTTCTTGTTTTGGGCCACATTGGGTTGTGCTCAGGGCTTATTCCTGGCGATTTGCTCGGGGATCATTCCTGGAGGTGCTTTGGGGGCCATATGCAGTTCTGGGGATCAAAACTAGGTCAACTGTGCAAGGCAAATGCCCTGCCTACTCTTTTCCACTCTGGTTTCCTGAATTTTTTTTTTTTTTGCTTTTCGGATCACACCTGGCAATGCACAGAAGTTACTCCTGACTTTCCACTCAGGAATTACTCCTGGGGGTGCTCAGGGGAGCATATGTGATGCTGGGAATGAAACCCAGGTCTGTGCTTTCAAGGCAATTGCCACACTGCCTGCACTATGGCTCCAGCCCCTGAAATTTTATGTTTTATTTTTAAATTAGGGCCAAATAGAAACAGGTAACATAGGATGTTTAAAAAAATCAACCCTCTGATACAAAAGACTTCATGTAAAATGAAGCATTTCACAAAAACGTCAGCAAAGTTAATTGCTATTTTTTTGTGTCCTTTGGTCCACATCTGGCTCTGTGCTCAGGGTCACTCCTGTTAATGCCTAGGGATCAGAATACAATGATGGGAATCCAAGCAAGGTCAGCATTTTGCAAAGCACGCCCTTTGACTAAACCCTGAACAATATATTTTTTCTCCTTGTATCCTTTTGGGGGCTGGAGCAATAGCACAGCAGTAGGGCGTTTGCCTTGCAAGTCGCCCGCCTGGTGGATCCGGGTTCGATTCCGCAGCCCCTTTCGGAGAGCCCGGCAAGCTACCGAGACTATCTCTCCAGCACGGCAAAGTTTTCTAGATCTAGTAAAATATGATTGGAAGAAAATAACTTAATTTTAATCGTGTAGACTAAACCTGTAATTTTTTCAACATTTATAAGTTGTGCAGTTGTTCTTTGTTTAGAAATTGACATAGCATTTCGACTCAATGCATTAACTGATTACATCAGCTTTTTCTTAAACTGTGGAATTTTACATGACTGTATAATTCTCAAACATGAGATCACCAGGAAATGTGACCAAATACTAAGATTTTTTTCAATATCTTCAATAGTTTCAAATAAAATTTATGCAGTAGTTCAGTTATGTTATGAATAGAAGTATACAATTCTGTGTGAGCAAAAATTACACCATTTTATGAACTTATTTCATTTTGTGTATGACATAGTTAGCTAATATGTTGCTTGCAAGGCCACTAATAACCAAATTGGAACTGGGCCTGATACATCTGGTTATCAGTGCAGGTCAGATACTTCTAACCTTGAACTCTGACTGGCCAATTAACTGAAGGAACTTCAGAATGATTGGTCAGTGGACCCTTAAATTACAGGCTTCTGATAGCCCCTGCCAGGTTTCAATGATGGAATCTCTCTCCTCCCTGCCTCCAATATACTTGGGACCAGGCATGTGGATTTCTGCCTTGTCCCCAGCATGCTGAGACTCTGTCCAACTTGTCTTAAACCTGTGCAAGAGACTGTGCTACTGACCACCCCATTCCTCTGCCAGCATCACTTCCAGCAGACCTAAGGAAGGTCCTGAGCTGAGGTTGTGAAGCTCACCAGACACCTAAAACATGTCACATTAAAAGCACCTGGGCTGTGGCTTCAGTCAGTTAGGTTTAGAATATTGCATTCGTTATATGAATGTTCTTAGTCAGATTTGCTTTTATATATGTGTGTGATTTTAGTGATAATTGTTTGCATTATTATTCAATAAATTAGAAATATTTAAACATATATGACACCACTCATTATCACACCAAGTTCCCTGGAGAGAACAAGGCAGAGTCTCCTACCCTGTGCCTGACTGTCCTCACCAGGGACCAACAGCTAAAGACCTCCGGGCCCCAGCCAAAGTCATGCTGGGTCCACTCTCCACACACTTGGATGAGCCTTACGCATAAAAGAACTGGCAGAGGAACCCGGGTGTGTGGGACCCAGGGCTGAGATCTCCAAGCCTGCACGGTTTGGGACTGGACCTGCCAGTAGCTAGATAGTTACACCCACCAACTGCATTCGCGGGCGTGCGACTTTTTATTTACATTCATTTAATTTTTCAGGGTACATTAAATATTCCACCCACATGGCAGAGCCTGGCAAGCTATCTGTGGTCTATTTGATATGCCAAATCCAGTAAAAAAAAAAATGGATCCCATTCCCCTGACCCTGAATACGGCAGAGTCGAGAAGGATGTGGAAGGAGAAGCTGATAAAATCCCAAGGCAAAAATAGGCTGCCAAAACGAAGAAAGAAAAAAATGATTGTCTTTATTTTTAATATACACTTAACATGACAGCATGAACGCTGGCATCTGATGCATCCATCGAGGACCTGATGGTACAAGCATGAAAGATCAAGTATGACATCATTGGTCTGACCGAAACAATAAGACATCAATCACATCACGCCGTTTTCGACACTAGAGAAGAACTGTTCCTTGGAACATGTGAGAAAAGAGGCGTCGGTGGTGTCAGTATCCTTGTCAACACAAATTTAGCCATGATCATTGATTCATTCGAATGCCTAACAACCCGAATCGGACGATTACACTTGAATAGATGTGGCTCACTGCCGGCAGTTTCTATCTTTGTTGTCTATGCACCAACATCCAATTATGGTGAAAGAGAAATTGAGAAGTTCTACATGGAGCTGGAGAATTTCTATAAAGAAGATCACACCTTCTACAAGATCATTGTCGGTGATTTTAATGCCAAGATAGGACCAAGAAGATCAGCCAATGAACTCCACATCACGACCCATGGCCTAGAATGGAAAAAACAGGGTGAGAGACTGTCTGAGTTCATCATGTCAACCAAGACCTTCCATGGTAACTCACAGTTCCAAAAGGTTGAATCTAAACGTTGGACATGGGAGTCTCCCGGTGGACAGTTCCACAGTGAAATAGACCACATCATATTCAATCGGCTTTTCTGCCTAACCGATGTTGCTGTTGTCCCAAAATTCCAAACAGGATTGGACCACCGTCTCCTTTGTGCAAAATTCTACCTCACAGAACGAGGAGAAAAGAATGCAAGGTTTAAGAGGAGGACTCCCAGAACGACCACCAACTGGGAGCTCTTTGGCTCTCTTGCGGCAACAGGGGAAGATGCCATCATTGACAACATTGATGAGGAATACGATCGAATGATTCAGCACCTCCATGATTGTGCAAGGAATGCCAAGAGAGAGATAGCCAAAAAAAAAAAAGCCGCCTTTCTTCGAACACTCTTGAACTTATTCGCCAACGTGGCTTGGCACATGCCTCAGGCAACTGTAAGTGAACGTCTGAGCTGGCAAAACAATGCAGAGAAGCCATGAAGGATGACCTCAAAGACAGGAGAGCAGCGGTGCTGGTAGATGCGGCAGAAGCCGGGAAAAGCATTCGTAATGCCCGCCTGTCCTTCACCAACTACAAGACCAAGATGACTGCCCTCCGACATCCTGTTGACTCTATCACATCTTCCAGAAGGGCAATGGAGAAGATTATACATTACTTCTACTCAGATCTCTTTAATAGGCATGTCCAGTTGCCCACATACCACTTTCCGCATGACGGATATGTCATTCCCAATGTTCTTCCTTCAGAACTCCAACATGCCATCTCATCGGTAAAGAAACAATGAGCTCCTGGCCTAGACAAGATCACACCTGAACACCTGAAGAACTTACCATAAGTACTCATCAATACACTGGCTGGGTTCGTCACATGCTACCTGTCTGAATGCAAGGTTCCATCCCAATGAAAAACCAGTAGGGCTGTACTACTATACAAGAAAGGAGACATCCATAACATTGGCAACTATCGCCCAATCTGCCTATTGTTTGTCATCTACAAACTGTTCACTCGAGTCATCCTGAATAGGATTAGCAGAACACTAGATGAAGGACAACCATGTGAACAAGCCGGATTCCGAAAAGGATTCAGTACCATCGACCATATCCACACGATTACTAAGCTCATTGAGGTTTCTCAGGAGTTCAAGATGCTGCTCTGTCTAACGTTCATTGATTTAAAGAAGGCCTTTGATTCTGTTGAGACGGAAGCAGTCATAGAAGCCCTAGCCAATCAGGGCGTACAAACTCAGTACTTTAGCATCCTTTGTGAGCTCTATTACGAATTAACTACCAGGATCTCACCATTCTACAAAGAAGTAATCATCCATGTCAAGAGAGGGGTTCGGCAGGGTGATACCATTTCACCAAAACTGTTCAGTGCCACCCTCAAGATCATCATGCGACAACTGGAATGGGAAAGAATAGGAGTGAAGATAGATGGTCAGTAACTACACCACCTCCGCTTTGCTGATGACATCATTCTAATAACACCAAACATCAGCCAAGCGGCACAAATGCTGACTGACTTCGACCATGAGTGTGGAAAGGTCGGACTACAGCTGAATCTTATGAAGACAATGTTTATGACAAACAGCCTCATTCTTGATGCTCCATTTGCTCTCAACGGAACCACCATCCCTGAATGCAACAGTTATATACATACCTAGGTCGAGAAATCAACATGATGAATGACCTGGCACCTGAGTTGTGCAGGAGGAAGAGAGCGGCTTAGAATGCCTTCAAGGGCGTTGAAGAAATAACGAAAAGGAAAAAGAACCTCCAGCTACGAGCACATCTCTTCGATTCCACTGTCTTCCTGCATTAACATACGCCTCAGAGACCTGGGCCCTACGGAAACAGGATGAGAACGCTATTCGGGTCTCTCAAAGAGGAATTGAAAGAGCTATGCTTGGAATATCACGATTCACTCAAATGAGAGATAGAACCCAGAGTTCTGATCTCTGTCAACGCTCAAGAATCAGGGATGCTGTCTCATTTGCCAAGCATCAAAAATCAGATGGACTGCACATGTAATGAGGTTTACAGACAACTGCTGAACTAGAGCCATTACTGACTGGATTCCACGGGATGTCAAAAGATCATGTGGATGCCCACCTACAAGATCGTCAGACTTCTTCGTCAAGACCCTGAATGATCGGTTTGAGGCTCTGCATGTTCCTAGAACGAATAGATGCCATTGTGCTACACTAGCACGCAAACAGGGATGAATGGAGACATTACTGTCACCCACTCGAGCAAATCGATGAATAACGGGGGATCAAGTGATCAAGTGATCAAGTGACACCACTCACTTCTATCATGCTCATGACACGCTAATTCAAATACTCTTTGAATTAGATTATTACAAAATTTTAAGAAAATTAGTTCCTCTATTTAAATTTCCACCTTGCTATACTATCTCATTTCTGTTCATAAGTGGTGCTCACAGAGCCTTGGGTCTCTGTAGCGACTTTTCAGCAAATCTTTTCTGGAGCTCAGTGATAATGCCCAGGGTCCATTGCACTGCAATACAATGTGTGGGGCTACTAAGGCCCATTGCACTGCAGAATAGTGTGTGGGGCTACCAAGTCCTCCCTGGCAGTGCTGAGCTGCCTCGGACTCTCTCTTCAGTCTCTCTAGTCAAATCTTAGTCAATTACTTTTGCATGGTGAAGAAATTTATATTATGTTGTTTAGTTAAAAAATTAAGTTTAAAAATAATTGATAATTTTTTAACTAAACACCATAATATAAATTTCTTCACCATGCAAAAGTAATGGCTTGGAGGCCAGCTTCACACTCTAGGGGTAAAGGCAGCTCAGATAGAGAAGGGAGCACCAAATAAAGTGTGTTGGGAGGATCCCCCCAAGATGGGAGAAGCATGCTGAAAGTAGACTCTAGACCGAACACGATTGCCACTCAATGCCTGTTTTGCAAACCATAGCACCCAAAAGGAGAGAGAGAACAAAAGGGAATGCCCTGCCACAGAGGCAGGGTGGAATGGGGGGGGGTGGGGCATGGGAGGGATACTGGGATCAGTGGTGGTGGAGAATGGGCTCTGGTGGAGGGATGGGTATTCGATCATTGTACAACAGAAACCCAAGCACAAAAATTTGTAAGTCTACAACTGTACCTCATGGTGTTTCACTAATAAATAAATAAAATTAAGTTTATTTTTAAACACACTCCTTCTATTAATGTTGAATCCATTCTGATATTTAGATTTGACAGGAATTATGGCAAGTCCTTAGTAAAAAATTATGAAACAAAGAAGGAAGTATGAATCTATCCTTAGCAAAGAAGGAAAGCCAAATGTTGTACCAGGCTTAACACTATAGATAGCCATAATTTTATTTTTATTAATAAAATTTGGCCACTAAAACAAAATATTTTGGTCAATATTTGAGATTAAACCATTCAAAACCTCAAAGACCCTCAAAACCCCATACCCTGAAAATAGAGGCTTTAGTGATTTTATCAACTGAACATTAATGCACCTAGCTATAAAGTGGCTAGAATGAAAGAAATCTGCAGTACAAATTTATTGTTTACTTTAGGAAAATAACAGTTCAAGACTTTCTAAATAATTTATTTTCGCATTATGAAAAATTTCAAACAGATTTATACAGATGACATCATTATACAGCAGCATAGCTGCATCTATTCTCCTTTGCTTTTTCCCAAAACTACACAAATCTGATGCTTCCACAGAGTCCATAACCTAACTGTATCACTGTATCACTGTCATCCCGTTGTTCATCAATTTACTCAAATGGGCACCAGTAACATCTCCATTCGTCCCAGCCCTGAGATTTTAGCAGTCACTTCTTGCTCGCTTTTCCCAATGATTGGAGACTCTTTCAGGGTCAGGGGTATGAGATCGGTCATTGTTACTGCTTTTGTCATATCAAATACACCACGGGGACTTCGTCAGTCTCTGCTATGTGGGCGGGAAACTCTTGGTAGCTTGTCAGGCTCTCTTAGTTTTGTAACTGCTCTTGAATATCAAGTTCCTTGTCGATGAAGCATGAATACAAAAAAGAAATGAAAGCAAAGAAAATGAAGAACACTTTATGCATCCATCCAACAGATACTGTGAAATTTGAATCAGAGAGTTACAATTAAACAACATTAAAATTTATCACTTGAATTGTTAGGGGAAAAATCCTTGTTGCTGGGTCTCTTCACATTGCCCTATTATTAAATAAAATAGCAGGCTTCTCTGCCTGCTTCCCCCAGTCTCCGGAAACCCGGGGATCACACCCAGAAGCCATCTCCTGCTGGAGCCAGTGCCTAACATTTTTGGTATTAAACCTAACATATTTGGTATTAAACCAAATATGTTGGGTAAATAAATTTTCCCATTCCATGTGATTCTTTTTTTTTTTTGCTTTTTGGGTCACACTCGGCATTGCACAGGGGTTACTCCTGGCTCATGCACTCAGGAATTACTCCTGGTGCCACTCAGGGGACCATATGGGATGCAGGGAATCAAATCCAGGTCAGCCGTGTGCAAGGCAAAAGCCCTACCCTCTCTGCTATCACTCCAGACTCTCCATGTGATGATTTTTTTTTATTGTGATCATCATTTCCTTTGAGATGCAGACGTTTCTTATTTTAATGTAGTGCCATTGGTTTATCTTTGTTTCCATCTGTGTGTGTGGTCGGTCCTTGAAAATACATTTAGCTTTAACGTCATGGAGAGTTCTGCCTGTTTTCTTCATGTACCTTGTAGATTCAGTTCTGATCCTGAAGTCTTTAATCTATTTTGAGTTGACATTTGTGCACAATGTTAGAAAGTGCCTGAGTTTCCTTTGCCACACAAAATATCTCTGAATATCATATTTCACCAATGTTTTCTTTGAAGTATTTTGTGAATTCTGACCAAATTTGGAGGTTCTCAATTCCCTTTTGGTTTAACTTTTGGTAACAAACTGAGGTATAATTAGTGGAGGCTCATTTATTCTTCATGAAGCTATCCATCCATTCTTCCCAGCCCCATTGGCTCCTTTACTTCATGCACCCAGCTTCTGTGTCATTGATCAAGTCTCCATAAAGCTGAGGTTTATCTCTTGGTGCTTAATTCTAATTGTTTCATTGATCTGAGAATCTGTCCTTTTTCCAGTACTTCCTACTTTAACTAAAGCATTACAGTATAATTTTAAAGTCAGAAAATTGTATACTCTCATCTTTTTTTTTTTTTGGTCTTGTGTTTTTCTGGAGATTTGGGCTATTATATTATTCCATACAAACTTTAGTGGATTTTTGTCCTAAGTACTTGAAAATCTTGAAATCTTGAAGTCATTGGAATTTTTATGGGAATGTCAATGAATCTGCATCATGCTTTGGGAAGGATGTCATTTTGATATAGGAACATTGAATATTAAATATTTTTTTCTCTTTCCTGGTGCTCTCTTCTTTGAGTTTCAACTTATAGTTTAGAATTTTATTGTCATTCATATCTTTTGAATATTTTGGAACACTATTTTAAATTGAGTTGTCTTTTTCATTTCCTCCCCTTCTAGTTCATTATTTGAATGCAGAAAATGCTAAGATCTTTGTGTGTTCATTTATAACTTGTTTTCTTGATGTATTCATTTTTTTCTTTTACATTTAAGACCCTATGATTTACAATGCTGTTAAAGGTAGGGTTTCACCGTGAGGTACAGTTGTAGACTTACAAGTTTTCATCCTTGGGTTTCAGTTACACAGTGATTGAGTGCCCATCCCTCCACCAGTTCCCATTCTTCATCACCACTGATCCAGGTATCCCTCCCACCCCCCATCCCCCCATCCCACCTTTCCTCTGTGGCGGGGCATTGCCTTTTGTTCTCTCTCTCCTTTTGGGTGCTGTTGTTTTCAGAGGTGGCATTGAGTGGCAATCATGTTCATGGTCTGTAGTCTGCTTTCAGCATGCATCTCCTATCCTGTGAGGATCCTCCCAACACCCTTTATTTGGTGTTCCCTGCTCTATCTCCCCATTTTAATCGATTTGCTCAAGCGGGCATCAGTAACCTCTCCATTGTGAGACTTGTTGTTACTGTTTTTGGCATATCAAATATACTATGGGGAGCTTGCCAGGCTCTGCTGTGTGGGTGGAATACTCTTGGTACTTGCCGGGCTCTCCAAGAGGGATGCAGGAATCAAACCTGGGTCGCTGTATGTAAACAAACGCCCTACCCATTGTGCTATTGCTACAGCTCTAGGAATGTGCCTAGGAAGCAGTATCTGGAAAGTATCTAGAAATGTTATCCCTAGGAACGTTACCAGTTGTTTTTAAAAACGAGTTACTAGTTATAACTATATATTATAGCTATTCCTACTATATGTTATAGTTATTGCTAGGAATGTTACCAGTACCTAGGAATGTTATTCCTAGGAAGAAGTGCTCAGGAATGTTATTTCTATATAATCCAATATTTCTTTTTTTTGAGTTTTAAGAAATTACTTTCCATAAAGGCGGTTGACTTGAATTATTTTTTGACAAAAATAATAAGCAAATAAAGAATAGTACTTAAAAACAATAACAACAACAAAAAGGTAGGGTTTCATCCACACAATTTTCTCTACAAGAATGTCCAATTCTTTTAACCATCAAGGTTTTTAATTATTCTTGAGTTGACTTTTGTTAGTGGTACAAGAAAGACTCTGAATTCACTTATTTGCAGGAAGCTGGCCAGTTTTCCTAGGATCACTTATTATAGAGGCTTTTGTATTTTCTCTACTCGTTCTATTTTCTCTTTTGTCAGAGATAAATTGTCATGTGTCTGAGAATTTTTCTCTGAGCTCTCAATTATATTCCATTGCTCTGAGAGTCTGGCATCACACTATCTTGATTAACATAGATTTATAGCACAATTTAAGGATGGAGAAAGCAAATCTTCCCTTCTTTATTTTCTTTTCTTGTTATTTAAGGGTTTTCTTCAAAAAATTTTCAGCATCAATTGTCTATGTATTTAGAAATGTCATGCACATTTTTATGACACTCTATTTAGTCTCTATAATGCTCTGAGCAATGTTATTATTTTAACAATATTAATCCTTCAAATCCATGAGCAGGGCATGTATGTCCATTTCCCCATTTCCTCTTATATTTATTTTAGTAATTATTTATACTTTTCTTTTGTATATGTTTTACCTCTTTTGTTGTACACATTTCTAGGTGCTTGATATTGAGAAGCACTATTGTGAATGAAATTGTAAAGAATATTCACAGTTTGTAGGGTAGGATTATCATTTTGCAATAGTGAGAATCTACTAAATCAATTTAACTTCTTTCTGCAAACAATAAAGTAGAAGAGAGAGAATTGTTTATAAATCCCCATTCACAGTTGTGCTTAAAATTCTATGTACCTTGTGTAGGATAACTGGTTTGTCCTTTATGCCTTGCCACAGGGAGCTTAGGTATGTTGCATTACACCCATCACAGTCCTCTCGGCGCACTCCCATTTCTCTGTGTTTCTTTAACTTCTCTGTGCTCTGCTTCTCCTGTTTGTCACCTATATTCCCAAATCTGAGCCCGTGACTTGTAAGATCAGATCCATCTAAGGACTCTGGATTTTGTATTTGTAAGTGAAACATTGCTTTTCACTCTCCCTTATTCTTTGCATAGTTTACTTTAGAGCAATGTCCTTTTGTATAGACACAGGAAGATTGTTAAGGCTATGCTTTTGTAGCTTGGAGTTAATTGACTTCAAATAATATTTACTTCTGGGCATCTGTCATGTTTGCTTGACTTAGCCTCAGTTGCCCTTAGTTCCTAGCACCCCAAAATCAGAATCCCAATAAAGAACTTGGACCCAGGGCAAGCTGTAAGCTATCCCGGTGTCAAAACAAGACAGGCCAAGTGCCACAATTTTTTAGTAAATTAAGAGCATGATCATGGACAAATTTTGCCATGATCCAAAGAAAAGTGGCTGAACAAAGACCCTGCTAGGGTTAGGAAGGACCGATCTGGTTTGAAGACTGTAGTCTGGTATCTGTAGTGAGATGTTCTCAGGACAGCCACCATATAAGTTAATATATCTCTTACTGTGTCCATAGAAAATGACTAGAAAGATTATTAAGAAGTAAATCTAAGATGATTGTTTATGGACTAAGGAAAGAAGTATGTCCTTAGATGAAACCCAGTTCTTGAAAGTATCTCCTAGCAGGTATTATCTTTGTTGCAGGTAGTATCTTTGTCTTGGAAGAGCTTCCCCAGAAGGAAGAGCTTTCATATGTTTATTGTGATATCTGACCTAGGTGTATTCCCTATCCCCCAACTTGGGAGACTGAGCTCTTGACAAAGGCTGCCAGACTGCGCATGGGAGACTAGCATGGGGAAAGTCGGAGAAGGGAGTGAGGAGCAGTGTGAGACTGGACTGTGGCACTGGGTGAGACTGGAATAGGCACACGGGGAAAATGGAACAAACGTTGGACTGGATGTTGGAATAAACAGCGACTGACCACCAGCAGTCTGGCGGCTCTGCTCCCTCCTTCATGTGTCTGTTTGTGGTGGCAGGAGGCCTGGGTGGCAAAGCAGCTCATTCATGGTGACTGAACACACATGGCAAGAGTGCTACACTTTATTTTTTAAACACACACCTGGGAATCAGCTTAGTAAAACAAGAGAAAGACTTAGACAATGTAAAATAAAATCACTACTAAGAGAATTTTTTAAAATATACACAAGAACTAGAAACCTCTCTTGTTCATGGACTAGAAGAATCAATGACAATGACAATAGATCAAATAACAATTCTACTGAAAGCACAATACAGATTCATGCAATAGCATATTATTTCTAATAGATTTTTACGTTTCAGAGATTTCTATATATGCATCTTGTCATTTGTAATTAGTGTTAGTTTCACTTCTTTTCTAATTTGGATCACTTTGATTTATTTTTCTGTGCAAATGCGCTGGAGAGATTTCGAAAACTGTATGGAAGAAAAGAGGAGAGAGTGTTCATTCTGGCCTTGTGCTTAGTATCAGTAAGAGGCTTACAGTTTCTCAAGGGGAATATGATGTTGACAGTATGCTTGTAAAACTATTACAAAGTAAATTCCTTTTATTTCTATTCTGTTTGGAGTTTTCATCATGAAATTATGTTGAATATCAACAAATCTCTCTGTGAATATGTCATCTATATGTTTATATGATTTTTATCTATTGTTAATATGGTGTGTTACCTTAATTGCTTACATATATTGAACCAGCCATGTGTTTCTGGGATGTATCCCACTTAGTTATGGTATAAGTTCTTTAGATATATTATTATATTCAGTTTGCCATGAATTTGTTGAAGATTTTTGGATTATTATTGGAGTTGCCAGTATATAATGTATATAATTATATTTTTACTTATCTACATGTCTGCTTTTTAATTAGATTAATGGTGACAATTTGATTAATGGTGACTCCTCAATATGCCAAACACAGTTACAACAAGTCTCACCATGGAGACATTACTGGGCCCGCTCGAGCAAATTGATGAACAACAGGAGGACAAGTGCTACAGTGCAGTGCAATGGTGACCATAGAATCTCTTTAGGATTTCTGTTTCTATAATAATTTAAAGGAGCAGAAGTGTGTGTAGCAATTCTACTTTTTTTTAAATAGAATTTATCTGGAAATGGACTTTCCTTCTTGGGGAGATTTTTAACTACTAATGCCATCTTTTATTCTTGGTTGGTATATTCAAGTTTTGAACATCCTTCTGATTTAATCTTGGGATGCTATTTGATTCTAAAAATTAATTCCTCCCGTTCTCCCTTCCTCTATTCATCTCTCCTCCCTCCCTCCCTTACATCCTCCCTCCTTCCTTTCTCTCTATTTTTCTTTCTTTCTCACTTTCTCTTTCTTCTTTATATTTCTTTCTTTCTATTTGTTTTCCTTTCTTTCCTTTCTTTCTTCTTGGCCCATTCTTGAGTGGTGCTCTACACTCAGGGAACACTCCTGTCAGGCTAGTGTGTGTGTGGGGGGGGGGGGGCGCAAAGGAATCCATATAGGAAGCTACGGTTCAAATCAAAGCTGGACTAACCACACGCAAAGCAAATACTCTATCTGGCTATTATCCTATCCCTCTGGTCCCTCTTAATTAATTAATTAATTAATTAATTTATTTATTACAGTTTTCTAGCTTGTGTCATATGGTTGTCAAATAATATTTTTTTTACTTTTTTCATTTTTTATCTAATTTTTTTTTATCAAGGTTGTGTGGTTAACAAACTTAAAGTTTCAAGCATACAATGTTTCAATACCAAGCCCATTGACAGTGTCAACTTCCTCCGCCAATATCTTCAATTACTTCCCACTCTTTAGCCTGCCTCACTGACAGGTACATTCTAAAGTTCAGTTCTTATATTTAGATCTCATGCATTCAGAGCTTTTGGTTCTACATCACCATGTTCACATAACATGATATGCTTCAGTTCTGCTGATGCAATTTGTTAGCAAATTGCATAAGGTTATCCTTACTTAAAGGTTCACTGTTTTCCTTTATGTATATATACTACACCTTCATTATCCGTTCTTCTGCTGTTGACCATGTAGATTGATTCCGTATCCTAGCTACTGTGCTTAGTCTGAATGAATGATGATGTGTTCTGAATATGTCCATTTGAATGAATGTTTTTCTGTCTTTGCGTAGCTGTCCAGAAGTGGAATTGCTGAATGATATGGCAATTCTATTTTTAGTTCTTTTGAAAAGATCTCTGTAATCTTTTGCGTAAGGATTTTCTGACAAAATGCCCACCAGCATTGTATGAAAGTCAGATTTTCACCACAATCCTTACAACACATATTGTTCCTAGGTTCTTTTTAATATACCATACTCTCATTTGAGATAATATCTAATTGTATTCTTGATTTGAATTTCCCTGATAGTGATAATAAGCATTTTTGTATGCCTATTGGCCTTATTACTACCTTCAATGAAGTATATTTATTTCCTCTCCTAATTTTTGATAGTTATTATTGTTATTGCTGTTAGCCTTCTTTGTATGTGGGTGTCATTTGGGACTTACCAAAACTATGCTCTGGGTATATTCCTGACTTTGTGCTCAGGGATCATTTCTGGCTAGGTCAGGGGATTATATGGGGTGTGTGGGGTTGAACCTAGGTTGGTTTGTGCAAGATAAGCACCTTAGCTACTCTATTATCTCGTTAGCCCTGTTGTTGTTCTCCATCTCTGTAAGTTATTATATATATGTGAGTTTTATATATATATATATAATATATGATTGTAAAACATTATCTGATGTATTGAGGGCAAATATTTACTTCCATTCAGTTGTGTTTCTTTAAGTTTTATCCATTGTTTCTTTGGCCATGTATAATTTTTAAAAATGATATAATTCCATTTATTTATATTTGTTTCTTTCGATTTTTCTAATGGAATTATAGCATTAAAGATACCACTGAGGTCAAATAACTGAAGACAGCATTGAGGTAAATTTACTTTTTCCAGAGGAATTCCAAAAATATTTCATTCTCATGTATTCTTTGCCCTTATCTAAATGTCTTATAAACAAACAAAATTTAAAAATTCTAAAAGTTTAAAAAAAGCAAACAAAAATTAGGAATTTAAACTTCATAGAATGTTATTAACTTTTAAAAGCTCACAATTTATAAGTTCTGTTTTTTTGTTCCTTACACTAATATTTCTCTGATTTAAGTTCTAATTCAAAATAAAAATAAACATCGCATTAACTTCCAATCTATGAGTTTTCCAGTTTTTAATTAAAAAATGTTTATTTATTTGTTTTGCTTTTTTTCGGAGGGTCACACTCAGCGATGCTCAGGGGTTGCTGGCTCTGCACTCTGCACTCAGAAATTACTCCTGGCAGTGCTGGGGAACCATAAGGAACAACTGAACCCAGGTAGGCTGCGTGCAAGGCAAATGCCCTATCGTATGCTGTAGTACCATTCTGGCCCCATCTCAAAAAATTTTAAATACCAGTGAATTTCTTTTGTAGAATGCTTCACAATTTTGTATTATTTAGTGTTTTGTAATCATTTGAATTATGTGTTTATTATTAAGAAGTATATCGTAGAGGTGAGTTTCCTTTTTCAATGTATTATATATATCCAAAGGTATATGACTTTAGAATATCTTCAAATTATTGACACTAGATTTCCTCCAAGGTACCTACTTCTAGATCAATAAAATTGGAATTGGAGTTATTATTTCATTTGAGGAAAGGGCTAAAGACTAATAAAATATCAAGACGTACTCTGAGCCCTTAAGGTCTTAAGTATTCTCCATTTTGTTTTTTTTTTGTTGTTGTTTTTTGGTGTTTTATTTATTTATTTATTTTATTTATTTGCCTCCTACTTCATTTAGTTTGTAGAACTTCTATTCTTTTGAGGAAAGATATTTGCAAGAGTGTTCATGCTTATGCTGTTGCTATACAACTTTTCCACACCTCCACTATTATAAAAGTGTCAAATCCCCACCATTACTATCCGTATGTCACCTCTAGCTACAACATCCTCCTCTGAACTCCCATCCCATACTTAGTAATCACAGTTCTACTGCCAGAGTCCAAAGCATTTGTTTCTGTTGGAATTAACCACTCCTGAATTTTATATATATAAATATAAATATATATAACCAGATATAAGATTATCAGCATTTGTCTTCTAAGTGGTAGCAAAAGGCAAGCTTTCATTTTCTCCTATAGCTGAGTAGTATTTCATTATTCATACATACCACAACTTCTTTATCCACTCATTTGCTGTGGGGAGTTTGCTTTGTTTTCAGAATCTGGCTATTGTAAATAAGTTTAGCAGTGAACATGTATGCATATTGATTTTTCAAATTAATGTTAGTACTTCTGAGATAGATGACAAGGTAGTAATGATTGAGTCTTATGCTAGTTTAATTTTAACTATTGAGAAAGTTATATGATGTTTTCCATAGAGGCTGAACCAGATGATAGTCCAACAAAGAGTGGTTTTTGTCACTAGCAATTAATCTTCATTTTTCTAGACTTTTATGTAAGAGGCATCTTACAGCATCTATTATTATGCAATTGGATTTTTTTACCCAGATTAATAGATTCATTCTATTAGAATCACATATTAGTCATTGTAATTTTTATCATTGGTTAATATTAAAGCATAAATTTTCATATGCATTACCTTTCCATGGATATTTTACTATTTTAATACGTTTTACCTCTTTACTGTTCATTTGTTTAAAAAATTAAGTAGCACTGTAGCACTGTCCTCCCATTGTTCATTGATTTGCTCGAGTGGGCACCAGTAATGTCTCACAACAAATTGTGAGACTTGTTTCTGTTTTTGGCATATTGAATACGTCATGGGGAGCTTGCAGGACTTTACTGTGTGGACGAGATACTCTGGGTAGCTTGCCGGGCTCTCTGAGAGGGGAAAAAATTAAGTGACAATGTATTATAACTATTATTAATTGTAAAAGGTAAAGGTAAAGGCCCTCCCATTGATCGTCGATTTGCTCAAGGGGGCCCAGTAATGTCTCCATTGGAGACTTCGTTGTTACTGTGTCTGGCATATCGAATACTCTCGGTAGCTTGCCGGGCTCTCCGAGAGGGGCGGAGGAATCGAACTCGGGTCGGCCATGTTGGCCGCTTGTAAGGCGAACGCCCTACCCGCTGTGCTATCGCTCCAGCCCATTATTAATTGTATCATTGAATATCAAGAAATGAATTCTTTTTGTCCCAATTTAGCTCTAAGCATTCATTCTTTTCTTCTGATAACTGCTAATTTTATAAACCGAAGAATAATTCTTGTTTCATTTAATTCATTTTTTTTCTATATGCATTTATAAGTGGGCTTTCCCACCTGAGTGAATGGAGTAATGTGGTTAAGGTCATGAGGATGTTTGGTTTTAGTGGTATACGGTGGCAGTGTCTTCGGGGTTGCAGGGTATGAACAAGCAAAAAATGAATCAAACAAACACTGTCCTCCCGTTGTTCACCAATTTGCTGGAGCGGACCCAGTAACGTCTCCAATTTGAGACTTGTTGTTACTGTGTTTGACATATTGAATACATCCCGGGTAGCTTGCCAGGCTTTGCTGTGCGGGTGAGATACTCTCCATAGCTTGCCGGGCTCTCGGGGAGGTGTGGAGGAATGGAACCTGGCTCGGCGGGGCTGACTGCGCAAGGCAAACACCCTACCACTGTGTTATCACAAAAAAATGAGTAAGGTGAACAAATGGAATGATCATGAGTAGTGGGGCTAAAACTGGATCCATTGTGTCATGGTCCCCTTAGTGTCACAATCACATGAGACTTCAGGAATGCACAATACAGAAACAACAGAGCACACAGCATTGATTTGTACAGGTCTCCTCTTGCTTGTTTTCTGCATCCAGCCCCACATAGAGTACTATAGGCCGGGGAGACTAAACTAGTGGGAGGAATCCCTAACACTTTTCCAAGGTAGAATTCTGGGTAGTCCAAAAAGAGTCCTTTTCTTTAAGGGTTTTAGGAAACTAGACAATG